>NC_139224.1:78913857-79513857 GCF_055691185.1 Crinia signifera | reverse complement strand
TTTTTCCAAATGCCTTGCAATATCTCCTTAACGAAAAGAGCTAGAAGGCTGAAAATGCATATTTAGACTTGTAGGCATTGTGTGAACAAGATAGCGTTGAAAAATCGTCTCTAGCTTATTCCGCCTTAGAGAAAACCGCGTTGACATTTTTTCCAAATGCCTTGCAATAACTCCTTAACGAAAAGAGCTGGAAGGCTGAAAATGCATATTTAGACTTGTAGGCATTGTGTGAACAAGATAGCGTTGAAAAATCGTCTCTAGCTTATTCCGCCTTAGAGAAAACCGCGTTGACATTTTTTCCAAATGCCTTGCAATAACTCCTTAACGAAAAGAGCTGGAAGGCTGAAAATGCATATTTAGACTTGTAGGCATTGTGTGAACAAGATAGCGTTGAAAAATCTGCTCCAGCTTATTCCGCCTTAGAGAAAACCGCGTTGACATTTTTTCCAAATGCCTTGCAATATCTCCTTAACGAAAAGAGCTAGAAGGCTGAAAATGCATAATTAGACTTGTATGCATTGTGTGAACAAGATAGCGTTAAAAAATCGGCTCTAGCTTATTCCGCCTTAGAGAAAACCGCGTTGACATTTTTTCCAAATGCCTTGCAATATCTCCTTAACGAAAAGAGCTAGAAGGCTGAAAATGCATATTTAGACTTGTAGGCATTGTGTGAACAAGATAGCGTTGAAAAATCTGCTCCAGCTTATTCCGCCTTAGAGAAAACCGCGTTGACATTTTTTCCAAATGCCTTGCAATATCTCCTTAACGAAAAGAGCTAGAAGGCTGAAAATGCATATTTAGACTTGTAGGCATTGTGTGAACAAGATAGCGTTGAAAAATCGGCTCTAGCTTATTCCGCCTTAGAGAAAACCGCGTTGACATTTTTTCCAAATGCCTTGCAATAACTCCTTAACGAAAAGAGCTGGAAGGCTGAAAATGCATATTTAGACTTGTAGGCATTGTGTGAACAAGATAGCGTTGAAAAATCTGCTCCAGCTTATTCCGCCTTAGAGAAAACCGCGTTGACATTTTTTCCAAATGCCTTGCAATATCTCCTTAACGAAAAGAGCTAGAAGGCTGAAAATGCATATTTAGACTTGTAGGCATTGTGTGAACAAGATAGCGTTGAAAAATCGTCTCTAGCTTATTCCGCCTTAGAGAAAACCGCGTTGACATTTTTTCCAAATGCCTTGCAATAACTCCTTAACGAAAAGAGCTGGAAGGCTGAAAATGCATATTTAGACTTGTAGGCATTGTGTGAACAAGATAGCGTTGAAAAATCGTCTCTAGCTTATTCCGCATTAGAGAAAACCGCGTTGACATTTTTTCCAAATGCCTTGCAATAACTCCTTAACGAAAAGAGCTGGAAGGCTGAAAATGCATATTTAGACTTGTAGGCATTGTGTGAACAAGATAGCGTTGAAAAATCTGCTCCAGCTTATTCCGCCCTAGAGAAAACCGCGTTGACATTTTTTCCAAATGCCTTGCAATATCTCCTTAACGAAAAGAGCTAGAAGGCTGAAAATGCATAATTAGACTTGTATGCATTGTGTGAACAAGATAGCGTTAAAAAATCGGCTCTAGCTTATTCCGCCTTAGAGAAAACCGCGTTGACATTTTTTCCAAATGCCTTGCAATAACTCCTTAACGAAAAGAGCTGGAAGGCTGAAAATGCATATTTAGACTTGTAGGCATTGTGTGAACAAGATAGCGTTGAAAAATCTGCTCCAGCTTATTCCGCCTTAGAGAAAACCGCGTTGACATTTTTTCCAAATGCCTTGCAATATCTCCTTAACGAAAAGAGCTAGAAGGCTGAAAATGCATATTTAGACTTGTAGGCATTGTGTGAACAAGATAGCGTTGAAAAATCGGCTCTAGCTTATTCCGCCTTAGAGAAAACCGCGTTGACATTTTTTCCAAATGCCTTGCAATATCTCCTTAACGAAAAGAGCTAGAAGGCTGAAAATGCATATTTAGACTTGTAGGCATTATGCGAACAAGATAGCGTTGAAAAATCGGCTCTAGCTTATTCCGCCTTAGAGAAAACCGCGTTGACATTTTTTCCAAATGCCTTGCAATAACTCCTTAACGAAAAGAGCTGGAAGGCTGAAAATGTATATTTAGACTTGTAGGCATTGTGTGAACAAGATAGCGTTGAAAAATCGGCTCTAGCTTATTCCGCCTTAGAGAAAACCGCGTTGACATTTTTTCCAAATGCCTTGCAATATCTCCTTAACGAAAAGAGCTAGAAGGCTGAAAATTCATATTTAGACTTGTAGGCATTGTGTGAACAAGATAGCGTTGAAAAATCGTCTCTAGCTTATTCCGCCTTAGAGAAAACCGCGTTGACATTTTTTCCAAATGCCTTGCAATAACTCCTTAACGAAAAGAGCTGGAAGGCTGAAAATGCATATTTAGACTTGTAGGCATTGTGTGAACAAGATAGCGTTGAAAAATCGTCTCTAGCTTATTCCGCCTTAGAGAAAACCGCGTTGACATTTTTTCCAAATGCCTTGCAATAACTCCTTAACGAAAAGAGCTGGAAGGCTGAAAATGCATATTTAGACTTGTAGGCATTGTGTGAACAAGATAGCGTTGAAAAATCTGCTCCAGCTTATTCCGCCCTAGAGAAAACCGCGTTGACATTTTTTCCAAATGCCTTGCAATATCTCCTTAACGAAAAGAGCTAGAAGGCTGAAAATGCATAATTAGACTTGTATGCATTGTGTGAACAAGATAGCGTTAAAAAATCGGCTCTAGCTTATTCCGCCTTAGAGAAAACCGCGTTGACATTTTTTCCAAATGCCTTGCAATAACTCCTTAACGAAAAGAGCTGGAAGGCTGAAAATGCATATTTAGACTTGTAGGCATTGTGTGAACAAGATAGCGTTGAAAAATCTGCTCCAGCTTATTCCGCCTTAGAGAAAACCGCGTTGACATTTTTTCCAAATGCCTTGCAATATCTCCTTAACGAAAAGAGCTAGAAGGCTGAAAATGCATATTTAGACTTGTAGGCATTGTGTGAACAAGATAGCGTTGAAAAATCGGCTCTAGCTTATTCCGCCTTAGAGAAAACCGCGTTGACATTTTTTCCAAATGCCTTGCAATAACTCCTTAACGAAAAGAGCTGGAAGGCTGAAAATGCATATTTAGACTTGTAGGCATTGTGTGAACAAGATAGCGTTGAAAAATCTGCTCCAGCTTATTCCGCCTTAGAGAAAACCGCGTTGACATTTTTTCCAAATGCCTTGCAATATCTCCTTAACGAAAAGAGCTAGAAGGCTGAAAATGCATATTTAGACTTGTAGGCATTTTGTGAACAAGATAGCGTTGAAAAATCGTCTCTAGCTTATTCCGCCTTAGAGAAAACCGCGTTGACATTTTTTCCAAATGCCTTGCAATAACTCCTTAACGAAAAGAGCTGGAAGGCTGAAAATGCATATTTAGACTTGTAGGCATTGTGTGAACAAGATAGCGTTGAAAAATCGTCTCTAGCTTATTCCGCCTTAGAGAAAACCGCGTTGACATTTTTTCCAAATGCCTTGCAATAACTCCTTAACGAAAAGAGCTGGAAGGCTGAAAATGCATATTTAGACTTGTAGGCATTGTGTGAACAAGATAGCGTTGAAAAATCTGCTCCAGCTTATTCCGCCTTAGAGAAAACCGCGTTGACATTTTTTCCAAATGCCTTGCAATATCTCCTTAACGAAAAGAGCTAGAAGGCTGAAAATGCATAATTAGACTTGTATGCATTGTGTGAACAAGATAGCGTTAAAAAATCGGCTCTAGCTTATTCCGCCTTAGAGAAAACCGCGTTGACATTTTTTCCAAATGCCTTGCAATATCTCCTTAACGAAAAGAGCTAGAAGGCTGAAAATGCATATTTAGACTTGTAGGCATTGTGTGAACAAGATAGCGTTGAAAAATCTGCTCCAGCTTATTCCGCCTTAGAGAAAACCGCGTTGACATTTTTTCCAAATGCCTTGCAATATCTCCTTAACGAAAAGAGCTAGAAGGCTGAAAATGCATATTTAGACTTGTAGGCATTGTGTGAACAAGATAGCGTTGAAAAATCGTCTCTAGCTTATTCCGCCTTAGAGAAAACCGCGTTGACATTTTTTCCAAATGCCTTGCAATAACTCCTTAACGAAAAGAGCTGGAAGGCTGAAAATGCATATTTAGACTTGTAGGCATTGTGTGAACAAGATAGCGTTGAAAAATCGTCTCTAGCTTATTCCGCCTTAGAGAAAACCGCGTTGACATTTTTTCCAAATGCCTTGCAATAACTCCTTAACGAAAAGAGCTGGAAGGCTGAAAATGCATATTTAGACTTGTAGGCATTGTGTGAACAAGATAGCGTTGAAAAATCTGCTCCAGCTTATTCCGCCCTAGAGAAAACCGCGTTGACATTTTTTCCAAATGCCTTGCAATATCTCCTTAACGAAAAGAGCTAGAAGGCTGAAAATGCATAATTAGACTTGTATGCATTGTGTGAACAAGATAGCGTTAAAAAATCGGCTCTAGCTTATTCCGCCTTAGAGAAAACCGCGTTGACATTTTTTCCAAATGCCTTGCAATAACTCCTTAACGAAAAGAGCTGGAAGGCTGAAAATGCATATTTAGACTTGTAGGCATTGTGTGAACAAGATAGCGTTGAAAAATCTGCTCCAGCTTATTCCGCCTTAGAGAAAACCGCGTTGACATTTTTTCCAAATGCCTTGCAATATCTCCTTAACGAAAAGAGCTAGAAGGCTGAAAATGCATATTTAGACTTGTAGGCATTGTGTGAACAAGATAGCGTTGAAAAATCGGCTCTAGCTTATTCCGCCTTAGAGAAAACCGCGTTGACATTTTTTCCAAATGCCTTGCAATAACTCCTTAACGAAAAGAGCTGGAAGGCTGAAAATGCATATTTAGACTTGTAGGCATTGTGTGAACAAGATAGCGTTGAAAAATCGTCTCTAGCTTATTCCGCCTTAGAGAAAACCGCGTTGACATTTTTTCCATATGCCTTGCAATATCTCCTTAACGAAAAGAGCTAGAAGGCTGAAAATGCATATTTAGACTTGTAGGCATTATGCGAACAAGATAGCGTTGAAAAATCGGCTCTAGCTTATTCCGCCTTAGAGAAAACCGCGTTGACATTTTTTCCAAATGCCTTGCAATAACTCCTTAACGAAAAGAGCTGGAAGGCTGAAAATGTATATTTAGACTTGTAGGCATTGTGTGAACAAGATAGCGTTGAAAAATCGGCTCTAGCTTATTCCGCCTTAGAGAAAACCGCGTTGACATTTTTTCCAAATGCCTTGCAATATCTCCTTAACGAAAAGAGCTAGAAGGCTGAAAATTCATATTTAGACTTGTAGGCATTGTGTGAACAAGATAGCGTTGAAAAATCGGCTCTAGCTTATTCCGCCTTAGAGAAAACCGCGTTGACATTTTTTCCAAATGCCTTGCAATAACTCCTTAACGAAAAGAGCTGGAAGGCTGAAAATGCATATTTAGACTTGTAGGCATTGTGTGAACAAGATAGCGTTGAAAAATCTGCTCCAGCTTATTCCGCCTTAGAGAAAACCGCGTTGACATTTTTTCCAAATGCCTTGCAATATCTCCTTAACGAAAAGAGCTAGAAGGCTGAAAATGCATATTTAGACTTGTAGGCATTGTGTGAACAAGATAGCGTTGAAAAATCTGCTCCAGCTTATTCCGCCTTAGAGAAAACCGCGTTGACATTTTTTCCAAATGCCTTGCAATATCTCCTTAACGAAAAGAGCTAGAAGGCTGAAAATGCATATTTAGACTTGTAGGCATTGTGTGAACAAGATAGCGTTGAAAAATCGGCTCTAGCTTATTCCGCCTTAGAGAAAACCGCGTTGACATTTTTTCCAAATGCCTTGCAATAACTCCTTAACGAAAAGAGCTGGAAGGCTGAAAATGCATATTTAGACTTGTAGGCATTGTGTGAACAAGATAGCGTTGAAAAATCTGCTCCAGCTTATTCCGCCTTAGAGAAAACCGCGTTGACATTTTTTCCAAATGCCTTGCAATATCTCCTTAACGAAAAGAGCTAGAAGGCTGAAAATGCATATTTAGACTTGTAGGCATTGTGTGAACAAGATAGCGTTGAAAAATCGTCTCTAGCTTATTCCGCCTTAGAGAAAACCGCGTTGACATTTTTTCCAAATGCCTTGCAATAACTCCTTAACGAAAAGAGCTGGAAGGCTGAAAATGCATATTTAGACTTGTAGGCATTGTGTGAACAAGATAGCGTTGAAAAATCGTCTCTAGCTTATTCCGCCTTAGAGAAAACCGCGTTGACATTTTTTCCAAATGCCTTGCAATAACTCCTTAACGAAAAGAGCTGGAAGGCTGAAAATGCATATTTAGACTTGTAGGCATTGTGTGAACAAGATAGCGTTGAAAAATCTGCTCCAGCTTATTCCGCCTTAGAGAAAACCGCGTTGACATTTTTTCCAAATGCCTTGCAATATCTCCTTAACGAAAAGAGCTAGAAGGCTGAAAATGCATAATTAGACTTGTATGCATTGTGTGAACAAGATAGCGTTAAAAAATCGGCTCTAGCTTATTCCGCCTTAGAGAAAACCGCGTTGACATTTTTTCCAAATGCCTTGCAATATCTCCTTAACGAAAAGAGCTAGAAGGCTGAAAATGCATATTTAGACTTGTAGGCATTGTGTGAACAAGATAGCGTTGAAAAATCTGCTCCAGCTTATTCCGCCTTAGAGAAAACCGCGTTGACATTTTTTCCAAATGCCTTGCAATATCTCCTTAACGAAAAGAGCTGGAAGGCTGAAAATGCATATTTAGACTTGTAGGCATTGTGTGAACAAGATAGCGTTGAAAAATCGTCTCTAGCTTATTCCGCCTTAGAGAAAACCGCGTTGACATTTTTTCCAAATGCCTTGCAATAACTCCTTAACGAAAAGAGCTGGAAGGCTGAAAATGCATATTTAGACTTGTAGGCATTGTGTGAACAAGATAGCGTTGAAAAATCTGCTCCAGCTTATTCCGCCTTAGAGAAAACCGCGTTGACATTTTTTCCAAATGCCTTGCAATATCTCCTTAACGAAAAGAGCTAGAAGGCTGAAAATGCATAATTAGACTTGTATGCATTGTGTGAACAAGATAGCGTTAAAAAATCGGCTCTAGCTTATTCCGCCTTAGAGAAAACCGCGTTGACATTTTTTCCAAATGCCTTGCAATATCTCCTTAACGAAAAGAGCTAGAAGGCTGAAAATGCATATTTAGACTTGTAGGCATTGTGTGAACAAGATAGCGTTGAAAAATCTGCTCCAGCTTATTCCGCCTTAGAGAAAACCGCGTTGACATTTTTTCCAAATGCCTTGCAATATCTCCTTAACGAAAAGAGCTAGAAGGCTGAAAATGCATATTTAGACTTGTAGGCATTGTGTGAACAAGATAGCGTTGAAAAATCTGCTCCAGCTTATTCCGCCTTAGAGAAAACCGCGTTGACATTTTTTCCAAATGCCTTGCAATATCTCCTTAACGAAAAGAGCTAGAAGGCTGAAAATGCATATTTAGACTTGTAGGCATTGTGTGAACAAGATAGCGTTGAAAAATCTGCTCCAGCTTATTCCGCCTTAGAGAAAACCGCGTTGACATTTTTTCCAAATGCCTTGCAATATCTCCTTAACGAAAAGAGCTGGAAGGCTGAAAATGCATATTTAGACTTGTAGGCATTGTGTGAACAAGATAGCGTTGAAAAATCGTCTCTAGCTTATTCCGCCTTAGAGAAAACCGCGTTGACATTTTTTCCAAATGCCTTGCAATAACTCCTTAACGAAAAGAGCTGGAAGGCTGAAAATGCATATTTAGACTTGTAGGCATTGTGTGAACAAGATAGCGTTGAAAAATCTGCTCCAGCTTATTCCGCCTTAGAGAAAACCGCGTTGACATTTTTTCCAAATGCCTTGCAATATCTCCTTAACGAAAAGAGCTAGAAGGCTGAAAATGCATAATTAGACTTGTATGCATTGTGTGAACAAGATAGCGTTAAAAAATCGGCTCTAGCTTATTCCGCCTTAGAGAAAACCGCGTTGACATTTTTTCCAAATGCCTTGCAATATCTCCTTAACGAAAAGAGCTAGAAGGCTGAAAATGCATATTTAGACTTGTAGGCATTGTGTGAACAAGATAGCGTTGAAAAATCTGCTCCAGCTTATTCCGCCTTAGAGAAAACCGCGTTGACATTTTTTCCAAATGCCTTGCAATATCTCCTTAACGAAAAGAGCTAGAAGGCTGAAAATGCATATTTAGACTTGTAGGCATTGTGTGAACAAGATAGCGTTGAAAAATCGGCTCTAGCTTATTCCGCCTTAGAGAAAACCGCGTTGACATTTTTTCCAAATGCCTTGCAATAACTCCTTAACGAAAAGAGCTGGAAGGCTGAAAATGCATATTTAGACTTGTAGGCATTGTGTGAACAAGATAGCGTTGAAAAATCTGCTCCAGCTTATTCCGCCTTAGAGAAAACCGCGTTGACATTTTTTCCAAATGCCTTGCAATATCTCCTTAACGAAAAGAGCTAGAAGGCTGAAAATGCATATTTAGACTTGTAGGCATTGTGTGAACAAGATAGCGTTGAAAAATCGTCTCTAGCTTATTCCGCCTTAGAGAAAACCGCGTTGACATTTTTTCCAAATGCCTTGCAATAACTCCTTAACGAAAAGAGCTGGAAGGCTGAAAATGCATATTTAGACTTGTAGGCATTGTGTGAACAAGATAGCGTTGAAAAATCGTCTCTAGCTTATTCCGCCTTAGAGAAAACCGCGTTGACATTTTTTCCAAATGCCTTGCAATAACTCCTTAACGAAAAGAGCTGGAAGGCTGAAAATGCATATTTAGACTTGTAGGCATTGTGTGAACAAGATAGCGTTGAAAAATCTGCTCCAGCTTATTCCGCCCTAGAGAAAACCGCGTTGACATTTTTTCCAAATGCCTTGCAATATCTCCTTAACGAAAAGAGCTAGAAGGCTGAAAATGCATAATTAGACTTGTATGCATTGTGTGAACAAGATAGCGTTAAAAAATCGGCTCTAGCTTATTCCGCCTTAGAGAAAACCGCGTTGACATTTTTTCCAAATGCCTTGCAATAACTCCTTAACGAAAAGAGCTGGAAGGCTGAAAATGCATATTTAGACTTGTAGGCATTGTGTGAACAAGATAGCGTTGAAAAATCTGCTCCAGCTTATTCCGCCTTAGAGAAAACCGCGTTGACATTTTTTCCAAATGCCTTGCAATATCTCCTTAACGAAAAGAGCTAGAAGGCTGAAAATGCATATTTAGACTTGTAGGCATTGTGTGAACAAGATAGCGTTGAAAAATCGGCTCTAGCTTATTCCGCCTTAGAGAAAACCGCGTTGACATTTTTTCCAAATGCCTTGCAATAACTCCTTAACGAAAAGAGCTGGAAGGCTGAAAATGCATATTTAGACTTGTAGGCATTGTGTGAACAAGATAGCGTTGAAAAATCTGCTCCAGCTTATTCCGCCTTAGAGAAAACCGCGTTGACATTTTTTCCAAATGCCTTGCAATATCTCCTTAACGAAAAGAGCTAGAAGGCTGAAAATGCATATTTAGACTTGTAGGCATTGTGTGAACAAGATAGCGTTGAAAAATCGTCTCTAGCTTATTCCGCCTTAGAGAAAACCGCGTTGACATTTTTTCCAAATGCCTTGCAATAACTCCTTAACGAAAAGAGCTGGAAGGCTGAAAATGCATATTTAGACTTGTAGGCATTGTGTGAACAAGATAGCGTTGAAAAATCGTCTCTAGCTTATTCCGCCTTAGAGAAAACCGCGTTGACATTTTTTCCAAATGCCTTGCAATAACTCCTTAACGAAAAGAGCTGGAAGGCTGAAAATGCATATTTAGACTTGTAGGCATTGTGTGAACAAGATAGCGTTGAAAAATCTGCTCCAGCTTATTCCGCCTTAGAGAAAACCGCGTTGACATTTTTTCCAAATGCCTTGCAATATCTCCTTAACGAAAAGAGCTAGAAGGCTGAAAATGCATAATTAGACTTGTATGCATTGTGTGAACAAGATAGCGTTAAAAAATCGGCTCTAGCTTATTCCGCCTTAGAGAAAACCGCGTTGACATTTTTTCCAAATGCCTTGCAATATCTCCTTAACGAAAAGAGCTAGAAGGCTGAAAATGCATATTTAGACTTGTAGGCATTGTGTGAACAAGATAGCGTTGAAAAATCTGCTCCAGCTTATTCCGCCTTAGAGAAAACCGCGTTGACATTTTTTCCAAATGCCTTGCAATATCTCCTTAACGAAAAGAGCTAGAAGGCTGAAAATGCATATTTAGACTTGTAGGCATTGTGTGAACAAGATAGCGTTGAAAAATCGGCTCTAGCTTATTCCGCCTTAGAGAAAACCGCGTTGACATTTTTTCCAAATGCCTTGCAATAACTCCTTAACGAAAAGAGCTGGAAGGCTGAAAATGCATATTTAGACTTGTAGGCATTGTGTGAACAAGATAGCGTTGAAAAATCTGCTCCAGCTTATTCCGCCTTAGAGAAAACCGCGTTGACATTTTTTCCAAATGCCTTGCAATATCTCCTTAACGAAAAGAGCTAGAAGGCTGAAAATGCATATTTAGACTTGTAGGCATTGTGTGAACAAGATAGCGTTGAAAAATCGTCTCTAGCTTATTCCGCCTTAGAGAAAACCGCGTTGACATTTTTTCCAAATGCCTTGCAATAACTCCTTAACGAAAAGAGCTGGAAGGCTGAAAATGCATATTTAGACTTGTAGGCATTGTGTGAACAAGATAGCGTTGAAAAATCGTCTCTAGCTTATTCCGCCTTAGAGAAAACCGCGTTGACATTTTTTCCAAATGCCTTGCAATAACTCCTTAACGAAAAGAGCTGGAAGGCTGAAAATGCATATTTAGACTTGTAGGCATTGTGTGAACAAGATAGCGTTGAAAAATCTGCTCCAGCTTATTCCGCCCTAGAGAAAACCGCGTTGACATTTTTTCCAAATGCCTTGCAATATCTCCTTAACGAAAAGAGCTAGAAGGCTGAAAATGCATAATTAGACTTGTATGCATTGTGTGAACAAGATAGCGTTAAAAAATCGGCTCTAGCTTATTCCGCCTTAGAGAAAACCGCGTTGACATTTTTTCCAAATGCCTTGCAATAACTCCTTAACGAAAAGAGCTGGAAGGCTGAAAATGCATATTTAGACTTGTAGGCATTGTGTGAACAAGATAGCGTTGAAAAATCTGCTCCAGCTTATTCCGCCTTAGAGAAAACCGCGTTGACATTTTTTCCAAATGCCTTGCAATATCTCCTTAACGAAAAGAGCTAGAAGGCTGAAAATGCATATTTAGACTTGTAGGCATTGTGTGAACAAGATAGCGTTGAAAAATCGGCTCTAGCTTATTCCGCCTTAGAGAAAACCGCGTTGACATTTTTTCCAAATGCCTTGCAATAACTCCTTAACGAAAAGAGCTGGAAGGCTGAAAATGCATATTTAGACTTGTAGGCATTGTGTGAACAAGATAGCGTTGAAAAATCGTCTCTAGCTTATTCCGCCTTAGAGAAAACCGCGTTGACATTTTTTCCATATGCCTTGCAATATCTCCTTAACGAAAAGAGCTAGAAGGCTGAAAATGCATATTTAGACTTGTAGGCATTATGCGAACAAGATAGCGTTGAAAAATCGGCTCTAGCTTATTCCGCCTTAGAGAAAACCGCGTTGACATTTTTTCCAAATGCCTTGCAATAACTCCTTAACGAAAAGAGCTGGAAGGCTGAAAATGTATATTTAGACTTGTAGGCATTGTGTGAACAAGATAGCGTTGAAAAATCGGCTCTAGCTTATTCCGCCTTAGAGAAAACCGCGTTGACATTTTTTCCAAATGCCTTGCAATAACTCCTTAACGAAAAGAGCTGAAAGGCTGAAAATGCATATTTAGACTTGTAGGCATTGTGTGAACAAGATAGCGTTGAAAAATCGGCTCTAGCTTATTCCGCCTTAGAGAAAACCGCGTTGACATTTTTTCCAAATGCCTTGCAATATCTCCTTAACGAAAAGAGCTAGAAGGCTGAAAATGCATAATTAGACTTGTAGGCATTGTGTGAACAAGATAGCGTTGAAAAATCGGCTCTAGCTTATTCCGCCTTAGAGAAAACCGCGTTGACATTTTTTCCAAATGCCTTGCAATAACTCCTTAACGAAAAGAGCTGGAAGGCTGAACATGCATATTTAGACTTGTAGGCATTGTGTGAACAAGATAGCGTTGAAAAATCTGCTCCAGCTTATTCCGCCTTAGAGAAAACCGCGTTGACATTTTTTCCAAATGCCTTGCAATATCTCCTTAACGAAAAGAGCTAGAAGGCTGAAAATGCATATTTAGACTTGTAGGCATTGTGTGAACAAGATAGCGTTGAAAAATCTGCTCCAGCTTATTCCGCCTTAGAGAAAACCGCGTTGACATTTTTTCCAAATGCCTTGCAATATCTCCTTAACGAAAAGAGCTAGAAGGCTGAAAATGCATATTTAGACTTGTAGGCATTGTGTGAACAAGATAGCGTTGAAAAATCGTCTCTAGCTTATTCCGCCTTAGAGAAAACCGCGTTGACATTTTTTCCAAATGCCTTGCAATATCTCCTTAACGAAAAGAGCTAGAAGGCTGAAAATGCATATTTAGACTTGTAGGCATTGTGTGAACAAGATAGCGTTGAAAAATCGTCTCTAGCTTATTCCGCCTTAGAGAAAACCGCGTTGACATTTTTTCCAAATGCCTTGCAATAACTCCTTAACGAAAAGAGCTGAAAGGCTGAAAATGCATATTTAGACTTGTAGGCATTGTGTGAACAAGATAGCGTTGAAAAATCGGCTCTAGCTTATTCCGCCTTAGAGAAAACCGCGTTGACATTTTTTCCAAATGCCTTGCAATAACTCCTTAACGAAAAGAGCTGGAAGGCTGAAAATGCATATTTAGACTTGTAGGCATTGTGTGAACAAGATAGCGTTGAAAAATCGGCTCTAGCTTATTCCGCCTTAGAGAAAACCGCGTTGACATTTTTTCCAAATGCCTTGCAATATCTCCTTTACGAAAAGAGCTAGAAGGCTGAAAATGCATATTTAGACTTGTAGGCATTGTGTGAACAAGATAGCGTAGAAAAATCGGCTCTAGCTTATTCCGCCTTAGAGAAAACCGCGTTGACATTTTTTCCAAATGCCTTGCAATAACTCCTTAACGAAAAGAGCTGGAAGGCTGAAAATGTATATTTAGACTTGTAGGCATTGTGTGAACAAGATAGCGTTGAAAAATCGGCTCTAGCTTATTCCGCCTTAGAGAAAACCGCGTTGACATTTTTTCCAAATGCCTTGCAATAACTCCTTAACGAAAAGAGCTGAAAGGCTGAAAATGCATATTTAGACTTGTAGGCATTGTGTGAACAAGATAGCGTTGAAAAATCGGCTCTAGCTTATTCCGCCTTAGAGAAAACCGCGTTGACATTTTTTCCAAATGCCTTGCAATATCTCCTTAACGAAAAGAGCTAGAAGGCTGAAAATGCATATTTAGACTTGTAGGCATTGTGTGAACAAGATAGCGTTGAAAAATCGGCTCTAGCTTATTCCGCCTTAGAGAAAACCGCGTTGACATTTTTTCCAAATGCCTTGCAATAACTCCTTAAAGAAAAGAGCTGGAAGGCTGAAAATGCATATTTAGACTTGTAGGCATTGTGTGAACAAGATAGCGTTGAAAAATCTGCTCCAGCTTATTCCGCCTTAGAGAAAACCGCGTTGACATTTTTTCCAAATGCCTTGCAATATCTCCTTAACGAAAAGAGCTAGAAGGCTGAAAATGCATATTTAGACTTGTAGGCATTGTGTGAACAAGATAGCGTTGAAAAATCGGCTCTAGCTTATTCCGCCTTAGATAAAACCGCGTTGACATTTTTTCCAAATGCCTTGCAATAACTCCTTAACGAAAAGAGCTGGAAGGCTGAAAATGCATATTTAGACTTGTAGGCATTGTGTGAACAAGATAGCGTTGAAAAATAGTCTCTAGCTTATTCCGCCTTAGAGAAAACCGCGTTGACATTTTTTCCATATGCCTTGCAATATCTCCTTAACGAAAAGAGCTAGAAGGCTGAAAATGCATATTTAGACTTGTAGGCATTATGCGAACAAGATAGCGTTGAAAAATCGGCTCTAGCTTATTCCGCCTTAGAGAAAACCGCGTTGACATTTTTTCCAAATGCCTTGCAATAACTCCTTAACGAAAAGAGCTGGAAGGCTGAAAATGTATATTTAGACTTGTAGGCATTGTGTGAACAAGATAGCGTTGAAAAATCGGCTCTAGCTTATTCCGCCTTAGAGAAAACCGCGTTGACATTTTTTCCAAATGCCTTGCAATAACTCCTTAACGAAAAGAGCTGAAAGGCTGAAAATGCATATTTAGACTTGTAGGCATTGTGTGAACAAGATAGCGTTGAAAAATCGGCTCTAGCTTATTCCGCCTTAGAGAAAACCGCGTTGACATTTTTTCCAAATGCCTTGCAATATCTCCTTAACGAAAAGAGCTAGAAGGCTGAAAATGCATAATTAGACTTGTAGGCATTGTGTGAACAAGATAGCGTTGAAAAATCGGCTCTAGCTTATTCCGCCTTAGAGAAAACCGCGTTGACATTTTTTCCAAATGCCTTGCAATAACTCCTTAACGAAAAGAGCTGGAAGGCTGAAAATGCATATTTAGACTTGTAGGCATTGTGTGAACAAGATAGCGTTGAAAAATCTGCTCCAGCTTATTCCGCCTTAGAGAAAACCGCGTTGACATTTTTTCCAAATGCCTTGCAATATCTCCTTAACGAAAAGAGCTAGAAGGCTGAAAATGCATATTTAGACTTGTAGGCATTGTGTGAACAAGATAGCGTTGAAAAATCTGCTCCAGCTTATTCCGCCTTAGAGAAAACCGCGTTGACATTTTTTCCAAATGCCTTGCAATATCTCCTTAACGAAAAGAGCTAGAAGGCTGAAAATGCATATTTAGACTTGTAGGCATTGTGTGAACAAGATAGCGTTGAAAAATCGTCTCTAGCTTATTCCGCCTTAGAGAAAACCGCGTTGACATTTTTTCCAAATGCCTTGCAATATCTCCTTAACGAAAAGAGCTAGAAGGCTGAAAATGCATATTTAGACTTGTAGGCATTGTGTGAACAAGATAGCGTTGAAAAATCGTCTCTAGCTTATTCCGCCTTAGAGAAAACCGCGTTGACATTTTTTCCAAATGCCTTGCAATAACTCCTTAACGAAAAGAGCTGGAAGGCTGAAAATGCATATTTAGACTTGTAGGCATTGTGTGAACAAGATAGCGTTGAAAAATCGGCTCTAGCTTATTCCGCCTTAGAGAAAACCGCGTTGACATTTTTTCCAAATGCCTTGCAATAACTCCTTAACGAAAAGAGCTGGAAGGCTGAAAATGCATATTTAGACTTGTAGGCATTGTGTGAACAAGATAGCGTTGAAAAATCGTCTCTAGCTTATTCCGCCTTAGAGAAAACCGCGTTGACATTTTTTCCAAATGCCTTGCAATAACTCCTTAACGAAAAGAGCTGAAAGGCTGAAAATGCATATTTAGACTTGTAGGCATTGTGTGAACAAGATAGCGTTGAAAAATCGGCTCTAGCTTATTCCGCCTTAGAGAAAACCGCGTTGACATTTTTTCCAAATGCCTTGCAATAACTCCTTAACGAAAAGAGCTGGAAGGCTGAAAATGCATATTTAGACTTGTAGGCATTGTGTGAACAAGATAGCGTTGAAAAATCGGCTCTAGCTTATTCCGCCTTAGAGAAAACCGCGTTGACATTTTTTCCAAATGCCTTGCAATATCTCCTTTACGAAAAGAGCTAGAAGGCTGAAAATGCATATTTAGACTTGTAGGCATTGTGTGAACAAGATAGCGTAGAAAAATCGGCTCTAGCTTATTCCGCCTTAGAGAAAACCGCGTTGACATTTTTTCCAAATGCCTTGCAATAACTCCTTAACGAAAAGAGCTGGAAGGCTGAAAATGTATATTTAGACTTGTAGGCATTGTGTGAACAAGATAGCGTTGAAAAATC
The DNA here is from genome assembly GCF_055691185.1 of Crinia signifera. Taxonomy (NCBI): domain Eukaryota; kingdom Metazoa; phylum Chordata; class Amphibia; order Anura; family Myobatrachidae; genus Crinia; species Crinia signifera. Next base: position 79,497,728 of record NC_139224.1, on the reverse strand, counting down.
GGCTCTAGCTTATTCCGCCTTAGAGAAAACCGCGTTGACATTTTTTCCAAATGCCTTGCAATAACTCCTTAACGAAAAGAGCTGAAAGGCTGAAAATGCATATTTAGACTTGTAGGCATTGTGTGAACAAGATAGCGTTGAAAAATCGGCTCTAGCTTATTCCGCCTTAGAGAAAACCGCGTTGACATTTTTTCCAAATGCCTTGCAATATCTCCTTAACGAAAAGAGCTAGAAGGCTGAAAATGCATATTTAGACTTGTAGGCATTGTGTGAACAAGATAGCGTTGAAAAATCGGCTCTAGCTTATTCCGCCTTAGAGAAAACCGCGTTGACATTTTTTCCAAATGCCTTGCAATAACTCCTTAAAGAAAAGAGCTGGAAGGCTGAAAATGCATATTTAGACTTGTAGGCATTGTGTGAACAAGATAGCGTTGAAAAATCTGCTCCAGCTTATTCCGCCTTAGAGAAAACCGCGTTGACATTTTTTCCAAATGCCTTGCAATATCTCCTTAACGAAAAGAGCTAGAAGGCTGAAAATGCATATTTAGACTTGTAGGCATTGTGTGAACAAGATAGCGTTGAAAAATCGGCTCTAGCTTATTCCGCCTTAGATAAAACCGCGTTGACATTTTTTCCAAATGCCTTGCAATAACTCCTTAACGAAAAGAGCTGGAAGGCTGAAAATGCATATTTAGACTTGTAGGCATTGTGTGAACAAGATAGCGTTGAAAAATCGTCTCTAGCTTATTCCGCCTTAGAGAAAACCGCGTTGACATTTTTTCCATATGCCTTGCAATATCTCCTTAACGAAAAGAGCTAGAAGGCTGAAAATGCATATTTAGACTTGTAGGCATTATGCGAACAAGATAGCGTTGAAAAATCGGCTCTAGCTTATTCCGCCTTAGAGAAAACCGCGTTGACATTTTTTCCAAATGCCTTGCAATAACTCCTTAACGAAAAGAGCTGGAAGGCTGAAAATGTATATTTAGACTTGTAGGCATTGTGTGAACAAGATAGCGTTGAAAAATCGGCTCTAGCTTATTCCGCCTTAGAGAAAACCGCGTTGACATTTTTTCCAAATGCCTTGCAATAACTCCTTAACGAAAAGAGCTGAAAGGCTGAAAATGCATATTTAGACTTGTAGGCATTGTGTGAACAAGATAGCGTTGAAAAATCGGCTCTAGCTTATTCCGCCTTAGAGAAAACCGCGTTGACATTTTTTCCAAATGCCTTGCAATATCTCCTTAACGAAAAGAGCTAGAAGGCTGAAAATGCATAATTAGACTTGTAGGCATTGTGTGAACAAGATAGCGTTGAAAAATCGGCTCTAGCTTATTCCGCCTTAGAGAAAACCGCGTTGACATTTTTTCCAAATGCCTTGCAATAACTCCTTAACGAAAAGAGCTGGAAGGCTGAAAATGCATATTTAGACTTGTAGGCATTGTGTGAACAAGATAGCGTTGAAAAATCTGCTCCAGCTTATTCCGCCTTAGAGAAAACCGCGTTGACATTTTTTCCAAATGCCTTGCAATATCTCCTTAACGAAAAGAGCTAGAAGGCTGAAAATGCATATTTAGACTTGTAGGCATTGTGTGAACAAGATAGCGTTGAAAAATCTGCTCCAGCTTATTCCGCCTTAGAGAAAACCGCGTTGACATTTTTTCCAAATGCCTTGCAATATCTCCTTAACGAAAAGAGCTAGAAGGCTGAAAATGCATATTTAGACTTGTAGGCATTGTGTGAACAAGATAGCGTTGAAAAATCGTCTCTAGCTTATTCCGCCTTAGAGAAAACCGCGTTGACATTTTTTCCAAATGCCTTGCAATATCTCCTTAACGAAAAGAGCTAGAAGGCTGAAAATGCATATTTAGACTTGTAGGCATTGTGTGAACAAGATAGCGTTGAAAAATCGTCTCTAGCTTATTCCGCCTTAGAGAAAACCGCGTTGACATTTTTTCCAAATGCCTTGCAATAACTCCTTAACGAAAAGAGCTGGAAGGCTGAAAATGCATATTTAGACTTGTAGGCATTGTGTGAACAAGATAGCGTTGAAAAATCGGCTCTAGCTTATTCCGCCTTAGAGAAAACCGCGTTGACATTTTTTCCAAATGCCTTGCAATAACTCCTTAACGAAAAGAGCTGGAAGGCTGAAAATGCATATTTAGACTTGTAGGCATTGTGTGAACAAGATAGCGTTGAAAAATCGGCTCTAGCTTATTCCGCCTTAGAGAAAACCGCGTTGACATTTTTTCCAAATGCCTTGCAATATCTCCTTTACGAAAAGAGCTAGAAGGCTGAAAATGCATATTTAGACTTGTAGGCATTGTGTGAACAAGATAGCGTAGAAAAATCGGCTCTAGCTTATTCCGCCTTAGAGAAAACCGCGTTGACATTTTTTCCAAATGCCTTGCAATAACTCCTTAACGAAAAGAGCTGGAAGGCTGAAAATGTATATTTAGACTTGTAGGCATTGTGTGAACAAGATAGCGTTGAAAAATCGGCTCTAGCTTATTCCGCCTTAGAGAAAACCGCGTTGACATTTTTTCCAAATGCCTTGCAATAACTCCTTAACGAAAAGAGCTGAAAGGCTGAAAATGCATATTTAGACTTGTAGGCATTGTGTGAACAAGATAGCGTTGAAAAATCGGCTCTAGCTTATTCCGCCTTAGAGAAAACCGCGTTGACATTTTTTCCAAATGCCTTGCAATATCTCCTTAACGAAAAGAGCTAGAAGGCTGAAAATGCATATTTAGACTTGTAGGCATTGTGTGAACAAGATAGCGTTGAAAAATCGGCTCTAGCTTATTCCGCCTTAGAGAAAACCGCGTTGACATTTTTTCCAAATGCCTTGCAATAACTCCTTAAAGAAAAGAGCTGGAAGGCTGAAAATGCATATTTAGACTTGTAGGCATTGTGTGAACAAGATAGCGTTGAAAAATCTGCTCCAGCTTATTCCGCCTTAGAGAAAACCGCGTTGACATTTTTTCCAAATGCCTTGCAATATCTCCTTAACGAAAAGAGCTAGAAGGCTGAAAATGCATATTTAGACTTGTAGGCATTGTGTGAACAAGATAGCGTTGAAAAATCTGCTCCAGCTTATTCCGCCTTAGAGAAAACCGCGTTGACATTTTTTCCAAATGCCTTGCAATATCTCCTTAACGAAAAGAGCTAGAAGGCTGAAAATGCATATTTAGACTTGTAGGCATTGTGTGAACAAGATAGCGTTGAAAAATCGGCTCTAGCTTATTCCGCCTTAGAGAAAACCGCGTTGACATTTTTTCCAAATGCCTTGCAATAACTCCTTAATGAAAAGAGCTGGAAGGCTGAAAATGCATATTTAGACTTGTAGGCATTGTGTGAACAAGATAGCGTTGAAAAATCTGCTCCAGCTTATTCCGCCTTAGAGAAAACCGCGTTGACATTTTTTCCAAATGCCTTGCAATATCTCCTTAACGAAAAGAGCTAGAAGGCTGAAAATGCATATTTAGACTTGTAGGCATTGTGTGAACAAGATAGCGTTGAAAAATCGTCTCTAGCTTATTCCGCCTTAGAGAAAACCGCGTTGACATTTTTTCCAAATGCCTTGCAATAACTCCTTAACGAAAAGAGCTGGAAGGCTGAAAATGCATATTTAGACTTGTAGGCATTGTGTGAACAAGATAGCGTTGAAAAATCGTCTCTAGCTTATTCCGCCTTAGAGAAAACCGCGTTGACATTTTTTCCAAATGCCTTGCAATAACTCCTTAACGAAAAGAGCTGGAAGGCTGAAAATGCATATTTAGACTTGTAGGCATTGTGTGAACAAGATAGCGTTGAAAAATCTGCTCCAGCTTATTCCGCCTTAGAGAAAACCGCGTTGACATTTTTTCCAAATGCCTTGCAATATCTCCTTAACGAAAAGAGCTAGAAGGCTGAAAATGCATATTTAGACTTGTATGCATTGTGTGAACAAGATAGCGTTAAAAAATCGGCTCTAGCTTATTCCGCCTTAGAGAAAACCGCGTTGACATTTTTTCCAAATGCCTTGCAATAACTCCTTAACGAAAAGAGCTGGAAGGCTGAAAATGCATATTTAGACTTGTAGGCATTGTGTGAACAAGATAGCGTTGAAAAATCTGCTCCAGCTTATTCCGCCTTAGAGAAAACCGCGTTGACATTTTTTCCAAATGCCTTGCAATATCTCCTTAACGAAAAGAGCTAGAAGGCTGAAAATGCATATTTAGACTTGTAGGCATTGTGTGAACAAGATAGCGTTGAAAAATCGGCTCTAGCTTATTCCGCCTTAGAGAAAACCGCGTTGACATTTTTTCCAAATGCCTTGCAATAACTCCTTAACGAAAAGAGCTGGAAGGCTGAAAATGCATATTTAGACTTGTAGGCATTGTGTGAACAAGATAGCGTTGAAAAATCGTCTCTAGCTTATTCCGCCTTAGAGAAAACCGCGTTGACATTTTTTCCATATGCCTTGCAATATCTCCTTAACGAAAAGAGCTAGAAGGCTGAAAATGCATATTTAGACTTGTAGGCATTATGCGAACAAGATAGCGTTGAAAAATCGGCTCTAGCTTATTCCGCCTTAGAGAAAACCGCGTTGACATTTTTTCCAAATGCCTTGCAATAACTCCTTAACGAAAAGAGCTGGAAGGCTGAAAATGTATATTTAGACTTGTAGGCATTGTGTGAACAAGATAGCGTTGAAAAATCGGCTCTAGCTTATTCCGCCTTAGAGAAAACCGCGTTGACATTTTTTCCAAATGCCTTGCAATAACTCCTTAACGAAAAGAGCTGAAAGGCTGAAAATGCATATTTAGACTTGTAGGCATTGTGTGAACAAGATAGCGTTGAAAAATCGGCTCTAGCTTATTCCGCCTTAGAGAAAACCGCGTTGACATTTTTTCCAAATGCCTTGCAATATCTCCTTAACGAAAAGAGCTAGAAGGCTGAAAATGCATATTTAGACTTGTAGGCATTGTGTGAACAAGATAGCGTTGAAAAATCGGCTCTAGCTTATTCCGCCTTAGAGAAAACCGCGTTGACATTTTTTCCAAATGCCTTGCAATAACTCCTTAACGAAAAGAGCTGGAAGGCTGAAAATGCATATTTAGACTTGTAGGCATTGTGTGAACAAGATAGCGTTGAAAAATCTGCTCCAGCTTATTCCGCCTTAGAGAAAACCGCGTTGACATTTTTTCCAAATGCCTTGCAATATCTCCTTAACGAAAAGAGCTAGAAGGCTGAAAATGCATATTTAGACTTGTAGGCATTGTGTGAACAAGATAGCGTTGAAAAATCTGCTCCAGCTTATTCCGCCTTAGAGAAAACCGCGTTGACATTTTTTCCAAATGCCTTGCAATATCTCCTTAACGAAAAGAGCTAGAAGGCTGAAAATGCATATTTAGACTTGTAGGCATTGTGTGAACAAGATAGCGTTGAAAAATCGGCTCTAGCTTATTCCGCCTTAGAGAAAACCGCGTTGACATTTTTTCCAAATGCCTTGCAATAACTCCTTAACGAAAAGAGCTGGAAGGCTGAAAATGCATATTTAGACTTGTAGGCATTGTGTGAACAAGATAGCGTTGAAAAATCTGCTCCAGCTTATTCCGCCTTAGAGAAAACCGCGTTGACATTTTTTCCAAATGCCTTGCAATATCTCCTTAACGAAAAGAGCTAGAAGGCTGAAAATGCATATTTAGACTTGTAGGCATTGTGTGAACAAGATAGCGTTGAAAAATCGTCTCTAGCTTATTCCGCCTTAGAGAAAACCGCGTTGACATTTTTTCCAAATGCCTTGCAATAACTCCTTAACGAAAAGAGCTGGAAGGCTGAAAATGCATATTTAGACTTGTAGGCATTGTGTGAACAAGATAGCGTTGAAAAATCGTCTCTAGCTTATTCCGCCTTAGAGAAAACCGCGTTGACATTTTTTCCAAATGCCTTGCAATAACTCCTTAACGAAAAGAGCTGGAAGGCTGAAAATGCATATTTAGACTTGTAGGCATTGTGTGAACAAGATAGCGTTGAAAAATCTGCTCCAGCTTATTCCGCCTTAGAGAAAACCGCGTTGACATTTTTTCCAAATGCCTTGCAATATCTCCTTAACGAAAAGAGCTAGAAGGCTGAAAATGCATAATTAGACTTGTATGCATTGTGTGAACAAGATAGCGTTAAAAAATCGGCTCTAGCTTATTCCGCCTTAGAGAAAACCGCGTTGACATTTTTTCCAAATGCCTTGCAATAACTCCTTAACGAAAAGAGCTGGAAGGCTGAAAATGCATATTTAGACTTGTAGGCATTGTGTGAACAAGATAGCGTTGAAAAATCTGCTCCAGCTTATTCCGCCTTAGAGAAAACCGCGTTGACATTTTTTCCAAATGCCTTGCAATATCTCCTTAACGAAAAGAGCTAGAAGGCTGAAAATGCATATTTAGACTTGTAGGCATTGTGTGAACAAGATAGCGTTGAAAAATCGGCTCTAGCTTATTCCGCCTTAGAGAAAACCGCGTTGACATTTTTTCCAAATGCCTTGCAATAACTCCTTAACGAAAAGAGCTGGAAGGCTGAAAATGCATATTTAGACTTGTAGGCATTGTGTGAACAAGATAGCGTTGAAAAATCGTCTCTAGCTTATTCCGCCTTAGAGAAAACCGCGTTGACATTTTTTCCATATGCCTTGCAATATCTCCTTAACGAAAAGAGCTAGAAGGCTGAAAATGCATATTTAGACTTGTAGGCATTATGCGAACAAGATAGCGTTGAAAAATCGGCTCTAGCTTATTCCGCCTTAGAGAAAACCGCGTTGACATTTTTTCCAAATGCCTTGCAATAACTCCTTAACGAAAAGAGCTGGAAGGCTGAAAATGTATATTTAGACTTGTAGGCATTGTGTGAACAAGATAGCGTTGAAAAATCGGCTCTAGCTTATTCCGCCTTAGAGAAAACCGCGTTGACATTTTTTCCAAATGCCTTGCAATAACTCCTTAACGAAAAGAGCTGAAAGGCTGAAAATGCATATTTAGACTTGTAGGCATTGTGTGAACAAGATAGCGTTGAAAAATCGGCTCTAGCTTATTCCGCCTTAGAGAAAACCGCGTTGACATTTTTTCCAAATGCCTTGCAATATCTCCTTAACGAAAAGAGCTAGAAGGCTGAAAATGCATAATTAAACTTGTAGGCATTGTGTGAACAAGATAGCGTTGAAAAATCGGCTCTAGCTTATTCCGCCTTAGAGAAAACCGCGTTGACATTTTTTCCAAATGCCTTGCAATAACTCCTTAACGAAAAGAGCTGGAAGGCTGAAAATGCATATTTAGACTTGTAGGCATTGTGTGAACAAGATAGCGTTGAAAAATCTGCTCCAGCTTATTCCGCCTTAGAGAAAACCGCGTTGACATTTTTTCCAAATGCCTTGCAATATCTCCTTAACGAAAAGAGCTAGAAGGCTGAAAATGCATATTTAGACTTGTAGGCATTGTGTGAACAAGATAGCGTTGAAAAATCTGCTCCAGCTTATTCCGCCTTAGAGAAAACCGCGTTGACATTTTTTCCAAATGCCTTGCAATATCTCCTTAACGAAAAGAGCTAGAAGGCTGAAAATGCATATTTAGACTTGTAGGCATTGTGTGAACAAGATAGCGTTGAAAAATCGGCTCTAGCTTATTCCGCCTTAGAGAAAACCGCGTTGACATTTTTTCCAAATGCCTTGCAATAACTCCTTAACGAAAAGAGCTGGAAGGCTGAAAATGCATATTTAGACTTGTAGGCATTGTGTGAACAAGATAGCGTTGAAAAATCTGCTCCAGCTTATTCCGCCTTAGAGAAAACCGCGTTGACATTTTTTCCAAATGCCTTGCAATATCTCCTTAACGAAAAGAGCTAGAAGGCTGAAAATGCATATTTAGACTTGTAGGCATTGTGTGAACAAGATAGCGTTGAAAAATCGTCTCTAGCTTATTCCGCCTTAGAGAAAACCGCGTTGACATTTTTTCCAAATGCCTTGCAATAACTCCTTAACGAAAAGAGCTGGAAGGCTGAAAATGCATATTTAGACTTGTAGGCATTGTGTGAACAAGATAGCGTTGAAAAATCGGCTCTAGCTTATTCCGCCTTAGAGAAAACCGCGTTGACATTTTTTCCAAATGCCTTGCAATAACTCCTTAACGAAAAGAGCTGGAAGGCTGAAAATGCATATTTAGACTTGTAGGCATTGTGTGAACAAGATAGCGTTGAAAAATCGGCTCTAGCTTATTCCGCCTTAGAGAAAACCGCGTTGACATTTTTTCCAAATGCCTTGCAATATCTCCTTTACGAAAAGAGCTAGAAGGCTGAAAATGCATATTTAGACTTGTAGGCATTGTGTGAACAAGATAGCGTAGAAAAATCGGCTCTAGCTTATTCCGCCTTAGAGAAAACCGCGTTGACATTTTTTCCAAATGCCTTGCAATAACTCCTTAACGAAAAGAGCTGGAAGGCTGAAAATGTATATTTAGACTTGTAGGCATTGTGTGAACAAGATAGCGTTGAAAAATCGGCTCTAGCTTATTCCGCCTTAGAGAAAACCGCGTTGACATTTTTTCCAAATGCCTTGCAATAACTCCTTAACGAAAAGAGCTGAAAGGCTGAAAATGCATATTTAGACTTGTAGGCATTGTGTGAACAAGATAGCGTTGAAAAATCGGCTCTAGCTTATTCCGCCTTAGAGAAAACCGCGTTGACATTTTTTCCAAATGCCTTGCAATATCTCCTTAACGAAAAGAGCTAGAAGGCTGAAAATGCATATTTAGACTTGTAGGCATTGTGTGAACAAGATAGCGTTGAAAAATCGGCTCTAGCTTATTCCGCCTTAGAGAAAACCGCGTTGACATTTTTTCCAAATGCCTTGCAATAACTCCTTAAAGAAAAGAGCTGGAAGGCTGAAAATGCATATTTAGACTTGTAGGCATTGTGTGAACAAGATAGCGTTGAAAAATCTGCTCCAGCTTATTCCGCCTTAGAGAAAACCGCGTTGACATTTTTTCCAAATGCCTTGCAATATCTCCTTAACGAAAAGAGCTAGAAGGCTGAAAATGCATATTTAGACTTGTAGGCATTGTGTGAACAAGATAGCGTTGAAAAATCTGCTCCAGCTTATTCCGCCTTAGAGAAAACCGCGTTGACATTTTTTCCAAATGCCTTGCAATATCTCCTTAACGAAAAGAGCTAGAAGGCTGAAAATGCATATTTAGACTTGTAGGCATTGTGTGAACAAGATAGCGTTGAAAAATCGGCTCTAGCTTATTCCGCCTTAGAGAAAACCGCGTTGACATTTTTTCCAAATGCCTTGCAATAACTCCTTAATGAAAAGAGCTGGAAGGCTGAAAATGCATATTTAGACTTGTAGGCATTGTGTGAACAAGATAGCGTTGAAAAATCTGCTCCAGCTTATTCCGCCTTAGAGAAAACCGCGTTGACATTTTTTCCAAATGCCTTGCAATATCTCCTTAACGAAAAGAGCTAGAAGGCTGAAAATGCATATTTAGACTTGTAGGCATTGTGTGAACAAGATAGCGTTGAAAAATCGTCTCTAGCTTATTCCGCCTTAGAGAAAACCGCGTTGACATTTTTTCCAAATGCCTTGCAATAACTCCTTAACGAAAAGAGCTGGAAGGCTGAAAATGCATATTTAGACTTGTAGGCATTGTGTGAACAAGATAGCGTTGAAAAATCGTCTCTAGCTTATTCCGCCTTAGAGAAAACCGCGTTGACATTTTTTCCAAATGCCTTGCAATAACTCCTTAACGAAAAGAGCTGGAAGGCTGAAAATGCATATTTAGACTTGTAGGCATTGTGTGAACAAGATAGCGTTGAAAAATCTGCTCCAGCTTATTCCGCCTTAGAGAAAACCGCGTTGACATTTTTTCCAAATGCCTTGCAATATCTCCTTAACGAAAAGAGCTAGAAGGCTGAAAATGCATATTTAGACTTGTATGCATTGTGTGAACAAGATAGCGTTAAAAAATCGGCTCTAGCTTATTCCGCCTTAGAGAAAACCGCGTTGACATTTTTTCCAAATGCCTTGCAATAACTCCTTAACGAAAAGAGCTGGAAGGCTGAAAATGCATATTTAGACTTGTAGGCATTGTGTGAACAAGATAGCGTTGAAAAATCTGCTCCAGCTTATTCCGCCTTAGAGAAAACCGCGTTGACATTTTTTCCAAATGCCTTGCAATATCTCCTTAACGAAAAGAGCTAGAAGGCTGAAAATGCATATTTAGACTTGTAGGCATTGTGTGAACAAGATAGCGTTGAAAAATCGGCTCTAGCTTATTCCGCCTTAGAGAAAACCGCGTTGACATTTTTTCCAAATGCCTTGCAATAACTCCTTAACGAAAAGAGCTGGAAGGCTGAAAATGCATATTTAGACTTGTAGGCATTGTGTGAACAAGATAGCGTTGAAAAATTGTCTCTAGCTTATTCCGCCTTAGAGAAAACCGCGTTGACATTTTTTCCATATGCCTTGCAATATCTCCTTAACGAAAAGAGCTAGAAGGCTGAAAATGCATATTTAGACTTGTAGGCATTATGCGAACAAGATAGCGTTGAAAAATCGGCTCTAGCTTATTCCGCCTTAGAGAAAACCGCGTTGACATTTTTTCCAAATGCCTTGCAATAACTCCTTAACGAAAAGAGCTAGAAGGCTGAAAATGTATATTTAGACTTGTAGGCATTGTGTGAACAAGATAGCGTTGAAAAATCGGCTCTAGCTTATTCCGCCTTAGAGAAAACCGCGTTGACATTTTTTCCAAATGCCTTGCAATAACTCCTTAACGAAAAGAGCTGAAAGGCTGAAAATGCATATTTAGACTTGTAAGCATTGTGTGAACAAGATAGCGTTGAAAAATCGGCTCTAGCTTATTCCGCCTTAGAGAAAACCGCGTTGACATTTTTTCCAAATGCCTTGCAATATCTCCTTAACGAAAAGAGCTAGAAGGCTGAAAATGCATATTTAGACTTGTAGGCATTGTGTGAACAAGATAGCGTTGAAAAATCGGCTCTAGCTTATTCCGCCTTAGAGAAAACCGCGTTGACATTTTTTCCAAATGCCTTGCAATAACTCCTTAACGAAAAGAGCTGGAAGGCTGAAAATGCATATTTAGACTTGTAGGCATTGTGTGAACAAGATAGCGTTGAAAAATCTGCTCCAGCTTATTCCGCCTTAGAGAAAACCGCGTTGACATTTTTTCCAAATGCCTTGCAATATCTCCTTAACGAAAAGAGCTAGAAGGCTGAAAATGCATATTTAGACTTGTAGGCATTGTGTGAACAAGATAGCGTTGAAAAATCTGCTCCAGCTTATTCCGCCTTAGAGAAAACCGCGTTGACATTTTTTCCAAATGCCTTGCAATATCTCCTTAACGAAAAGAGCTAGAAGGCTGAAAATGCATATTTAGACTTGTAGGCATTGTGTGAACAAGATAGCGTTGAAAAATCGGCTCTAGCTTATTCCGCCTTAGAGAAAACCGCGTTGACATTTTTTCCAAATGCCTTGCAATAACTCCTTAACGAAAAGAGCTGGAAGGCTGAAAATGCATATTTAGACTTGTAGGCATTGTGTGAACAAGATAGCGTTGAAAAATCTGCTCCAGCTTATTCCGCCTTAGAGAAAACCGCGTTGACATTTTTTCCAAATGCCTTGCAATATCTCCTTAACGAAAAGAGCTAGAAGGCTGAAAATGCATATTTAGACTTGTAGGCATTGTGTGAACAAGATAGCGTTGAAAAATCGTCTCTAGCTTATTCCGCCTTAGAGAAAACCGCGTTGACATTTTTTCCAAATGCCTTGCAATAACTCCTTAACGAAAAGAGCTGGAAGGCTGAAAATGCATATTTAGACTTGTAGGCATTGTGTGAACAAGATAGCGTTGAAAAATCGGCTCTAGCTTATTCCGCCTTAGAGAAAACCGCGTTGACATTTTTTCCAAATGCCTTGCAATAACTCCTTAACGAAAAGAGCTGGAAGGCTGAAAATGCATATTTAGACTTGTAGGCATTGTGTGAACAAGATAGCGTTGAAAAATCGTCTCTAGCTTATTCCGCCTTAGAGAAAACCGCGTTGACATTTTTTCCAAATGCCTTGCAATAACTCCTTAACGAAAAGAGCTGGAAGGCTGAAAATAAATATTTAGACTTGTAGGCATTGTGTGAACAAGATAGCGTTGAAAAATCTGCTCCAGCTTATTCCGCCTTAGAGAAAACCGCGTTGACATTTTTTCCAAATGCCTTGCAATATCTCCTTAACGAAAAGAGCTAGAAGGCTGAAAATGCATATTTAGACTTGTAGGCATTGTGTGAACAAGATAGCGTTGAAAAATCGTCTCTAGCTTATTCCGCCTTAGAGAAAACCGCGTTGACATTTTTTCCAAATGCCTTGCAATAACTCCTTAACGAAAAGAGCTGGAAGGCTGAAAATGCATATTTAGACTTGTAGGCATTGTGTGAACAAGATAGCGTTGAAAAATCTGCTCCAGCTTATTCCGCCTTAGAGAAAACCGCGTTGACATTTTTTCCAAATGCCTTGCAATATCTCCTTAACGAAAAGAGCTAGAAGGCTGAAAATGCATATTTAGACTTGTATGCATTGTGTGAACAAGATAGCGTTAAAAAATCGGCTCTAGCTTATTCCGCCTTAGAGAAAACCGCGTTGACATTTTTTCCAAATGCCTTGCAATAACTCCTTAACGAAAAGAGCTGGAAGGCTGAAAATGCATATTTAGACTTGTAGGCATTGTGTGAACAAGATAGCGTTGAAAAATCTGCTCCAGCTTATTCCGCCTTAGAGAAAACCGCGTTGACATTTTTTCCAAATGCCTTGCAATATCTCCTTAACGAAAAGAGCTAGAAGGCTGAAAATGCATATTTAGACTTGTAGGCATTGTGTGAACAAGATAGCGTTGAAAAATCTGCTCCAGCTTATTCCGCCTTAGAGAAAACCGCGTTGACATTTTTTCCAAATGCCTTGCAATAACTCCTTAACGAAAAGAGCTGGAAGGCTGAAAATGCATATTTAGACTTGTAGGCATTGTGTGAACAAGATAGCGTTGAAAAATCGGCTCTAGCTTATTCCGCCTTAGAGAAAACCGCGTTGACATTTTTTCCAAATGCCTTGCAATATCTCCTTAACGAAAAGAGCTAGAAGGCTGAAAATGCATATTTAGACTTGTAGGCATTGTGTGAACAAGATAGCGTTGAAAAATCGGCTCTAGCTTATTCCGCCTTAGAGAAAACCGCGTTGACATTTTTTCCAAATGCCTTGCAATAACTCCTTAACGAAAAGAGCTGGAAGGCTGAAAATGTATATTTAGACTTGTAGGCATTGTGTGAACAAGATAGCGTTGAAAAATCGGCTCTAGCTTATTCCGCCTTAGAGAAAACCGCGTTGACATTTTTTCCAAATGCCTTGCAATAACTCCTTAACGAATAGAGCTGAAAGGCTGAAAATGCATATTTAGACTTGTAGGCATTGTGTGAACAAGATAGCGTTGAAAAATCGGCTCTAGCTTATTCCGCCTTAGAGAAAACCGCGTTGACATTTTTTCCAAATGCCTTGCAATATCTCCTTAACGAAAAGAGCTAGAAGGCTGAAAATGCATATTTAGACTTGTAGGCATTGTGTGAACAAGATAGCGTTGAAAAATCGGCTCTAGCTTATTCCGCCTTAGAGAAAACCGTGTTGACATTTTTTCCAAATGCCTTGCAATAACTCCTTAACGAAAAGAGCTGGAAGGCTGAAAATGCATATTTAGACTTGTAGGCATTGTGTGAACAAGATAGCGTTGAAAAATCTGCTCCAGCTTATTCCGCCTTAGAGAAAACCGCGTTGACATTTTTTCCAAATGCCTTGCAATATCTCCTTAACGAAAAGAGCTAGAAGGCTGAAAATGCATATTTAGACTTGTAGGCATTGTGTGAACAAGATAGCGTTGAAAAATCTGCTCCAGCTTATTCCGCCTTAGAGAAAATCGCGTTGACATTTTTTCCAAATGCCTTGCAATATCTCCTTAACGAAAAGAGCTAGAAGGCTGAAAATGCATATTTAGACTTGTAGGCATTGTGTGAACAAGATAGCGTTGAAAAATCGGCTCTAGCTTATTCCGCCTTAGAGAAAACCGCGTTGACATTTTTTCCAAATGCCTTGCAATAACTCCTTAACGAAAAGAGCTGGAAGGCTGAAAATGCATATTTAGACTTGTAGGCATTGTGTGAACAAGATAGTGTTGAAAAATCTGCTCCAGCTTATTCCGCCTTAGAGAAAACCGCGTTGACATTTTTTCCAAATGCCTTGCAATATCTCCTTAACGAAAAGAGCTAGAAGGCTGAAAATGCATATTTAGACTTGTAGGCATTGTGTGAACAAGATAGCGTTGAAAAATCGGCTCTAGCTTATTCCGCCTTAGAGAAAACCGCGTTGACATTTTTTCCAAATGCCTTGCAATAACTCCTTAACGAAAAGAGCTGAAAGGCTGAAAATGCATATTTAGACTTGTAGGCATTGTGTGAACAAGATAGCGTTGAAAAATCGGCTCTAGCTTATTCCGCCTTAGAGAAAACCGCGTTGACATTTTTTCCAAATGCCTTGCAATATCTCCTTAACGAAAAGAGCTAGAAGGCTGAAAATGCATATTTAGACTTGTAGGCATTGTGTGAACAAGATAGCGTTGAAAAATCGGCTCTAGCTTATTCCGCCTTAGAGAAAACCGCGTTGACATTTTTTCCAAATGCCTTGCAATAACTCCTTAAAGAAAAGAGCTGGAAGGCTGAAAATGCATATTTAGACTTGTAGGCATTGTGTGAACAAGATAGCGTTGAAAAATCTGCTCCAGCTTATTCCGCCTTAGAGAAAACCGCGTTGACATTTTTTCCAAATGCCTTGCAATATCTCCTTAACGAAAAGAGCTAGAAGGCTGAAAATGCATATTTAGACTTGTAGGCATTGTGTGAACAAGATAGCGTTGAAAAATCTGCTCCAGCTTATTCCGCCTTAGAGAAAACCGCGTTGACATTTTTTCCAAATGCCTTGCAATATCTCCTTAACGAAAAGAGCTAGAAGGCTGAAAATGCATATTTAGACTTGTAGGCATTGTGTGAACAAGATAGCGTTGAAAAATCGGCTCTAGCTTATTCCGCCTTAGAGAAAACCGCGTTGACATTTTTTCCAAATGCCTTGCAATAACTCCTTAATGAAAAGAGCTGGAAGGCTGAAAATGCATATTTAGACTTGTAGGCATTGTGTGAACAAGATAGCGTTGAAAAATCTGCTCCAGCTTATTCCGCCTTAGAGAAAACCGCGTTGACATTTTTTCCAAATGCCTTGCAATATCTCCTTAACGAAAAGAGCTAGAAGGCTGAAAATGCATATTTAGACTTGTAGGCATTGTGTGAACAAGATAGCGTTGAAAAATCGTCTCTAGCTTATTCCGCCTTAGAGAAAACCGCGTTGACATTTTTTCCAAATGCCTTGCAATAACTCCTTAACGAAAAGAGCTGGAAGGCTGAAAATGCATATTTAGACTTGTAGGCATTGTGTGAACAAGATAGCGTTGAAAAATCGTCTCTAGCTTATTCCGCCTTAGAGAAAACCGCGTTGACATTTTTTCCAAATGCCTTGCAATAACTCCTTAACGAAAAGAGCTGGAAGGCTGAAAATGCATATTTAGACTTGTAGGCATTGTGTGAACAAGATAGCGTTGAAAAATCGTCTCTAGCTTATTCCGCCTTAGAGAAAACCGCGTTGACATTTTTTCCAAATGCCTTGCAATAACTCCTTAACGAAAAGAGCTGGAAGGCTGAAAATGCATATTTAGACTTGTAGGCATTGTGTGAACAAGATAGCGTTGAAAAATCTGCTCCAGCTTATTCCGCCTTAGAGAAAACCGCGTTGACATTTTTTCCAAATGCCTTGCAATATCTCCTTAACGAAAAGAGCTAGAAGGCTGAAAATGCATATTTAGACTTGTATGCATTGTGTGAACAAGATAGCGTTAAAAAATCGGCTCTAGCTTATTCCGCCTTAGAGAAAACCGCGTTGACATTTTTTCCAAATGCCTTGCAATAACTCCTTAACGAAAAGAGCTGGAAGGCTGAAAATGCATATTTAGACTTGTAGGCATTGTGTGAACAAGATAGCGTTGAAAAATCGGCTCTAGCTTATTCCGCCTTAGAGAAAACCGCGTTGACATTTTTTCCAAATGCCTTGCAATATCTCCTTAACGAAAAGAGCTAGAAGGCTGAAAATGCATATTTAGACTTGTAGGCATTGTGTGAACAAGATAGCGTTGAAAAATCGGCTCTAGCTTATTCCGCCTTAGAGAAAACCGTGTTGACATTTTTTCCAAATGCCTTGCAATAACTCCTTAACGAAAAGAGCTGGAAGG
Source organism: Crinia signifera (assembly GCF_055691185.1). Lineage (NCBI taxonomy): Eukaryota > Metazoa > Chordata > Amphibia > Anura > Myobatrachidae > Crinia > Crinia signifera. Next base: position 79,481,322 of record NC_139224.1, on the reverse strand, counting down.
CTGAAAATGCATATTTAGACTTGTAGGCATTGTGTGAACAAGATAGCGTTGAAAAATCTGCTCCAGCTTATTCCGCCTTAGAGAAAACCGCGTTGACATTTTTTCCAAATGCCTTGCAATATCTCCTTAACGAAAAGAGCTAGAAGGCTGAAAATGCATATTTAGACTTGTAGGCATTGTGTGAACAAGATAGCGTTGAAAAATCGTCTCTAGCTTATTCCGCCTTAGAGAAAACCGCGTTGACATTTTTTCCAAATGCCTTGCAATAACTCCTTAACGAAAAGAGCTGGAAGGCTGAAAATGCATATTTAGACTTGTAGGCATTGTGTGAACAAGATAGCGTTGAAAAATCGGCTCTAGCTTATTCCGCCTTAGAGAAAACCGCGTTGACATTTTTTCCAAATGCCTTGCAATAACTCCTTAACGAAAAGAGCTGGAAGGCTGAAAATGCATATTTAGACTTGTAGGCATTGTGTGAACAAGATAGCGTTGAAAAATCGTCTCTAGCTTATTCCGCCTTAGAGAAAACCGCGTTGACATTTTTTCCAAATGCCTTGCAATAACTCCTTAACGAAAAGAGCTGGAAGGCTGAAAATAAATATTTAGACTTGTAGGCATTGTGTGAACAAGATAGCGTTGAAAAATCTGCTCCAGCTTATTCCGCCTTAGAGAAAACCGCGTTGACATTTTTTCCAAATGCCTTGCAATATCTCCTTAACGAAAAGAGCTAGAAGGCTGAAAATGCATATTTAGACTTGTAGGCATTGTGTGAACAAGATAGCGTTGAAAAATCGTCTCTAGCTTATTCCGCCTTAGAGAAAACCGCGTTGACATTTTTTCCAAATGCCTTGCAATAACTCCTTAACGAAAAGAGCTGGAAGGCTGAAAATGCATATTTAGACTTGTAGGCATTGTGTGAACAAGATAGCGTTGAAAAATCTGCTCCAGCTTATTCCGCCTTAGAGAAAACCGCGTTGACATTTTTTCCAAATGCCTTGCAATATCTCCTTAACGAAAAGAGCTAGAAGGCTGAAAATGCATATTTAGACTTGTATGCATTGTGTGAACAAGATAGCGTTAAAAAATCGGCTCTAGCTTATTCCGCCTTAGAGAAAACCGCGTTGACATTTTTTCCAAATGCCTTGCAATAACTCCTTAACGAAAAGAGCTGGAAGGCTGAAAATGCATATTTAGACTTGTAGGCATTGTGTGAACAAGATAGCGTTGAAAAATCTGCTCCAGCTTATTCCGCCTTAGAGAAAACCGCGTTGACATTTTTTCCAAATGCCTTGCAATATCTCCTTAACGAAAAGAGCTAGAAGGCTGAAAATGCATATTTAGACTTGTAGGCATTGTGTGAACAAGATAGCGTTGAAAAATCTGCTCCAGCTTATTCCGCCTTAGAGAAAACCGCGTTGACATTTTTTCCAAATGCCTTGCAATAACTCCTTAACGAAAAGAGCTGGAAGGCTGAAAATGCATATTTAGACTTGTAGGCATTGTGTGAACAAGATAGCGTTGAAAAATCGGCTCTAGCTTATTCCGCCTTAGAGAAAACCGCGTTGACATTTTTTCCAAATGCCTTGCAATATCTCCTTAACGAAAAGAGCTAGAAGGCTGAAAATGCATATTTAGACTTGTAGGCATTGTGTGAACAAGATAGCGTTGAAAAATCGGCTCTAGCTTATTCCGCCTTAGAGAAAACCGCGTTGACATTTTTTCCAAATGCCTTGCAATAACTCCTTAACGAAAAGAGCTGGAAGGCTGAAAATGTATATTTAGACTTGTAGGCATTGTGTGAACAAGATAGCGTTGAAAAATCGGCTCTAGCTTATTCCGCCTTAGAGAAAACCGCGTTGACATTTTTTCCAAATGCCTTGCAATAACTCCTTAACGAATAGAGCTGAAAGGCTGAAAATGCATATTTAGACTTGTAGGCATTGTGTGAACAAGATAGCGTTGAAAAATCGGCTCTAGCTTATTCCGCCTTAGAGAAAACCGCGTTGACATTTTTTCCAAATGCCTTGCAATATCTCCTTAACGAAAAGAGCTAGAAGGCTGAAAATGCATATTTAGACTTGTAGGCATTGTGTGAACAAGATAGCGTTGAAAAATCGGCTCTAGCTTATTCCGCCTTAGAGAAAACCGTGTTGACATTTTTTCCAAATGCCTTGCAATAACTCCTTAACGAAAAGAGCTGGAAGGCTGAAAATGCATATTTAGACTTGTAGGCATTGTGTGAACAAGATAGCGTTGAAAAATCTGCTCCAGCTTATTCCGCCTTAGAGAAAACCGCGTTGACATTTTTTCCAAATGCCTTGCAATATCTCCTTAACGAAAAGAGCTAGAAGGCTGAAAATGCATATTTAGACTTGTAGGCATTGTGTGAACAAGATAGCGTTGAAAAATCTGCTCCAGCTTATTCCGCCTTAGAGAAAATCGCGTTGACATTTTTTCCAAATGCCTTGCAATATCTCCTTAACGAAAAGAGCTAGAAGGCTGAAAATGCATATTTAGACTTGTAGGCATTGTGTGAACAAGATAGCGTTGAAAAATCGGCTCTAGCTTATTCCGCCTTAGAGAAAACCGCGTTGACATTTTTTCCAAATGCCTTGCAATAACTCCTTAACGAAAAGAGCTGGAAGGCTGAAAATGCATATTTAGACTTGTAGGCATTGTGTGAACAAGATAGTGTTGAAAAATCTGCTCCAGCTTATTCCGCCTTAGAGAAAACCGCGTTGACATTTTTTCCAAATGCCTTGCAATATCTCCTTAACGAAAAGAGCTAGAAGGCTGAAAATGCATATTTAGACTTGTAGGCATTGTGTGAACAAGATAGCGTTGAAAAATCGGCTCTAGCTTATTCCGCCTTAGAGAAAACCGCGTTGACATTTTTTCCAAATGCCTTGCAATAACTCCTTAACGAAAAGAGCTGAAAGGCTGAAAATGCATATTTAGACTTGTAGGCATTGTGTGAACAAGATAGCGTTGAAAAATCGGCTCTAGCTTATTCCGCCTTAGAGAAAACCGCGTTGACATTTTTTCCAAATGCCTTGCAATATCTCCTTAACGAAAAGAGCTAGAAGGCTGAAAATGCATATTTAGACTTGTAGGCATTGTGTGAACAAGATAGCGTTGAAAAATCGGCTCTAGCTTATTCCGCCTTAGAGAAAACCGCGTTGACATTTTTTCCAAATGCCTTGCAATAACTCCTTAAAGAAAAGAGCTGGAAGGCTGAAAATGCATATTTAGACTTGTAGGCATTGTGTGAACAAGATAGCGTTGAAAAATCTGCTCCAGCTTATTCCGCCTTAGAGAAAACCGCGTTGACATTTTTTCCAAATGCCTTGCAATATCTCCTTAACGAAAAGAGCTAGAAGGCTGAAAATGCATATTTAGACTTGTAGGCATTGTGTGAACAAGATAGCGTTGAAAAATCTGCTCCAGCTTATTCCGCCTTAGAGAAAACCGCGTTGACATTTTTTCCAAATGCCTTGCAATATCTCCTTAACGAAAAGAGCTAGAAGGCTGAAAATGCATATTTAGACTTGTAGGCATTGTGTGAACAAGATAGCGTTGAAAAATCGGCTCTAGCTTATTCCGCCTTAGAGAAAACCGCGTTGACATTTTTTCCAAATGCCTTGCAATAACTCCTTAATGAAAAGAGCTGGAAGGCTGAAAATGCATATTTAGACTTGTAGGCATTGTGTGAACAAGATAGCGTTGAAAAATCTGCTCCAGCTTATTCCGCCTTAGAGAAAACCGCGTTGACATTTTTTCCAAATGCCTTGCAATATCTCCTTAACGAAAAGAGCTAGAAGGCTGAAAATGCATATTTAGACTTGTAGGCATTGTGTGAACAAGATAGCGTTGAAAAATCGTCTCTAGCTTATTCCGCCTTAGAGAAAACCGCGTTGACATTTTTTCCAAATGCCTTGCAATAACTCCTTAACGAAAAGAGCTGGAAGGCTGAAAATGCATATTTAGACTTGTAGGCATTGTGTGAACAAGATAGCGTTGAAAAATCGTCTCTAGCTTATTCCGCCTTAGAGAAAACCGCGTTGACATTTTTTCCAAATGCCTTGCAATAACTCCTTAACGAAAAGAGCTGGAAGGCTGAAAATGCATATTTAGACTTGTAGGCATTGTGTGAACAAGATAGCGTTGAAAAATCGTCTCTAGCTTATTCCGCCTTAGAGAAAACCGCGTTGACATTTTTTCCAAATGCCTTGCAATAACTCCTTAACGAAAAGAGCTGGAAGGCTGAAAATGCATATTTAGACTTGTAGGCATTGTGTGAACAAGATAGCGTTGAAAAATCTGCTCCAGCTTATTCCGCCTTAGAGAAAACCGCGTTGACATTTTTTCCAAATGCCTTGCAATATCTCCTTAACGAAAAGAGCTAGAAGGCTGAAAATGCATATTTAGACTTGTATGCATTGTGTGAACAAGATAGCGTTAAAAAATCGGCTCTAGCTTATTCCGCCTTAGAGAAAACCGCGTTGACATTTTTTCCAAATGCCTTGCAATAACTCCTTAACGAAAAGAGCTGGAAGGCTGAAAATGCATATTTAGACTTGTAGGCATTGTGTGAACAAGATAGCGTTGAAAAATCGGCTCTAGCTTATTCCGCCTTAGAGAAAACCGCGTTGACATTTTTTCCAAATGCCTTGCAATATCTCCTTAACGAAAAGAGCTAGAAGGCTGAAAATGCATATTTAGACTTGTAGGCATTGTGTGAACAAGATAGCGTTGAAAAATCGGCTCTAGCTTATTCCGCCTTAGAGAAAACCGTGTTGACATTTTTTCCAAATGCCTTGCAATAACTCCTTAACGAAAAGAGCTGGAAGGCTGAAAATGCATATTTAGACTTGTAGGCATTGTGTGAACAAGATAGCGTTGAAAAATCTGCTCCAGCTTATTCCGCCTTAGAGAAAACCGCGTTGACATTTTTTCCAAATGCCTTGCAATATCTCCTTAACGAAAAGAGCTAGAAGGCTGAAAATGCATATTTAGACTTGTAGGCATTGTGTGAACAAGATAGCGTTGAAAAATCTGCTCCAGCTTATTCCGCCTTAGAGAAAATCGCGTTGACATTTTTTCCAAATGCCTTGCAATATCTCCTTAACGAAAAGAGCTAGAAGGCTGAAAATGCATATTTAGACTTGTAGGCATTGTGTGAACAAGATAGCGTTGAAAAATCGGCTCTAGCTTATTCCGCCTTAGAGAAAACCGCGTTGACATTTTTTCCAAATGCCTTGCAATAACTCCTTAACGAAAAGAGCTGGAAGGCTGAAAATGCATATTTAGACTTGTAGGCATTGTGTGAACAAGATAGTGTTGAAAAATCTGCTCCAGCTTATTCCGCCTTAGAGAAAACCGCGTTGACATTTTTTCCAAATGCCTTGCAATATCTCCTTAACGAAAAGAGCTAGAAGGCTGAAAATGCATATTTAGACTTGTAGGCATTGTGTGAACAAGATAGCGTTGAAAAATCGGCTCTAGCTTATTCCGCCTTAGAGAAAACCGCGTTGACATTTTTTCCAAATGCCTTGCAATAACTCCTTAACGAAAAGAGCTGAAAGGCTGAAAATGCATATTTAGACTTGTAGGCATTGTGTGAACAAGATAGCGTTGAAAAATCGGCTCTAGCTTATTCCGCCTTAGAGAAAACCGCGTTGACATTTTTTCCAAATGCCTTGCAATATCTCCTTAACGAAAAGAGCTAGAAGGCTGAAAATGCATATTTAGACTTGTAGGCATTGTGTGAACAAGATAGCGTTGAAAAATCGGCTCTAGCTTATTCCGCCTTAGAGAAAACCGCGTTGACATTTTTTCCAAATGCCTTGCAATAACTCCTTAAAGAAAAGAGCTGGAAGGCTGAAAATGCATATTTAGACTTGTAGGCATTGTGTGAACAAGATAGCGTTGAAAAATCTGCTCCAGCTTATTCCGCCTTAGAGAAAACCGCGTTGACATTTTTTCCAAATGCCTTGCAATATCTCCTTAACGAAAAGAGCTAGAAGGCTGAAAATGCATATTTAGACTTGTAGGCATTGTGTGAACAAGATAGCGTTGAAAAATCTGCTCCAGCTTATTCCGCCTTAGAGAAAACCGCGTTGACATTTTTTCCAAATGCCTTGCAATATCTCCTTAACGAAAAGAGCTAGAAGGCTGAAAATGCATATTTAGACTTGTAGGCATTGTGTGAACAAGATAGCGTTGAAAAATCGGCTCTAGCTTATTCCGCCTTAGAGAAAACCGCGTTGACATTTTTTCCAAATGCCTTGCAATAACTCCTTAATGAAAAGAGCTGGAAGGCTGAAAATGCATATTTAGACTTGTAGGCATTGTGTGAACAAGATAGCGTTGAAAAATCTGCTCCAGCTTATTCCGCCTTAGAGAAAACCGCGTTGACATTTTTTCCAAATGCCTTGCAATATCTCCTTAACGAAAAGAGCTAGAAGGCTGAAAATGCATATTTAGACTTGTAGGCATTGTGTGAACAAGATAGCGTTGAAAAATCGTCTCTAGCTTATTCCGCCTTAGAGAAAACCGCGTTGACATTTTTTCCAAATGCCTTGCAATAACTCCTTAACGAAAAGAGCTGGAAGGCTGAAAATGCATATTTAGACTTGTAGGCATTGTGTGAACAAGATAGCGTTGAAAAATCGTCTCTAGCTTATTCCGCCTTAGAGAAAACCGCGTTGACATTTTTTCCAAATGCCTTGCAATAACTCCTTAACGAAAAGAGCTGGAAGGCTGAAAATGCATATTTAGACTTGTAGGCATTGTGTGAACAAGATAGCGTTGAAAAATCGTCTCTAGCTTATTCCGCCTTAGAGAAAACCGCGTTGACATTTTTTCCAAATGCCTTGCAATAACTCCTTAACGAAAAGAGCTGGAAGGCTGAAAATGCATATTTAGACTTGTAGGCATTGTGTGAACAAGATAGCGTTGAAAAATCTGCTCCAGCTTATTCCGCCTTAGAGAAAACCGCGTTGACATTTTTTCCAAATGCCTTGCAATATCTCCTTAACGAAAAGAGCTAGAAGGCTGAAAATGCATATTTAGACTTGTATGCATTGTGTGAACAAGATAGCGTTAAAAAATCGGCTCTAGCTTATTCCGCCTTAGAGAAAACCGCGTTGACATTTTTTCCAAATGCCTTGCAATAACTCCTTAACGAAAAGAGCTGGAAGGCTGAAAATGCATATTTAGACTTGTAGGCATTGTGTGAACAAGATAGCGTTGAAAAATCTGCTCCAGCTTATTCCGCCTTAGAGAAAACCGCGTTGACATTTTTTCCAAATGCCTTGCAATATCTCCTTAACGAAAAGAGCTAGAAGGCTGAAAATGCATATTTAGACTTGTATGCATTGTGTGAACAAGATAGCGTTAAAAAATCGGCTCTAGCTTATTCCGCCTTAGAGAAAACCGCGTTGACATTTTTTCCAAATGCCTTGCAATAACTCCTTAACGAAAAGAGCTGGAAGGCTGAAAATGCATATTTAGACTTGTAGGCATTGTGTGAACAAGATAGCGTTGAAAAATCTGCTCCAGCTTATTCCGCCTTAGAGAAAACCGCGTTGACATTTTTTCCAAATGCCTTGCAATATCTCCTTAACGAAAAGAGCTAGAAGGCTGAAAATGCATATTTAGACTTGTAGGCATTGTGTGAACAAGATAGCGTTGAAAAATCGGCTCTAGCTTATTCCGCCTTAGAGAAAACCGCGTTGACATTTTTTCCAAATGCCTTGCAATAACTCCTTAACGAAAAGAGCTGGAAGGCTGAAAATGCATATTTAGACTTGTAGGCATTGTGTGAACAAGATAGCGTTGAAAAATTGTCTCTAGCTTATTCCGCCTTAGAGAAAACCGCGTTGACATTTTTTCCATATGCCTTGCAATATCTCCTTAACGAAAAGAGCTAGAAGGCTGAAAATGCATATTTAGACTTGTAGGCATTATGCGAACAAGATAGCGTTGAAAAATCGGCTCTAGCTTATTCCGCCTTAGAGAAAACCGCGTTGACATTTTTTCCAAATGCCTTGCAATAACTCCTTAACGAAAAGAGCTAGAAGGCTGAAAATGTATATTTAGACTTGTAGGCATTGTGTGAACAAGATAGCGTTGAAAAATCGGCTCTAGCTTATTCCGCCTTAGAGAAAACCGCGTTGACATTTTTTCCAAATGCCTTGCAATAACTCCTTAAAGAAAAGAGCTGGAAGGCTGAAAATGCATATTTAGACTTGTAGGCATTGTGTGAACAAGATAGCGTTGAAAAATCTGCTCCAGCTTATTCCGCCTTAGAGAAAACCGCGTTGACATTTTTTCCAAATGCCTTGCAATATCTCCTTAACGAAAAGAGCTAGAAGGCTGAAAATGCATATTTAGACTTGTAGGCATTGTGTGAACAAGATAGCGTTGAAAAATCTGCTCCAGCTTATTCCGCCTTAGAGAAAACCGCGTTGACATTTTTTCCAAATGCCTTGCAATATCTCCTTAACGAAAAGAGCTAGAAGGCTGAAAATGCATATTTAGACTTGTAGGCATTGTGTGAACAAGATAGCGTTGAAAAATCGGCTCTAGCTTATTCCGCCTTAGAGAAAACCGCGTTGACATTTTTTCCAAATGCCTTGCAATAACTCCTTAATGAAAAGAGCTGGAAGGCTGAAAATGCATATTTAGACTTGTAGGCATTGTGTGAACAAGATAGCGTTGAAAAATCTGCTCCAGCTTATTCCGCCTTAGAGAAAACCGCGTTGACATTTTTTCCAAATGCCTTGCAATATCTCCTTAACGAAAAGAGCTAGAAGGCTGAAAATGCATATTTAGACTTGTAGGCATTGTGTGAACAAGATAGCGTTGAAAAATCGTCTCTAGCTTATTCCGCCTTAGAGAAAACCGCGTTGACATTTTTTCCAAATGCCTTGCAATAACTCCTTAACGAAAAGAGCTGGAAGGCTGAAAATGCATATTTAGACTTGTAGGCATTGTGTGAACAAGATAGCGTTGAAAAATCGTCTCTAGCTTATTCCGCCTTAGAGAAAACCGCGTTGACATTTTTTCCAAATGCCTTGCAATAACTCCTTAACGAAAAGAGCTGGAAGGCTGAAAATGCATATTTAGACTTGTAGGCATTGTGTGAACAAGATAGCGTTGAAAAATCGTCTCTAGCTTATTCCGCCTTAGAGAAAACCGCGTTGACATTTTTTCCAAATGCCTTGCAATAACTCCTTAACGAAAAGAGCTGGAAGGCTGAAAATGCATATTTAGACTTGTAGGCATTGTGTGAACAAGATAGCGTTGAAAAATCTGCTCCAGCTTATTCCGCCTTAGAGAAAACCGCGTTGACATTTTTTCCAAATGCCTTGCAATATCTCCTTAACGAAAAGAGCTAGAAGGCTGAAAATGCATATTTAGACTTGTATGCATTGTGTGAACAAGATAGCGTTAAAAAATCGGCTCTAGCTTATTCCGCCTTAGAGAAAACCGCGTTGACATTTTTTCCAAATGCCTTGCAATAACTCCTTAACGAAAAGAGCTGGAAGGCTGAAAATGCATATTTAGACTTGTAGGCATTGTGTGAACAAGATAGCGTTGAAAAATCTGCTCCAGCTTATTCCGCCTTAGAGAAAACCGCGTTGACATTTTTTCCAAATGCCTTGCAATATCTCCTTAACGAAAAGAGCTAGAAGGCTGAAAATGCATATTTAGACTTGTAGGCATTGTGTGAACAAGATAGCGTTGAAAAATCGGCTCTAGCTTATTCCGCCTTAGAGAAAACCGCGTTGACATTTTTTCCAAATGCCTTGCAATAACTCCTTAACGAAAAGAGCTGGAAGGCTGAAAATGCATATTTAGACTTGTAGGCATTGTGTGAACAAGATAGCGTTGAAAAATTGTCTCTAGCTTATTCCGCCTTAGAGAAAACCGCGTTGACATTTTTTCCATATGCCTTGCAATATCTCCTTAACGAAAAGAGCTAGAAGGCTGAAAATGCATATTTAGACTTGTAGGCATTATGCGAACAAGATAGCGTTGAAAAATCGGCTCTAGCTTATTCCGCCTTAGAGAAAACCGCGTTGACATTTTTTCCAAATGCCTTGCAATAACTCCTTAACGAAAAGAGCTGGAAGGCTGAAAATGTATATTTAGACTTGTAGGCATTGTGTGAACAAGATAGCGTTGAAAAATCGGCTCTAGCTTATTCCGCCTTAGAGAAAACCGCGTTGACATTTTTTCCAAATGCCTTGCAATAACTCCTTAACGAATAGAGCTGAAAGGCTGAAAATGCATATTTAGACTTGTAGGCATTGTGTGAACAAGATAGCGTTGAAAAATCGGCTCTAGCTTATTCCGCCTTAGAGAAAACCGCGTTGACATTTTTTCCAAATGCCTTGCAATATCTCCTTAACGAAAAGAGCTAGAAGGCTGAAAATGCATATTTAGACTTGTAGGCATTGTGTGAACAAGATAGCGTTGAAAAATCGGCTCTAGCTTATTCCGCCTTAGAGAAAACCGTGTTGACATTTTTTCCAAATGCCTTGCAATAACTCCTTAACGAAAAGAGCTGGAAGGCTGAAAATGCATATTTAGACTTGTAGGCATTGTGTGAACAAGATAGCGTTGAAAAATCTGCTCCAGCTTATTCCGCCTTAGAGAAAACCGCGTTGACATTTTTTCCAAATGCCTTGCAATATCTCCTTAACGAAAAGAGCTAGAAGGCTGAAAATGCATATTTAGACTTGTAGGCATTGTGTGAACAAGATAGCGTTGAAAAATCTGCTCCAGCTTATTCCGCCTTAGAGAAAATCGCGTTGACATTTTTTCCAAATGCCTTGCAATATCTCCTTAACGAAAAGAGCTAGAAGGCTGAAAATGCATATTTAGACTTGTAGGCATTGTGTGAACAAGATAGCGTTGAAAAATCGGCTCTAGCTTATTCCGCCTTAGAGAAAACCGCGTTGACATTTTTTCCAAATGCCTTGCAATAACTCCTTAACGAAAAGAGCTGGAAGGCTGAAAATGCATATTTAGACTTGTAGGCATTGTGTGAACAAGATAGTGTTGAAAAATCTGCTCCAGCTTATTCCGCCTTAGAGAAAACCGCGTTGACATTTTTTCCAAATGCCTTGCAATATCTCCTTAACGAAAAGAGCTAGAAGGCTGAAAATGCATATTTAGACTTGTAGGCATTGTGTGAACAAGATAGCGTTGAAAAATCGGCTCTAGCTTATTCCGCCTTAGAGAAAACCGCGTTGACATTTTTTCCAAATGCCTTGCAATAACTCCTTAACGAAAAGAGCTGAAAGGCTGAAAATGCATATTTAGACTTGTAGGCATTGTGTGAACAAGATAGCGTTGAAAAATCGGCTCTAGCTTATTCCGCCTTAGAGAAAACCGCGTTGACATTTTTTCCAAATGCCTTGCAATATCTCCTTAACGAAAAGAGCTAGAAGGCTGAAAATGCATATTTAGACTTGTAGGCATTGTGTGAACAAGATAGCGTTGAAAAATCGGCTCTAGCTTATTCCGCCTTAGAGAAAACCGCGTTGACATTTTTTCCAAATGCCTTGCAATAACTCCTTAAAGAAAAGAGCTGGAAGGCTGAAAATGCATATTTAGACTTGTAGGCATTGTGTGAACAAGATAGCGTTGAAAAATCTGCTCCAGCTTATTCCGCCTTAGAGAAAACCGCGTTGACATTTTTTCCAAATGCCTTGCAATATCTCCTTAACGAAAAGAGCTAGAAGGCTGAAAATGCATATTTAGACTTGTAGGCATTGTGTGAACAAGATAGCGTTGAAAAATCTGCTCCAGCTTATTCCGCCTTAGAGAAAACCGCGTTGACATTTTTTCCAAATGCCTTGCAATATCTCCTTAACGAAAAGAGCTAGAAGGCTGAAAATGCATATTTAGACTTGTAGGCATTGTGTGAACAAGATAGCGTTGAAAAATCGGCTCTAGCTTATTCCGCCTTAGAGAAAACCGCGTTGACATTTTTTCCAAATGCCTTGCAATAACTCCTTAATGAAAAGAGCTGGAAGGCTGAAAATGCATATTTAGACTTGTAGGCATTGTGTGAACAAGATAGCGTTGAAAAATCTGCTCCAGCTTATTCCGCCTTAGAGAAAACCGCGTTGACATTTTTTCCAAATGCCTTGCAATATCTCCTTAACGAAAAGAGCTAGAAGGCTGAAAATGCATATTTAGACTTGTAGGCATTGTGTGAACAAGATAGCGTTGAAAAATCGTCTCTAGCTTATTCCGCCTTAGAGAAAACCGCGTTGACATTTTTTCCAAATGCCTTGCAATAACTCCTTAACGAAAAGAGCTGGAAGGCTGAAAATGCATATTTAGACTTGTAGGCATTGTGTGAACAAGATAGCGTTGAAAAATCGTCTCTAGCTTATTCCGCCTTAGAGAAAACCGCGTTGACATTTTTTCCAAATGCCTTGCAATAACTCCTTAACGAAAAGAGCTGGAAGGCTGAAAATGCATATTTAGACTTGTAGGCATTGTGTGAACAAGATAGCGTTGAAAAATCGTCTCTAGCTTATTCCGCCTTAGAGAAAACCGCGTTGACATTTTTTCCAAATGCCTTGCAATAACTCCTTAACGAAAAGAGCTGGAAGGCTGAAAATGCATATTTAGACTTGTAGGCATTGTGTGAACAAGATAGCGTTGAAAAATCTGCTCCAGCTTATTCCGCCTTAGAGAAAACCGCGTTGACATTTTTTCCAAATGCCTTGCAATATCTCCTTAACGAAAAGAGCTAGAAGGCTGAAAATGCATATTTAGACTTGTATGCATTGTGTGAACAAGATAGCGTTAAAAAATCGGCTCTAGCTTATTCCGCCTTAGAGAAAACCGCGTTGACATTTTTTCCAAATGCCTTGCAATAACTCCTTAACGAAAAGAGCTGGAAGGCTGAAAATGCATATTTAGACTTGTAGGCATTGTGTGAACAAGATAGCGTTGAAAAATCTGCTCCAGCTTATTCCGCCTTAGAGAAAACCGCGTTGACATTTTTTCCAAATGCCTTGCAATATCTCCTTAACGAAAAGAGCTAGAAGGCTGAAAATGCATATTTAGACTTGTAGGCATTGTGTGAACAAGATAGCGTTGAAAAATCGGCTCTAGCTTATTCCGCCTTAGAGAAAACCGCGTTGACATTTTTTCCAAATGCCTTGCAATAACTCCTTAACGAAAAGAGCTGGAAGGCTGAAAATGCATATTTAGACTTGTAGGCATTGTGTGAACAAGATAGCGTTGAAAAATTGTCTCTAGCTTATTCCGCCTTAGAGAAAACCGCGTTGACATTTTTTCCATATGCCTTGCAATATCTCCTTAACGAAAAGAGCTAGAAGGCTGAAAATGCATATTTAGACTTGTAGGCATTATGCGAACAAGATAGCGTTGAAAAATCGGCTCTAGCTTATTCCGCCTTAGAGAAAACCGCGTTGACATTTTTTCCAAATGCCTTGCAATAACTCCTTAACGAAAAGAGCTAGAAGGCTGAAAATGTATATTTAGACTTGTAGGCATTGTGTGAACAAGATAGCGTTGAAAAATCGGCTCTAGCTTATTCCGCCTTAGAGAAAACCGCGTTGACATTTTTTCCAAATGCCTTGCAATAACTCCTTAACGAAAAGAGCTGAAAGGCTGAAAATGCATATTTAGACTTGTAAGCATTGTGTGAACAAGATAGCGTTGAAAAATCGGCTCTAGCTTATTCCGCCTTAGAGAAAACCGCGTTGACATTTTTTCCAAATGCCTTGCAATATCTCCTTAACGAAAAGAGCTAGAAGGCTGAAAATGCATATTTAGACTTGTAGGCATTGTGTGAACAAGATAGCGTTGAAAAATCGGCTCTAGCTTATTCCGCCTTAGAGAAAACCGCGTTGACATTTTTTCCAAATGCCTTGCAATAACTCCTTAACGAAAAGAGCTGGAAGGCTGAAAATGCATATTTAGACTTGTAGGCATTGTGTGAACAAGATAGCGTTGAAAAATCTGCTCCAGCTTATTCCGCCTTAGAGAAAACCGCGTTGACATTTTTTCCAAATGCCTTGCAATATCTCCTTAACGAAAAGAGCTAGAAGGCTGAAAATGCATATTTAGACTTGTAGGCATTGTGTGAACAAGATAGCGTTGAAAAATCTGCTCCAGCTTATTCCGCCTTAGAGAAAACCGCGTTGACATTTTTTCCAAATGCCTTGCAATATCTCCTTAACGAAAAGAGCTAGAAGGCTGAAAATGCATATTTAGACTTGTAGGCATTGTGTGAACAAGATAGCGTTGAAAAATCGGCTCTAGCTTATTCCGCCTTAGAGAAAACCGCGTTGACATTTTTTCCAAATGCCTTGCAATAACTCCTTAACGAAAAGAGCTGGAAGGCTGAAAATGCATATTTAGACTTGTAGGCATTGTGTGAACAAGATAGCGTTGAAAAATCTGCTCCAGCTTATTCCGCCTTAGAGAAAACCGCGTTGACATTTTTTCCAAATGCCTTGCAATATCTCCTTAACGAAAAGAGCTAGAAGGCTGAAAATGCATATTTAGACTTGTATGCATTGTGTGAACAAGATAGCGTTAAAAAATCGGCTCTAGCTTATTCCGCCTTAGAGAAAACCGCGTTGACATTTTTTCCAAATGCCTTGCAATAACTCCTTAACGAAAAGAGCTGGAAGGCTGAAAATGCATATTTAGACTTGTAGGCATTGTGTGAACAAGATAGCGTTGAAAAATCTGCTCCAGCTTATTCCGCCTTAGAGAAAACCGCGTTGACATTTTTTCCAAATGCCTTGCAATATCTCCTTAACGAAAAGAGCTAGAAGGCTGAAAATGCATATTTAGACTTGTAGGCATTGTGTGAACAAGATAGCGTTGAAAAATCGGCTCTAGCTTATTCCGCCTTAGAGAAAACCGCGTTGACATTTTTTCCAAATGCCTTGCAATAACTCCTTAACGAAAAGAGCTGGAAGGCTGAAAATGCATATTTAGACTTGTAGGCATTGTGTGAACAAGATAGCGTTGAAAAATTGTCTCTAGCTTATTCCGCCTTAGAGAAAACCGCGTTGACATTTTTTCCATATGCCTTGCAATATCTCCTTAACGAAAAGAGCTAGAAGGCTGAAAATGCATATTTAGACTTGTAGGCATTATGCGAACAAGATAGCGTTGAAAAATCGGCTCTAGCTTATTCCGCCTTAGAGAAAACCGCGTTGACATTTTTTCCAAATGCCTTGCAATAACTCCTTAACGAAAAGAGCTAGAAGGCTGAAAATGTATATTTAGACTTGTAGGCATTGTGTGAACAAGATAGCGTTGAAAAATCGGCTCTAGCTTATTCCGCCTTAGAGAAAACCGCGTTGACATTTTTTCCAAATGCCTTGCAATAACTCCTTAACGAAAAGAGCTGAAAGGCTGAAAATGCATATTTAGACTTGTAAGCATTGTGTGAACAAGATAGCGTTGAAAAATCGGCTCTAGCTTATTCCGCCTTAGAGAAAACCGCGTTGACATTTTTTCCAAATGCCTTGCAATATCTCCTTAACGAAAAGAGCTAGAAGGCTGAAAATGCATATTTAGACTTGTAGGCATTGTGTGAACAAGATAGCGTTGAAAAATCGGCTCTAGCTTATTCCGCCTTAGAGAAAACCGCGTTGACATTTTTTCCAAATGCCTTGCAATAACTCCTTAACGAAAAGAGCTGGAAGGCTGAAAATGCATATTTAGACTTGTAGGCATTGTGTGAACAAGATAGCGTTGAAAAATCTGCTCCAGCTTATTCCGCCTTAGAGAAAACCGCGTTGACATTTTTTCCAAATGCCTTGCAATATCTCCTTAACGAAAAGAGCTAGAAGGCTGAAAATGCATATTTAGACTTGTAGGCATTGTGTGAACAAGATAGCGTTGAAAAATCTGCTCCAGCTTATTCCGCCTTAGAGAAAACCGCGTTGACATTTTTTCCAAATGCCTTGCAATATCTCCTTAACGAAAAGAGCTAGAAGGCTGAAAATGCATATTTAGACTTGTAGGCATTGTGTGAACAAGATAGCGTTGAAAAATCGGCTCTAGCTTATTCCGCCTTAGAGAAAACCGCGTTGACATTTTTTCCAAATGCCTTGCAATAACTCCTTAACGAAAAGAGCTGGAAGGCTGAAAATGCATATTTAGACTTGTAGGCATTGTGTGAACAAGATAGCGTTGAAAAATCTGCTCCAGCTTATTCCGCCTTAGAGAAAACCGCGTTGACATTTTTTCCAAATGCCTTGCAATATCTCCTTAACGAAAAGAGCTAGAAGGCTGAAAATGCATATTTAGACTTGTAGGCATTGTGTGAACAAGATAGCGTTGAAAAATCGTCTCTAGCTTATTCCGCCTTAGAGAAAACCGCGTTGACATTTTTTCCAAATGCCTTGCAATAACTCCTTAACGAAAAGAGCTGGAAGGCTGAAAATGCATATTTAGACTTGTAGGCATTGTGTGAACAAGATAGCGTTGAAAAATCGGCTCTAGCTTATTCCGCCTTAGAGAAAACCGCGTTGACATTTTTTCCAAATGCCTTGCAATAACTCCTTAACGAAAAGAGCTGGAAGGCTGAAAATGCATATTTAGACTTGTAGGCATTGTGTGAACAAGATAGCGTTGAAAAATCGTCTCTAGCTTATTCCGCCTTAGAGAAAACCGCGTTGACATTTTTTCCAAATGCCTTGCAATAACTCCTTAACGAAAAGAGCTGGAAGGCTGAAAATAAATATTTAGACTTGTAGGCATTGTGTGAACAAGATAGCGTTGAAAAATCTGCTCCAGCTTATTCCGCCTTAGAGAAAACCGCGTTGACATTTTTTCCAAATGCCTTGCAATATCTCCTTAACGAAAAGAGCTAGAAGGCTGAAAATGCATATTTAGACTTGTAGGCATTGTGTGAACAAGATAGCGTTGAAAAATCGTCTCTAGCTTATTCCGCCTTAGAGAAAACCGCGTTGACATTTTTTCCAAATGCCTTGCAATAACTCCTTAACGAAAAGAGCTGGAAGGCTGAAAATAAATATTTAGACTTGTAGGCATTGTGTGAACAAGATAGCGTTGAAAAATCTGCTCCAGCTTATTCCGCCTTAGAGAAAACCGCGTTGACATTTTTTCCAAATGCCTTGCAATATCTCCTTAACGAAAAGAGCTAGAAGGCTGAAAATGCATATTTAGACTTGTAGGCATTGTGTGAACAAGATAGCGTTGAAAAATCGTCTCTAGCTTATTCCGCCTTAGAGAAAACCGCGTTGACATTTTTTCCAAATGCCTTGCAATAACTCCTTAACGAAAAGAGCTGGAAGGCTGAAAATGCATATTTAGACTTGTAGGCATTGTGTGAACAAGATAGCGTTGAAAAATCGGCTCTAGCTTATTCCGCCTTAGAGAAAACCGCGTTGACATTTTTTCCAAATGCCTTGCAATAACTCCTTAACGAAAAGAGCTGGAAGGCTGAAAATGCATATTTAGACTTGTAGGCATTGTGTGAACAAGATAGCGTTGAAAAATCGTCTCTAGCTTATTCCGCCTTAGAGAAAACCGCGTTGACATTTTTTCCAAATGCCTTGCAATAACTCCTTAACGAAAAGAGCTGGAAGGCTGAAAATAAATATTTAGACTTGTAGGCATTGTGTGAACAAGATAGCGTTGAAAAATCTGCTCCAGCTTATTCCGCCTTAGAGAAAACCGCGTTGACATTTTTTCCAAATGCCTTGCAATATCTCCTTAACGAAAAGAGCTAGAAGGCTGAAAATGCATATTTAGACTTGTAGGCATTGTGTGAACAAGATAGCGTTGAAAAATCGTCTCTAGCTTATTCCGCCTTAGAGAAAACCGCGTTGACATTTTTTCCAAATGCCTTGCAATAACTCCTTAACGAAAAGAGCTGGAAGGCTGAAAATGCATATTTAGACTTGTAGGCATTGTGTGAACAAGATAGCGTTGAAAAATCTGCTCCAGCTTATTCCGCCTTAGAGAAAACCGCGTTGACATTTTTTCCAAATGCCTTGCAATATCTCCTTAACGAAAAGAGCTAGAAGGCTGAAAATGCATATTTAGACTTGTATGCATTGTGTGAACAAGATAGCGTTAAAAAATCGGCTCTAGCTTATTCCGCCTTAGAGAAAACCGCGTTGACATTTTTTCCAAATGCCTTGCAATAACTCCTTAACGAAAAGAGCTGGAAGGCTGAAAATGCATATTTAGACTTGTAGGCATTGTGTGAACAAGATAGCGTTGAAAAATCTGCTCCAGCTTATTCCGCCTTAGAGAAAACCGCGTTGACATTTTTTCCAAATGCCTTGCAATATCTCCTTAACGAAAAGAGCTAGAAGGCTGAAAATGCATATTTAGACTTGTAGGCATTGTGTGAACAAGATAGCGTTGAAAAATCGGCTCTAGCTTATTCCGCCTTAGAGAAAACCGCGTTGACATTTTTTCCAAATGCCTTGCAATAACTCCTTAACGAAAAGAGCTGGAAGGCTGAAAATGCATATTTAGACTTGTAGGCATTGTGTGAACAAGATAGCGTTGAAAAATCGGCTCTAGCTTATTCCGCCTTAGAGAAAACCGCGTTGACATTTTTTCCAAATGCCTTGCAATATCTCCTTAACGAAAAGAGCTAGAAGGCTGAAAATGCATATTTAGACTTGTAGGCATTGTGTGAACAAGATAGCGTTGAAAAATCGGCTCTAGCTTATTCCGCCTTAGAGAAAACCGCGTTGACATTTTTTCCAAATGCCTTGCAATAACTCCTTAACGAAAAGAGCTGGAAGGCTGAAAATGTATATTTAGACTTGTAGGCATTGTGTGAACAAGATAGCGTTGAAAAATCGGCTCTAGCTTATTCCGCCTTAGAGAAAACCGCGTTGACATTTTTTCCAAATGCCTTGCAATAACTCCTTAACGAAAAGAGCTGAAAGGCTGAAAATGCATATTTAGACTTGTAGGCATTGTGTGAACAAGATAGCGTTGAAAAATCGGCTCTAGCTTATTCCGCCTTAGAGAAAACCGCGTTGACATTTTTTCCAAATGCCTTGCAATATCTCCTTAACGAAAAGAGCTAGAAGGCTGAAAATGCATATTTAGACTTGTAGGCATTGTGTGAACAAGATAGCGTTGAAAAATCGGCTCTAGCTTATTCCGCCTTAGAGAAAACCGTGTTGACATTTTTTCCAAATGCCTTGCAATAACTCCTTAACGAAAAGAGCTGGAAGGCTGAAAATGCATATTTAGACTTGTAGGCATTGTGTGAACAAGATAGCGTTGAAAAATCTGCTCCAGCTTATTCCGCCTTAGAGAAAACCGCGTTGACATTTTTTCCAAATGCCTTGCAATATCTCCTTAACGAAAAGAGCTAGAAGGCTGAAAATGCATATTTAGACTTGTAGGCATTGTGTGAACAAGATAGCGTTGAAAAATCTGCTCCAGCTTATTCCGCCTTAGAGAAAATCGCGTTGACATTTTTTCCAAATGCCTTGCAATATCTCCTTAACGAAAAGAGCTAGAAGGCTGAAAATGCATATTTAGACTTGTAGGCATTGTGTGAACAAGATAGCGTTGAAAAATCGGCTCTAGCTTATTCCGCCTTAGAGAAAACCGCGTTGACATTTTTTCCAAATGCCTTGCAATAACTCCTTAACGAAAAGAGCTGGAAGGCTGAAAATGCATATTTAGACTTGTAGGCATTGTGTGAACAAGATAGTGTTGAAAAATCTGCTCCAGCTTATTCCGCCTTAGAGAAAACCGCGTTGACATTTTTTCCAAATGCCTTGCAATATCTCCTTAACGAAAAGAGCTAGAAGGCTGAAAATGCATATTTAGACTTGTAGGCATTGTGTGAACAAGATAGCGTTGAAAAATTGTCTCTAGCTTATTCCGCCTTAGAGAAAACCGCGTTGACATTTTTTCCAAATGCCTTGCAATAACTCCTTAACGAAAAGAGCTGGAAGGCTGAAAATGCATATTTAGACTTGTAGGCATTGTGTGAACAAGATAGCGTTGAAAAATCGGCTCTAGCTTATTCCGCCTTAGAGAAAACCGCGTTGACATTTTTTCCAAATGCCTTGCAATAACTCCTTAACGAAAAGAGCTGGAAGGCTGAAAATGCATATTTAGACTTGTAGGCATTGTGTGAACAAGATAGCGTTGAAAAATCGGCTCTAGCTTATTCCGCCTTAGAGAAAACCGCGTTGACATTTTTTCCAAATGCCTTGCAATATCTCCTTAACGAAAAGAGCTAGAAGGCTGAAAATGCATATTTAGACTTGTAGGCATTGTGTGAACAAGATAGCGTTGAAAAATCGGCTCTAGCTTATTCCGCCTTAGAGAAAACCGCGTTGACATTTTTTCCAAATGCCTTGCAATAACTCCTTAACGAAAAGAGCTGGAAGGCTGAAAATGCATATTTAGACTTGTAGGCATTGTGTGAACAAGATAGCGTTGAAAAATCTGCTCCAGCTTATTCCGCCTTAGAGAAAACCGCGTTGACATTTTTTCCAAATGCCTTGCAATATCTCCTTAACGAAAAGAGCTAGAAGGCTGAAAATGCATATTTAGACTTGTAGGCATTGTGTGAACAAGATAGCGTTGAAAAATCGTCTCTAGCTTATTCCGCCTTAGAGAAAACCGCGTTGACATTTTTTCCAAATGCCTTGCAATAACTCCTTAACGAAAAGAGCTGGAAGGCTGAAAATGCATATTTAGACTTGTAGGCATTGTGTGAACAAGATAGCGTTGAAAAATCGGCTCTAGCTTATTCCGCCTTAGAGAAAACCGCGTTGACATTTTTTCCAAATGCCTTGCAATAACTCCTTAACGAAAAGAGCTGGAAGGCTGAAAATGCATATTTAGACTTGTAGGCATTGTGTGAACAAGATAGCGTTGAAAAATCGTCTCTAGCTTATTCCGCCTTAGAGAAAACCGCGTTGACATTTTTTCCAAATGCCTTGCAATAACTCCTTAACGAAAAGAGCTGGAAGGCTGAAAATAAATATTTAGACTTGTAGGCATTGTGTGAACAAGATAGCGTTGAAAAATCTGCTCCAGCTTATTCCGCCTTAGAGAAAACCGCGTTGACATTTTTTCCAAATGCCTTGCAATATCTCCTTAACGAAAAGAGCTAGAAGGCTGAAAATGCATATTTAGACTTGTAGGCATTGTGTGAACAAGATAGCGTTGAAAAATCGTCTCTAGCTTATTCCGCCTTAGAGAAAACCGCGTTGACATTTTTTCCAAATGCCTTGCAATAACTCCTTAACGAAAAGAGCTGGAAGGCTGAAAATGCATATTTAGACTTGTAGGCATTGTGTGAACAAGATAGCGTTGAAAAATCTGCTCCAGCTTATTCCGCCTTAGAGAAAACCGCGTTGACATTTTTTCCAAATGCCTTGCAATATCTCCTTAACGAAAAGAGCTAGAAGGCTGAAAATGCATATTTAGACTTGTATGCATTGTGTGAACAAGATAGCGTTAAAAAATCGGCTCTAGCTTATTCCGCCTTAGAGAAAACCGCGTTGACATTTTTTCCAAATGCCTTGCAATAACTCCTTAACGAAAAGAGCTGGAAGGCTGAAAATGCATATTTAGACTTGTAGGCATTGTGTGAACAAGATAGCGTTGAAAAATCTGCTCCAGCTTATTCCGCCTTAGAGAAAACCGCGTTGACATTTTTTCCAAATGCCTTGCAATATCTCCTTAACGAAAAGAGCTAGAAGGCTGAAAATGCATATTTAGACTTGTAGGCATTGTGTGAACAAGATAGCGTTGAAAAATCGGCTCTAGCTTATTCCGCCTTAGAGAAAACCGCGTTGACATTTTTTCCAAATGCCTTGCAATAACTCCTTAACGAAAAGAGCTGGAAGGCTGAAAATGCATATTTAGACTTGTAGGCATTGTGTGAACAAGATAGCGTTGAAAAATCGGCTCTAGCTTATTCCGCCTTAGAGAAAACCGCGTTGACATTTTTTCCAAATGCCTTGCAATATCTCCTTAACGAAAAGAGCTAGAAGGCTGAAAATGCATATTTAGACTTGTAGGCATTGTGTGAACAAGATAGCGTTGAAAAATCGGCTCTAGCTTATTCCGCCTTAGAGAAAACCGCGTTGACATTTTTTCCAAATGCCTTGCAATAACTCCTTAACGAAAAGAGCTGGAAGGCTGAAAATGTATATTTAGACTTGTAGGCATTGTGTGAACAAGATAGCGTTGAAAAATCGGCTCTAGCTTATTCCGCCTTAGAGAAAACCGCGTTGACATTTTTTCCAAATGCCTTGCAATAACTCCTTAACGAAAAGAGCTGAAAGGCTGAAAATGCATATTTAGACTTGTAGGCATTGTGTGAACAAGATAGCGTTGAAAAATCGGCTCTAGCTTATTCCGCCTTAGAGAAAACCGCGTTGACATTTTTTCCAAATGCCTTGCAATATCTCCTTAACGAAAAGAGCTAGAAGGCTGAAAATGCATATTTAGACTTGTAGGCATTGTGTGAACAAGATAGCGTTGAAAAATCGGCTCTAGCTTATTCCGCCTTAGAGAAAACCGTGTTGACATTTTTTCCAAATGCCTTGCAATAACTCCTTAACGAAAAGAGCTGGAAGGCTGAAAATGCATATTTAGACTTGTAGGCATTGTGTGAACAAGATAGCGTTGAAAAATCTGCTCCAGCTTATTCCGCCTTAGAGAAAACCGCGTTGACATTTTTTCCAAATGCCTTGCAATATCTCCTTAACGAAAAGAGCTAGAAGGCTGAAAATGCATATTTAGACTTGTAGGCATTGTGTGAACAAGATAGCGTTGAAAAATCTGCTCCAGCTTATTCCGCCTTAGAGAAAATCGCGTTGACATTTTTTCCAAATGCCTTGCAATATCTCCTTAACGAAAAGAGCTAGAAGGCTGAAAATGCATATTTAGACTTGTAGGCATTGTGTGAACAAGATAGCGTTGAAAAATCGGCTCTAGCTTATTCCGCCTTAGAGAAAACCGCGTTGACATTTTTTCCAAATGCCTTGCAATAACTCCTTAACGAAAAGAGCTGGAAGGCTGAAAATGCATATTTAGACTTGTAGGCATTGTGTGAACAAGATAGCGTTGAAAAATCTGCTCCAGCTTATTCCGCCTTAGAGAAAACCGCGTTGACATTTTTTCCAAATGCCTTGCAATATCTCCTTAACGAAAAGAGCTAGAAGGCTGAAAATGCATATTTAGACTTGTAGGCATTGTGTGAACAAGATAGCGTTGAAAAATTGTCTCTAGCTTATTCCGCCTTAGAGAAAACCGCGTTGACATTTTTTCCAAATGCCTTGCAATAACTCCTTAACGAAAAGAGCTGGAAGGCTGAAAATGCATATTTAGACTTGTAGGCATTGTGTGAACAAGATAGCGTTGAAAAATCGGCTCTAGCTTATTCCGCCTTAGAGAAAACCGCGTTGACATTTTTTCCAAATGCCTTGCAATAACTCCTTAACGAAAAGAGCTGGAAGGCTGAAAATGCATATTTAGACTTGTAGGCATTGTGTGAACAAGATAGCGTTGAAAAATCTGCTCCAGCTTATTCCGCCTTAGAGAAAACCGCGTTGACATTTTTTCCAAATGCCTTGCAATATCTCCTTAACGAAAAGAGCTAGAAGGCTGAAAATGCATATTTAGACTTGTAGGCATTGTGTGAACAAGATAGCGTTGAAAAATCGTCTCTAGCTTATTCCGCCTTAGAGAAAACCGCGTTGACATTTTTTCCAAATGCCTTGCAATAACTCCTTAACGAAAAGAGCTGGAAGGCTGAAAATAAATATTTAGACTTGTAGGCATTGTGTGAACAAGATAGCGTTGAAAAATCTGCTCCAGCTTATTCCGCCTTAGAGAAAACCGCGTTGACATTTTTTCCAAATGCCTTGCAATATCTCCTTAACGAAAAGAGCTAGAAGGCTGAAAATGCATATTTAGACTTGTAGGCATTGTGTGAACAAGATAGCGTTGAAAAATCGTCTCTAGCTTATTCCGCCTTAGAGAAAACCGCGTTGACATTTTTTCCAAATGCCTTGCAATAACTCCTTAACGAAAAGAGCTAGAAGGCTGAAAATGCATATTTAGACTTGTAGGCATTGTGTGAACAAGATAGCGTTGAAAAATCGGCTCTAGCTTATTCCGCCTTAGAGAAAACCGCGTTGACATTTTTTCCAAATGCCTTGCAATATCTCCTTAACGAAAAAAGCTAGAAGGCTGAAAATGCATATTTAGACTTGTAGGCATTGTGTGAACAAGATAGCGTTGAAAAATCGTCTCTAGCTTATTCCGCCTTAGAGAAAACCGCGTTGACATTTTTTCCAAATGCCTTGCAATAACTCCTTAACGAAAAGAGCTGGAAGGCTGAAAATGCATATTTAGACTTGTAGGCATTGTGTGAACAAGATAGCGTTGAAAAATCTGCTCCAGCTTATTCCGCCTTAGAGAAAACCGCGTTGACATTTTTTCCAAATGCCTTGCAATATCTCCTTAACGAAAAGAGCTAGAAGGCTGAAAATGCATATTTAGACTTGTAGGCATTGTGTGAACAAGATAGCGTTGAAAAATCTGCTCCAGCTTATTCCGCCTTAGAGAAAACCGCGTTGACATTTTTTCCAAATGCCTTGCAATATCTCCTTAACGAAAAGAGCTAGAAGGCTGAAAATGCATATTTAGACTTGTAGGCATTGTGTGAACAAGATAGCGTTGAAAAATCGGCTCTAGCTTATTCCGCCTTAGAGAAAACCGCGTTGACATTTTTTCCAAATGCCTTGCAATAACTCCTTAACGAGAAGAGCTGGAAGGCTGAAAATGCATATTTAGACTTGTAGGCATTGTGTGAACAAGATAGCGTTGAAAAATCTGCTCCAGCTTATTCCGCCTTAGAGAAAACCGTGTTGACATTTTTTCCAAATGCCTTGCAATATCTCCTTAACGAAAAGAGCTAGAAGGCTGAAAATGCATATTTAGACTTGTAGGCATTGTGTGAACAAGATAGCGTTGAAAAATCGTCTCTAGCTTATTCCGCCTTAGAGAAAACCGCGTTGACATTTTTTCCAAATGCCTTGCAATAACTCCTTAACGAAAAGAGCTGGAAGGCTGAAAATGCATATTTAGACTTGTAGGCATTGTGTGAACAAGATAGCGTTGAAAAATCGGCTCTAGCTTATTCCGCCTTAGAGAAAACCGCGTTGACATTTTTTCCAAATGCCTTGCAATAACTCCTTAAAGAAAAGAGCTGGAAGGCTGAAAATGCATATTTAGACTTGTAGGCATTGTGTGAACAAGAAAGCGTTGAAAAATCTGCTCCAGCTTATTCCGCCTTAGAGAAAACCGCGTTGACATTTTTTCCAAATGCCTTGCAATATCTCCTTAACGAAAAGAGCTAGAAGGCTGAAAATGCATATTTAGACTTGTAGGCATTGTGTGAACAAGATAGCGTTGAAAAATCGTCTCTAGCTTATTCCGCCTTAGAGAAAACCGCGTTGACATTTTTTCCAAATGCCTTGCAATAACTCCTTAACGAAAAGAGCTGGAAGGCTGAAAATAAATATTTAGACTTGTAGGCATTGTGTGAACAAGATAGCGTTGAAAAATCTGCTCCAGCTTATTCCGCCTTAGAGAAAACCGCGTTGACATTTTTTCCAAATGCCTTGCAATATCTCCTTAACGAAAAGAGCTAGAAGGCTGAAAATGCATATTTAGACTTGTAGGCATTGTGTGAACAAGATAGCGTTGAAAAATCGTCTCTAGCTTATTCCGCCTTAGAGAAAACCGCGTTGACATTTTTTCCAAATGCCTTGCAATAACTCCTTAACGAAAAGAGCTGGAAGGCTGAAAATAAATATTTAGACTTGTAGGCATTGTGTGAACAAGATAGCGTTGAAAAATCTGCTCCAGCTTATTCCGCCTTAGAGAAAACCGCGTTGACATTTTTTCCAAATGCCTTGCAATATCTCCTTAACGAAAAGAGCTAGAAGGCTGAAAATGCATATTTAGACTTGTAGGCATTGTGTGAACAAGATAGCGTTGAAAAATCGTCTCTAGCTTATTCCGCCTTAGAGAAAACCGCGTTGACATTTTTTCCAAATGCCTTGCAATAACTCCTTAACGAAAAGAGCTAGAAGGCTGAAAATGCATATTTAGACTTGTAGGCATTGTGTGAACAAGATAGCGTTGAAAAATCGGCTCTAGCTTATTCCGCCTTAGAGAAAACCGCGTTGACATTTTTTCCAAATGCCTTGCAATAACTCCTTAACGAAAAGAGCTGGAAGGCTGAAAATGCATATTTAGACTTGTAGGCATTGTGTGAACAAGATAGCGTTGAAAAATCTGCTCCAGCTTATTCCGCCTTAGAGAAAACCGCGTTGACATTTTTTCCAAATGCCTTGCAATATCTCCTTAACGAAAAGAGCTAGAAGGCTGAAAATGCATATTTAGACTTGTAGGCATTGTGTGAACAAGATAGCGTTGAAAAATCGGCTCTAGCTTATTCCGCCTTAGAGAAAACCGCGTTGACATTTTTTCCAAATGCCTTGCAATAACTCCTTAACGAAAAGAGCTAGAAGGCTGAAAATGCATATTTAGACTTGTATGCATTGTGTGAACAAGATAGCGTTAAAAAATCGGCTCTAGCTTATTCCGCCTTAGAGAAAACCGCGTTGACATTTTTTCCAAATGCCTTGCAATAACTCCTTAACGAAAAGAGCTGGAAGGCTGAAAATGCATATTTAGACTTGTAGGCATTGTGTGAACAAGATAGCGTTGAAAAATCTGCTCCAGCTTATTCCGCCTTAGAGAAAACCGCGTTGACATTTTTTCCAAATGCCTTGCAATATCTCCTTAACGAAAAGAGCTAGAAGGCTGAAAATGCATATTTAGACTTGTAGGCATTGTGTGAACAAGATAGCGTTGAAAAATCGGCTCTAGCTTATTCCGCCTTAGAGAAAACCGCGTTGACATTTTTTCCAAATGCCTTGCAATAACTCCTTAACGAAAAGAGCTGGAAGGCTGAAAATGCATATTTAGACTTGTAGGCATTGTGTGAACAAGATAGCGTTGAAAAATCGGCTCTAGCTTATTCCGCCTTAGAGAAAACCGCGTTGACATTTTTTCCAAATGCCTTGCAATATCTCCTTAACGAAAAGAGCTAGAAGGCTGAAAATGCATATTTAGACTTGTAGGCATTGTGTGAACAAGATAGCGTTGAAAAATCGGCTCTAGCTTATTCCGCCTTAGAGAAAACCGCGTTGACATTTTTTCCAAATGCCTTGCAATAACTCCTTAAAGAAAAGAGCTGGAAGGCTGAAAATGTATATTTAGACTTGTAGGCATTGTGTGAACAAGATAGCGTTGAAAAATCGGCTCTAGCTTATTCCGCCTTAGAGAAAACCGCGTTGACATTTTTTCCAAATGCCTTGCAATAACTCCTTAACGAAAAGAGCTGAAAGGCTGAAAATGCATATTTAGACTTGTAGGCATTGTGTGAACAAGATAGCGTTGAAAAATCGGCTCTAGCTTATTCCGCCTTAGAGAAAACCGCGTTGACATTTTTTCCAAATGCCTTGCAATATCTCCTTAACGAAAAGAGCTAGAAGGCTGAAAATGCATATTTAGACTTGTAGGCATTGTGTGAACAAGATAGCGTTGAAAAATCGTCTCTAGCTTATTCCGCCTTAGAGAAAACCGCGTTGACATTTTTTCCAAATGCCTTGCAATAACTCCTTAACGAAAAGAGCTGGAAGGCTGAAAATGCATATTTAGACTTGTAGGCATTGTGTGAACAAGATAGCGTTGAAAAATCGTCTCTAGCTTATTCCGCCTTAGAGAAAACCGCGTTGACATTTTTTCCAAATGCCTTGCAATAACTCCTTAACGAAAAGAGCTGGAAGGCTGAAAATGCATATTTAGACTTGTAGGCATTGTGTGAACAAGATAGCGTTGAAAAATCTGCTCCAGCTTATTCCGCCTTAGAGAAAACCGCGTTGACATTTTTTCCAAATGCCTTGCAATATCTCCTTAACGAAAAGAGCTAGAAGGCTGAAAATGCATATTTAGACTTGTAGGCATTGTGTGAACAAGATAGCGTTGAAAAATCTGCTCCAGCTTATTCCGCCTTAGAGAAAACCGCGTTGACATTTTTTCCAAATGCCTTGCAATATCTCCTTAACGAAAAGAGCTAGAAGGCTGAAAATGCATATTTAGACTTGTAGGCATTGTGTGAACAAGATAGCGTTGAAAAATCGGCTCTAGCTTATTCCGCCTTAGAGAAAACCGCGTTGACATTTTTTCCAAATGCCTTGCAATAACTCCTTAACGAGAAGAGCTGGAAGGCTGAAAATGCATATTTAGACTTGTAGGCATTGTGTGAACAAGATAGCGTTGAAAAATCTGCTCCAGCTTATTCCGCCTTAGAGAAAACCGTGTTGACATTTTTTCCAAATGCCTTGCAATATCTCCTTAACGAAAAGAGCTAGAAGGCTGAAAATGCATATTTAGACTTGTAGGCATTGTGTGAACAAGATAGCGTTGAAAAATCGTCTCTAGCTTATTCCGCCTTAGAGAAAACCGCGTTGACATTTTTTCCAAATGCCTTGCAATAACTCCTTAACGAAAAGAGCTGGAAGGCTGAAAATGCATATTTAGACTTGTAGGCATTGTGTGAACAAGATAGCGTTGAAAAATCGGCTCTAGCTTATTCCGCCTTAGAGAAAACCGCGTTGACATTTTTTCCAAATGCCTTGCAATAACTCCTTAACGAAAAGAGCTGGAAGGCTGAAAATGCATATTTAGACTTGTAGGCATTGTGTGAACAAGAAAGCGTTGAAAAATCTGCTCCAGCTTATTCCGCCTTAGAGAAAACCGCGTTGACATTTTTTCCAAATGCCTTGCAATATCTCCTTAACGAAAAGAGCTAGAAGGCTGAAAATGCATATTTAGACTTGTAGGCATTGTGTGAACAAGATAGCGTTGAAAAATCGTCTCTAGCTTATTCCGCCTTAGAGAAAACCGCGTTGACATTTTTTCCAAATGCCTTGCAATAACTCCTTAACGAAAAGAGCTAGAAGGCTGAAAATGCATATTTAGACTTGTAGGCATTGTGTGAACAAGATAGCGTTGAAAAATCGGCTCTAGCTTATTCCGCCTTAGAGAAAACCGCGTTGACATTTTTTCCAAATGCCTTGCAATAACTCCTTAACGAAAAGAGCTGGAAGGCTGAAAATGCATATTTAGACTTGTAGGCATTGTGTGAACAAGATAGCGTTGAAAAATCTGCTCCAGCTTATTCCGCCTTAGAGAAAACCGCGTTGACATTTTTTCCAAATGCCTTGCAATATCTCCTTAACGAAAAGAGCTAGAAGGCTGAAAATGCATATTTAGACTTGTAGGCATTGTGTGAACAAGATAGCGTTGAAAAATCGGCTCTAGCTTATTCCGCCTTAGAGAAAACCGCGTTGACATTTTTTCCAAATGCCTTGCAATAACTCCTTAACGAAAAGAGCTGGAAGGCTGAAAATGCATATTTAGACTTGTAGGCATTGTGTGAACAAGATAGCGTTGAAAAATCTGCTCCAGCTTATTCCGCCTTAGAGAAAACCGCGTTGACATTTTTTCCAAATGCCTTGCAATATCTCCTTAACGAAAAGAGCTAGAAGGCTGAAAATGCATATTTAGACTTGTAGGCATTGTGTGAACAAGATAGCGTTGAAAAATCGTCTCTAGCTTATTCCGCCTTAGAGAAAACCGCGTTGACATTTTTTCCAAATGCCTTGCAATAACTCCTTAACGAAAAGAGCTGGAAGGCTGAAAATAAATATTTAGACTTGTAGGCATTGTGTGAACAAGATAGCGTTGAAAAATCTGCTCCAGCTTATTCCGCCTTAGAGAAAACCGCGTTGACATTTTTTCCAAATGCCTTGCAATATCTCCTTAACGAAAAGAGCTAGAAGGCTGAAAATGCATATTTAGACTTGTAGGCATTGTGTGAACAAGATAGCGTTGAAAAATCGGCTCTAGCTTATTCCGCCTTAGAGAAAACCGCGTTGACATTTTTTCCAAATGCCTTGCAATAACTCCTTAACGAGAAGAGCTGGAAGGCTGAAAATGCATATTTAGACTTGTAGGCATTGTGTGAACAAGATAGCGTTGAAAAATCTGCTCCAGCTTATTCCGCCTTAGAGAAAACCGTGTTGACATTTTTTCCAAATGCCTTGCAATATCTCCTTAACGAAAAGAGCTAGAAGGCTGAAAATGCATATTTAGACTTGTAGGCATTGTGTGAACAAGATAGCGTTGAAAAATCGTCTCTAGCTTATTCCGCCTTAGAGAAAACCGCGTTGACATTTTTTCCAAATGCCTTGCAATAACTCCTTAACGAAAAGAGCTGGAAGGCTGAAAATGCATATTTAGACTTGTAGGCATTGTGTGAACAAGATAGCGTTGAAAAATCGGCTCTAGCTTATTCCGCCTTAGAGAAAACCGCGTTGACATTTTTTCCAAATGCCTTGCAATAACTCCTTAACGAAAAGAGCTGGAAGGCTGAAAATGCATATTTAGACTTGTAGGCATTGTGTGAACAAGAAAGCGTTGAAAAATCTGCTCCAGCTTATTCCGCCTTAGAGAAAACCGCGTTGACATTTTTTCCAAATGCCTTGCAATATCTCCTTAACGAAAAGAGCTAGAAGGCTGAAAATGCATATTTAGACTTGTAGGCATTGTGTGAACAAGATAGCGTTGAAAAATCGTCTCTAGCTTATTCCGCCTTAGAGAAAACCGCGTTGACATTTTTTCCAAATGCCTTGCAATAACTCCTTAACGAAAAGAGCTGGAAGGCTGAAAATAAATATTTAGACTTGTAGGCATTGTGTGAACAAGATAGCGTTGAAAAATCGGCTCTAGCTTATTCCGCCTTAGAGAAAACCGCGTTGACATTTTTTCCAAATGCCTTGCAATAACTCCTTAACGAGAAGAGCTGGAAGGCTGAAAATGCATATTTAGACTTGTACGCATTGTGTGAACAAGATAGCGTTGAAAAATCTGCTCCAGCTTATTCCGCCTTAGAGAAAACCGTGTTGACATTTTTTCCAAATGCCTTGCAATATCTCCTTAACGAAAAGAGCTAGAAGGCTGAAAATGCATATTTAGACTTGTAGGCATTGTGTGAACAAGATAGCGTTGAAAAATCGTCTCTAGCTTATTCCGCCTTAGAGAAAACCGCGTTGACATTTTTTCCAAATGCCTTGCAATAACTCCTTAACGAAAAGAGCTGGAAGGCTGAAAATGCATATTTAGACTTGTAGGCATTGTGTGAACAAGATAGCGTTGAAAAATCGGCTCTAGCTTATTCCGCCTTAGAGAAAACCGCGTTGACATTTTTTCCAAATGCCTTGCAATAACTCCTTAACGAAAAGAGCTGGAAGGCTGAAAATGCATATTTAGACTTGTAGGCATTGTGTGAACAAGAAAGCGTTGAAAAATCTGCTCCAGCTTATTCCGCCTTAGAGAAAACCGCGTTGACATTTTTTCCAAATGCCTTGCAATATCTCCTTAACGAAAAGAGCTAGAAGGCTGAAAATGCATATTTAGACTTGTAGGCATTGTGTGAACAAGATAGCGTTGAAAAATCGTCTCTAGCTTATTCCGCCTTAGAGAAAACCGCGTTGACATTTTTTCCAAATGCCTTGCAATAACTCCTTAACGAAAAGAGCTGGAAGGCTGAAAATAAATATTTAGACTTGTAGGCATTGTGTGAACAAGATAGCGTTGAAAAATCTGCTCCAGCTTATTCCGCCTTAGAGAAAACCGCGTTGACATTTTTTCCAAATGCCTTGCAATATCTCCTTAACGAAAAGAGCTAGAAGGCTGAAAATGCATATTTAGACTTGTAGGCATTGTGTGAACAAGATAGCGTTGAAAAATCGTCTCTAGCTTATTCCGCCTTAGAGAAAACCGCGTTGACATTTTTTCCAAATGCCTTGCAATAACTCCTTAACGAAAAGAGCTAGAAGGCTGAAAATGCATATTTAGACTTGTAGGCATTGTGTGAACAAGATAGCGTTGAAAAATCGGCTCTAGCTTATTCCGCCTTAGAGAAAACCGCGTTGACATTTTTTCCAAATGCCTTGCAATAACTCCTTAACGAAAAGAGCTGGAAGGCTGAAAATGCATATTTAGACTTGTAGGCATTGTGTGAACAAGATAGCGTTGAAAAATCTGCTCCAGCTTATTCCGCCTTAGAGAAAACCGCGTTGACATTTTTTCCAAATGCCTTGCAATATCTCCTTAACGAAAAGAGCTAGAAGGCTGAAAATGCATATTTAGACTTGTAGGCATTGTGTGAACAAGATAGCGTTGAAAAATCTGCTCCAGCTTATTCCGCCTTAGAGAAAATCGCGTTGACATTTTTTCCAAATGCCTTGCAATATCTCCTTAACGAAAAGAGCTAGAAGGCTGAAAATGCATATTTAGACTTGTAGGCATTGTGTGAACAAGATAGCGTTGAAAAATCGTCTCTAGCTTATTCCGCCTTAGAGAAAACCGCGTTGACATTTTTTCCAAATGCCTTGCAATAACTCCTTAACGAAAAGAGCTGGAAGGCTGAAAATGCATATTTAGACTTGTAGGCATTGTGTGAACAAGATAGCGTTGAAAAATCGGCTCTAGCTTATTCCGCCTTAGAGAAAACCGCGTTGACATTTTTTCCAAATGCCTTGCAATAACTCCTTAACGAAAAGAGCTGGAAGGCTGAAAATGCATATTTAGACTTGTAGGCATTGTGTGAACAAGAAAGCGTTGAAAAATCTGCTCCAGCTTATTCCGCCTTAGAGAAAACCGCGTTGACATTTTTTCCAAATGCCTTGCAATATCTCCTTAACGAAAAGAGCTAGAAGGCTGAAAATGCATATTTAGACTTGTAGGCATTGTGTGAACAAGATAGCGTTGAAAAATCGTCTCTAGCTTATTCCGCCTTAGAGAAAACCGCGTTGACATTTTTTCCAAATGCCTTGCAATAACTCCTTAACGAAAAGAGCTGGAAGGCTGAAAATGCATATTTAGACTTGTAGGCATTGTGTGAACAAGATAGCGTTGAAAAATCTGCTCCAGCTTATTCCGCCTTAGAGAAAACCGCGTTGACATTTTTTCCAAATGCCTTGCAATATCTCCTTAACGAAAAGAGCTAGAAGGCTGAAAATGCATATTTAGACTTGTAGGCATTGTGTGAACAAGATAGCGTTGAAAAATCGTCTCTAGCTTATTCCGCCTTAGAGAAAACCGCGTTGACATTTTTTCCAAATGCCTTGCAATAACTCCTTAACGAAAAGAGCTGGAAGGCTGAAAATAAATATTTAGACTTGTAGGCATTGTGTGAACAAGATAGCGTTGAAAAATCTGCTCCAGCTTATTCCGCCTTAGAGAAAACCGCGTTGACATTTTTTCCAAATGCCTTGCAATATCTCCTTAACGAAAAGAGCTAGAAGGCTGAAAATGCATATTTAGACTTGTAGGCATTGTGTGAACAAGATAGCGTTGAAAAATCGGCTCTAGCTTATTCCGCCTTAGAGAAAACCGCGTTGACATTTTTTCCAAATGCCTTGCAATAACTCCTTAACGAAAAGAGCTGGAAGGCTGAAAATGCATATTTAGACTTGTAGGCATTGTGTGAACAAGATAGCGTTGAAAAATCTGCTCCAGCTTATTCCGCCTTAGAGAAAACCGCGTTGACATTTTTTCCAAATGCCTTGCAATATCTCCTTAACGAAAAGAGCTAGAAGGCTGAAAATGCATATTTAGACTTGTAGGCATTGTGTGAACAAGATAGCGTTGAAAAATCGGCTCTAGCTTATTCCGCCTTAGAGAAAACCGCGTTGACATTTTTTCCAAATGCCTTGCAATAACTCCTTAACGAAAAGAGCTGGAAGGCTGAAAATGCATATTTAGACTTGTAGGCATTGTGTGAACAAGATAGCGTTGAAAAATCGGCTCTAGCTTATTCCGCCTTAGAGAAAACCGCGTTGACATTTTTTCCAAATGCCTTGCAATATCTCCTTAACGAAAAGAGCTAGAAGGCTGAAAATGCATATTTAGACTTGTAGGCATTGTGTGAACAAGATAGCGTTGAAAAATCGGCTCTAGCTTATTCCGCCTTAGAGAAAACCGCGTTGACATTTTTTCCAAATGCCTTGCAATAACTCCTTAACGAAAAGAGCTGGAAGGCTGAAAATGTATATTTAGACTTGTAGGCATTGTGTGAACAAGATAGCGTTGAAAAATCGGCTCTAGCTTATTCCGCCTTAGAGAAAACCGCGTTGACATTTTTTCCAAATGCCTTGCAATAACTCCTTAACGAAAAGAGCTGAAAGGCTGAAAATGCATATTTAGACTTGTAGGCATTGTGTGAACAAGATAGCGTTGAAAAATCGGCTCTAGCTTATTCCGCCTTAGAGAAAACCGCGTTGACATTTTTTCCAAATGCCTTGCAATATCTCCTTAACGAAAAGAGCTAGAAGGCTGAAAATGCATATTTAGACTTGTAGGCATTGTGTGAACAAGATAGCGTTGAAAAATCGTCTCTAGCTTATTCCGCCTTAGAGAAAACCGCGTTGACATTTTTTCCAAATGCCTTGCAATAACTCCTTAACGAAAAGAGCTGGAAGGCTGAAAATGCATATTTAGACTTGTAGGCATTGTGTGAACAAGATAGCGTTGAAAAATCGGCTCTAGCTTATTCCGCCTTAGAGAAAACCGCGTTGACATTTTTTCCAAATGCCTTGCAATAACTCCTTAACGAAAAGAGCTGGAAGGCTGAAA
Source organism: Crinia signifera (assembly GCF_055691185.1). NCBI lineage: Eukaryota > Metazoa > Chordata > Amphibia > Anura > Myobatrachidae > Crinia > Crinia signifera. The sequence goes on along the minus strand of NC_139224.1, from coordinate 79,446,477 downwards.
ATGCATATTTAGACTTGTAGGCATTGTGTGAACAAGAAAGCGTTGAAAAATCTGCTCCAGCTTATTCCGCCTTAGAGAAAACCGCGTTGACATTTTTTCCAAATGCCTTGCAATATCTCCTTAACGAAAAGAGCTAGAAGGCTGAAAATGCATATTTAGACTTGTAGGCATTGTGTGAACAAGATAGCGTTGAAAAATCGTCTCTAGCTTATTCCGCCTTAGAGAAAACCGCGTTGACATTTTTTCCAAATGCCTTGCAATAACTCCTTAACGAAAAGAGCTGGAAGGCTGAAAATGCATATTTAGACTTGTAGGCATTGTGTGAACAAGATAGCGTTGAAAAATCTGCTCCAGCTTATTCCGCCTTAGAGAAAACCGCGTTGACATTTTTTCCAAATGCCTTGCAATATCTCCTTAACGAAAAGAGCTAGAAGGCTGAAAATGCATATTTAGACTTGTAGGCATTGTGTGAACAAGATAGCGTTGAAAAATCGTCTCTAGCTTATTCCGCCTTAGAGAAAACCGCGTTGACATTTTTTCCAAATGCCTTGCAATAACTCCTTAACGAAAAGAGCTGGAAGGCTGAAAATAAATATTTAGACTTGTAGGCATTGTGTGAACAAGATAGCGTTGAAAAATCTGCTCCAGCTTATTCCGCCTTAGAGAAAACCGCGTTGACATTTTTTCCAAATGCCTTGCAATATCTCCTTAACGAAAAGAGCTAGAAGGCTGAAAATGCATATTTAGACTTGTAGGCATTGTGTGAACAAGATAGCGTTGAAAAATCGGCTCTAGCTTATTCCGCCTTAGAGAAAACCGCGTTGACATTTTTTCCAAATGCCTTGCAATAACTCCTTAACGAAAAGAGCTGGAAGGCTGAAAATGCATATTTAGACTTGTAGGCATTGTGTGAACAAGATAGCGTTGAAAAATCTGCTCCAGCTTATTCCGCCTTAGAGAAAACCGCGTTGACATTTTTTCCAAATGCCTTGCAATATCTCCTTAACGAAAAGAGCTAGAAGGCTGAAAATGCATATTTAGACTTGTAGGCATTGTGTGAACAAGATAGCGTTGAAAAATCGGCTCTAGCTTATTCCGCCTTAGAGAAAACCGCGTTGACATTTTTTCCAAATGCCTTGCAATAACTCCTTAACGAAAAGAGCTGGAAGGCTGAAAATGCATATTTAGACTTGTAGGCATTGTGTGAACAAGATAGCGTTGAAAAATCGGCTCTAGCTTATTCCGCCTTAGAGAAAACCGCGTTGACATTTTTTCCAAATGCCTTGCAATATCTCCTTAACGAAAAGAGCTAGAAGGCTGAAAATGCATATTTAGACTTGTAGGCATTGTTTGAACAAGATAGCGTTGAAAAATCGGCTCTAGCTTATTCCGCCTTAGAGAAAACCGCGTTGACATTTTTTCCAAATGCCTTGCAATAACTCCTTAACGAAAAGAGCTGGAAGGCTGAAAATGTATATTTAGACTTGTAGGCATTGTGTGAACAAGATAGCGTTGAAAAATCGGCTCTAGCTTATTCCGCCTTAGAGAAAACCGCGTTGACATTTTTTCCAAATGCCTTGCAATAACTCCTTAACGAAAAGAGCTGAAAGGCTGAAAATGCATATTTAGACTTGTAGGCATTGTGTGAACAAGATAGCGTTGAAAAATCGGCTCTAGCTTATTCCGCCTTAGAGAAAACCGCGTTGACATTTTTTCCAAATGCCTTGCAATATCTCCTTAACGAAAAGAGCTAGAAGGCTGAAAATGCATATTTAGACTTGTAGGCATTGTGTGAACAAGATAGCGTTGAAAAATCGGCTCTAGCTTATTCCGCCTTAGAGAAAACCGCGTTGACATTTTTTCCAAATGCCTTGCAATAACTCCTTAACGAAAAGAGCTGGAAGGCTGAAAATGCATATTTAGACTTGTAGGCATTGTGTGAACAAGATAGCGTTGAAAAATCTGCTCCAGCTTATTCCGCCTTAGAGAAAACCGCGTTGACATTTTTTCCAAATGCCTTGCAATATCTCCTTAACGAAAAGAGCTAGAAGGCTGAAAATGCATATTTAGACTTGTAGGCATTGTGTGAACAAGATAGCGTTGAAAAATCTGCTCCAGCTTATTCCGCCTTAGAGAAAACCGCGTTGACATTTTTTCCAAATGCCTTGCAATATCTCCTTAACGAAAAGAGCTAGAAGGCTGAAAATGCATATTTAGACTTGTAGGCATTGTGTGAACAAGATAGCGTTGAAAAATCGGCTCTAGCTTATTCCGCCTTAGAGAAAACCGCGTTGACATTTTTTCCAAATGCCTTGCAATAACTCCTTAACGAAAAGAGCTGGAAGGCTGAAAATGCATATTTAGACTTGTAGGCATTGTGTGAACAAGATAGCGTTGAAAAATCTGCTCCAGCTTATTCCGCCTTAGAGAAAACCGCGTTGACATTTTTTCCAAATGCCTTGCAATATCTCCTTAACGAAAAGAGCTAGAAGGCTGAAAATGCATATTTAGACTTGTAGGCATTGTGTGAACAAGATAGCGTTGAAAAATCGTCTCTAGCTTATTCCGCCTTAGAGAAAACCGCGTTGACATTTTTTCCAAATGCCTTGCAATAACTCCTTAACGAAAAGAGCTGGAAGGCTGAAAATGCATATTTAGACTTGTAGGCATTGTGTGAACAAGATAGCGTTGAAAAATCGGCTCTAGCTTATTCCGCCTTAGAGAAAACCGCGTTGACATTTTTTCCAAATGCCTTGCAATAACTCCTTAACGAAAAGAGCTGGAAGGCTGAAAATGCATATTTAGACTTGTAGGCATTGTGTGAACAAGATAGCGTTGAAAAATCTGCTCCAGCTTATTCAGCCTTAGAGAAAACCGCGTTGACATTTTTTCCAAATGCCTTGCAATATCTCCTTAACGAAAAGAGCTAGAAGGCTGAAAATGCATATTTAGACTTGTAGGCATTGTGTGAACAAGATAGCGTTGAAAAATCGTCTCTAGCTTATTCCGCCTTAGAGAAAACCGCGTTGACATTTTTTCCAAATGCCTTGCAATAACTCCTTAACGAAAAGAGCTAGAAGGCTGAAAATGCATATTTAGACTTGTAGGCATTGTTTGAACAAGATAGCGTTGAAAAATCGGCTCTAGCTTATTCCGCCTTAGAGAAAACCGCGTTGACATTTTTTCCAAATGCCTTGCAATATCTCCTTAACGAAAAAAGCTAGAAGGCTGAAAATGCATATTTAGACTTGTAGGCATTGTGTGAACAAGATAGCGTTGAAAAATCGTCTCTAGCTTATTCCGCCTTAGAGAAAACCGCGTTGACATTTTTTCCAAATGCCTTGCAATAACTCCTTAACGAAAAGAGCTGGAAGGCTGAAAATGCATATTTAGACTTGTAGGCATTGTGTGAACAAGATAGCGTTGAAAAATCTGCTCCAGCTTATTCCGCCTTAGAGAAAACCGCGTTGACATTTTTTCCAAATGCCTTGCAATATCTCCTTAACGAAAAGAGCTAGAAGGCTGAAAATGCATATTTAGACTTGTAGGCATTGTGTGAACAAGATAGCGTTGAAAAATCTGCTCCAGCTTATTCCGCCTTAGAGAAAACCGCGTTGACATTTTTTCCAAATGCCTTGCAATATCTCCTTAACGAAAAGAGCTAGAAGGCTGAAAATGCATATTTAGACTTGTAGGCATTGTGTGAACAAGATAGCGTTGAAAAATCGGCTCTAGCTTATTCCGCCTTAGAGAAAACCGCGTTGACATTTTTTCCAAATGCCTTGCAATAACTCCTTAACGAGAAGAGCTGGAAGGCTGAAAATGCATATTTAGACTTGTAGGCATTGTGTGAACAAGATAGCGTTAAAAAATCTGCTCCAGCTTATTCCGCCTTAGAGAAAACCGTGTTGACATTTTTTCCAAATGCCTTGCAATATCTCCTTAACGAAAAGAGCTAGAAGGCTGAAAATGCATATTTAGACTTGTAGGCATTGTGTGAACAAGATAGCGTTGAAAAATCGTCTCTAGCTTATTCCGCCTTAGAGAAAACCGCGTTGACATTTTTTCCAAATGCCTTGCAATAACTCCTTAACGAAAAGAGCTGGAAGGCTGAAAATGCATATTTAGACTTGTAGGCATTGTGTGAACAAGATAGCGTTGAAAAATCGGCTCTAGCTTATTCCGCCTTAGAGAAAACCGCGTTGACATTTTTTCCAAATGCCTTGCAATAACTCCTTAACGAAAAGAGCTGGAAGGCTGAAAATGCATATTTAGACTTGTAGGCATTGTGTGAACAAGAAAGCGTTGAAAAATCTGCTCCAGCTTATTCCGCCTTAGAGAAAACCGCGTTGACATTTTTTCCAAATGCCTTGCAATATCTCCTTAACGAAAAGAGCTAGAAGGCTGAAAATGCATATTTAGACTTGTAGGCATTGTGTGATCAAGATAGCGTTGAAAAATCGTCTCTAGCTTATTCCGCCTTAGAGAAAACCGCGTTGACATTTTTTCCAAATGCCTTGCAATAACTCCTTAACGAAAAGAGCTGGAAGGCTGAAAATAAATATTTAGACTTGTAGGCATTGTGTGAACAAGATAGCGTTGAAAAATCTGCTCCAGCTTATTCCGCCTTAGAGAAAACCGCGTTGACATTTTTTCCAAATGCCTTGCAATATCTCCTTAACGAAAAGAGCTAGAAGGCTGAAAATGCATATTTAGACTTGTAGGCATTGTGTGAACAAGATAGCGTTGAAAAATCGTCTCTAGCTTATTCCGCCTTAGAGAAAACCGCGTTGACATTTTTTCCAAATGCCTTGCAATAACTCCTTAACGAAAAGAGCTAGAAGGCTGAAAATGCATATTTAGACTTGTAGGCATTGTGTGAACAAGATAGCGTTGAAAAATCGGCTCTAGCTTATTCCGCCTTAGAGAAAACCGCGTTGACATTTTTTCCAAATGCCTTGCAATAACTCCTTAACGAAAAGAGCTGGAAGGCTGAAAATGCATATTTAGACTTGTAGGCATTGTGTGAACAAGATAGCGTTGAAAAATCTGCTCCAGCTTATTCCGCCTTAGAGAAAACCGCGTTGACATTTTTTCCAAATGCCTTGCAATATCTCCTTAACGAAAAGAGCTAGAAGGCTGAAAATGCATATTTAGACTTGTAGGCATTGTGTGAACAAGATAGCGTTGAAAAATCGGCTCTAGCTTATTCCGCCTTAGAGAAAACCGCGTTGACATTTTTTCCAAATGCCTTGCAATAACTCCTTAACGAAAAGAGCTGGAAGGCTGAAAATGCATATTTAGACTTGTAGGCATTGTGTGAACAAGATAGCGTTGAAAAATCTGCTCCAGCTTATTCCGCCTTAGAGAAAACCGCGTTGACATTTTTTCCAAATGCCTTGCAATATCTCCTTAACGAAAAGAGCTAGAAGGCTGAAAATGCATATTTAGACTTGTAGGCATTGTGTGAACAAGATAGCGTTGAAAAATCGTCTCTAGCTTATTCCGCCTTAGAGAAAACCGCGTTGACATTTTTTCCAAATGCCTTGCAATAACTCCTTAACGAAAAGAGCTGGAAGGCTGAAAATAAATATTTAGACTTGTAGGCATTGTGTGAACAAGATAGCGTTGAAAAATCTGCTCCAGCTTATTCCGCCTTAGAGAAAACCGCGTTGACATTTTTTCCAAATGCCTTGCAATATCTCCTTAACGAAAAGAGCTAGAAGGCTGAAAATGCATATTTAGACTTGTAGGCATTGTGTGAACAAGATAGCGTTGAAAAATCGGCTCTAGCTTATTCCGCCTTAGAGAAAACCGCGTTGACATTTTTTCCAAATGCCTTGCAATATCTCCTTAACGAAAAGAGCTAGAAGGCTGAAAATGCATATTTAGACTTGTAGGCATTGTGTGAACAAGATAGCGTTGAAAAATCGGCTCTAGCTTATTCCGCCTTAGAGAAAACCGCGTTGACATTTTTTCCAAATGCCTTGCAATAACTCCTTAACGAGAAGAGCTGGAAGGCTGAAAATGCATATTTAGACTTGTAGGCATTGTGTGAACAAGATAGCGTTGAAAAATCTGCTCCAGCTTATTCCGCCTTAGAGAAAACCGTGTTGACATTTTTTCCAAATGCCTTGCAATATCTCCTTAACGAAAAGAGCTAGAAGGCTGAAAATGCATATTTAGACTTGTAGGCATTGTGTGAACAAGATAGCGTTGAAAAATCGTCTCTAGCTTATTCCGCCTTAGAGAAAACCGCGTTGACATTTTTCCAAATGCCTTGCAATAACTCCTTAACGAAAAGAGCTGGAAGGCTGAAAATGCATATTTAGACTTGTAGGCATTGTGTGAACAAGATAGCGTTGAAAAATCGGCTCTAGCTTATTCCGCCTTAGAGAAAACCGCGTTGACATTTTTTCCAAATGCCTTGCAATAACTCCTTAACGAAAAGAGCTGGAAGGCTGAAAATGCATATTTAGACTTGTAGGCATTGTGTGAACAAGAAAGCGTTGAAAAATCTGCTCCAGCTTATTCCGCCTTAGAGAAAACCGCGTTGACATTTTTTCCAAATGCCTTGCAATATCTCCTTAACGAAAAGAGCTAGAAGGCTGAAAATGCATATTTAGACTTGTAGGCATTGTGTGAACAAGATAGCGTTGAAAAATCGTCTCTAGCTTATTCCGCCTTAGAGAAAACCGCGTTGACATTTTTTCCAAATGCCTTGCAATAACTCCTTAACGAAAAGAGCTGGAAGGCTGAAAATAAATATTTAGACTTGTAGGCATTGTGTGAACAAGATAGCGTTGAAAAATCTGCTCCAGCTTATTCCGCCTTAGAGAAAACCGCGTTGACATTTTTTCCAAATGCCTTGCAATATCTCCTTAACGAAAAGAGCTAGAAGGCTGAAAATGCATATTTAGACTTGTAGGCATTGTGTGAACAAGATAGCGTTGAAAAATCGTCTCTAGCTTATTCCGCCTTAGAGAAAACCGCGTTGACATTTTTTCCAAATGCCTTGCAATAACTCCTTAACGAAAAGAGCTAGAAGGCTGAAAATGCATATTTAGACTTGTAGGCATTGTGTGAACAAGATAGCGTTGAAAAATCGGCTCTAGCTTATTCCGCCTTAGAGAAAACCGCGTTGACATTTTTTCCAAATGCCTTGCAATAACTCCTTAACGAAAAGAGCTGGAAGGCTGAAAATGCATATTTAGACTTGTAGGCATTGTGTGAACAAGATAGCGTTGAAAAATCTGCTCCAGCTTATTCCGCCTTAGAGAAAACCGCGTTGACATTTTTTCCAAATGCCTTGCAATATCTCCTTAACGAAAAGAGCTAGAAGGCTGAAAATGCATATTTAGACTTGTAGGCATTGTGTGAACAAGATAGCGTTGAAAAATCGGCTCTAGCTTATTCCGCCTTAGAGAAAACCGCGTTGACATTTTTTCCAAATGCCTTGCAATAACTCCTTAACGAAAAGAGCTGGAAGGCTGAAAATGCATATTTAGACTTGTAGGCATTGTGTGAACAAGATAGCGTTGAAAAATCGTCTCTAGCTTATTCCGCCTTAGAGAAAACCGCGTTGACATTTTTTCCATATGCCTTGCAATATCTCCTTAACGAAAAGAGCTAGAAGGCTGAAAATGCATATTTAGACTTGTAGGCATTATGCGAACAAGATAGCGTTGAAAAATCGGCTCTAGCTTATTCCGCCTTAGAGAAAACCGCGTTGACATTTTTTCCAAATGCCTTGCAATAACTCCTTAACGAAAAGAGCTGGAAGGCTGAAAATGTATATTTAGACTTGTAGGCATTGTGTGAACAAGATAGCGTTGAAAAATCGGCTCTAGCTTATTCCGCCTTAGAGAAAACCGCGTTGACATTTTTTCCAAATGCCTTGCAATAACTCCTTAACGAAAAGAGCTGAAAGGCTGAAAATGCATATTTAGACTTGTAGGCATTGTGTGAACAAGATAGCGTTGAAAAATCGGCTCTAGCTTATTCCGCCTTAGAGAAAACCGCGTTGACATTTTTTCCAAATGCCTTGCAATATCTCCTTAACGAAAAGAGCTAGAAGGCTGAAAATGCATAATTAGACTTGTAGGCATTGTGTGAACAAGATAGCGTTGAAAAATCGGCTCTAGCTTATTCCGCCTTAGAGAAAACCGCGTTGACATTTTTTCCAAATGCCTTGCAATAACTCCTTAACGAAAAGAGCTGGAAGGCTGAACATGCATATTTAGACTTGTAGGCATTGTGTGAACAAGATAGCGTTGAAAAATCTGCTCCAGCTTATTCCGCCTTAGAGAAAACCGCGTTGACATTTTTTCCAAATGCCTTGCAATATCTCCTTAACGAAAAGAGCTAGAAGGCTGAAAATGCATATTTAGACTTGTAGGCATTGTGTGAACAAGATAGCGTTGAAAAATCTGCTCCAGCTTATTCCGCCTTAGAGAAAACCGCGTTGACATTTTTTCCAAATGCCTTGCAATATCTCCTTAACGAAAAGAGCTAGAAGGCTGAAAATGCATATTTAGACTTGTAGGCATTGTGTGAACAAGATAGCGTTGAAAAATCGTCTCTAGCTTATTCCGCCTTAGAGAAAACCGCGTTGACATTTTTTCCAAATGCCTTGCAATATCTCCTTAACGAAAAGAGCTAGAAGGCTGAAAATGCATATTTAGACTTGTAGGCATTGTGTGAACAAGATAGCGTTGAAAAATCGTCTCTAGCTTATTCCGCCTTAGAGAAAACCGCGTTGACATTTTTTCCAAATGCCTTGCAATAACTCCTTAACGAAAAGAGCTGAAAGGCTGAAAATGCATATTTAGACTTGTAGGCATTGTGTGAACAAGATAGCGTTGAAAAATCGGCTCTAGCTTATTCCGCCTTAGAGAAAACCGCGTTGACATTTTTTCCAAATGCCTTGCAATAACTCCTTAACGAAAAGAGCTGGAAGGCTGAAAATGCATATTTAGACTTGTAGGCATTGTGTGAACAAGATAGCGTTGAAAAATCGGCTCTAGCTTATTCCGCCTTAGAGAAAACCGCGTTGACATTTTTTCCAAATGCCTTGCAATATCTCCTTTACGAAAAGAGCTAGAAGGCTGAAAATGCATATTTAGACTTGTAGGCATTGTGTGAACAAGATAGCGTAGAAAAATCGGCTCTAGCTTATTCCGCCTTAGAGAAAACCGCGTTGACATTTTTTCCAAATGCCTTGCAATAACTCCTTAACGAAAAGAGCTGGAAGGCTGAAAATGTATATTTAGACTTGTAGGCATTGTGTGAACAAGATAGCGTTGAAAAATCGGCTCTAGCTTATTCCGCCTTAGAGAAAACCGCGTTGACATTTTTTCCAAATGCCTTGCAATAACTCCTTAACGAAAAGAGCTGAAAGGCTGAAAATGCATATTTAGACTTGTAGGCATTGTGTGAACAAGATAGCGTTGAAAAATCGGCTCTAGCTTATTCCGCCTTAGAGAAAACCGCGTTGACATTTTTTCCAAATGCCTTGCAATATCTCCTTAACGAAAAGAGCTAGAAGGCTGAAAATGCATATTTAGACTTGTAGGCATTGTGTGAACAAGATAGCGTTGAAAAATCGGCTCTAGCTTATTCCGCCTTAGAGAAAACCGCGTTGACATTTTTTCCAAATGCCTTGCAATAACTCCTTAAAGAAAAGAGCTGGAAGGCTGAAAATGCATATTTAGACTTGTAGGCATTGTGTGAACAAGATAGCGTTGAAAAATCTGCTCCAGCTTATTCCGCCTTAGAGAAAACCGCGTTGACATTTTTTCCAAATGCCTTGCAATATCTCCTTAACGAAAAGAGCTAGAAGGCTGAAAATGCATATTTAGACTTGTAGGCATTGTGTGAACAAGATAGCGTTGAAAAATCGGCTCTAGCTTATTCCGCCTTAGATAAAACCGCGTTGACATTTTTTCCAAATGCCTTGCAATAACTCCTTAACGAAAAGAGCTGGAAGGCTGAAAATGCATATTTAGACTTGTAGGCATTGTGTGAACAAGATAGCGTTGAAAAATCGTCTCTAGCTTATTCCGCCTTAGAGAAAACCGCGTTGACATTTTTTCCATATGCCTTGCAATATCTCCTTAACGAAAAGAGCTAGAAGGCTGAAAATGCATATTTAGACTTGTAGGCATTATGCGAACAAGATAGCGTTGAAAAATCGGCTCTAGCTTATTCCGCCTTAGAGAAAACCGCGTTGACATTTTTTCCAAATGCCTTGCAATAACTCCTTAACGAAAAGAGCTGGAAGGCTGAAAATGTATATTTAGACTTGTAGGCATTGTGTGAACAAGATAGCGTTGAAAAATCGGCTCTAGCTTATTCCGCCTTAGAGAAAACCGCGTTGACATTTTTTCCAAATGCCTTGCAATAACTCCTTAACGAAAAGAGCTGAAAGGCTGAAAATGCATATTTAGACTTGTAGGCATTGTGTGAACAAGATAGCGTTGAAAAATCGGCTCTAGCTTATTCCGCCTTAGAGAAAACCGCGTTGACATTTTTTCCAAATGCCTTGCAATATCTCCTTAACGAAAAGAGCTAGAAGGCTGAAAATGCATAATTAGACTTGTAGGCATTGTGTGAACAAGATAGCGTTGAAAAATCGGCTCTAGCTTATTCCGCCTTAGAGAAAACCGCGTTGACATTTTTTCCAAATGCCTTGCAATAACTCCTTAACGAAAAGAGCTGGAAGGCTGAAAATGCATATTTAGACTTGTAGGCATTGTGTGAACAAGATAGCGTTGAAAAATCTGCTCCAGCTTATTCCGCCTTAGAGAAAACCGCGTTGACATTTTTTCCAAATGCCTTGCAATATCTCCTTAACGAAAAGAGCTAGAAGGCTGAAAATGCATATTTAGACTTGTAGGCATTGTGTGAACAAGATAGCGTTGAAAAATCGTCTCTAGCTTATTCCGCCTTAGAGAAAACCGCGTTGACATTTTTTCCAAATGCCTTGCAATATCTCCTTAACGAAAAGAGCTAGAAGGCTGAAAATGCATATTTAGACTTGTAGGCATTGTGTGAACAAGATAGCGTTGAAAAATCGTCTCTAGCTTATTCCGCCTTAGAGAAAACCGCGTTGACATTTTTTCCAAATGCCTTGCAATAACTCCTTAACGAAAAGAGCTGGAAGGCTGAAAATGCATATTTAGACTTGTAGGCATTGTGTGAACAAGATAGCGTTGAAAAATCGGCTCTAGCTTATTCCGCCTTAGAGAAAACCGCGTTGACATTTTTTCCAAATGCCTTGCAATAACTCCTTAACGAAAAGAGCTGGAAGGCTGAAAATGCATATTTAGACTTGTAGGCATTGTGTGAACAAGAAAGCGTTGAAAAATCTGCTCCAGCTTATTCCGCCTTAGAGAAAACCGCGTTGACATTTTTTCCAAATGCCTTGCAATATCTCCTTAACGAAAAGAGCTAGAAGGCTGAAAATGCATATTTAGACTTGTAGGCATTGTGTGAACAAGATAGCGTTGAAAAATCTGCTCCAGCTTATTCCGCCTTAGAGAAAACCGCGTTGACATTTTTTCCAAATGCCTTGCAATATCTCCTTAACGAAAAGAGCTAGAAGGCTGAAAATGCATATTTAGACTTGTAGGCATTGTGTGAACAAGATAGCGTTGAAAAATCGTCTCTAGCTTATTCCGCCTTAGAGAAAACCGCGTTGACATTTTTTCCAAATGCCTTGCAATATCTCCTTAACGAAAAGAGCTAGAAGGCTGAAAATGCATATTTAGACTTGTAGGCATTGTGTGAACAAGATAGCGTTGAAAAATCGTCTCTAGCTTATTCCGCCTTAGAGAAAACCGCGTTGACATTTTTTCCAAATGCCTTGCAATAACTCCTTAACGAAAAGAGCTGAAAGGCTGAAAATGCATATTTAGACTTGTAGGCATTGTGTGAACAAGATAGCGTTGAAAAATCGGCTCTAGCTTATTCCGCCTTAGAGAAAACCGCGTTGACATTTTTTCCAAATGCCTTGCAATAACTCCTTAACGAAAAGAGCTGGAAGGCTGAAAATGCATATTTAGACTTGTAGGCATTGTGTGAACAAGATAGCGTTGAAAAATCGGCTCTAGCTTATTCCGCCTTAGAGAAAACCGCGTTGACATTTTTTCCAAATGCCTTGCAATATCTCCTTTACGAAAAGAGCTAGAAGGCTGAAAATGCATATTTAGACTTGTAGGCATTGTGTGAACAAGATAGCGTAGAAAAATCGGCTCTAGCTTATTCCGCCTTAGAGAAAACCGCGTTGACATTTTTTCCAAATGCCTTGCAATAACTCCTTAACGAAAAGAGCTGGAAGGCTGAAAATGTATATTTAGACTTGTAGGCATTGTGTGAACAAGATAGCGTTGAAAAATCGGCTCTAGCTTATTCCGCCTTAGAGAAAACCGCGTTGACATTTTTTCCAAATGCCTTGCAATAACTCCTTAACGAAAAGAGCTGAAAGGCTGAAAATGCATATTTAGACTTGTAGGCATTGTGTGAACAAGATAGCGTTGAAAAATCGGCTCTAGCTTATTCCGCCTTAGAGAAAACCGCGTTGACATTTTTTCCAAATGCCTTGCAATATCTCCTTAACGAAAAGAGCTAGAAGGCTGAAAATGCATATTTAGACTTGTAGGCATTGTGTGAACAAGATAGCGTTGAAAAATCGGCTCTAGCTTATTCCGCCTTAGAGAAAACCGCGTTGACATTTTTTCCAAATGCCTTGCAATAACTCCTTAAAGAAAAGAGCTGGAAGGCTGAAAATGCATATTTAGACTTGTAGGCATTGTGTGAACAAGATAGCGTTGAAAAATCTGCTCCAGCTTATTCCGCCTTAGAGAAAACCGCGTTGACATTTTTTCCAAATGCCTTGCAATATCTCCTTAACGAAAAGAGCTAGAAGGCTGAAAATGCATATTTAGACTTGTAGGCATTGTGTGAACAAGATAGCGTTGAAAAATCGGCTCTAGCTTATTCCGCCTTAGATAAAACCGCGTTGACATTTTTTCCAAATGCCTTGCAATAACTCCTTAACGAAAAGAGCTGGAAGGCTGAAAATGCATATTTAGACTTGTAGGCATTGTGTGAACAAGATAGCGTTGAAAAATCGTCTCTAGCTTATTCCGCCTTAGAGAAAACCGCGTTGACATTTTTTCCATATGCCTTGCAATATCTCCTTAACGAAAAGAGCTAGAAGGCTGAAAATGCATATTTAGACTTGTAGGCATTATGCGAACAAGATAGCGTTGAAAAATCGGCTCTAGCTTATTCCGCCTTAGAGAAAACCGCGTTGACATTTTTTCCAAATGCCTTGCAATAACTCCTTAACGAAAAGAGCTGGAAGGCTGAAAATGTATATTTAGACTTGTAGGCATTGTGTGAACAAGATAGCGTTGAAAAATCGGCTCTAGCTTATTCCGCCTTAGAGAAAACCGCGTTGACATTTTTTCCAAATGCCTTGCAATAACTCCTTAACGAAAAGAGCTGAAAGGCTGAAAATGCATATTTAGACTTGTAGGCATTGTGTGAACAAGATAGCGTTGAAAAATCGGCTCTAGCTTATTCCGCCTTAGAGAAAACCGCGTTGACATTTTTTCCAAATGCCTTGCAATATCTCCTTAACGAAAAGAGCTAGAAGGCTGAAAATGCATATTTAGACTTGTAGGCATTGTGTGAACAAGATAGCGTTGAAAAATCGGCTCTAGCTTATTCCGCCTTAGAGAAAACCGCGTTGACATTTTTTCCAAATGCCTTGCAATAACTCCTTAACGAAAAGAGCTGGAAGGCTGAAAATGCATATTTAGACTTGTAGGCATTGTGTGAACAAGATAGCGTTGAAAAATCTGCTCCAGCTTATTCCGCCTTAGAGAAAACCGCGTTGACATTTTTTCCAAATGCCTTGCAATATCTCCTTAACGAAAAGAGCTAGAAGGCTGAAAATGCATATTTAGACTTGTAGGCATTGTGTGAACAAGATAGCGTTGAAAAATCTGCTCCAGCTTATTCCGCCTTAGAGAAAACCGCGTTGACATTTTTTCCAAATGCCTTGCAATATCTCCTTAACGAAAAGAGCTAGAAGGCTGAAAATGCATATTTAGACTTGTAGGCATTGTGTGAACAAGATAGCGTTGAAAAATCGTCTCTAGCTTATTCCGCCTTAGAGAAAACCGCGTTGACATTTTTTCCAAATGCCTTGCAATATCTCCTTAACGAAAAGAGCTAGAAGGCTGAAAATGCATATTTAGACTTGTAGGCATTGTGTGAACAAGATAGCGTTGAAAAATCGTCTCTAGCTTATTCCGCCTTAGAGAAAACCGCGTTGACATTTTTTCCAAATGCCTTGCAATAACTCCTTAACGAAAAGAGCTGGAAGGCTGAAAATGCATATTTAGACTTGTAGGCATTGTGTGAACAAGATAGCGTTGAAAAATCGGCTCTAGCTTATTCCGCCTTAGAGAAAACCGCGTTGACATTTTTTCCAAATGCCTTGCAATAACTCCTTAACGAAAAGAGCTGGAAGGCTGAAAATGCATATTTAGACTTGTAGGCATTGTGTGAACAAGAAAGCGTTGAAAAATCTGCTCCAGCTTATTCCGCCTTAGAGAAAACCGCGTTGACATTTTTTCCAAATGCCTTGCAATATCTCCTTAACGAAAAGAGCTAGAAGGCTGAAAATGCATATTTAGACTTGTAGGCATTGTGTGAACAAGATAGCGTTGAAAAATCGTCTCTAGCTTATTCCGCCTTAGAGAAAACCGCGTTGACATTTTTTCCAAATGCCTTGCAATAACTCCTTAACGAAAAGAGCTGGAAGGCTGAAAATGCATATTTAGACTTGTAGGCATTGTGTGAACAAGATAGCGTTGAAAAATCTGCTCCAGCTTATTCCGCCTTAGAGAAAACCGCGTTGACATTTTTTCCAAATGCCTTGCAATATCTCCTTAACGAAAAGAGCTAGAAGGCTGAAAATGCATATTTAGACTTGTAGGCATTGTGTGAACAAGATAGCGTTGAAAAATCGTCTCTAGCTTATTCCGCCTTAGAGAAAACCGCGTTGACATTTTTTCCAAATGCCTTGCAATAACTCCTTAACGAAAAGAGCTGGAAGGCTGAAAATAAATATTTAGACTTGTAGGCATTGTGTGAACAAGATAGCGTTGAAAAATCTGCTCCAGCTTATTCCGCCTTAGAGAAAACCGCGTTGACATTTTTTCCAAATGCCTTGCAATATCTCCTTAACGAAAAGAGCTAGAAGGCTGAAAATGCATATTTAGACTTGTAGGCATTGTGTGAACAAGATAGCGTTGAAAAATCGGCTCTAGCTTATTCCGCCTTAGAGAAAACCGCGTTGACATTTTTTCCAAATGCCTTGCAATAACTCCTTAACGAAAAGAGCTGGAAGGCTGAAAATGCATATTTAGACTTGTAGGCATTGTGTGAACAAGATAGCGTTGAAAAATCTGCTCCAGCTTATTCCGCCTTAGAGAAAACCGCGTTGACATTTTTTCCAAATGCCTTGCAATATCTCCTTAACGAAAAGAGCTAGAAGGCTGAAAATGCATATTTAGACTTGTAGGCATTGTGTGAACAAGATAGCGTTGAAAAATCGGCTCTAGCTTATTCCGCCTTAGAGAAAACCGCGTTGACATTTTTTCCAAATGCCTTGCAATAACTCCTTAACGAAAAGAGCTGGAAGGCTGAAAATGCATATTTAGACTTGTAGGCATTGTGTGAACAAGATAGCGTTGAAAAATCGGCTCTAGCTTATTCCGCCTTAGAGAAAACCGCGTTGACATTTTTTCCAAATGCCTTGCAATATCTCCTTAACGAAAAGAGCTAGAAGGCTGAAAATGCATATTTAGACTTGTAGGCATTGTGTGAACAAGATAGCGTTGAAAAATCGGCTCTAGCTTATTCCGCCTTAGAGAAAACCGCGTTGACATTTTTTCCAAATGCCTTGCAATAACTCCTTAACGAAAAGAGCTGGAAGGCTGAAAATGTATATTTAGACTTGTAGGCATTGTGTGAACAAGATAGCGTTGAAAAATCGGCTCTAGCTTATTCCGCCTTAGAGAAAACCGCGTTGACATTTTTTCCAAATGCCTTGCAATAACTCCTTAACGAAAAGAGCTGAAAGGCTGAAAATGCATATTTAGACTTGTAGGCATTGTGTGAACAAGATAGCGTTGAAAAATCGGCTCTAGCTTATTCCGCCTTAGAGAAAACCGCGTTGACATTTTTTCCAAATGCCTTGCAATATCTCCTTAACGAAAAGAGCTAGAAGGCTGAAAATGCATATTTAGACTTGTAGGCATTGTGTGAACAAGATAGCGTTGAAAAATCGGCTCTAGCTTATTCCGCCTTAGAGAAAACCGCGTTGACATTTTTTCCAAATGCCTTGCAATAACTCCTTAACGAAAAGAGCTGGAAGGCTGAAAATGCATATTTAGACTTGTAGGCATTGTGTGAACAAGATAGCGTTGAAAAATCTGCTCCAGCTTATTCCGCCTTAGAGAAAACCGCGTTGACATTTTTTCCAAATGCCTTGCAATATCTCCTTAACGAAAAGAGCTAGAAGGCTGAAAATGCATATTTAGACTTGTAGGCATTGTGTGAACAAGATAGCGTTGAAAAATCTGCTCCAGCTTATTCCGCCTTAGAGAAAACCGCGTTGACATTTTTTCCAAATGCCTTGCAATATCTCCTTAACGAAAAGAGCTAGAAGGCTGAAAATGCATATTTAGACTTGTAGGCATTGTGTGAACAAGATAGCGTTGAAAAATCGGCTCTAGCTTATTCCGCCTTAGAGAAAACCGCGTTGACATTTTTTCCAAATGCCTTGCAATAACTCCTTAACGAAAAGAGCTGGAAGGCTGAAAATGCATATTTAGACTTGTAGGCATTGTGTGAACAAGATAGCGTTGAAAAATCTGCTCCAGCTTATTCCGCCTTAGAGAAAACCGCGTTGACATTTTTTCCAAATGCCTTGCAATATCTCCTTAACGAAAAGAGCTAGAAGGCTGAAAATGCATATTTAGACTTGTAGGCATTGTGTGAACAAGATAGCGTTGAAAAATCGTCTCTAGCTTATTCCGCCTTAGAGAAAACCGCGTTGACATTTTTTCCAAATGCCTTGCAATAACTCCTTAACGAAAAGAGCTGGAAGGCTGAAAATGCATATTTAGACTTGTAGGCATTGTGTGAACAAGATAGCGTTGAAAAATCGGCTCTAGCTTATTCCGCCTTAGAGAAAACCGCGTTGACATTTTTTCCAAATGCCTTGCAATAACTCCTTAACGAAAAGAGCTGGAAGGCTGAAAATGCATATTTAGACTTGTAGGCATTGTGTGAACAAGATAGCGTTGAAAAATCTGCTCCAGCTTATTCCGCCTTAGAGAAAACCGCGTTGACATTTTTTCCAAATGCCTTGCAATATCTCCTTAACGAAAAGAGCTAGAAGGCTGAAAATGCATATTTAGACTTGTAGGCATTGTGTGAACAAGATAGCGTTGAAAAATCGTCTCTAGCTTATTCCGCCTTAGAGAAAACCGCGTTGACATTTTTTCCAAATGCCTTGCAATAACTCCTTAACGAAAAGAGCTAGAAGGCTGAAAATGCATATTTAGACTTGTAGGCATTGTTTGAACAAGATAGCGTTGAAAAATCGGCTCTAGCTTATTCCGCCTTAGAGAAAACCGCGTTGACATTTTTTCCAAATGCCTTGCAATATCTCCTTAACGAAAAAAGCTAGAAGGCTGAAAATGCATATTTAGACTTGTAGGCATTGTGTGAACAAGATAGCGTTGAAAAATCGTCTCTAGCTTATTCCGCCTTAGAGAAAACCGCGTTGACATTTTTTCCAAATGCCTTGCAATAACTCCTTAACGAAAAGAGCTGGAAGGCTGAAAATGCATATTTAGACTTGTAGGCATTGTGTGAACAAGATAGCGTTGAAAAATCTGCTCCAGCTTATTCCGCCTTAGAGAAAACCGCGTTGACATTTTTTCCAAATGCCTTGCAATATCTCCTTAACGAAAAGAGCTAGAAGGCTGAAAATGCATATTTAGACTTGTAGGCATTGTGTGAACAAGATAGCGTTGAAAAATCTGCTCCAGCTTATTCCGCCTTAGAGAAAACCGCGTTGACATTTTTTCCAAATGCCTTGCAATATCTCCTTAACGAAAAGAGCTAGAAGGCTGAAAATGCATATTTAGACTTGTAGGCATTGTGTGAACAAGATAGCGTTGAAAAATCGGCTCTAGCTTATTCCGCCTTAGAGAAAACCGCGTTGACATTTTTTCCAAATGCCTTGCAATAACTCCTTAACGAGAAGAGCTGGAAGGCTGAAAATGCATATTTAGACTTGTAGGCATTGTGTGAACAAGATAGCGTTGAAAAATCTGCTCCAGCTTATTCCGCCTTAGAGAAAACCGTGTTGACATTTTTTCCAAATGCCTTGCAATATCTCCTTAACGAAAAGAGCTAGAAGGCTGAAAATGCATATTTAGACTTGTAGGCATTGTGTGAACAAGATAGCGTTGAAAAATCGTCTCTAGCTTATTCCGCCTTAGAGAAAACCGCGTTGACATTTTTTCCAAATGCCTTGCAATAACTCCTTAACGAAAAGAGCTGGAAGGCTGAAAATGCATATTTAGACTTGTAGGCATTGTGTGAACAAGATAGCGTTGAAAAATCGGCTCTAGCTTATTCCGCCTTAGAGAAAACCGCGTTGACATTTTTTCCAAATGCCTTGCAATAACTCCTTAACGAAAAGAGCTGGAAGGCTGAAAATGCATATTTAGACTTGTAGGCATTGTGTGAACAAGAAAGCGTTGAAAAATCTGCTCCAGCTTATTCCGCCTTAGAGAAAACCGCGTTGACATTTTTTCCAAATGCCTTGCAATATCTCCTTAACGAAAAGAGCTAGAAGGCTGAAAATGCATATTTAGACTTGTAGGCATTGTGTGAACAAGATAGCGTTGAAAAATCGTCTCTAGCTTATTCCGCCTTAGAGAAAACCGCGTTGACATTTTTTCCAAATGCCTTGCAATAACTCCTTAACGAAAAGAGCTGGAAGGCTGAAAATAAATATTTAGACTTGTAGGCATTGTGTGAACAAGATAGCGTTGAAAAATCTGCTCCAGCTTATTCCGCCTTAGAGAAAACCGCGTTGACATTTTTTCCAAATGCCTTGCAATATCTCCTTAACGAAAAGAGCTAGAAGGCTGAAAATGCATATTTAGACTTGTAGGCATTGTGTGAACAAGATAGCGTTGAAAAATCGTCTCTAGCTTATTCCGCCTTAGAGAAAACCGCGTTGACATTTTTTCCAAATGCCTTGCAATAACTCCTTAACGAAAAGAGCTAGAAGGCTGAAAATGCATATTTAGACTTGTAGGCATTGTGTGAACAAGATAGCGTTGAAAAATCGGCTCTAGCTTATTCCGCCTTAGAGAAAACCGCGTTGACATTTTTTCCAAATGCCTTGCAATAACTCCTTAACGAAAAGAGCTGGAAGGCTGAAAATGCATATTTAGACTTGTAGGCATTGTGTGAACAAGATAGCGTTGAAAAATCTGCTCCAGCTTATTCCGCCTTAGAGAAAACCGCGTTGACATTTTTTCCAAATGCCTTGCAATATCTCCTTAACGAAAAGAGCTAGAAGGCTGAAAATGCATATTTAGACTTGTAGGCATTGTGTGAACAAGATAGCGTTGAAAAATCGGCTCTAGCTTATTCCGCCTTAGAGAAAACCGCGTTGACATTTTTTCCAAATGCCTTGCAATAACTCCTTAACGAAAAGAGCTGGAAGGCTGAAAATGCATATTTAGACTTGTAGGCATTGTGTGAACAAGATAGCGTTGAAAAATCTGCTCCAGCTTATTCCGCCTTAGAGAAAACCGCGTTGACATTTTTTCCAAATGCCTTGCAATATCTCCTTAACGAAAAGAGCTAGAAGGCTGAAAATGCATATTTAGACTTGTAGGCATTGTGTGAACAAGATAGCGTTGAAAAATCGTCTCTAGCTTATTCCGCCTTAGAGAAAACCGCGTTGACATTTTTTCCAAATGCCTTGCAATAACTCCTTAACGAAAAGAGCTGGAAGGCTGAAAATAAATATTTAGACTTGTAGGCATTGTGTGAACAAGATAGCGTTGAAAAATCTGCTCCAGCTTATTCCGCCTTAGAGAAAACCGCGTTGACATTTTTTCCAAATGCCTTGCAATATCTCCTTAACGAAAAGAGCTAGAAGGCTGAAAATGCATATTTAGACTTGTAGGCATTGTGTGAACAAGATAGCGTTGAAAAATCGGCTCTAGCTTATTCCGCCTTAGAGAAAACCGCGTTGACATTTTTTCCAAATGCCTTGCAATATCTCCTTAACGAAAAGAGCTAGAAGGCTGAAAATGCATATTTAGACTTGTAGGCATTGTGTGAACAAGATAGCGTTGAAAAATCGGCTCTAGCTTATTCCGCCTTAGAGAAAACCGCGTTGACATTTTTTCCAAATGCCTTGCAATAACTCCTTAACGAGAAGAGCTGGAAGGCTGAAAATGCATATTTAGACTTGTAGGCATTGTGTGAACAAGATAGCGTTGAAAAATCTGCTCCAGCTTATTCCGCCTTAGAGAAAACCGTGTTGACATTTTTTCCAAATGCCTTGCAATATCTCCTTAACGAAAAGAGCTAGAAGGCTGAAAATGCATATTTAGACTTGTAGGCATTGTGTGAACAAGATAGCGTTGAAAAATCGTCTCTAGCTTATTCCGCCTTAGAGAAAACCGCGTTGACATTTTTCCAAATGCCTTGCAATAACTCCTTAACGAAAAGAGCTGGAAGGCTGAAAATGCATATTTAGACTTGTAGGCATTGTGTGAACAAGATAGCGTTGAAAAATCGGCTCTAGCTTATTCCGCCTTAGAGAAAACCGCGTTGACATTTTTTCCAAATGCCTTGCAATAACTCCTTAACGAAAAGAGCTGGAAGGCTGAAAATGCATATTTAGACTTGTAGGCATTGTGTGAACAAGAAAGCGTTGAAAAATCTGCTCCAGCTTATTCCGCCTTAGAGAAAACCGCGTTGACATTTTTTCCAAATGCCTTGCAATATCTCCTTAACGAAAAGAGCTAGAAGGCTGAAAATGCATATTTAGACTTGTAGGCATTGTGTGAACAAGATAGCGTTGAAAAATCGTCTCTAGCTTATTCCGCCTTAGAGAAAACCGCGTTGACATTTTTTCCAAATGCCTTGCAATAACTCCTTAACGAAAAGAGCTGGAAGGCTGAAAATAAATATTTAGACTTGTAGGCATTGTGTGAACAAGATAGCGTTGAAAAATCTGCTCCAGCTTATTCCGCCTTAGAGAAAACCGCGTTGACATTTTTTCCAAATGCCTTGCAATATCTCCTTAACGAAAAGAGCTAGAAGGCTGAAAATGCATATTTAGACTTGTAGGCATTGTGTGAACAAGATAGCGTTGAAAAATCGTCTCTAGCTTATTCCGCCTTAGAGAAAACCGCGTTGACATTTTTTCCAAATGCCTTGCAATAACTCCTTAACGAAAAGAGCTAGAAGGCTGAAAATGCATATTTAGACTTGTAGGCATTGTGTGAACAAGATAGCGTTGAAAAATCGGCTCTAGCTTATTCCGCCTTAGAGAAAACCGCGTTGACATTTTTTCCAAATGCCTTGCAATAACTCCTTAACGAAAAGAGCTGGAAGGCTGAAAATGCATATTTAGACTTGTAGGCATTGTGTGAACAAGATAGCGTTGAAAAATCTGCTCCAGCTTATTCCGCCTTAGAGAAAACCGCGTTGACATTTTTTCCAAATGCCTTGCAATATCTCCTTAACGAAAAGAGCTAGAAGGCTGAAAATGCATATTTAGACTTGTAGGCATTGTGTGAACAAGATAGCGTTGAAAAATCGGCTCTAGCTTATTCCGCCTTAGAGAAAACCGCGTTGACATTTTTTCCAAATGCCTTGCAATAACTCCTTAACGAAAAGAGCTGGAAGGCTGAAAATGCATATTTAGACTTGTAGGCATTGTGTGAACAAGATAGCGTTGAAAAATCTGCTCCAGCTTATTCCGCCTTAGAGAAAACCGCGTTGACATTTTTTCCAAATGCCTTGCAATATCTCCTTAACGAAAAGAGCTAGAAGGCTGAAAATGCATATTTAGACTTGTAGGCATTGTGTGAACAAGATAGCGTTGAAAAATCGTCTCTAGCTTATTCCGCCTTAGAGAAAACCGCGTTGACATTTTTTCCAAATGCCTTGCAATAACTCCTTAACGAAAAGAGCTGGAAGGCTGAAAATAAATATTTAGACTTGTAGGCATTGTGTGAACAAGATAGCGTTGAAAAATCTGCTCCAGCTTATTCCGCCTTAGAGAAAACCGCGTTGACATTTTTTCCAAATGCCTTGCAATATCTCCTTAACGAAAAGAGCTAGAAGGCTGAAAATGCATATTTAGACTTGTAGGCATTGTGTGAACAAGATAGCGTTGAAAAATCGGCTCTAGCTTATTCCGCCTTAGAGAAAACCGCGTTGACATTTTTTCCAAATGCCTTGCAATATCTCCTTAACGAAAAGAGCTAGAAGGCTGAAAATGCATATTTAGACTTGTAGGCATTGTGTGAACAAGATAGCGTTGAAAAATCGGCTCTAGCTTATTCCGCCTTAGAGAAAACCGCGTTGACATTTTTTCCAAATGCCTTGCAATAACTCCTTAACGAGAAGAGCTGGAAGGCTGAAAATGCATATTTAGACTTGTAGGCATTGTGTGAACAAGATAGCGTTGAAAAATCTGCTCCAGCTTATTCCGCCTTAGAGAAAACCGTGTTGACATTTTTTCCAAATGCCTTGCAATATCTCCTTAACGAAAAGAGCTAGAAGGCTGAAAATGCATATTTAGACTTGTAGGCATTGTGTGAACAAGATAGCGTTGAAAAATCGTCTCTAGCTTATTCCGCCTTAGAGAAAACCGCGTTGACATTTTTCCAAATGCCTTGCAATAACTCCTTAACGAAAAGAGCTGGAAGGCTGAAAATGCATATTTAGACTTGTAGGCATTGTGTGAACAAGATAGCGTTGAAAAATCGGCTCTAGCTTATTCCGCCTTAGAGAAAACCGCGTTGACATTTTTTCCAAATGCCTTGCAATAACTCCTTAACGAAAAGAGCTGGAAGGCTGAAAATGCATATTTAGACTTGTAGGCATTGTGTGAACAAGAAAGCGTTGAAAAATCTGCTCCAGCTTATTCCGCCTTAGAGAAAACCGCGTTGACATTTTTTCCAAATGCCTTGCAATATCTCCTTAACGAAAAGAGCTAGAAGGCTGAAAATGCATATTTAGACTTGTAGGCATTGTGTGAACAAGATAGCGTTGAAAAATCGTCTCTAGCTTATTCCGCCTTAGAGAAAACCGCGTTGACATTTTTTCCAAATGCCTTGCAATAACTCCTTAACGAAAAGAGCTGGAAGGCTGAAAATAAATATTTAGACTTGTAGGCATTGTGTGAACAAGATAGCGTTGAAAAATCTGCTCCAGCTTATTCCGCCTTAGAGAAAACCGCGTTGACATTTTTTCCAAATGCCTTGCAATATCTCCTTAACGAAAAGAGCTAGAAGGCTGAAAATGCATATTTAGACTTGTAGGCATTGTGTGAACAAGATAGCGTTGAAAAATCGTCTCTAGCTTATTCCGCCTTAGAGAAAACCGCGTTGACATTTTTTCCAAATGCCTTGCAATAACTCCTTAACGAAAAGAGCTAGAAGGCTGAAAATGCATATTTAGACTTGTAGGCATTGTGTGAACAAGATAGCGTTGAAAAATCGGCTCTAGCTTATTCCGCCTTAGAGAAAACCGCGTTGACATTTTTTCCAAATGCCTTGCAATAACTCCTTAACGAAAAGAGCTGGAAGGCTGAAAATGCATATTTAGACTTGTAGGCATTGTGTGAACAAGATAGCGTTGAAAAATCTGCTCCAGCTTATTCCGCCTTAGAGAAAACCGCGTTGACATTTTTTCCAAATGCCTTGCAATATCTCCTTAACGAAAAGAGCTAGAAGGCTGAAAATGCATATTTAGACTTGTAGGCATTGTGTGAACAAGATAGCGTTGAAAAATCGGCTCTAGCTTATTCCGCCTTAGAGAAAACCGCGTTGACATTTTTTCCAAATGCCTTGCAATAACTCCTTAACGAAAAGAGCTGGAAGGCTGAAAATGCATATTTAGACTTGTAGGCATTGTGTGAACAAGATAGCGTTGAAAAATCGTCTCTAGCTTATTCCGCCTTAGAGAAAACCGCGTTGACATTTTTTCCATATGCCTTGCAATATCTCCTTAACGAAAAGAGCTAGAAGGCTGAAAATGCATATTTAGACTTGTAGGCATTATGCGAACAAGATAGCGTTGAAAAATCGGCTCTAGCTTATTCCGCCTTAGAGAAAACCGCGTTGACATTTTTTCCAAATGCCTTGCAATAACTCCTTAACGAAAAGAGCTGGAAGGCTGAAAATGTATATTTAGACTTGTAGGCATTGTGTGAACAAGATAGCGTTGAAAAATCGGCTCTAGCTTATTCCGCCTTAGAGAAAACCGCGTTGACATTTTTTCCAAATGCCTTGCAATAACTCCTTAACGAAAAGAGCTGAAAGGCTGAAAATGCATATTTAGACTTGTAGGCATTGTGTGAACAAGATAGCGTTGAAAAATCGGCTCTAGCTTATTCCGCCTTAGAGAAAACCGCGTTGACATTTTTTCCAAATGCCTTGCAATATCTCCTTAACGAAAAGAGCTAGAAGGCTGAAAATGCATAATTAGACTTGTAGGCATTGTGTGAACAAGATAGCGTTGAAAAATCGGCTCTAGCTTATTCCGCCTTAGAGAAAACCGCGTTGACATTTTTTCCAAATGCCTTGCAATAACTCCTTAACGAAAAGAGCTGGAAGGCTGAACATGCATATTTAGACTTGTAGGCATTGTGTGAACAAGATAGCGTTGAAAAATCTGCTCCAGCTTATTCCGCCTTAGAGAAAACCGCGTTGACATTTTTTCCAAATGCCTTGCAATATCTCCTTAACGAAAAGAGCTAGAAGGCTGAAAATGCATATTTAGACTTGTAGGCATTGTGTGAACAAGATAGCGTTGAAAAATCTGCTCCAGCTTATTCCGCCTTAGAGAAAACCGCGTTGACATTTTTTCCAAATGCCTTGCAATATCTCCTTAACGAAAAGAGCTAGAAGGCTGAAAATGCATATTTAGACTTGTAGGCATTGTGTGAACAAGATAGCGTTGAAAAATCGTCTCTAGCTTATTCCGCCTTAGAGAAAACCGCGTTGACATTTTTTCCAAATGCCTTGCAATATCTCCTTAACGAAAAGAGCTAGAAGGCTGAAAATGCATATTTAGACTTGTAGGCATTGTGTGAACAAGATAGCGTTGAAAAATCGTCTCTAGCTTATTCCGCCTTAGAGAAAACCGCGTTGACATTTTTTCCAAATGCCTTGCAATAACTCCTTAACGAAAAGAGCTGAAAGGCTGAAAATGCATATTTAGACTTGTAGGCATTGTGTGAACAAGATAGCGTTGAAAAATCGGCTCTAGCTTATTCCGCCTTAGAGAAAACCGCGTTGACATTTTTTCCAAATGCCTTGCAATAACTCCTTAACGAAAAGAGCTGGAAGGCTGAAAATGCATATTTAGACTTGTAGGCATTGTGTGAACAAGATAGCGTTGAAAAATCGGCTCTAGCTTATTCCGCCTTAGAGAAAACCGCGTTGACATTTTTTCCAAATGCCTTGCAATATCTCCTTTACGAAAAGAGCTAGAAGGCTGAAAATGCATATTTAGACTTGTAGGCATTGTGTGAACAAGATAGCGTAGAAAAATCGGCTCTAGCTTATTCCGCCTTAGAGAAAACCGCGTTGACATTTTTTCCAAATGCCTTGCAATAACTCCTTAACGAAAAGAGCTGGAAGGCTGAAAATGTATATTTAGACTTGTAGGCATTGTGTGAACAAGATAGCGTTGAAAAATCGGCTCTAGCTTATTCCGCCTTAGAGAAAACCGCGTTGACATTTTTTCCAAATGCCTTGCAATAACTCCTTAACGAAAAGAGCTGAAAGGCTGAAAATGCATATTTAGACTTGTAGGCATTGTGTGAACAAGATAGCGTTGAAAAATCGGCTCTAGCTTATTCCGCCTTAGAGAAAACCGCGTTGACATTTTTTCCAAATGCCTTGCAATATCTCCTTAACGAAAAGAGCTAGAAGGCTGAAAATGCATATTTAGACTTGTAGGCATTGTGTGAACAAGATAGCGTTGAAAAATCGGCTCTAGCTTATTCCGCCTTAGAGAA
This sequence comes from Crinia signifera, assembly GCF_055691185.1. Taxonomy (NCBI): domain Eukaryota; kingdom Metazoa; phylum Chordata; class Amphibia; order Anura; family Myobatrachidae; genus Crinia; species Crinia signifera. Next base: position 79,420,088 of record NC_139224.1, on the reverse strand, counting down.
AACCGCGTTGACATTTTTTCCAAATGCCTTGCAATAACTCCTTAAAGAAAAGAGCTGGAAGGCTGAAAATGCATATTTAGACTTGTAGGCATTGTGTGAACAAGATAGCGTTGAAAAATCTGCTCCAGCTTATTCCGCCTTAGAGAAAACCGCGTTGACATTTTTTCCAAATGCCTTGCAATATCTCCTTAACGAAAAGAGCTAGAAGGCTGAAAATGCATATTTAGACTTGTAGGCATTGTGTGAACAAGATAGCGTTGAAAAATCGGCTCTAGCTTATTCCGCCTTAGATAAAACCGCGTTGACATTTTTTCCAAATGCCTTGCAATAACTCCTTAACGAAAAGAGCTGGAAGGCTGAAAATGCATATTTAGACTTGTAGGCATTGTGTGAACAAGATAGCGTTGAAAAATCGTCTCTAGCTTATTCCGCCTTAGAGAAAACCGCGTTGACATTTTTTCCATATGCCTTGCAATATCTCCTTAACGAAAAGAGCTAGAAGGCTGAAAATGCATATTTAGACTTGTAGGCATTATGCGAACAAGATAGCGTTGAAAAATCGGCTCTAGCTTATTCCGCCTTAGAGAAAACCGCGTTGACATTTTTTCCAAATGCCTTGCAATAACTCCTTAACGAAAAGAGCTGGAAGGCTGAAAATGTATATTTAGACTTGTAGGCATTGTGTGAACAAGATAGCGTTGAAAAATCGGCTCTAGCTTATTCCGCCTTAGAGAAAACCGCGTTGACATTTTTTCCAAATGCCTTGCAATAACTCCTTAACGAAAAGAGCTGAAAGGCTGAAAATGCATATTTAGACTTGTAGGCATTGTGTGAACAAGATAGCGTTGAAAAATCGGCTCTAGCTTATTCCGCCTTAGAGAAAACCGCGTTGACATTTTTTCCAAATGCCTTGCAATATCTCCTTAACGAAAAGAGCTAGAAGGCTGAAAATGCATAATTAGACTTGTAGGCATTGTGTGAACAAGATAGCGTTGAAAAATCGGCTCTAGCTTATTCCGCCTTAGAGAAAACCGCGTTGACATTTTTTCCAAATGCCTTGCAATAACTCCTTAACGAAAAGAGCTGGAAGGCTGAAAATGCATATTTAGACTTGTAGGCATTGTGTGAACAAGATAGCGTTGAAAAATCTGCTCCAGCTTATTCCGCCTTAGAGAAAACCGCGTTGACATTTTTTCCAAATGCCTTGCAATATCTCCTTAACGAAAAGAGCTAGAAGGCTGAAAATGCATATTTAGACTTGTAGGCATTGTGTGAACAAGATAGCGTTGAAAAATCTGCTCCAGCTTATTCCGCCTTAGAGAAAACCGCGTTGACATTTTTTCCAAATGCCTTGCAATATCTCCTTAACGAAAAGAGCTAGAAGGCTGAAAATGCATATTTAGACTTGTAGGCATTGTGTGAACAAGATAGCGTTGAAAAATCGTCTCTAGCTTATTCCGCCTTAGAGAAAACCGCGTTGACATTTTTTCCAAATGCCTTGCAATATCTCCTTAACGAAAAGAGCTAGAAGGCTGAAAATGCATATTTAGACTTGTAGGCATTGTGTGAACAAGATAGCGTTGAAAAATCGTCTCTAGCTTATTCCGCCTTAGAGAAAACCGCGTTGACATTTTTTCCAAATGCCTTGCAATAACTCCTTAACGAAAAGAGCTGGAAGGCTGAAAATGCATATTTAGACTTGTAGGCATTGTGTGAACAAGATAGCGTTGAAAAATCGGCTCTAGCTTATTCCGCCTTAGAGAAAACCGCGTTGACATTTTTTCCAAATGCCTTGCAATAACTCCTTAACGAAAAGAGCTGGAAGGCTGAAAATGCATATTTAGACTTGTAGGCATTGTGTGAACAAGATAGCGTTGAAAAATCGGCTCTAGCTTATTCCGCCTTAGAGAAAACCGCGTTGACATTTTTTCCAAATGCCTTGCAATATCTCCTTTACGAAAAGAGCTAGAAGGCTGAAAATGCATATTTAGACTTGTAGGCATTGTGTGAACAAGATAGCGTAGAAAAATCGGCTCTAGCTTATTCCGCCTTAGAGAAAACCGCGTTGACATTTTTTCCAAATGCCTTGCAATAACTCCTTAACGAAAAGAGCTGGAAGGCTGAAAATGTATATTTAGACTTGTAGGCATTGTGTGAACAAGATAGCGTTGAAAAATCGGCTCTAGCTTATTCCGCCTTAGAGAAAACCGCGTTGACATTTTTTCCAAATGCCTTGCAATAACTCCTTAACGAAAAGAGCTGAAAGGCTGAAAATGCATATTTAGACTTGTAGGCATTGTGTGAACAAGATAGCGTTGAAAAATCGGCTCTAGCTTATTCCGCCTTAGAGAAAACCGCGTTGACATTTTTTCCAAATGCCTTGCAATAACTCCTTAAAGAAAAGAGCTGGAAGGCTGAAAATGCATATTTAGACTTGTAGGCATTGTGTGAACAAGATAGCGTTGAAAAATCTGCTCCAGCTTATTCCGCCTTAGAGAAAACCGCGTTGACATTTTTTCCAAATGCCTTGCAATATCTCCTTAACGAAAAGAGCTAGAAGGCTGAAAATGCATATTTAGACTTGTAGGCATTGTGTGAACAAGATAGCGTTGAAAAATCTGCTCCAGCTTATTCCGCCTTAGAGAAAACCGCGTTGACATTTTTTCCAAATGCCTTGCAATATCTCCTTAACGAAAAGAGCTAGAAGGCTGAAAATGCATATTTAGACTTGTAGGCATTGTGTGAACAAGATAGCGTTGAAAAATCGGCTCTAGCTTATTCCGCCTTAGAGAAAACCGCGTTGACATTTTTTCCAAATGCCTTGCAATAACTCCTTAATGAAAAGAGCTGGAAGGCTGAAAATGCATATTTAGACTTGTAGGCATTGTGTGAACAAGATAGCGTTGAAAAATCTGCTCCAGCTTATTCCGCCTTAGAGAAAACCGCGTTGACATTTTTTCCAAATGCCTTGCAATATCTCCTTAACGAAAAGAGCTAGAAGGCTGAAAATGCATATTTAGACTTGTAGGCATTGTGTGAACAAGATAGCGTTGAAAAATCGTCTCTAGCTTATTCCGCCTTAGAGAAAACCGCGTTGACATTTTTTCCAAATGCCTTGCAATAACTCCTTAACGAAAAGAGCTGGAAGGCTGAAAATGCATATTTAGACTTGTAGGCATTGTGTGAACAAGATAGCGTTGAAAAATCGTCTCTAGCTTATTCCGCCTTAGAGAAAACCGCGTTGACATTTTTTCCAAATGCCTTGCAATAACTCCTTAACGAAAAGAGCTGGAAGGCTGAAAATGCATATTTAGACTTGTAGGCATTGTGTGAACAAGATAGCGTTGAAAAATCTGCTCCAGCTTATTCCGCCTTAGAGAAAACCGCGTTGACATTTTTTCCAAATGCCTTGCAATATCTCCTTAACGAAAAGAGCTAGAAGGCTGAAAATGCATATTTAGACTTGTATGCATTGTGTGAACAAGATAGCGTTAAAAAATCGGCTCTAGCTTATTCCGCCTTAGAGAAAACCGCGTTGACATTTTTTCCAAATGCCTTGCAATAACTCCTTAACGAAAAGAGCTGGAAGGCTGAAAATGCATATTTAGACTTGTAGGCATTGTGTGAACAAGATAGCGTTGAAAAATCTGCTCCAGCTTATTCCGCCTTAGAGAAAACCGCGTTGACATTTTTTCCAAATGCCTTGCAATATCTCCTTAACGAAAAGAGCTAGAAGGCTGAAAATGCATATTTAGACTTGTAGGCATTGTGTGAACAAGATAGCGTTGAAAAATCGGCTCTAGCTTATTCCGCCTTAGAGAAAACCGCGTTGACATTTTTTCCAAATGCCTTGCAATAACTCCTTAACGAAAAGAGCTGGAAGGCTGAAAATGCATATTTAGACTTGTAGGCATTGTGTGAACAAGATAGCGTTGAAAAATCGTCTCTAGCTTATTCCGCCTTAGAGAAAACCGCGTTGACATTTTTTCCATATGCCTTGCAATATCTCCTTAACGAAAAGAGCTAGAAGGCTGAAAATGCATATTTAGACTTGTAGGCATTATGCGAACAAGATAGCGTTGAAAAATCGGCTCTAGCTTATTCCGCCTTAGAGAAAACCGCGTTGACATTTTTTCCAAATGCCTTGCAATAACTCCTTAACGAAAAGAGCTGGAAGGCTGAAAATGTATATTTAGACTTGTAGGCATTGTGTGAACAAGATAGCGTTGAAAAATCGGCTCTAGCTTATTCCGCCTTAGAGAAAACCGCGTTGACATTTTTTCCAAATGCCTTGCAATAACTCCTTAACGAAAAGAGCTGAAAGGCTGAAAATGCATATTTAGACTTGTAGGCATTGTGTGAACAAGATAGCGTTGAAAAATCGGCTCTAGCTTATTCCGCCTTAGAGAAAACCGCGTTGACATTTTTTCCAAATGCCTTGCAATATCTCCTTAACGAAAAGAGCTAGAAGGCTGAAAATGCATATTTAGACTTGTAGGCATTGTGTGAACAAGATAGCGTTGAAAAATCGGCTCTAGCTTATTCCGCCTTAGAGAAAACCGCGTTGACATTTTTTCCAAATGCCTTGCAATAACTCCTTAACGAAAAGAGCTGGAAGGCTGAAAATGCATATTTAGACTTGTAGGCATTGTGTGAACAAGATAGCGTTGAAAAATCTGCTCCAGCTTATTCCGCCTTAGAGAAAACCGCGTTGACATTTTTTCCAAATGCCTTGCAATATCTCCTTAACGAAAAGAGCTAGAAGGCTGAAAATGCATATTTAGACTTGTAGGCATTGTGTGAACAAGATAGCGTTGAAAAATCTGCTCCAGCTTATTCCGCCTTAGAGAAAACCGCGTTGACATTTTTTCCAAATGCCTTGCAATAACTCCTTAACGAAAAGAGCTGGAAGGCTGAAAATGTATATTTAGACTTGTAGGCATTGTGTGAACAAGATAGCGTTGAAAAATCGGCTCTAGCTTATTCCGCCTTAGAGAAAACCGCGTTGACATTTTTTCCAAATGCCTTGCAATAACTCCTTAATGAAAAGAGCTGGAAGGCTGAAAATGCATATTTAGACTTGTAGGCATTGTGTGAACAAGATAGCGTTGAAAAATCTGCTCCAGCTTATTCCGCCTTAGAGAAAACCGCGTTGACATTTTTTCCAAATGCCTTGCAATATCTCCTTAACGAAAAGAGCTAGAAGGCTGAAAATGCATATTTAGACTTGTAGGCATTGTGTGAACAAGATAGCGTTGAAAAATCGTCTCTAGCTTATTCCGCCTTAGAGAAAACCGCGTTGACATTTTTTCCAAATGCCTTGCAATAACTCCTTAACGAAAAGAGCTGGAAGGCTGAAAATGCATATTTAGACTTGTAGGCATTGTGTGAACAAGATAGCGTTGAAAAATCGTCTCTAGCTTATTCCGCCTTAGAGAAAACCGCGTTGACATTTTTTCCAAATGCCTTGCAATAACTCCTTAACGAAAAGAGCTGGAAGGCTGAAAATGCATATTTAGACTTGTAGGCATTGTGTGAACAAGATAGCGTTGAAAAATCTGCTCCAGCTTATTCCGCCTTAGAGAAAACCGCGTTGACATTTTTTCCAAATGCCTTGCAATATCTCCTTAACGAAAAGAGCTAGAAGGCTGAAAATGCATATTTAGACTTGTATGCATTGTGTGAACAAGATAGCGTTAAAAAATCGGCTCTAGCTTATTCCGCCTTAGAGAAAACCGCGTTGACATTTTTTCCAAATGCCTTGCAATAACTCCTTAACGAAAAGAGCTGGAAGGCTGAAAATGCATATTTAGACTTGTAGGCATTGTGTGAACAAGATAGCGTTGAAAAATCTGCTCCAGCTTATTCCGCCTTAGAGAAAACCGCGTTGACATTTTTTCCAAATGCCTTGCAATATCTCCTTAACGAAAAGAGCTAGAAGGCTGAAAATGCATATTTAGACTTGTAGGCATTGTGTGAACAAGATAGCGTTGAAAAATCGGCTCTAGCTTATTCCGCCTTAGAGAAAACCGCGTTGACATTTTTTCCAAATGCCTTGCAATAACTCCTTAACGAAAAGAGCTGGAAGGCTGAAAATGCATATTTAGACTTGTAGGCATTGTGTGAACAAGATAGCGTTGAAAAATCGTCTCTAGCTTATTCCGCCTTAGAGAAAACCGCGTTGACATTTTTTCCATATGCCTTGCAATATCTCCTTAACGAAAAGAGCTAGAAGGCTGAAAATGCATATTTAGACTTGTAGGCATTATGCGAACAAGATAGCGTTGAAAAATCGGCTCTAGCTTATTCCGCCTTAGAGAAAACCGCGTTGACATTTTTTCCAAATGCCTTGCAATAACTCCTTAACGAAAAGAGCTGGAAGGCTGAAAATGTATATTTAGACTTGTAGGCATTGTGTGAACAAGATAGCGTTGAAAAATCGGCTCTAGCTTATTCCGCCTTAGAGAAAACCGCGTTGACATTTTTTCCAAATGCCTTGCAATAACTCCTTAACGAAAAGAGCTGAAAGGCTGAAAATGCATATTTAGACTTGTAGGCATTGTGTGAACAAGATAGCGTTGAAAAATCGGCTCTAGCTTATTCCGCCTTAGAGAAAACCGCGTTGACATTTTTTCCAAATGCCTTGCAATATCTCCTTAACGAAAAGAGCTAGAAGGCTGAAAATGCATATTTAGACTTGTAGGCATTGTGTGAACAAGATAGCGTTGAAAAATCGGCTCTAGCTTATTCCGCCTTAGAGAAAACCGCGTTGACATTTTTTCCAAATGCCTTGCAATAACTCCTTAACGAAAAGAGCTGGAAGGCTGAAAATGCATATTTAGACTTGTAGGCATTGTGTGAACAAGATAGCGTTGAAAAATCTGCTCCAGCTTATTCCGCCTTAGAGAAAACCGCGTTGACATTTTTTCCAAATGCCTTGCAATATCTCCTTAACGAAAAGAGCTAGAAGGCTGAAAATGCATATTTAGACTTGTAGGCATTGTGTGAACAAGATAGCGTTGAAAAATCTGCTCCAGCTTATTCCGCCTTAGAGAAAACCGCGTTGACATTTTTTCCAAATGCCTTGCAATATCTCCTTAACGAAAAGAGCTAGAAGGCTGAAAATGCATATTTAGACTTGTAGGCATTGTGTGAACAAGATAGCGTTGAAAAATCGGCTCTAGCTTATTCCGCCTTAGAGAAAACCGCGTTGACATTTTTTCCAAATGCCTTGCAATAACTCCTTAACGAAAAGAGCTGGAAGGCTGAAAATGCATATTTAGACTTGTAGGCATTGTGTGAACAAGATAGCGTTGAAAAATCTGCTCCAGCTTATTCCGCCTTAGAGAAAACCGCGTTGACATTTTTTCCAAATGCCTTGCAATATCTCCTTAACGAAAAGAGCTAGAAGGCTGAAAATGCATATTTAGACTTGTAGGCATTGTGTGAACAAGATAGCGTTGAAAAATCGTCTCTAGCTTATTCCGCCTTAGAGAAAACCGCGTTGACATTTTTTCCAAATGCCTTGCAATAACTCCTTAACGAAAAGAGCTGGAAGGCTGAAAATGCATATTTAGACTTGTAGGCATTGTGTGAACAAGATAGCGTTGAAAAATCGTCTCTAGCTTATTCCGCCTTAGAGAAAACCGCGTTGACATTTTTTCCAAATGCCTTGCAATAACTCCTTAACGAAAAGAGCTGGAAGGCTGAAAATGCATATTTAGACTTGTAGGCATTGTGTGAACAAGATAGCGTTGAAAAATCTGCTCCAGCTTATTCCGCCTTAGAGAAAACCGCGTTGACATTTTTTCCAAATGCCTTGCAATATCTCCTTAACGAAAAGAGCTAGAAGGCTGAAAATGCATAATTAGACTTGTATGCATTGTGTGAACAAGATAGCGTTAAAAAATCGGCTCTAGCTTATTCCGCCTTAGAGAAAACCGCGTTGACATTTTTTCCAAATGCCTTGCAATAACTCCTTAACGAAAAGAGCTGGAAGGCTGAAAATGCATATTTAGACTTGTAGGCATTGTGTGAACAAGATAGCGTTGAAAAATCTGCTCCAGCTTATTCCGCCTTAGAGAAAACCGCGTTGACATTTTTTCCAAATGCCTTGCAATATCTCCTTAACGAAAAGAGCTAGAAGGCTGAAAATGCATATTTAGACTTGTAGGCATTGTGTGAACAAGATAGCGTTGAAAAATCGGCTCTAGCTTATTCCGCCTTAGAGAAAACCGCGTTGACATTTTTTCCAAATGCCTTGCAATAACTCCTTAACGAAAAGAGCTGGAAGGCTGAAAATGCATATTTAGACTTGTAGGCATTGTGTGAACAAGATAGCGTTGAAAAATCTGCTCCAGCTTATTCCGCCTTAGAGAAAACCGCGTTGACATTTTTTCCAAATGCCTTGCAATATCTCCTTAACGAAAAGAGCTAGAAGGCTGAAAATGCATATTTAGACTTGTAGGCATTGTGTGAACAAGATAGCGTTGAAAAATCGGCTCTAGCTTATTCCGCCTTAGAGAAAACCGCGTTGACATTTTTTCCAAATGCCTTGCAATAACTCCTTAACGAAAAGAGCTGGAAGGCTGAAAATGTATATTTAGACTTGTAGGCATTGTGTGAACAAGATAGCGTTGAAAAATCGGCTCTAGCTTATTCCGCCTTAGAGAAAACCGCGTTGACATTTTTTCCAAATGCCTTGCAATAACTCCTTAACGAAAAGAGCTGAAAGGCTGAAAATGCATATTTAGACTTGTAGGCATTGTGTGAACAAGATAGCGTTGAAAAATCGGCTCTAGCTTATTCCGCCTTAGAGAAAACCGCGTTGACATTTTTTCCAAATGCCTTGCAATATCTCCTTTACGAAAAGAGCTAGAAGGCTGAAAATGCATATTTAGACTTGTAGGCATTGTGTGAACAAGATAGCGTAGAAAAATCGGCTCTAGCTTATTCCGCCTTAGAGAAAACCGCGTTGACATTTTTTCCAAATGCCTTGCAATAACTCCTTAACGAAAAGAGCTGGAAGGCTGAAAATGTATATTTAGACTTGTAGGCATTGTGTGAACAAGATAGCGTTGAAAAATCGGCTCTAGCTTATTCCGCCTTAGAGAAAACCGCGTTGACATTTTTTCCAAATGCCTTGCAATAACTCCTTAACGAAAAGAGCTGAAAGGCTGAAAATGCATATTTAGACTTGTAGGCATTGTGTGAACAAGATAGCGTTGAAAAATCGGCTCTAGCTTATTCCGCCTTAGAGAAAACCGCGTTGACATTTTTTCCAAATGCCTTGCAATATCTCCTTAACGAAAAGAGCTAGAAGGCTGAAAATGCATATTTAGACTTGTAGGCATTGTGTGAACAAGATAGCGTTGAAAAATCGTCTCTAGCTTATTCCGCCTTAGAGAAAACCGCGTTGACATTTTTTCCAAATGCCTTGCAATAACTCCTTAACGAAAAGAGCTGGAAGGCTGAAAATGCATATTTAGACTTGTAGGCATTGTGTGAACAAGATAGCGTTGAAAAATCTGCTCCAGCTTATTCCGCCTTAGAGAAAACCGCGTTGACATTTTTTCCAAATGCCTTGCAATATCTCCTTAACGAAAAGAGCTAGAAGGCTGAAAATGCATATTTAGACTTGTAGGCATTGTGTGAACAAGATAGCGTTGAAAAATCGTCTCTAGCTTATTCCGCCTTAGAGAAAACCGCGTTGACATTTTTTCCAAATGCCTTGCAATAACTCCTTAACGAAAAGAGCTGGAAGGCTGAAAATAAATATTTAGACTTGTAGGCATTGTGTGAACAAGATAGCGTTGAAAAATCTGCTCCAGCTTATTCCGCCTTAGAGAAAACCGCGTTGACATTTTTTCCAAATGCCTTGCAATATCTCCTTAACGAAAAGAGCTAGAAGGCTGAAAATGCATATTTAGACTTGTAGGCATTGTGTGAACAAGATAGCGTTGAAAAATCGGCTCTAGCTTATTCCGCCTTAGAGAAAACCGCGTTGACATTTTTTCCAAATGCCTTGCAATAACTCCTTAACGAAAAGAGCTGGAAGGCTGAAAATGCATATTTAGACTTGTAGGCATTGTGTGAACAAGATAGCGTTGAAAAATCTGCTCCAGCTTATTCCGCCTTAGAGAAAACCGCGTTGACATTTTTTCCAAATGCCTTGCAATATCTCCTTAACGAAAAGAGCTAGAAGGCTGAAAATGCATATTTAGACTTGTAGGCATTGTGTGAACAAGATAGCGTTGAAAAATCGGCTCTAGCTTATTCCGCCTTAGAGAAAACCGCGTTGACATTTTTTCCAAATGCCTTGCAATAACTCCTTAACGAAAAGAGCTGGAAGGCTGAAAATGCATATTTAGACTTGTAGGCATTGTGTGAACAAGATAGCGTTGAAAAATCGGCTCTAGCTTATTCCGCCTTAGAGAAAACCGCGTTGACATTTTTTCCAAATGCCTTGCAATATCTCCTTAACGAAAAGAGCTAGAAGGCTGAAAATGCATATTTAGACTTGTAGGCATTGTGTGAACAAGATAGCGTTGAAAAATCGGCTCTAGCTTATTCCGCCTTAGAGAAAACCGCGTTGACATTTTTTCCAAATGCCTTGCAATAACTCCTTAACGAAAAGAGCTGGAAGGCTGAAAATGTATATTTAGACTTGTAGGCATTGTGTGAACAAGATAGCGTTGAAAAATCGGCTCTAGCTTATTCCGCCTTAGAGAAAACCGCGTTGACATTTTTTCCAAATGCCTTGCAATAACTCCTTAACGAAAAGAGCTGAAAGGCTGAAAATGCATATTTAGACTTGTAGGCATTGTGTGAACAAGATAGCGTTGAAAAATCGGCTCTAGCTTATTCCGCCTTAGAGAAAACCGCGTTGACATTTTTTCCAAATGCCTTGCAATATCTCCTTAACGAAAAGAGCTAGAAGGCTGAAAATGCATATTTAGACTTGTAGGCATTGTGTGAACAAGATAGCGTTGAAAAATCGGCTCTAGCTTATTCCGCCTTAGAGAAAACCGCGTTGACATTTTTTCCAAATGCCTTGCAATAACTCCTTAACGAAAAGAGCTGGAAGGCTGAAAATGCATATTTAGACTTGTAGGCATTGTGTGAACAAGATAGCGTTGAAAAATCTGCTCCAGCTTATTCCGCCTTAGAGAAAACCGCGTTGACATTTTTTCCAAATGCCTTGCAATATCTCCTTAACGAAAAGAGCTAGAAGGCTGAAAATGCATATTTAGACTTGTAGGCATTGTGTGAACAAGATAGCGTTGAAAAATCTGCTCCAGCTTATTCCGCCTTAGAGAAAACCGCGTTGACATTTTTTCCAAATGCCTTGCAATATCTCCTTAACGAAAAGAGCTAGAAGGCTGAAAATGCATATTTAGACTTGTAGGCATTGTGTGAACAAGATAGCGTTGAAAAATCGGCTCTAGCTTATTCCGCCTTAGAGAAAACCGCGTTGACATTTTTTCCAAATGCCTTGCAATAACTCCTTAACGAAAAGAGCTGGAAGGCTGAAAATGCATATTTAGACTTGTAGGCATTGTGTGAACAAGATAGCGTTGAAAAATCTGCTCCAGCTTATTCCGCCTTAGAGAAAACCGCGTTGACATTTTTTCCAAATGCCTTGCAATATCTCCTTAACGAAAAGAGCTAGAAGGCTGAAAATGCATATTTAGACTTGTAGGCATTGTGTGAACAAGATAGCGTTGAAAAATCGTCTCTAGCTTATTCCGCCTTAGAGAAAACCGCGTTGACATTTTTTCCAAATGCCTTGCAATAACTCCTTAACGAAAAGAGCTGGAAGGCTGAAAATGCATATTTAGACTTGTAGGCATTGTGTGAACAAGATAGCGTTGAAAAATCGGCTCTAGCTTATTCCGCCTTAGAGAAAACCGCGTTGACATTTTTTCCAAATGCCTTGCAATAACTCCTTAACGAAAAGAGCTGGAAGGCTGAAAATGCATATTTAGACTTGTAGGCATTGTGTGAACAAGATAGCGTTGAAAAATCTGCTCCAGCTTATTCCGCCTTAGAGAAAACCGCGTTGACATTTTTTCCAAATGCCTTGCAATATCTCCTTAACGAAAAGAGCTAGAAGGCTGAAAATGCATATTTAGACTTGTAGGCATTGTGTGAACAAGATAGCGTTGAAAAATCGTCTCTAGCTTATTCCGCCTTAGAGAAAACCGCGTTGACATTTTTTCCAAATGCCTTGCAATAACTCCTTAACGAAAAGAGCTAGAAGGCTGAAAATGCATATTTAGACTTGTAGGCATTGTGTGAACAAGATAGCGTTGAAAAATCGGCTCTAGCTTATTCCGCCTTAGAGAAAACCGCGTTGACATTTTTTCCAAATGCCTTGCAATATCTCCTTAACGAAAAAAGCTAGAAGGCTGAAAATGCATATTTAGACTTGTAGGCATTGTGTGAACAAGATAGCGTTGAAAAATCGTCTCTAGCTTATTCCGCCTTAGAGAAAACCGCGTTGACATTTTTTCCAAATGCCTTGCAATAACTCCTTAACGAAAAGAGCTGGAAGGCTGAAAATGCATATTTAGACTTGTAGGCATTGTGTGAACAAGATAGCGTTGAAAAATCTGCTCCAGCTTATTCCGCCTTAGAGAAAACCGCGTTGACATTTTTTCCAAATGCCTTGCAATATCTCCTTAACGAAAAGAGCTAGAAGGCTGAAAATGCATATTTAGACTTGTAGGCATTGTGTGAACAAGATAGCGTTGAAAAATCTGCTCCAGCTTATTCCGCCTTAGAGAAAACCGCGTTGACATTTTTTCCAAATGCCTTGCAATAACTCCTTAACGAAAAGAGCTGGAAGGCTGAAAATGCATATTTAGACTTGTAGGCATTGTGTGAACAAGATAGCGTTGAAAAATCTGCTCCAGCTTATTCCGCCTTAGAGAAAACCGCGTTGACATTTTTTCCAAATGCCTTGCAATATCTCCTTAACGAAAAGAGCTAGAAGGCTGAAAATGCATATTTAGACTTGTAGGCATTGTGTGAACAAGATAGCGTTGAAAAATCGTCTCTAGCTTATTCCGCCTTAGAGAAAACCGCGTTGACATTTTTTCCAAATGCCTTGCAATAACTCCTTAACGAAAAGAGCTGGAAGGCTGAAAATGCATATTTAGACTTGTAGGCATTGTGTGAACAAGATAGCGTTGAAAAATCGGCTCTAGCTTATTCCGCCTTAGAGAAAACCGCGTTGACATTTTTTCCAAATGCCTTGCAATAACTCCTTAACGAAAAGAGCTGGAAGGCTGAAAATGCATATTTAGACTTGTAGGCATTGTGTGAACAAGATAGCGTTGAAAAATCTGCTCCAGCTTATTCCGCCTTAGAGAAAACCGCGTTGACATTTTTTCCAAATGCCTTGCAATATCTCCTTAACGAAAAGAGCTAGAAGGCTGAAAATGCATATTTAGACTTGTAGGCATTGTGTGAACAAGATAGCGTTGAAAAATCGTCTCTAGCTTATTCCGCCTTAGAGAAAACCGCGTTGACATTTTTTCCAAATGCCTTGCAATAACTCCTTAACGAAAAGAGCTAGAAGGCTGAAAATGCATATTTAGACTTGTAGGCATTGTGTGAACAAGATAGCGTTGAAAAATCGGCTCTAGCTTATTCCGCCTTAGAGAAAACCGCGTTGACATTTTTTCCAAATGCCTTGCAATATCTCCTTAACGAAAAAAGCTAGAAGGCTGAAAATGCATATTTAGACTTGTAGGCATTGTGTGAACAAGATAGCGTTGAAAAATCGTCTCTAGCTTATTCCGCCTTAGAGAAAACCGCGTTGACATTTTTTCCAAATGCCTTGCAATAACTCCTTAACGAAAAGAGCTGGAAGGCTGAAAATGCATATTTAGACTTGTAGGCATTGTGTGAACAAGATAGCGTTGAAAAATCTGCTCCAGCTTATTCCGCCTTAGAGAAAACCGCGTTGACATTTTTTCCAAATGCCTTGCAATATCTCCTTAACGAAAAGAGCTAGAAGGCTGAAAATGCATATTTAGACTTGTAGGCATTGTGTGAACAAGATAGCGTTGAAAAATCTGCTCCAGCTTATTCCGCCTTAGAGAAAACCGCGTTGACATTTTTTCCAAATGCCTTGCAATATCTCCTTAACGAAAAGAGCTAGAAGGCTGAAAATGCATATTTAGACTTGTAGGCATTGTGTGAACAAGATAGCGTTGAAAAATCGGCTCTAGCTTATTCCGCCTTAGAGAAAACCGCGTTGACATTTTTTCCAAATGCCTTGCAATAACTCCTTAACGAGAAGAGCTGGAAGGCTGAAAATGCATATTTAGACTTGTAGGCATTGTGTGAACAAGATAGCGTTGAAAAATCTGCTCCAGCTTATTCCGCCTTAGAGAAAACCGTGTTGACATTTTTTCCAAATGCCTTGCAATATCTCCTTAACGAAAAGAGCTAGAAGGCTGAAAATGCATATTTAGACTTGTAGGCATTGTGTGAACAAGATAGCGTTGAAAAATCGTCTCTAGCTTATTCCGCCTTAGAGAAAACCGCGTTGACATTTTTTCCAAATGCCTTGCAATAACTCCTTAACGAAAAGAGCTGGAAGGCTGAAAATGCATATTTAGACTTGTAGGCATTGTGTGAACAAGATAGCGTTGAAAAATCGGCTCTAGCTTATTCCGCCTTAGAGAAAACCGCGTTGACATTTTTTCCAAATGCCTTGCAATAACTCCTTAACGAAAAGAGCTGGAAGGCTGAAAATGCATATTTAGACTTGTAGGCATTGTGTGAACAAGATAGCGTTGAAAAATCTGCTCCAGCTTATTCCGCCTTAGAGAAAACCGCGTTGACATTTTTTCCAAATGCCTTGCAATATCTCCTTAACGAAAAGAGCTAGAAGGCTGAAAATGCATATTTAGACTTGTAGGCATTGTGTGAACAAGATAGCGTTGAAAAATCGTCTCTAGCTTATTCCGCCTTAGAGAAAACCGCGTTGACATTTTTTCCAAATGCCTTGCAATAACTCCTTAACGAAAAGAGCTGGAAGGCTGAAAATGCATATTTAGACTTGTAGGCATTGTGTGAACAAGATAGCGTTGAAAAATCGTCTCTAGCTTATTCCGCCTTAGAGAAAACCGCGTTGACATTTTTTCCAAATGCCTTGCAATAACTCCTTAACGAAAAGAGCTGGAAGGCTGAAAATGCATATTTAGACTTGTAGGCATTGTGTGAACAAGATAGCGTTGAAAAATCTGCTCCAGCTTATTCCGCCTTAGAGAAAACCGCGTTGACATTTTTTCCAAATGCCTTGCAATATCTCCTTAACGAAAAGAGCTAGAAGGCTGAAAATGCATAATTAGACTTGTATGCATTGTGTGAACAAGATAGCGTTAAAAAATCGGCTCTAGCTTATTCCGCCTTAGAGAAAACCGCGTTGACATTTTTTCCAAATGCCTTGCAATAACTCCTTAACGAAAAGAGCTGGAAGGCTGAAAATGCATATTTAGACTTGTAGGCATTGTGTGAACAAGATAGCGTTGAAAAATCTGCTCCAGCTTATTCCGCCTTAGAGAAAACCGCGTTGACATTTTTTCCAAATGCCTTGCAATATCTCCTTAACGAAAAGAGCTAGAAGGCTGAAAATGCATATTTAGACTTGTAGGCATTGTGTGAACAAGATAGCGTTGAAAAATCGGCTCTAGCTTATTCCGCCTTAGAGAAAACCGCGTTGACATTTTTTCCAAATGCCTTGCAATAACTCCTTAACGAAAAGAGCTGGAAGGCTGAAAATGCATATTTAGACTTGTAGGCATTGTGTGAACAAGATAGCGTTGAAAAATCTGCTCCAGCTTATTCCGCCTTAGAGAAAACCGCGTTGACATTTTTTCCAAATGCCTTGCAATATCTCCTTAACGAAAAGAGCTAGAAGGCTGAAAATGCATATTTAGACTTGTAGGCATTGTGTGAACAAGATAGCGTTGAAAAATCGGCTCTAGCTTATTCCGCCTTAGAGAAAACCGCGTTGACATTTTTTCCAAATGCCTTGCAATAACTCCTTAACGAAAAGAGCTGGAAGGCTGAAAATGTATATTTAGACTTGTAGGCATTGTGTGAACAAGATAGCGTTGAAAAATCGGCTCTAGCTTATTCCGCCTTAGAGAAAACCGCGTTGACATTTTTTCCAAATGCCTTGCAATAACTCCTTAACGAAAAGAGCTGAAAGGCTGAAAATGCATATTTAGACTTGTAGGCATTGTGTGAACAAGATAGCGTTGAAAAATCGGCTCTAGCTTATTCCGCCTTAGAGAAAACCGCGTTGACATTTTTTCCAAATGCCTTGCAATATCTCCTTTACGAAAAGAGCTAGAAGGCTGAAAATGCATATTTAGACTTGTAGGCATTGTGTGAACAAGATAGCGTAGAAAAATCGGCTCTAGCTTATTCCGCCTTAGAGAAAACCGCGTTGACATTTTTTCCAAATGCCTTGCAATAACTCCTTAACGAAAAGAGCTGGAAGGCTGAAAATGTATATTTAGACTTGTAGGCATTGTGTGAACAAGATAGCGTTGAAAAATCGGCTCTAGCTTATTCCGCCTTAGAGAAAACCGCGTTGACATTTTTTCCAAATGCCTTGCAATAACTCCTTAACGAAAAGAGCTGAAAGGCTGAAAATGCATATTTAGACTTGTAGGCATTGTGTGAACAAGATAGCGTTGAAAAATCGGCTCTAGCTTATTCCGCCTTAGAGAAAACCGCGTTGACATTTTTTCCAAATGCCTTGCAATATCTCCTTAACGAAAAGAGCTAGAAGGCTGAAAATGCATATTTAGACTTGTAGGCATTGTGTGAACAAGATAGCGTTGAAAAATCGTCTCTAGCTTATTCCGCCTTAGAGAAAACCGCGTTGACATTTTTTCCAAATGCCTTGCAATAACTCCTTAACGAAAAGAGCTGGAAGGCTGAAAATGCATATTTAGACTTGTAGGCATTGTGTGAACAAGATAGCGTTGAAAAATCTGCTCCAGCTTATTCCGCCTTAGAGAAAACCGCGTTGACATTTTTTCCAAATGCCTTGCAATATCTCCTTAACGAAAAGAGCTAGAAGGCTGAAAATGCATATTTAGACTTGTAGGCATTGTGTGAACAAGATAGCGTTGAAAAATCGTCTCTAGCTTATTCCGCCTTAGAGAAAACCGCGTTGACATTTTTTCCAAATGCCTTGCAATAACTCCTTAACGAAAAGAGCTGGAAGGCTGAAAATAAATATTTAGACTTGTAGGCATTGTGTGAACAAGATAGCGTTGAAAAATCTGCTCCAGCTTATTCCGCCTTAGAGAAAACCGCGTTGACATTTTTTCCAAATGCCTTGCAATATCTCCTTAACGAAAAGAGCTAGAAGGCTGAAAATGCATATTTAGACTTGTAGGCATTGTGTGAACAAGATAGCGTTGAAAAATCGGCTCTAGCTTATTCCGCCTTAGAGAAAACCGCGTTGACATTTTTTCCAAATGCCTTGCAATAACTCCTTAACGAAAAGAGCTGGAAGGCTGAAAATGCATATTTAGACTTGTAGGCATTGTGTGAACAAGATAGCGTTGAAAAATCTGCTCCAGCTTATTCCGCCTTAGAGAAAACCGCGTTGACATTTTTTCCAAATGCCTTGCAATATCTCCTTAACGAAAAGAGCTAGAAGGCTGAAAATGCATATTTAGACTTGTAGGCATTGTGTGAACAAGATAGCGTTGAAAAATCGGCTCTAGCTTATTCCGCCTTAGAGAAAACCGCGTTGACATTTTTTCCAAATGCCTTGCAATAACTCCTTAACGAAAAGAGCTGGAAGGCTGAAAATGCATATTTAGACTTGTAGGCATTGTGTGAACAAGATAGCGTTGAAAAATCGGCTCTAGCTTATTCCGCCTTAGAGAAAACCGCGTTGACATTTTTTCCAAATGCCTTGCAATATCTCCTTAACGAAAAGAGCTAGAAGGCTGAAAATGCATATTTAGACTTGTAGGCATTGTGTGAACAAGATAGCGTTGAAAAATCGGCTCTAGCTTATTCCGCCTTAGAGAAAACCGCGTTGACATTTTTTCCAAATGCCTTGCAATAACTCCTTAACGAAAAGAGCTGGAAGGCTGAAAATGTATATTTAGACTTGTAGGCATTGTGTGAACAAGATAGCGTTGAAAAATCGGCTCTAGCTTATTCCGCCTTAGAGAAAACCGCGTTGACATTTTTTCCAAATGCCTTGCAATAACTCCTTAACGAAAAGAGCTGAAAGGCTGAAAATGCATATTTAGACTTGTAGGCATTGTGTGAACAAGATAGCGTTGAAAAATCGGCTCTAGCTTATTCCGCCTTAGAGAAAACCGCGTTGACATTTTTTCCAAATGCCTTGCAATATCTCCTTAACGAAAAGAGCTAGAAGGCTGAAAATGCATATTTAGACTTGTAGGCATTGTGTGAACAAGATAGCGTTGAAAAATCGGCTCTAGCTTATTCCGCCTTAGAGAAAACCGCGTTGACATTTTTTCCAAATGCCTTGCAATAACTCCTTAACGAAAAGAGCTGGAAGGCTGAAAATGCATATTTAGACTTGTAGGCATTGTGTGAACAAGATAGCGTTGAAAAATCTGCTCCAGCTTATTCCGCCTTAGAGAAAACCGCGTTGACATTTTTTCCAAATGCCTTGCAATATCTCCTTAACGAAAAGAGCTAGAAGGCTGAAAATGCATATTTAGACTTGTAGGCATTGTGTGAACAAGATAGCGTTGAAAAATCTGCTCCAGCTTATTCCGCCTTAGAGAAAACCGCGTTGACATTTTTTCCAAATGCCTTGCAATATCTCCTTAACGAAAAGAGCTAGAAGGCTGAAAATGCATATTTAGACTTGTAGGCATTGTGTGAACAAGATAGCGTTGAAAAATCGGCTCTAGCTTATTCCGCCTTAGAGAAAACCGCGTTGACATTTTTTCCAAATGCCTTGCAATAACTCCTTAACGAAAAGAGCTGGAAGGCTGAAAATGCATATTTAGACTTGTAGGCATTGTGTGAACAAGATAGCGTTGAAAAATCTGCTCCAGCTTATTCCGCCTTAGAGAAAACCGCGTTGACATTTTTTCCAAATGCCTTGCAATATCTCCTTAACGAAAAGAGCTAGAAGGCTGAAAATGCATATTTAGACTTGTAGGCATTGTGTGAACAAGATAGCGTTGAAAAATCGTCTCTAGCTTATTCCGCCTTAGAGAAAACCGCGTTGACATTTTTTCCAAATGCCTTGCAATAACTCCTTAACGAAAAGAGCTGGAAGGCTGAAAATGCATATTTAGACTTGTAGGCATTGTGTGAACAAGATAGCGTTGAAAAATCGGCTCTAGCTTATTCCGCCTTAGAGAAAACCGCGTTGACATTTTTTCCAAATGCCTTGCAATAACTCCTTAACGAAAAGAGCTGGAAGGCTGAAAATGCATATTTAGACTTGTAGGCATTGTGTGAACAAGATAGCGTTGAAAAATCTGCTCCAGCTTATTCCGCCTTAGAGAAAACCGCGTTGACATTTTTTCCAAATGCCTTGCAATATCTCCTTAACGAAAAGAGCTAGAAGGCTGAAAATGCATATTTAGACTTGTAGGCATTGTGTGAACAAGATAGCGTTGAAAAATCGTCTCTAGCTTATTCCGCCTTAGAGAAAACCGCGTTGACATTTTTTCCAAATGCCTTGCAATAACTCCTTAACGAAAAGAGCTAGAAGGCTGAAAATGCATATTTAGACTTGTAGGCATTGTGTGAACAAGATAGCGTTGAAAAATCGGCTCTAGCTTATTCCGCCTTAGAGAAAACCGCGTTGACATTTTTTCCAAATGCCTTGCAATATCTCCTTAACGAAAAAAGCTAGAAGGCTGAAAATGCATATTTAGACTTGTAGGCATTGTGTGAACAAGATAGCGTTGAAAAATCGTCTCTAGCTTATTCCGCCTTAGAGAAAACCGCGTTGACATTTTTTCCAAATGCCTTGCAATAACTCCTTAACGAAAAGAGCTGGAAGGCTGAAAATGCATATTTAGACTTGTAGGCATTGTGTGAACAAGATAGCGTTGAAAAATCTGCTCCAGCTTATTCCGCCTTAGAGAAAACCGCGTTGACATTTTTTCCAAATGCCTTGCAATATCTCCTTAACGAAAAGAGCTAGAAGGCTGAAAATGCATATTTAGACTTGTAGGCATTGTGTGAACAAGATAGCGTTGAAAAATCTGCTCCAGCTTATTCCGCCTTAGAGAAAACCGCGTTGACATTTTTTCCAAATGCCTTGCAATAACTCCTTAACGAAAAGAGCTGGAAGGCTGAAAATGCATATTTAGACTTGTAGGCATTGTGTGAACAAGATAGCGTTGAAAAATCTGCTCCAGCTTATTCCGCCTTAGAGAAAACCGCGTTGACATTTTTTCCAAATGCCTTGCAATATCTCCTTAACGAAAAGAGCTAGAAGGCTGAAAATGCATATTTAGACTTGTAGGCATTGTGTGAACAAGATAGCGTTGAAAAATCGTCTCTAGCTTATTCCGCCTTAGAGAAAACCGCGTTGACATTTTTTCCAAATGCCTTGCAATAACTCCTTAACGAAAAGAGCTGGAAGGCTGAAAATGCATATTTAGACTTGTAGGCATTGTGTGAACAAGATAGCGTTGAAAAATCGGCTCTAGCTTATTCCGCCTTAGAGAAAACCGCGTTGACATTTTTTCCAAATGCCTTGCAATAACTCCTTAACGAAAAGAGCTGGAAGGCTGAAAATGCATATTTAGACTTGTAGGCATTGTGTGAACAAGATAGCGTTGAAAAATCTGCTCCAGCTTATTCCGCCTTAGAGAAAACCGCGTTGACATTTTTTCCAAATGCCTTGCAATATCTCCTTAACGAAAAGAGCTAGAAGGCTGAAAATGCATATTTAGACTTGTAGGCATTGTGTGAACAAGATAGCGTTGAAAATCGTCTCTAGCTTATTCCGCCTTAGAGAAAACCGCGTTGACATTTTTTCCAAATGCCTTGCAATAACTCCTTAACGAAAAGAGCTAGAAGGCTGAAAATGCATATTTAGACTTGTAGGCATTGTGTGAACAAGATAGCGTTGAAAAATCGGCTCTAGCTTATTCCGCCTTAGAGAAAACCGCGTTGACATTTATTTCCAAATGCCTTGCAATATCTCCTTAACGAAAAAAGCTAGAAGGCTGAAAATGCATATTTAGACTTGTAGGCATTGTGTGAACAAGATAGCGTTGAAAAATCGTCTCTAGCTTATTCCGCCTTAGAGAAAACCGCGTTGACATTTTTTCCAAATGCCTTGCAATAACTCCTTAACGAAAAGAGCTGGAAGGCTGAAAATGCATATTTAGACTTGTAGGCATTGTGTGAACAAGATAGCGTTGAAAAATCTGCTCCAGCTTATTCCGCCTTAGAGAAAACCGCGTTGACATTTTTTCCAAATGCCTTGCAATATCTCCTTAACGAAAAGAGCTAGAAGGCTGAAAATGCATATTTAGACTTGTAGGCATTGTGTGAACAAGATAGCGTTGAAAAATCTGCTCCAGCTTATTCCGCCTTAGAGAAAACCGCGTTGACATTTTTTCCAAATGCCTTGCAATATCTCCTTAACGAAAAGAGCTAGAAGGCTGAAAATGCATATTTAGACTTGTAGGCATTGTGTGAACAAGATAGCGTTGAAAAATCGGCTCTAGCTTATTCCGCCTTAGAGAAAACCGCGTTGACATTTTTTCCAAATGCCTTGCAATAACTCCTTAACGAGAAGAGCTGGAAGGCTGAAAATGCATATTTAGACTTGTAGGCATTGTGTGAACAAGATAGCGTTGAAAAATCTGCTCCAGCTTATTCCGCCTTAGAGAAAACCGTGTTGACATTTTTTCCAAATGCCTTGCAATATCTCCTTAACGAAAAGAGCTAGAAGGCTGAAAATGCATATTTAGACTTGTAGGCATTGTGTGAACAAGATAGCGTTGAAAAATCGTCTCTAGCTTATTCCGCCTTAGAGAAAACCGCGTTGACATTTTTTCCAAATGCCTTGCAATAACTCCTTAACGAAAAGAGCTGGAAGGCTGAAAATGCATATTTAGACTTGTAGGCATTGTGTGAACAAGATAGCGTTGAAAAATCGGCTCTAGCTTATTCCGCCTTAGAGAAAACCGCGTTGACATTTTTTCCAAATGCCTTGCAATAACTCCTTAACGAAAAGAGCTGGAAGGCTGAAAATGCATATTTAGACTTGTAGGCATTGTGTGAACAAGAAAGCGTTGAAAAATCTGCTCCAGCTTATTCCGCCTTAGAGAAAACCGCGTTGACATTTTTTCCAAATGCCTTGCAATATCTCCTTAACGAAAAGAGCTAGAAGGCTGAAAATGCATATTTAGACTTGTAGGCATTGTGTGAACAAGATAGCGTTGAAAAATCGTCTCTAGCTTATTCCGCCTTAGAGAAAACCGCGTTGACATTTTTTCCAAATGCCTTGCAATAACTCCTTAACGAAAAGAGCTGGAAGGCTGAAAATAAATATTTAGACTTGTAGGCATTGTGTGAACAAGATAGCGTTGAAAAATCTGCTCCAGCTTATTCCGCCTTAGAGAAAACCGCGTTGACATTTTTTCCAAATGCCTTGCAATATCTCCTTAACGAAAAGAGCTAGAAGGCTGAAAATGCATATTTAGACTTGTAGGCATTGTGTGAACAAGATAGCGTTGAAAAATCGTCTCTAGCTTATTCCGCCTTAGAGAAAACCGCGTTGACATTTTTTCCAAATGCCTTGCAATAACTCCTTAACGAAAAGAGCTAGAAGGCTGAAAATGCATATTTAGACTTGTAGGCATTGTGTGAACAAGATAGCGTTGAAAAATCGGCTCTAGCTTATTCCGCCTTAGAGAAAACCGCGTTGACATTTTTTCCAAATGCCTTGCAATAACTCCTTAACGAAAAGAGCTGGAAGGCTGAAAATGCATATTTAGACTTGTAGGCATTGTGTGAACAAGATAGCGTTGAAAAATCTGCTCCAGCTTATTCCGCCTTAGAGAAAACCGCGTTGACATTTTTTCCAAATGCCTTGCAATATCTCCTTAACGAAAAGAGCTAGAAGGCTGAAAATGCATATTTAGACTTGTAGGCATTGTGTGAACAAGATAGCGTTGAAAAATCGGCTCTAGCTTATTCCGCCTTAGAGAAAACCGCGTTGACATTTTTTCCAAATGCCTTGCAATAACTCCTTAACGAAAAGAGCTGGAAGGCTGAAAATGCATATTTAGACTTGTAGGCATTGTGTGAACAAGATAGCGTTGAAAAATCTGCTCCAGCTTATTCCGCCTTAGAGAAAACCGCGTTGACATTTTTTCCAAATGCCTTGCAATATCTCCTTAACGAAAAGAGCTAGAAGGCTGAAAATGCATATTTAGACTTGTAGGCATTGTGTGAACAAGATAGCGTTGAAAAATCGTCTCTAGCTTATTCCGCCTTAGAGAAAACCGCGTTGACATTTTTTCCAAATGCCTTGCAATAACTCCTTAACGAAAAGAGCTGGAAGGCTGAAAATAAATATTTAGACTTGTAGGCATTGTGTGAACAAGATAGCGTTGAAAAATCTGCTCCAGCTTATTCCGCCTTAGAGAAAACCGCGTTGACATTTTTTCCAAATGCCTTGCAATATCTCCTTAACGAAAAGAGCTAGAAGGCTGAAAATGCATATTTAGACTTGTAGGCATTGTGTGAACAAGATAGCGTTGAAAAATCGGCTCTAGCTTATTCCGCCTTAGAGAAAACCGCGTTGACATTTTTTCCAAATGCCTTGCAATATCTCCTTAACGAAAAGAGCTAGAAGGCTGAAAATGCATATTTAGACTTGTAGGCATTGTGTGAACAAGATAGCGTTGAAAAATCGGCTCTAGCTTATTCCGCCTTAGAGAAAACCGCGTTGACATTTTTTCCAAATGCCTTGCAATAACTCCTTAACGAGAAGAGCTGGAAGGCTGAAAATGCATATTTAGACTTGTAGGCATTGTGTGAACAAGATAGCGTTGAAAAATCTGCTCCAGCTTATTCCGCCTTAGAGAAAACCGTGTTGACATTTTTTCCAAATGCCTTGCAATATCTCCTTAACGAAAAGAGCTAGAAGGCTGAAAATGCATATTTAGACTTGTAGGCATTGTGTGAACAAGATAGCGTTGAAAAATCGTCTCTAGCTTATTCCGCCTTAGAGAAAACCGCGTTGACATTTTTCCAAATGCCTTGCAATAACTCCTTAACGAAAAGAGCTGGAAGGCTGAAAATGCATATTTAGACTTGTAGGCATTGTGTGAACAAGATAGCGTTGAAAAATCGGCTCTAGCTTATTCCGCCTTAGAGAAAACCGCGTTGACATTTTTTCCAAATGCCTTGCAATAACTCCTTAACGAAAAGAGCTGGAAGGCTGAAAATGCATATTTAGACTTGTAGGCATTGTGTGAACAAGAAAGCGTTGAAAAATCTGCTCCAGCTTATTCCGCCTTAGAGAAAACCGCGTTGACATTTTTTCCAAATGCCTTGCAATATCTCCTTAACGAAAAGAGCTAGAAGGCTGAAAATGCATATTTAGACTTGTAGGCATTGTGTGAACAAGATAGCGTTGAAAAATCGTCTCTAGCTTATTCCGCCTTAGAGAAAACCGCGTTGACATTTTTTCCAAATGCCTTGCAATAACTCCTTAACGAAAAGAGCTGGAAGGCTGAAAATAAATATTTAGACTTGTAGGCATTGTGTGAACAAGATAGCGTTGAAAAATCTGCTCCAGCTTATTCCGCCTTAGAGAAAACCGCGTTGA
Organism: Crinia signifera; assembly: GCF_055691185.1. NCBI lineage: Eukaryota > Metazoa > Chordata > Amphibia > Anura > Myobatrachidae > Crinia > Crinia signifera. The sequence continues at coordinate 79,395,235 of NC_139224.1, read as the reverse complement.
CATTTTTTCCAAATGCCTTGCAATATCTCCTTAACGAAAAGAGCTAGAAGGCTGAAAATGCATATTTAGACTTGTAGGCATTGTGTGAACAAGATAGCGTTGAAAAATCGTCTCTAGCTTATTCCGCCTTAGAGAAAACCGCGTTGACATTTTTTCCAAATGCCTTGCAATAACTCCTTAACGAAAAGAGCTAGAAGGCTGAAAATGCATATTTAGACTTGTAGGCATTGTGTGAACAAGATAGCGTTGAAAAATCGGCTCTAGCTTATTCCGCCTTAGAGAAAACCGCGTTGACATTTTTTCCAAATGCCTTGCAATAACTCCTTAACGAAAAGAGCTGGAAGGCTGAAAATGCATATTTAGACTTGTAGGCATTGTGTGAACAAGATAGCGTTGAAAAATCTGCTCCAGCTTATTCCGCCTTAGAGAAAACCGCGTTGACATTTTTTCCAAATGCCTTGCAATATCTCCTTAACGAAAAGAGCTAGAAGGCTGAAAATGCATATTTAGACTTGTAGGCATTGTGTGAACAAGATAGCGTTGAAAAATCGGCTCTAGCTTATTCCGCCTTAGAGAAAACCGCGTTGACATTTTTTCCAAATGCCTTGCAATAACTCCTTAACGAAAAGAGCTGGAAGGCTGAAAATGCATATTTAGACTTGTAGGCATTGTGTGAACAAGATAGCGTTGAAAAATCTGCTCCAGCTTATTCCGCCTTAGAGAAAACCGCGTTGACATTTTTTCCAAATGCCTTGCAATATCTCCTTAACGAAAAGAGCTAGAAGGCTGAAAATGCATATTTAGACTTGTAGGCATTGTGTGAACAAGATAGCGTTGAAAAATCGTCTCTAGCTTATTCCGCCTTAGAGAAAACCGCGTTGACATTTTTTCCAAATGCCTTGCAATAACTCCTTAACGAAAAGAGCTGGAAGGCTGAAAATAAATATTTAGACTTGTAGGCATTGTGTGAACAAGATAGCGTTGAAAAATCTGCTCCAGCTTATTCCGCCTTAGAGAAAACCGCGTTGACATTTTTTCCAAATGCCTTGCAATATCTCCTTAACGAAAAGAGCTAGAAGGCTGAAAATGCATATTTAGACTTGTAGGCATTGTGTGAACAAGATAGCGTTGAAAAATCGGCTCTAGCTTATTCCGCCTTAGAGAAAACCGTGTTGACATTTTTTCCAAATGCCTTGCAATATCTCCTTAACGAAAAGAGCTAGAAGGCTGAAAATGCATATTTAGACTTGTAGGCATTGTGTGAACAAGATAGCGTTGAAAAATCGGCTCTAGCTTATTCCGCCTTAGAGAAAACCGCGTTGACATTTTTTCCAAATGCCTTGCAATAACTCCTTAACGAGAAGAGCTGGAAGGCTGAAAATGCATATTTAGACTTGTAGGCATTGTGTGAACAAGATAGCGTTGAAAAATCTGCTCCAGCTTATTCCGCCTTAGAGAAAACCGTGTTGACATTTTTTCCAAATGCCTTGCAATATCTCCTTAACGAAAAGAGCTAGAAGGCTGAAAATGCATATTTAGACTTGTAGGCATTGTGTGAACAAGATAGCGTTGAAAAATCGTCTCTAGCTTATTCCGCCTTAGAGAAAACCGCGTTGACATTTTTTCCAAATGCCTTGCAATAACTCCTTAACGAAAAGAGCTGGAAGGCTGAAAATGCATATTTAGACTTGTAGGCATTGTGTGAACAAGATACCGTTGAAAAATCGGCTCTAGCTTATTCCGCCTTAGAGAAAACCGCGTTGACATTTTTTCCAAATGCCTTGCAATAACTCCTTAACGAAAAGAGCTGGAAGGCTGAAAATGCATATTTAGACTTGTAGGCATTGTGTGAACAAGAAAGCGTTGAAAAATCTGCTCCAGCTTATTCCGCCTTAGAGAAAACCGCGTTGACATTTTTTCCAAATGCCTTGCAATATCTCCTTAACGAAAAGAGCTAGAAGGCTGAAAATGCATATTTAGACTTGTAGGCATTGTGTGAACAAGATAGCGTTGAAAAATCGTCTCTAGCTTATTCCGCCTTAGAGAAAACCGCGTTGACATTTTTTCCAAATGCCTTGCAATAACTCCTTAACGAAAAGAGCTGGAAGGCTGAAAATAAATATTTAGACTTGTAGGCATTGTGTGAACAAGATAGCGTTGAAAAATCTGCTCCAGCTTATTCCGCCTTAGAGAAAACCGCGTTGACATTTTTTCCAAATGCCTTGCAATAACTCCTTAACGAAAAGAGCTAGAAGGCTGAAAATGCATATTTAGACTTGTAGGCATTGTGTGAACAAGATAGCGTTGAAAAATCGGCTCTAGCTTATTCCGCCTTAGAGAAAACCGCGTTGACATTTTTTCCAAATGCCTTGCAATAACTCCTTAACGAAAAGAGCTGGAAGGCTGAAAATGCATATTTAGACTTGTAGGCATTGTGTGAACAAGATAGCGTTGAAAAATCGGCTCTAGCTTATTCCGCCTTAGAGAAAACCGCGTTGACATTTTTTCCAAATGCCTTGCAATAACTCCTTAACGAAAAGAGCTGGAAGGCTGAAAATGCATATTTAGACTTGTAGGCATTGTGTGAACAAGATAGCGTTGAAAAATCTGCTCCAGCTTATTCCGCCTTAGAGAAAACCGCGTTGACATTTTTTCCAAATGCCTTGCAATATCTCCTTAACGAAAAGAGCTAGAAGGCTGAAAATGCATATTTAGACTTGTAGGCATTGTGTGAACAAGATAGCGTTGAAAAATCTGCTCCAGCTTATTCCGCCTTAGAGAAAATCGCGTTGACATTTTTTCCAAATGCCTTGCAATATCTCCTTAACGAAAAGAGCTAGAAGGCTGAAAATGCATATTTAGACTTGTAGGCATTGTGTGAACAAGATAGCGTTGAAAAATCGTCTCTAGCTTATTCCGCCTTAGAGAAAACCGCGTTGACATTTTTTCCAAATGCCTTGCAATAACTCCTTAACGAAAAGAGCTGGAAGGCTGAAAATGCATATTTAGACTTGTAGGCATTGTGTGAACAAGATAGCGTTGAAAAATCGGCTCTAGCTTATTCCGCCTTAGAGAAAACCGCGTTGACATTTTTTCCAAATGCCTTGCAATAACTCCTTAACGAAAAGAGCTGGAAGGCTGAAAATGCATATTTAGACTTGTAGGCATTGTGTGAACAAGAAAGCGTTGAAAAATCTGCTCCAGCTTATTCCGCCTTAGAGAAAACCGCGTTGACATTTTTTCCAAATGCCTTGCAATATCTCCTTAACGAAAAGAGCTAGAAGGCTGAAAATGCATATTTAGACTTGTAGGCATTGTGTGAACAAGATAGCGTTGAAAAATCGTCTCTAGCTTATTCCGCCTTAGAGAAAACCGCGTTGACATTTTTTCCAAATGCCTTGCAATAACTCCTTAACGAAAAGAGCTGGAAGGCTGAAAATGCATATTTAGACTTGTAGGCATTGTGTGAACAAGATAGCGTTGAAAAATCTGCTCCAGCTTATTCCGCCTTAGAGAAAACCGCGTTGACATTTTTTCCAAATGCCTTGCAATATCTCCTTAACGAAAAGAGCTAGAAGGCTGAAAATGCATATTTAGACTTGTAGGCATTGTGTGAACAAGATAGCGTTGAAAAATCGTCTCTAGCTTATTCCGCCTTAGAGAAAACCGCGTTGACATTTTTTCCAAATGCCTTGCAATAACTCCTTAACGAAAAGAGCTGGAAGGCTGAAAATAAATATTTAGACTTGTAGGCATTGTGTGAACAAGATAGCGTTGAAAAATCTGCTCCAGCTTATTCCGCCTTAGAGAAAACCGCGTTGACATTTTTTCCAAATGCCTTGCAATATCTCCTTAACGAAAAGAGCTAGAAGGCTGAAAATGCATATTTAGACTTGTAGGCATTGTGTGAACAAGATAGCGTTGAAAAATCGGCTCTAGCTTATTCCGCCTTAGAGAAAACCGCGTTGACATTTTTTCCAAATGCCTTGCAATAACTCCTTAACGAAAAGAGCTGGAAGGCTGAAAATGCATATTTAGACTTGTAGGCATTGTGTGAACAAGATAGCGTTGAAAAATCTGCTCCAGCTTATTCCGCCTTAGAGAAAACCGCGTTGACATTTTTTCCAAATGCCTTGCAATATCTCCTTAACGAAAAGAGCTAGAAGGCTGAAAATGCATATTTAGACTTGTAGGCATTGTGTGAACAAGATAGCGTTGAAAAATCGGCTCTAGCTTATTCCGCCTTAGAGAAAACCGCGTTGACATTTTTTCCAAATGCCTTGCAATAACTCCTTAACGAAAAGAGCTGGAAGGCTGAAAATGCATATTTAGACTTGTAGGCATTGTGTGAACAAGATAGCGTTGAAAAATCGGCTCTAGCTTATTCCGCCTTAGAGAAAACCGCGTTGACATTTTTTCCAAATGCCTTGCAATATCTCCTTAACGAAAAGAGCTAGAAGGCTGAAAATGCATATTTAGACTTGTAGGCATTGTGTGAACAAGATAGCGTTGAAAAGTCGGCTCTAGCTTATTCCGCCTTAGAGAAAACCGCGTTGACATTTTTTCCAAATGCCTTGCAATAACTCCTTAACGAAAAGAGCTGGAAGGCTGAAAATGTATATTTAGACTTGTAGGCATTGTGTGAACAAGATAGCGTTGAAAAATCGGCTCTAGCTTATTCCGCCTTAGAGAAAACCGCGTTGACATTTTTTCCAAATGCCTTGCAATAACTCCTTAACGAAAAGAGCTGAAAGGCTGAAAATGCATATTTAGACTTGTAGGCATTGTGTGAACAAGATAGCGTTGAAAAATCGGCTCTAGCTTATTCCGCCTTAGAGAAAACCGCGTTGACATTTTTTCCAAATGCCTTGCAATATCTCCTTAACGAAAAGAGCTAGAAGGCTGAAAATGCATATTTAGACTTGTAGGCATTGTGTGAACAAGATAGCGTTGAAAAATCGGCTCTAGCTTATTCCGCCTTAGAGAAAACCGCGTTGACATTTTTTCCAAATGCCTTGCAATAACTCCTTAACGAAAAGAGCTGGAAGGCTGAAAATGCATATTTAGACTTGTAGGCATTGTGTGAACAAGATAGCGTTGAAAAATCTGCTCCAGCTTCTTCCGCCTTAGAGAAAACCGCGTTGACATTTTTTCCAAATGCCTTGCAATATCTCCTTAACGAAAAGAGCTAGAAGGCTGAAAATGCATATTTAGACTTGTAGGCATTGTGTGAACAAGATAGCGTTGAAAAATCTGCTCCAGCTTATTCCGCCTTAGAGAAAACCGCGTTGACATTTTTTCCAAATGCCTTGCAATATCTCCTTAACGAAAAGAGCTAGAAGGCTGAAAATGCATATTTAGACTTGTAGGCATTGTGTGAACAAGATAGCGTTGAAAAATCGGCTCTAGCTTATTCCGCCTTAGAGAAAACCGCGTTGACATTTTTTCCAAATGCCTTGCAATAACTCCTTAACGAAAAGAGCTGGAAGGCTGAAAATGCATATTTAGACTTGTAGGCATTGTGTGAACAAGATAGCGTTGAAAAATCTGCTCCAGCTTATTCCGCCTTAGAGAAAACCGCGTTGACATTTTTTCCAAATGCCTTGCAATATCTCCTTAACGAAAAGAGCTAGAAGGCTGAAAATGCATATTTAGACTTGTAGGCATTGTGTGAACAAGATAGCGTTGAAAAATCGTCTCTAGCTTATTCCGCCTTAGAGAAAACCGCGTTGACATTTTTTCCAAATGCCTTGCAATAACTCCTTAACGAAAAGAGCTGGAAGGCTGAAAATGCATATTTAGACTTGTAGGCATTGTGTGAACAAGATAGCGTTGAAAAATCGGCTCTAGCTTATTCCGCCTTAGAGAAAACCGCGTTGACATTTTTTCCAAATGCCTTGCAATAACTCCTTAACGAAAAGAGCTGGAAGGCTGAAAATGCATATTTAGACTTGTAGGCATTGTGTGAACAAGATAGCGTTGAAAAATCTGCTCCAGCTTATTCCGCCTTAGAGAAAACCGCGTTGACATTTTTTCCAAATGCCTTGCAATATCTCCTTAACGAAAAGAGCTAGAAGGCTGAAAATGCATATTTAGACTTGTAGGCATTGTGTGAACAAGATAGCGTTGAAAAATCGTCTCTAGCTTATTCCGCCTTAGAGAAAACCGCGTTGACATTTTTTCCAAATGCCTTGCAATAACTCCTTAACGAAAAGAGCTAGAAGGCTGAAAATGCATATTTAGACTTGTAGGCATTGTGTGAACAAGATAGCGTTGAAAAATCGGCTCTAGCTTATTCCGCCTTAGAGAAAACCGCGTTGACATTTTTTCCAAATGCCTTGCAATATCTCCTTAACGAAAAAAGCTAGAAGGCTGAAAATGCATATTTAGACTTGTAGGCATTGTGTGAACAAGATAGCGTTGAAAAATCGTCTCTAGCTTATTCCGCCTTAGAGAAAACCGCGTTGACATTTTTTCCAAATGCCTTGCAATAACTCCTTAACGAAAAGAGCTGGAAGGCTGAAAATGCATATTTAGACTTGTAGGCATTGTGTGAACAAGATAGCGTTGAAAAATCTGCTCCAGCTTATTCCGCCTTAGAGAAAACCGCGTTGACATTTTTTCCAAATGCCTTGCAATATCTCCTTAACGAAAAGAGCTAGAAGGCTGAAAATGCATATTTAGACTTGTAGGCATTGTGTGAACAAGATAGCGTTGAAAAATCTGCTCCAGCTTATTCCGCCTTAGAGAAAACCGCGTTGACATTTTTTCCAAATGCCTTGCAATATCTCCTTAACGAAAAGAGCTAGAAGGCTGAAAATGCATATTTAGACTTGTAGGCATTGTGTGAACAAGATAGCGTTGAAAAATCGGCTCTAGCTTATTCCGCCTTAGAGAAAACCGCGTTGACATTTTTTCCAAATGCCTTGCAATAACTCCTTAACGAAAAGAGCTGGAAGGCTGAAAATAAATATTTAGACTTGTAGGCATTGTGTGAACAAGATAGCGTTGAAAAATCTGCTCCAGCTTATTCCGCCTTAGAGAAAACCGCGTTGACATTTTTTCCAAATGCCTTGCAATATCTCCTTAACGAAAAGAGCTAGAAGGCTGAAAATGCATATTTAGACTTGTAGGCATTGTGTGAACAAGATAGCGTTGAAAAATCGGCTCTAGCTTATTCCGCCTTAGAGAAAACCGCGTTGACATTTTTTCCAAATGCCTTGCAATAACTCCTTAACGAAAAGAGCTGGAAGGCTGAAAATGCATATTTAGACTTGTAGGCATTGTGTGAACAAGATAGCGTTGAAAAATCTGCTCCAGCTTATTCCGCCTTAGAGAAAACCGCGTTGACATTTTTTCCAAATGCCTTGCAATATCTCCTTAACGAAAAGAGCTAGAAGGCTGAAAATGCATATTTAGACTTGTAGGCATTGTGTGAACAAGATAGCGTTGAAAAATCGGCTCTAGCTTATTCCGCCTTAGAGAAAACCGCGTTGACATTTTTTCCAAATGCCTTGCAATAACTCCTTAACGAAAAGAGCTGGAAGGCTGAAAATGCATATTTAGACTTGTAGGCATTGTGTGAACAAGATAGCGTTGAAAAATCGGCTCTAGCTTATTCCGCCTTAGAGAAAACCGCGTTGACATTTTTTCCAAATGCCTTGCAATATCTCCTTAACGAAAAGAGCTAGAAGGCTGAAAATGCATATTTAGACTTGTAGGCATTGTGTGAACAAGATAGCGTTGAAAAGTCGGCTCTAGCTTATTCCGCCTTAGAGAAAACCGCGTTGACATTTTTTCCAAATGCCTTGCAATAACTCCTTAACGAAAAGAGCTGGAAGGCTGAAAATGTATATTTAGACTTGTAGGCATTGTGTGAACAAGATAGCGTTGAAAAATCGGCTCTAGCTTATTCCGCCTTAGAGAAAACCGCGTTGACATTTTTTCCAAATGCCTTGCAATAACTCCTTAACGAAAAGAGCTGAAAGGCTGAAAATGCATATTTAGACTTGTAGGCATTGTGTGAACAAGATAGCGTTGAAAAATCGGCTCTAGCTTATTCCGCCTTAGAGAAAACCGCGTTGACATTTTTTCCAAATGCCTTGCAATATCTCCTTAACGAAAAGAGCTAGAAGGCTGAAAATGCATATTTAGACTTGTAGGCATTGTGTGAACAAGATAGCGTTGAAAAATCGGCTCTAGCTTATTCCGCCTTAGAGAAAACCGCGTTGACATTTTTTCCAAATGCCTTGCAATAACTCCTTAACGAAAAGAGCTGGAAGGCTGAAAATGCATATTTAGACTTGTAGGCATTGTGTGAACAAGATAGCGTTGAAAAATCTGCTCCAGCTTATTCCGCCTTAGAGAAAACCGCGTTGACATTTTTTCCAAATGCCTTGCAATATCTCCTTAACGAAAAGAGCTAGAAGGCTGAAAATGCATATTTAGACTTGTAGGCATTGTGTGAACAAGATAGCGTTGAAAAATCTGCTCCAGCTTATTCCGCCTTAGAGAAAACCGCGTTGACATTTTTTCCAAATGCCTTGCAATATCTCCTTAACGAAAAGAGCTAGAAGGCTGAAAATGCATATTTAGACTTGTAGGCATTGTGTGAACAAGATAGCGTTGAAAAATCGGCTCTAGCTTATTCCGCCTTAGAGAAAACCGCGTTGACATTTTTTCCAAATGCCTTGCAATAACTCCTTAACGAAAAGAGCTGGAAGGCTGAAAATGCATATTTAGACTTGTAGGCATTGTGTGAACAAGATAGCGTTGAAAAATCTGCTCCAGCTTATTCCGCCTTAGAGAAAACCGCGTTGACATTTTTTCCAAATGCCTTGCAATATCTCCTTAACGAAAAGAGCTAGAAGGCTGAAAATGCATATTTAGACTTGTAGGCATTGTGTGAACAAGATAGCGTTGAAAAATCGTCTCTAGCTTATTCCGCCTTAGAGAAAACCGCGTTGACATTTTTTCCAAATGCCTTGCAATAACTCCTTAACGAAAAGAGCTGGAAGGCTGAAAATGCATATTTAGACTTGTAGGCATTGTGTGAACAAGATAGCGTTGAAAAATCGGCTCTAGCTTATTCCGCCTTAGAGAAAACCGCGTTGACATTTTTTCCAAATGCCTTGCAATAACTCCTTAACGAAAAGAGCTGGAAGGCTGAAAATGCATATTTAGACTTGTAGGCATTGTGTGAACAAGATAGCGTTGAAAAATCTGCTCCAGCTTATTCCGCCTTAGAGAAAACCGCGTTGACATTTTTTCCAAATGCCTTGCAATATCTCCTTAACGAAAAGAGCTAGAAGGCTGAAAATGCATATTTAGACTTGTAGGCATTGTGTGAACAAGATAGCGTTGAAAAATCGTCTCTAGCTTATTCCGCCTTAGAGAAAACCGCGTTGACATTTTTTCCAAATGCCTTGCAATAACTCCTTAACGAAAAGAGCTAGAAGGCTGAAAATGCATATTTAGACTTGTAGGCATTGTGTGAACAAGATAGCGTTGAAAAATCGGCTCTAGCTTATTCCGCCTTAGAGAAAACCGCGTTGACATTTTTTCCAAATGCCTTGCAATATCTCCTTAACGAAAAAAGCTAGAAGGCTGAAAATGCATATTTAGACTTGTAGGCATTGTGTGAACAAGATAGCGTTGAAAAATCGTCTCTAGCTTATTCCGCCTTAGAGAAAACCGCGTTGACATTTTTTCCAAATGCCTTGCAATAACTCCTTAACGAAAAGAGCTGGAAGGCTGAAAATGCATATTTAGACTTGTAGGCATTGTGTGAACAAGATAGCGTTGAAAAATCTGCTCCAGCTTATTCCGCCTTAGAGAAAACCGCGTTGACATTTTTTCCAAATGCCTTGCAATATCTCCTTAACGAAAAGAGCTAGAAGGCTGAAAATGCATATTTAGACTTGTAGGCATTGTGTGAACAAGATAGCGTTGAAAAATCTGCTCCAGCTTATTCCGCCTTAGAGAAAACCGCGTTGACATTTTTTCCAAATGCCTTGCAATATCTCCTTAACGAAAAGAGCTAGAAGGCTGAAAATGCATATTTAGACTTGTAGGCATTGTGTGAACAAGATAGCGTTGAAAAATCGGCTCTAGCTTATTCCGCCTTAGAGAAAACCGCGTTGACATTTTTTCCAAATGCCTTGCAATAACTCCTTAACGAGAAGAGCTGGAAGGCTGAAAATGCATATTTAGACTTGTAGGCATTGTGTGAACAAGATAGCGTTGAAAAATCTGCTCCAGCTTATTCCGCCTTAGAGAAAACCGTGTTGACATTTTTTCCAAATGCCTTGCAATATCTCCTTAACGAAAAGAGCTAGAAGGCTGAAAATGCATATTTAGACTTGTAGGCATTGTGTGAACAAGATAGCGTTGAAAAATCGTCTCTAGCTTATTCCGTCTTAGAGAAAACCGCGTTGACATTTTTTCCAAATGCCTTGCAATAACTCCTTAACGAAAAGAGCTGGAAGGCTGAAAATGCATATTTAGACTTGTAGGCATTGTGTGAACAAGATAGCGTTGAAAAATCGGCTCTAGCTTATTCCGCCTTAGAGAAAACCGCGTTGACATTTTTTCCAAATGCCTTGCAATAACTCCTTAACGAAAAGAGCTGGAAGGCTGAAAATGCATATTTAGACTTGTAGGCATTGTGTGAACAAGAAAGCGTTGAAAAATCTGCTCCAGCTTATTCCGCCTTAGAGAAAACCGCGTTGACATTTTTTCCAAATGCCTTGCAATATCTCCTTAACGAAAAGAGCTAGAAGGCTGAAAATGCATATTTAGACTTGTAGGCATTGTGTGAACAAGATAGCGTTGAAAAATCGTCTCTAGCTTATTCCGCCTTAGAGAAAACCGCGTTGACATTTTTTCCAAATGCCTTGCAATATCTCCTTAACGAAAAGAGCTAGAAGGCTGAAAATGCATATTTAGACTTGTAGGCATTGTGTGAACAAGATAGCGTTGAAAAATCGGCTCTAGCTTATTCCGCCTTAGAGAAAACCGCGTTGACATTTTTTCCAAATGCCTTGCAATAACTCCTTAACGAAAAGAGCTGGAAGGCTGAAAATGCATATTTAGACTTGTAGGCATTGTGTGAACAAGATAGCGTTGAAAAATCTGCTCCAGCTTATTCCGCCTTAGAGAAAACCGCGTTGACATTTTTTCCAAATGCCTTGCAATATCTCCTTAACGAAAAGAGCTAGAAGGCTGAAAATGCATATTTAGACTTGTAGGCATTGTGTGAACAAGATAGCGTTGAAAAATCGTCTCTAGCTATTCCGCCTTAGAGAAAACCGCGTTGACATTTTTTCCAAATGCCTTGCAATAACTCCTTAACGAAAAGAGCTGGAAGGCTGAAAATAAATATTTAGACTTGTAGGCATTGTGTGAACAAGATAGCGTTGAAAAATCTGCTCCAGCTTATTCCGCCTTAGAGAAAACCGCGTTGACATTTTTTCCAAATGCCTTGCAATATCTCCTTAACGAAAAGAGCTAGAAGGCTGAAAATGCATATTTAGACTTGTAGGCATTGTGTGAACAAGATAGCGTTGAAAAATCGGCTCTAGCTTATTCCGCCTTAGAGAAAACCGCGTTGACATTTTTTCCAAATGCCTTGCAATATCTCCTTAACGAAAAGAGCTAGAAGGCTGAAAATGCATATTTAGACTTGTAGGCATTGTGTGAACAAGATAGCGTTGAAAAATCGGCTCTAGCTTATTCCGCCTTAGAGAAAACCGCGTTGACATTTTTTCCAAATGCCTTGCAATAACTCCTTAACGAGAAGAGCTGGAAGGCTGAAAATGCATATTTAGACTTGTAGGCATTGTGTGAACAAGATAGCGTTGAAAAATCTGCTCCAGCTTATTCCGCCTTAGAGAAAACCGTGTTGACATTTTTTCCAAATGCCTTGCAATATCTCCTTAACGAAAAGAGCTAGAAGGCTGAAAATGCATATTTAGACTTGTAGGCATTGTGTGAACAAGATAGCGTTGAAAAATCGTCTCTAGCTTATTCCGCCTTAGAGAAAACCGCGTTGACATTTTTTCCAAATGCCTTGCAATAACTCCTTAACGAAAAGAGCTGGAAGGCTGAAAATGCATATTTAGACTTGTAGGAATTGTGTGAACAAGATAGCGTTGAAAAATCGGCTCTAGCTTATTCCGCCTTAGAGAAAACCGCGTTGACATTTTTTCCAAATGCCTTGCAATAACTCCTTAACGAAAAGAGCTGGAAGGCTGAAAATGCATATTTAGACTTGTAGGCATTGTGTGAACAAGAAAGCGTTGAAAAATCTGCTCCAGCTTATTCCGCCTTAGAGAAAACCGCGTTGACATTTTTTCCAAATGCCTTGCAATATCTCCTTAACGAAAAGAGCTAGAAGGCTGAAAATGCATATTTAGACTTGTAGGCATTGTGTGAACAAGATAGCGTTGAAAAATCGTCTCTAGCTTATTCCGCCTTAGAGAAAACCGCGTTGACATTTTTTCCAAATGCCTTGCAATAACTCCTTAACGAAAAGAGCTGGAAGGCTGAAAATAAATATTTAGACTTGTAGGCATTGTGTGAACAAGATAGCGTTGAAAAATCTGCTCCAGCTTATTCCGCCTTAGAGAAAACCGCGTTGACATTTTTTCCAAATGCCTTGCAATATCTCCTTAACGAAAAGAGCTAGAAGGCTGAAAATGCATATTTAGACTTGTAGGCATTGTGTGAACAAGATAGCGTTGAAAAATCGTCTCTAGCTTATTCCGCCTTAGAGAAAACCGCGTTGACATTTTTTCCAAATGCCTTGCAATAACTCCTTAACGAAAAGAGCTAGAAGGCTGAAAATGCATATTTAGACTTGTAGGCATTGTTTGAACAAGATAGCGTTGAAAAATCGGCTCTAGCTTATTCCGCCTTAGAGAAAACCGCGTTGACATTTTTTCCAAATGCCTTGCAATAACTCCTTAACGAAAAGAGCTGGAAGGCTGAAAATGCATATTTAGACTTGTAGGCATTGTGTGAACAAGATAGCGTTGAAAAATCTGCTCCAGCTTATTCCGCCTTAGAGAAAACCGCGTTGACATTTTTTCCAAATGCCTTGCAATATCTCCTTAACGAAAAGAGCTAGAAGGCTGAAAATGCATATTTAGACTTGTAGGCATTGTGTGAACAAGATAGCGTTGAAAAATCGGCTCTAGCTTATTCCGCCTTAGAGAAAACCGCGTTGACATTTTTTCCAAATGCCTTGCAATAACTCCTTAACGAAAAGAGCTGGAAGGCTGAAAATGCATATTTAGACTTGTAGGCATTGTGTGAACAAGATAGCGTTGAAAAATCGGCTCTAGCTTATTCCGCCTTAGAGAAAACCGCGTTGACATTTTTTCCAAATGCCTTGCAATAACTCCTTAACGAAAAGAGCTGGAAGGCTGAAAATGCATATTTAGACTTGTAGGCATTGTGTGAACAAGATAGCGTTGAAAAATCTGCTCCAGCTTATTCCGCCTTAGAGAAAACCGCGTTGACATTTTTTCCAAATGCCTTGCAATATCTCCTTAACGAAAAGAGCTAGAAGGCTGAAAATGCATATTTAGACTTGTAGGCATTGTGTGAACAAGATAGCGTTGAAAAATCTGCTCCAGCTTATTCCGCCTTAGAGAAAATCGCGTTGACATTTTTTCCAAATGCCTTGCAATATCTCCTTAACGAAAAGAGCTAGAAGGCTGAAAATGCATATTTAGACTTGTAGGCATTGTGTGAACAAGATAGCGTTGAAAAATCGTCTCTAGCTTATTCCGCCTTAGAGAAAACCGCGTTGACATTTTTTCCAAATGCCTTGCAATAACTCCTTAACGAAAAGAGCTGGAAGGCTGAAAATGCATATTTAGACTTGTAGGCATTGTGTGAACAAGATAGCGTTGAAAAATCGGCTCTAGCTTATTCCGCCTTAGAGAAAACCGCGTTGACATTTTTTCCAAATGCCTTGCAATAACTCCTTAACGAAAAGAGCTGGAAGGCTGAAAATGCATATTTAGACTTGTAGGCATTGTGTGAACAAGAAAGCGTTGAAAAATCTGCTCCAGCTTATTCCGCCTTAGAGAAAACCGCGTTGACATTTTTTCCAAATGCCTTGCAATATCTCCTTAACGAAAAGAGCTAGAAGGCTGAAAATGCATATTTAGACTTGTAGGCATTGTGTGAACAAGATAGCGTTGAAAAATCGTCTCTAGCTTATTCCGCCTTAGAGAAAACCGCGTTGACATTTTTTCCAAATGCCTTGCAATAACTCCTTAACGAAAAGAGCTGGAAGGCTGAAAATGCATATTTAGACTTGTAGGCATTGTGTGAACAAGATAGCGTTGAAAAATCTGCTCCAGCTTATTCCGCCTTAGAGAAAACCGCGTTGACATTTTTTCCAAATGCCTTGCAATATCTCCTTAACGAAAAGAGCTAGAAGGCTGAAAATGCATATTTAGACTTGTAGGCATTGTGTGAACAAGATAGCGTTGAAAAATCGTCTCTAGCTTATTCCGCCTTAGAGAAAACCGCGTTGACATTTTTTCCAAATGCCTTGCAATAACTCCTTAACGAAAAGAGCTGGAAGGCTGAAAATAAATATTTAGACTTGTAGGCATTGTGTGAACAAGATAGCGTTGAAAAATCTGCTCCAGCTTATTCCGCCTTAGAGAAAACCGCGTTGACATTTTTTCCAAATGCCTTGCAATATCTCCTTAACGAAAAGAGCTAGAAGGCTGAAAATGCATATTTAGACTTGTAGGCATTGTGTGAACAAGATAGCGTTGAAAAATCGGCTCTAGCTTATTCCGCCTTAGAGAAAACCGCGTTGACATTTTTTCCAAATGCCTTGCAATAACTCCTTAACGAAAAGAGCTGGAAGGCTGAAAATGCATATTTAGACTTGTAGGCATTGTGTGAACAAGATAGCGTTGAAAAATCTGCTCCAGCTTATTCCGCCTTAGAGAAAACCGCGTTGACATTTTTTCCAAATGCCTTGCAATATCTCCTTAACGAAAAGAGCTAGAAGGCTGAAAATGCATATTTAGACTTGTAGGCATTGTGTGAACAAGATAGCGTTGAAAAATCGGCTCTAGCTTATTCCGCCTTAGAGAAAACCGCGTTGACATTTTTTCCAAATGCCTTGCAATAACTCCTTAACGAAAAGAGCTGGAAGGCTGAAAATGCATATTTAGACTTGTAGGCATTGTGTGAACAAGATAGCGTTGAAAAATCGGCTCTAGCTTATTCCGCCTTAGAGAAAACCGCGTTGACATTTTTTCCAAATGCCTTGCAATATCTCCTTAACGAAAAGAGCTAGAAGGCTGAAAATGCATATTTAGACTTGTAGGCATTGTGTGAACAAGATAGCGTTGAAAAATCGGCTCTAGCTTATTCCGCCTTAGAGAAAACCGCGTTGACATTTTTTCCAAATGCCTTGCAATAACTCCTTAACGAAAAGAGCTGGAAGGCTGAAAATGTATATTTAGACTTGTAGGCATTGTGTGAACAAGATAGCGTTGAAAAATCGGCTCTAGCTTATTCCGCCTTAGAGAAAACCGCGTTGACATTTTTTCCAAATGCCTTGCAATAACTCCTTAACGAAAAGAGCTGAAAGGCTGAAAATGCATATTTAGACTTGTAGGCATTGTGTGAACAAGATAGCGTTGAAAAATCGGCTCTAGCTTATTCCGCCTTAGAGAAAACCGCGTTGACATTTTTTCCAAATGCCTTGCAATATCTCCTTAACGAAAAGAGCTAGAAGGCTGAAAATGCATATTTAGACTTGTAGGCATTGTGTGAACAAGATAGCGTTGAAAAATCGGCTCTAGCTTATTCCGCCTTAGAGAAAACCGCGTTGACATTTTTTCCAAATGCCTTGCAATAACTCCTTAACGAAAAGAGCTGGAAGGCTGAAAATGCATATTTAGACTTGTAGGCATTGTGTGAACAAGATAGCGTTGAAAAATCTGCTCCAGCTTATTCCGCCTTAGAGAAAACCGCGTTGACATTTTTTCCAAATGCCTTGCAATATCTCCTTAACGAAAAGAGCTAGAAGGCTGAAAATGCATATTTAGACTTGTAGGCATTGTGTGAACAAGATAGCGTTGAAAAATCTGCTCCAGCTTATTCCGCCTTAGAGAAAACCGCGTTGACATTTTTTCCAAATGCCTTGCAATATCTCCTTAACGAAAAGAGCTAGAAGGCTGAAAATGCATATTTAGACTTGTAGGCATTGTGTGAACAAGATAGCGTTGAAAAATCGGCTCTAGCTTATTCCGCCTTAGAGAAAACCGCGTTGACATTTTTTCCAAATGCCTTGCAATAACTCCTTAACGAAAAGAGCTGGAAGGCTGAAAATGCATATTTAGACTTGTAGGCATTGTGTGAACAAGATAGCGTTGAAAAATCTGCTCCAGCTTATTCCGCCTTAGAGAAAACCGCGTTGACATTTTTTCCAAATGCCTTGCAATATCTCCTTAACGAAAAGAGCTAGAAGGCTGAAAATGCATATTTAGACTTGTAGGCATTGTGTGAACAAGATAGCGTTGAAAAATCGTCTCTAGCTTATTCCGCCTTAGAGAAAACCGCGTTGACATTTTTTCCAAATGCCTTGCAATAACTCCTTAACGAAAAGAGCTGGAAGGCTGAAAATGCATATTTAGACTTGTAGGCATTGTGTGAACAAGATAGCGTTGAAAAATCGGCTCTAGCTTATTCCGCCTTAGAGAAAACCGCGTTGACATTTTTTCCAAATGCCTTGCAATAACTCCTTAACGAAAAGAGCTGGAAGGCTGAAAATGCATATTTAGACTTGTAGGCATTGTGTGAACAAGATAGCGTTGAAAAATCTGCTCCAGCTTATTCCGCCTTAGAGAAAACCGCGTTGACATTTTTTCCAAATGCCTTGCAATATCTCCTTAACGAAAAGAGCTAGAAGGCTGAAAATGCATATTTAGACTTGTAGGCATTGTGTGAACAAGATAGCGTTGAAAAATCGTCTCTAGCTTATTCCGCCTTAGAGAAAACCGCGTTGACATTTTTTCCAAATGCCTTGCAATAACTCCTTAACGAAAAGAGCTGGAAGGCTGAAAATAAATATTTAGACTTGTAGGCATTGTGTGAACAAGATAGCGTTGAAAAATCTGCTCCAGCTTATTCCGCCTTAGAGAAAACCGCGTTGACATTTTTTCCAAATGCCTTGCAATATCTCCTTAACGAAAAGAGCTAGAAGGCTGAAAATGCATATTTAGACTTGTAGGCATTGTGTGAACAAGATAGCGTTGAAAAATCGTCTCTAGCTTATTCCGCCTTAGAGAAAACCGCGTTGACATTTTTTCCAAATGCCTTGCAATAACTCCTTAACGAAAAGAGCTGGAAGGCTGAAAATAAATATTTAGACTTGTAGGCATTGTGTGAACAAGATAGCGTTGAAAAATCTGCTCCAGCTTATTCCGCCTTAGAGAAAACCGCGTTGACATTTTTTCCAAATGCCTTGCAATATCTCCTTAACGAAAAGAGCTAGAAGGCTGAAAATGCATATTTAGACTTGTAGGCATTGTGTGAACAAGATAGCGTTGAAAAATCGTCTCTAGCTTATTCCGCCTTAGAGAAAACCGCGTTGACATTTTTTCCAAATGCCTTGCAATAACTCCTTAACGAAAAGAGCTAGAAGGCTGAAAATGCATATTTAGACTTGTAGGCATTGTGTGAACAAGATAGCGTTGAAAAATCGGCTCTAGCTTATTCCGCCTTAGAGAAAACCGCGTTGACATTTTTTCCAAATGCCTTGCAATATCTCCTTAACGAAAAAAGCTAGAAGGCTGAAAATGCATATTTAGACTTGTAGGCATTGTGTGAACAAGATAGCGTTGAAAAATCGTCTCTAGCTTATTCCGCCTTAGAGA
This sequence comes from Crinia signifera, assembly GCF_055691185.1. Lineage (NCBI taxonomy): Eukaryota > Metazoa > Chordata > Amphibia > Anura > Myobatrachidae > Crinia > Crinia signifera. The sequence continues at coordinate 79,377,314 of NC_139224.1, read as the reverse complement.
AAACCGCGTTGACATTTTTTCCAAATGCCTTGCAATAACTCCTTAACGAAAAGAGCTGGAAGGCTGAAAATGCATATTTAGACTTGTAGGCATTGTGTGAACAAGATAGCGTTGAAAAATCTGCTCCAGCTTATTCCGCCTTAGAGAAAACCGCGTTGACATTTTTTCCAAATGCCTTGCAATATCTCCTTAACGAAAAGAGCTAGAAGGCTGAAAATGCATATTTAGACTTGTAGGCATTGTGTGAACAAGATAGCGTTGAAAAATCTGCTCCAGCTTATTCCGCCTTAGAGAAAACCGCGTTGACATTTTTTCCAAATGCCTTGCAATATCTCCTTAACGAAAAGAGCTAGAAGGCTGAAAATGCATATTTAGACTTGTAGGCATTGTGTGAACAAGATAGCGTTGAAAAATCGGCTCTAGCTTATTCCGCCTTAGAGAAAACCGCGTTGACATTTTTTCCAAATGCCTTGCAATAACTCCTTAACGAGAAGAGCTGGAAGGCTGAAAATGCATATTTAGACTTGTAGGCATTGTGTGAACAAGATAGCGTTGAAAAATCTGCTCCAGCTTATTCCGCCTTAGAGAAAACCGTGTTGACATTTTTTCCAAATGCCTTGCAATATCTCCTTAACGAAAAGAGCTAGAAGGCTGAAAATGCATATTTAGACTTGTAGGCATTGTGTGAACAAGATAGCGTTAAAAAATCGTCTCTAGCTTATTCCGCCTTAGAGAAAACCGCGTTGACATTTTTTCCAAATGCCTTGCAATAACTCCTTAACGAAAAGAGCTGGAAGGCTGAAAATGCATATTTAGACTTGTAGGCATTGTGTGAACAAGATAGCGTTGAAAAATCGGCTCTAGCTTATTCCGCCTTAGAGAAAACCGCGTTGACATTTTTTCCAAATGCCTTGCAATAACTCCTTAACGAAAAGAGCTGGAAGGCTGAAAATGCATATTTAGACTTGTAGGCATTGTGTGAACAAGAAAGCGTTGAAAAATCTGCTCCAGCTTATTCCGCCTTAGAGAAAACCGCGTTGACATTTTTTCCAAATGCCTTGCAATATCTCCTTAACGAAAAGAGCTAGAAGGCTGAAAATGCATATTTAGACTTGTAGGCATTGTGTGAACAAGATAGCGTTGAAAAATCGTCTCTAGCTTATTCCGCCTTAGAGAAAACCGCGTTGACATTTTTTCCAAATGCCTTGCAATAACTCCTTAACGAAAAGAGCTGGAAGGCTGAATATAAATATTTAGACTTGTAGGCATTGTGTGAACAAGATAGCGTTGAAAAATCTGCTCCAGCTTATTCCGCCTTAGAGAAAACCGCGTTGACATTTTTTCCAAATGCCTTGCAATATCTCCTTAACGAAAAGAGCTAGAAGGCTGAAAATGCATATTTAGACTTGTAGGCATTGTGTGAACAAGATAGCGTTGAAAAATCGTCTCTAGCTTATTCCGCCTTAGAGAAAACCGCGTTGACATTTTTTCCAAATGCCTTGCAATAACTCCTTAACGAAAAGAGCTAGAAGGCTGAAAATGCATATTTAGACTTGTAGGCATTGTGTGAACAAGATAGCGTTGAAAAATCGGCTCTAGCTTATTCCGCCTTAGAGAAAACCGCGTTGACATTTTTTCCAAATGCCTTGCAATAACTCCATAACGAAAAGAGCTGGAAGGCTGAAAATGCATATTTAGACTTGTAGGCATTGTGTGAACAAGATAGCGTTGAAAAATCTGCTCCAGCTTATTCCGCCTTAGAGAAAACCGCGTTGACATTTTTTCCAAATGCCTTGCAATATCTCCTTAACGAAAAGAGCTAGAAGGCTGAAAATGCATATTTAGACTTGTAGGCATTGTGTGAACAAGATAGCGTTGAAAAATCGGCTCTAGCTTATTCCGCCTTAGAGAAAACCGCGTTGACATTTTTTCCAAATGCCTTGCAATAACTCCTTAACGAAAAGAGCTGAAAGGCTGAAAATGCATATTTAGACTTGTAGGCATTGTGTGAACAAGATAGCGTTGAAAAATCGGCTCTAGCTTATTCCGCCTTAGAGAAAACCGCGTTGACATTTTTTCCAAATGCCTTGCAATATCTCCTTAACGAAAAGAGCTAGAAGGCTGAAAATGCATATTTAGACTTGTAGGCATTGTGTGAACAAGATAGCGGTGAAAAATCGGCTCTAGCTTATTCCGCCTTAGAGAAAACCGCGTTGACATTTTTTCCAAATGCCTTGCAATAACTCCTTAACGAAAAGAGCTGGAAGGCTGAAAATGCATATTTAGACTTGTAGGCATTGTGTGAACAAGATAGCGTTGAAAAATCTGCTCCAGCTTATTCCGCCTTAGAGAAAACCGCGTTGACATTTTTTCCAAATGCCTTGCAATATCTCCTTAACGAAAAGAGCTAGAAGGCTGAAAATGCATATTTAGACTTGTAGGCATTGTGTGAACAAGATAGCGTTGAAAAATCTGCTCCAGCTTATTCCGCCTTAGAGAAAATCGCGTTGACATTTTTTCCAAATGCCTTGCAATATCTCCTTAACGAAAAGAGCTAGAAGGCTGAAAATGCATATTTAGACTTGTAGGCATTGTGTGAACAAGATAGCGTTGAAAAATCGGCTCTAGCTTATTCCGCCTTAGAGAAAACCGCGTTGACATTTTTTCCAAATGCCTTGCAATAACTCCTTAACGAAAAGAGCTGGAAGGCTGAAAATGCATATTTAGACTTGTAGGCATTGTGTGAACAAGATAGCGTTGAAAAATCTGCTCCAGCTTATTCCGCCTTAGAGAAAACCGCGTTGACATTTTTTCCAAATGCCTTGCAATATCTCCTTAACGAAAAGAGCTAGAAGGCTGAAAATGCATATTTAGACTTGTAGGCATTGTGTGAACAAGATAGCGTTGAAAAATCGTCTCTAGCTTATTCCGCCTTAGAGAAAACCGCGTTGACATTTTTTCCAAATGCCTTGCAATAACTCCTTAACGAAAAGAGCTGGAAGGCTGAAAATGCATATTTAGACTTGTAGGCATTGTGTGAACAAGATAGCGTTGAAAAATCGGCTCTAGCTTATTCCGCCTTAGAGAAAACCGCGTTGACATTTTTTCCAAATGCCTTGCAATAACTCCTTAACGAAAAGAGCTAGAAGGCTGAAAATGCATATTTAGACTTGTAGGCATTGTGTGAACAAGATAGCGTTGAAAAATCGGCTCTAGCTTATTCCGCCTTAGAGAAAACCGCGTTGACATTTTTTCCAAATGCCTTGCAATAACTCCTTAACGAAAAGAGCTGGAAGGCTGAAAATGCATATTTAGACTTGTAGGCATTGTGTGAACAAGATAGCGTTGAAAAATCTGCTCCAGCTTATTCCGCCTTAGAGAAAACCGCGTTGACATTTTTTCCAAATGCCTTGCAATATCTCCTTAACGAAAAGAGCTAGAAGGCTGAAAATGCATATTTAGACTTGTAGGCATTGTGTGAACAAGATAGCGTTGAAAAATCGTCTCTAGCTTATTCCGCCTTAGAGAAAACCGCGTTGACATTTTTTCCAAATGCCTTGCAATATCTCCTTAACGAAAAGAGCTAGAAGGCTGAAAATGCATATTTAGACTTGTAGGCATTGTGTGAACAAGATAGCGTTGAAAAATCTGCTCCAGCTTATTCCGCCTTAGAGAAAATCGCGTTGACATTTTTTCCAAATGCCTTGCAATATCTCCTTAACGAAAAGAGCTAGAAGGCTGAAAATGCATATTTAGACTTGTAGGCATTGTGTGAACAAGATAGCGTTGAAAAATCGGCTCTAGCTTATTCCGCCTTAGAGAAAACCGCGTTGACATTTTTTCCAAATGCCTTGCAATAACTCCTTAACGAAAAGAGCTGGAAGGCTGAAAATGCATATTTAGACTTGTAGGCATTGTGTGAACAAGATAGCGTTGAAAAATCTGCTCCAGCTTATTCCGCCTTAGAGAAAACCGCGTTGACATTTTTTCCAAATGCCTTGCAATATCTCCTTAACGAAAAGAGCTAGAAGGCTGAAAATGCATATTTAGACTTGTAGGCATTGTGTGAACAAGATAGCGTTGAAAAATCGTCTCTAGCTTATTCCGCCTTAGAGAAAACCGCGTTGACATTTTTTCCAAATGCCTTGCAATAACTCCTTAACGAAAAGAGCTGGAAGGCTGAAAATGCATATTTAGACTTGTAGGCATTGTGTGAACAAGATAGCGGTGAAAAATCGGCTCTAGCTTATTCCGCCTTAGAGAAAACCGCGTTGACATTTTTTCCAAATGCCTTGCAATAACTCCTTAACGAAAAGAGCTAGAAGGCTGAAAATGCATATTTAGACTTGTAGGCATTGTGTGAACAAGATAGCGTTGAAAAATCGGCTCTAGCTTATTCCGCCTTAGAGAAAACCGCGTTGACATTTTTTCCAAATGCCTTGCAATAACTCCTTAACGAAAAGAGCTGGAAGGCTGAAAATGCATATTTAGACTTGTAGGCATTGTGTGAACAAGATAGCGTTGAAAAATCTGCTCCAGCTTATTCCGCCTTAGAGAAAACCGCGTTGACATTTTTTCCAAATGCCTTGCAATATCTCCTTAACGAAAAGAGCTAGAAGGCTGAAAATGCATATTTAGACTTGTAGGCATTGTGTGAACAAGATAGCGTTGAAAAATCTGCTCCAGCTTATTCCGCCTTAGAGAAAATCGCGTTGACATTTTTTCCAAATGCCTTGCAATATCTCCTTAACGAAAAGAGCTAGAAGGCTGAAAATGCATATTTAGACTTGTAGGCATTGTGTGAACAAGATAGCGTTGAAAAATCGGCTCTAGCTTATTCCGCCTTAGAGAAAACCGCGTTGACATTTTTTCCAAATGCCTTGCAATAACTCCTTAACGAAAAGAGCTGGAAGGCTGAAAATGCATATTTAGACTTGTAGGCATTGTGTGAACAAGATAGCGTTGAAAAATCTGCTCCAGCTTATTCCGCCTTAGAGAAAACCGCGTTGACATTTTTTCCAAATGCCTTGCAATATCTCCTTAACGAAAAGAGCTAGAAGGCTGAAAATGCATATTTAGACTTGTAGGCATTGTGTGAACAAGATAGCGTTGAAAAATCGTCTCTAGCTTATTCCGCCTTAGAGAAAACCGCGTTGACATTTTTTCCAAATGCCTTGCAATAACTCCTTAACGAAAAGAGCTGGAAGGCTGAAAATGCATATTTAGACTTGTAGGCATTGTGTGAACAAGATAGCGTTGAAAAATCGGCTCTAGCTTATTCCGCCTTAGAGAAAACCGCGTTGACATTTTTTCCAAATGCCTTGCAATAACTCCTTAACGAAAAGAGCTAGAAGGCTGAAAATGCATATTTAGACTTGTAGGCATTGTGTGAACAAGATAGCGTTGAAAAATCGGCTCTAGCTTATTCCGCCTTAGAGAAAACCGCGTTGACATTTTTTCCAAATGCCTTGCAATAACTCCTTAACGAAAAGAGCTGAAAGGCTGAAAATGCATATTTAGACTTGTAGGCATTGTGTGAACAAGATAGCGTTGAAAAATCGGCTCTAGCTTATTCCGCCTTAGAGAAAACCGCGTTGACATTTTTTCCAAATGCCTTGCAATATCTCCTTAACGAAAAGAGCTAGAAGGCTGAAAATGCATATTTAGACTTGTAGGCATTGTGTGAACAAGATAGCGGTGAAAAATCGGCTCTAGCTTATTCCGCCTTAGAGAAAACCGCGTTGACATTTTTTCCAAATGCCTTGCAATAACTCCTTAACGAAAAGAGCTGGAAGGCTGAAAATGCATATTTAGACTTGTAGGCATTGTGTGAACAAGATAGCGTTGAAAAATCGTCTCTAGCTTATTCCGCCTTAGAGAAAACCGCGTTGACATTTTTTCCAAATGCCTTGCAATATCTCCTTAACGAAAAGAGCTAGAAGGCTGAAAATGCATATTTAGACTTGTAGGCATTGTGTGAACAAGATAGCGTTGAAAAATCTGCTCCAGCTTATTCCGCCTTAGAGAAAATCGCGTTGACATTTTTTCCAAATGCCTTGCAATATCTCCTTAACGAAAAGAGCTAGAAGGCTGAAAATGCATATTTAGACTTGTAGGCATTGTGTGAACAAGATAGCGTTGAAAAATCGGCTCTAGCTTATTCCGCCTTAGAGAAAACCGCGTTGACATTTTTTCCAAATGCCTTGCAATAACTCCTTAACGAAAAGAGCTGGAAGGCTGAAAATGCATATTTAGACTTGTAGGCATTGTGTGAACAAGATAGCGTTGAAAAATCTGCTCCAGCTTATTCCGCCTTAGAGAAAACCGCGTTGACATTTTTTCCAAATGCCTTGCAATATCTCCTTAACGAAAAGAGCTAGAAGGCTGAAAATGCATATTTAGACTTGTAGGCATTGTGTGAACAAGATAGCGTTGAAAAATCGTCTCTAGCTTATTCCGCCTTAGAGAAAACCGCGTTGACATTTTTTCCAAATGCCTTGCAATATCTCCTTAACGAAAAGAGCTAGAAGGCTGAAAATGCATATTTAGACTTGTAGGCATTGTGTGAACAAGATAGCGTTGAAAAATCTGCTCCAGCTTATTCCGCCTTAGAGAAAATCGCGTTGACATTTTTTCCAAATGCCTTGCAATATCTCCTTAACGAAAAGAGCTAGAAGGCTGAAAATGCATATTTAGACTTGTAGGCATTGTGTGAACAAGATAGCGTTGAAAAATCGGCTCTAGCTTATTCCGCCTTAGAGAAAACCGCGTTGACATTTTTTCCAAATGCCTTGCAATAACTCCTTAACGAAAAGAGCTGGAAGGCTGAAAATGCATATTTAGACTTGTAGGCATTGTGTGAACAAGATAGCGTTGAAAAATCTGCTCCAGCTTATTCCGCCTTAGAGAAAACCGCGTTGACATTTTTTCCAAATGCCTTGCAATATCTCCTTAACGAAAAGAGCTAGAAGGCTGAAAATGCATATTTAGACTTGTAGGCATTGTGTGAACAAGATAGCGTTGAAAAATCTGCTCCAGCTTATTCCGCCTTAGAGAAAATCGCGTTGACATTTTTTCCAAATGCCTTGCAATATCTCCTTAACGAAAAGAGCTAGAAGGCTGAAAATGCATATTTAGACTTGTAGGCATTGTGTGAACAAGATAGCGTTGAAAAATCGGCTCTAGCTTATTCCGCCTTAGAGAAAACCGCGTTGACATTTTTTCCAAATGCCTTGCAATAACTCCTTAACGAAAAGAGCTGGAAGGCTGAAAATGCATATTTAGACTTGTAGGCATTGTGTGAACAAGATAGCGTTGAAAAATCTGCTCCAGCTTATTCCGCCTTAGAGAAAACCGCGTTGACATTTTTTCCAAATGCCTTGCAATATCTCCTTAACGAAAAGAGCTAGAAGGCTGAAAATGCATATTTAGACTTGTAGGCATTGTGTGAACAAGATAGCGTTGAAAAATCGTCTCTAGCTTATTCCGCCTTAGAGAAAACCGCGTTGACATTTTTTCCAAATGCCTTGCAATAACTCCTTAACGAAAAGAGCTGGAAGGCTGAAAATGCATATTTAGACTTGTAGGCATTGTGTGAACAAGATAGCGTTGAAAAATCGGCTCTAGCTTATTCCGCCTTAGAGAAAACCGCGTTGACATTTTTTCCAAATGCCTTGCAATAACTCCTTAACGAAAAGAGCTGGAAGGCTGAAAATGCATATTTAGACTTGTAGGCATTGTGTGAACAAGATAGCGTTGAAAAATCTGCTCCAGCTTATTCCGCCTTAGAGAAAACCGCGTTGACATTTTTTCCAAATGCCTTGCAATATCTCCTTAACGAAAAGAGCTAGAAGGCTGAAAATGCATATTTAGACTTGTAGGCATTGTGTGAACAAGATAGCGTTGAAAAATCGGCTCTAGCTTATTCCGCCTTAGAGAAAACCGCGTTGACATTTTTTCCAAATGCCTTGCAATATCTCCTTAACGAAAAGAGCTAGAAGGCTGAAAATGCATATTTAGACTTGTAGGCATTGTGTGAACAAGATAGCGGTGAAAAATCGGCTCTAGCTTATTCCGCCTTAGAGAAAACCGCGTTGACATTTTTTCCAAATGCCTTGCAATAACTCCTTAACGAAAAGAGCTGGAAGGCTGAAAATGCATATTTAGACTTGTAGGCATTGTGTGAACAAGATAGCGTTGAAAAATCTGCTCCAGCTTATTCCGCCTTAGAGAAAACCGCGTTGACATTTTTTCCAAATGCCTTGCAATATCTCCTTAACGAAAAGAGCTAGAAGGCTGAAAATGCATATTTAGACTTGTAGGCATTGTGTGAACAAGATAGCGTTGAAAAATCTGCTCCAGCTTATTCCGCCTTAGAGAAAATCGCGTTGACATTTTTTCCAAATGCCTTGCAATATCTCCTTAACGAAAAGAGCTAGAAGGCTGAAAATGCATATTTAGACTTGTAGGCATTGTGTGAACAAGATAGCGTTGAAAAATCGGCTCTAGCTTATTCCGCCTTAGAGAAAACCGCGTTGACATTTTTTCCAAATGCCTTGCAATAACTCCTTAACGAAAAGAGCTGAAAGGCTGAAAATGCATATTTAGACTTGTAGGCATTGTGTGAACAAGATAGCGTTGAAAAATCGGCTCTAGCTTATTCCGCCTTAGAGAAAACCGCGTTGACATTTTTTCCAAATGCCTTGCAATATCTCCTTAACGAAAAGAGCTAGAAGGCTGAAAATGCATATTTAGACTTGTAGGCATTGTGTGAACAAGATAGCGGTGAAAAATCGGCTCTAGCTTATTCCGCCTTAGAGAAAACCGCGTTGACATTTTTTCCAAATGCCTTGCAATAACTCCTTAACGAAAAGAGCTGGAAGGCTGAAAATGCATATTTAGACTTGTAGGCATTGTGTGAACAAGATAGCGTTGAAAAATCGTCTCTAGCTTATTCCGCCTTAGAGAAAACCGCGTTGACATTTTTTCCAAATGCCTTGCAATATCTCCTTAACGAAAAGAGCTAGAAGGCTGAAAATGCATATTTAGACTTGTAGGCATTGTGTGAACAAGATAGCGTTGAAAAATCTGCTCCAGCTTATTCCGCCTTAGAGAAAATCGCGTTGACATTTTTTCCAAATGCCTTGCAATATCTCCTTAACGAAAAGAGCTAGAAGGCTGAAAATGCATATTTAGACTTGTAGGCATTGTGTGAACAAGATAGCGTTGAAAAATCGGCTCTAGCTTATTCCGCCTTAGAGAAAACCGCGTTGACATTTTTTCCAAATGCCTTGCAATAACTCCTTAACGAAAAGAGCTGGAAGGCTGAAAATGCATATTTAGACTTGTAGGCATTGTGTGAACAAGATAGCGTTGAAAAATCTGCTCCAGCTTATTCCGCCTTAGAGAAAACCGCGTTGACATTTTTTCCAAATGCCTTGCAATATCTCCTTAACGAAAAGAGCTAGAAGGCTGAAAATGCATATTTAGACTTGTAGGCATTGTGTGAACAAGATAGCGTTGAAAAATCGTCTCTAGCTTATTCCGCCTTAGAGAAAACCGCGTTGACATTTTTTCCAAATGCCTTGCAATATCTCCTTAACGAAAAGAGCTAGAAGGCTGAAAATGCATATTTAGACTTGTAGGCATTGTGTGAACAAGATAGCGTTGAAAAATCTGCTCCAGCTTATTCCGCCTTAGAGAAAATCGCGTTGACATTTTTTCCAAATGCCTTGCAATATCTCCTTAACGAAAAGAGCTAGAAGGCTGAAAATGCATATTTAGACTTGTAGGCATTGTGTGAACAAGATAGCGTTGAAAAATCGGCTCTAGCTTATTCCGCCTTAGAGAAAACCGCGTTGACATTTTTTCCAAATGCCTTGCAATAACTCCTTAACGAAAAGAGCTGGAAGGCTGAAAATGCATATTTAGACTTGTAGGCATTGTGTGAACAAGATAGCGTTGAAAAATCTGCTCCAGCTTATTCCGCCTTAGAGAAAACCGCGTTGACATTTTTTCCAAATGCCTTGCAATATCTCCTTAACGAAAAGAGCTAGAAGGCTGAAAATGCATATTTAGACTTGTAGGCATTGTGTGAACAAGATAGCGTTGAAAAATCGTCTCTAGCTTATTCCGCCTTAGAGAAAACCGCGTTGACATTTTTTCCAAATGCCTTGCAATATCTCCTTAACGAAAAGAGCTAGAAGGCTGAAAATGCATATTTAGACTTGTAGGCATTGTGTGAACAAGATAGCGTTGAAAAATCTGCTCCAGCTTATTCCGCCTTAGAGAAAATCGCGTTGACATTTTTTCCAAATGCCTTGCAATATCTCCTTAACGAAAAGAGCTAGAAGGCTGAAAATGCATATTTAGACTTGTAGGCATTGTGTGAACAAGATAGCGTTGAAAAATCGGCTCTAGCTTATTCCGCCTTAGAGAAAACCGCGTTGACATTTTTTCCAAATGCCTTGCAATAACTCCTTAACGAAAAGAGCTGGAAGGCTGAAAATGCATATTTAGACTTGTAGGCATTGTGTGAACAAGATAGCGTTGAAAAATCTGCTCCAGCTTATTCCGCCTTAGAGAAAACCGCGTTGACATTTTTTCCAAATGCCTTGCAATATCTCCTTAACGAAAAGAGCTAGAAGGCTGAAAATGCATATTTAGACTTGTAGGCATTGTGTGAACAAGATAGCGTTGAAAAATCGTCTCTAGCTTATTCCGCCTTAGAGAAAACCGCGTTGACATTTTTTCCAAATGCCTTGCAATAACTCCTTAACGAAAAGAGCTGGAAGGCTGAAAATGCATATTTAGACTTGTAGGCATTGTGTGAACAAGATAGCGTTGAAAAATCGGCTCTAGCTTATTCCGCCTTAGAGAAAACCGCGTTGACATTTTTTCCAAATGCCTTGCAATAACTCCTTAACGAAAAGAGCTAGAAGGCTGAAAATGCATATTTAGACTTGTAGGCATTGTGTGAACAAGATAGCGTTGAAAAATCGGCTCTAGCTTATTCCGCCTTAGAGAAAACCGCGTTGACATTTTTTCCAAATGCCTTGCAATAACTCCTTAACGAAAAGAGCTGAAAGGCTGAAAATGCATATTTAGACTTGTAGGCATTGTGTGAACAAGATAGCGTTGAAAAATCGGCTCTAGCTTATTCCGCCTTAGAGAAAACCGCGTTGACATTTTTTCCAAATGCCTTGCAATAACTCCTTAACGAAAAGAGCTGGAAGGCTGAAAATGCATATTTAGACTTGTAGGCATTGTGTGAACAAGATAGCGTTGAAAAATCTGCTCCAGCTTATTCCGCCTTAGAGAAAACCGCGTTGACATTTTTTCCAAATGCCTTGCAATATCTCCTTAACGAAAAGAGCTAGAAGGCTGAAAATGCATATTTAGACTTGTAGGCATTGTGTGAACAAGATAGCGTTGAAAAATCTGCTCCAGCTTATTCCGCCTTAGAGAAAATCGCGTTGACATTTTTTCCAAATGCCTTGCAATATCTCCTTAACGAAAAGAGCTAGAAGGCTGAAAATGCATATTTAGACTTGTAGGCATTGTGTGAACAAGATAGCGTTGAAAAATCGGCTCTAGCTTATTCCGCCTTAGAGAAAACCGCGTTGACATTTTTTCCAAATGCCTTGCAATAACTCCTTAACGAAAAGAGCTGAAAGGCTGAAAATGCATATTTAGACTTGTAGGCATTGTGTGAACAAGATAGCGTTGAAAAATCGGCTCTAGCTTATTCCGCCTTAGAGAAAACCGCGTTGACATTTTTTCCAAATGCCTTGCAATATCTCCTTAACGAAAAGAGCTAGAAGGCTGAAAATGCATATTTAGACTTGTAGGCATTGTGTGAACAAGATAGCGGTGAAAAATCGGCTCTAGCTTATTCCGCCTTAGAGAAAACCGCGTTGACATTTTTTCCAAATGCCTTGCAATAACTCCTTAACGAAAAGAGCTGGAAGGCTGAAAATGCATATTTAGACTTGTAGGCATTGTGTGAACAAGATAGCGTTGAAAAATCGTCTCTAGCTTATTCCGCCTTAGAGAAAACCGCGTTGACATTTTTTCCAAATGCCTTGCAATATCTCCTTAACGAAAAGAGCTAGAAGGCTGAAAATGCATATTTAGACTTGTAGGCATTGTATGAACAAGATAGCGTTGAAAAATCTGCTCCAGCTTATTCCGCCTTAGAGAAAATCGCGTTGACATTTTTTCCAAATGCCTTGCAATATCTCCTTAACGAAAAGAGCTAGAAGGCTGAAAATGCATATTTAGACTTGTAGGCATTGTGTGAACAAGATAGCGTTGAAAAATCGGCTCTAGCTTATTCCGCCTTAGAGAAAACCGCGTTGACATTTTTTCCAAATGCCTTGCAATAACTCCTTAACGAAAAGAGCTGGAAGGCTGAAAATGCATATTTAGACTTGTAGGCATTGTGTGAACAAGATAGCGTTGAAAAATCTGCTCCAGCTTATTCCGCCTTAGAGAAAACCGCGTTGACATTTTTTCCAAATGCCTTGCAATATCTCCTTAACGAAAAGAGCTAGAAGGCTGAAAATGCATATTTAGACTTGTAGGCATTGTGTGAACAAGATAGCGTTGAAAAATCGTCTCTAGCTTATTCCGCCTTAGAGAAAACCGCGTTGACATTTTTTCCAAATGCCTTGCAATATCTCCTTAACGAAAAGAGCTGGAAGGCTGAAAATGCATATTTAGACTTGTAGGCATTGTGTGAACAAGATAGCGTTGAAAAATCTGCTCCAGCTTATTCCGCCTTAGAGAAAATCGCGTTGACATTTTTTCCAAATGCCTTGCAATATCTCCTTAACGAAAAGAGCTAGAAGGCTGAAAATGCATATTTAGACTTGTAGGCATTGTGTGAACAAGATAGCGTTGAAAAATCGGCTCTAGCTTATTCCGCCTTAGAGAAAACCGCGTTGACATTTTTTCCAAATGCCTTGCAATAACTCCTTAACGAAAAGAGCTGGAAGGCTGAAAATGCATATTTAGACTTGTAGGCATTGTGTGAACAAGATAGCGTTGAAAAATCTGCTCCAGCTTATTCCGCCTTAGAGAAAACCGCGTTGACATTTTTTCCAAATGCCTTGCAATATCTCCTTAACGAAAAGAGCTAGAAGGCTGAAAATGCATATTTAGACTTGTAGGCATTGTGTGAACAAGATAGCGTTGAAAAATCGTCTCTAGCTTATTCCGCCTTAGAGAAAACCGCGTTGACATTTTTTCCAAATGCCTTGCAATATCTCCTTAACGAAAAGAGCTAGAAGGCTGAAAATGCATATTTAGACTTGTAGGCATTGTGTGAACAAGATAGCGTTGAAAAATCTGCTCCAGCTTATTCCGCCTTAGAGAAAATCGCGTTGACATTTTTTCCAAATGCCTTGCAATATCTCCTTAACGAAAAGAGCTAGAAGGCTGAAAATGCATATTTAGACTTGTAGGCATTGTGTGAATAAGATAGCGTTGAAAAATCGGCTCTAGCTTATTCCGCCTTAGAGAAAACCGCGTTGACATTTTTTCCAAATGCCTTGCAATAACTCCTTAACGAAAAGAGCTGGAAGGCTGAAAATGCATATTTAGACTTGTAGGCATTGTGTGAACAAGATAGCGTTGAAAAATCTGCTCCAGCTTATTCCGCCTTAGAGAAAACCGCGTTGACATTTTTTCCAAATGCCTTGCAATATCTCCTTAACGAAAAGAGCTAGAAGGCTGAAAATGCATATTTAGACTTGTAGGCATTGTGTGAACAAGATAGCGTTGAAAAATCGTCTCTAGCTTATTCCGCCTTAGAGAAAACCGCGTTGACATTTTTTCCAAATGCCTTGCAATAACTCCTTAACGAAAAGAGCTGGAAGGCTGAAAATGCATATTTAGACTTGTAGGCATTGTGTGAACAAGATAGCGTTGAAAAATCGGCTCTAGCTTATTCCGCCTTAGAGAAAACCGCGTTGACATTTTTTCCAAATGCCTTGCAATAACTCCTTAACGAAAAGAGCTAGAAGGCTGAAAATGCATATTTAGACTTGTAGGCATTGTGTGAACAAGATAGCGTTGAAAAATCGGCTCTAGCTTATTCCGCCTTAGAGAAAACCGCGTTGACATTTTTTCCAAATGCCTTGCAATAACTCCTTAACGAAAAGAGCTGAAAGGCTGAAAATGCATATTTAGACTTGTAGGCATTGTGTGAACAAGATAGCGTTGAAAAATCGGCTCTAGCTTATTCCGCCTTAGAGAAAACCGCGTTGACATTTTTTCCAAATGCCTTGCAATAACTCCTTAACGAAAAGAGCTGGAAGGCTGAAAATGCATATTTAGACTTGTAGGCATTGTGTGAACAAGATAGCGTTGAAAAATCTGCTCCAGCTTATTCCGCCTTAGAGAAAACCGCGTTGACATTTTTTCCAAATGCCTTGCAATATCTCCTTAACGAAAAGAGCTAGAAGGCTGAAAATGCATATTTAGACTTGTAGGCATTGTGTGAACAAGATAGCGTTGAAAAATCTGCTCCAGCTTATTCCGCCTTAGAGAAAATCGCGTTGACATTTTTTCCAAATGCCTTGCAATATCTCCTTAACGAAAAGAGCTAGAAGGCTGAAAATGCATATTTAGACTTGTAGGCATTGTGTGAACAAGATAGCGTTGAAAAATCGGCTCTAGCTTATTCCGCCTTAGAGAAAACCGCGTTGACATTTTTTCCAAATGCCTTGCAATAACTCCTTAACGAAAAGAGCTGGAAGGCTGAAAATGCATATTTAGACTTGTAGGCATTGTGTGAACAAGATAGCGTTGAAAAATCTGCTCCAGCTTATTCCGCCTTAGAGAAAACCGCGTTGACATTTTTTCCAAATGCCTTGCAATATCTCCTTAACGAAAAGAGCTAGAAGGCTGAAAATGCATATTTAGACTTGTAGGCATTGTGTGAACAAGATAGCGTTGAAAAATCGTCTCTAGCTTATTCCGCCTTAGAGAAAACCGCGTTGACATTTTTTCCAAATGCCTTGCAATAACTCCTTAACGAAAAGAGCTGGAAGGCTGAAAATGCATATTTAGACTTGTAGGCATTGTGTGAACAAGATAGCGTTGAAAAATCGGCTCTAGCTTATTCCGCCTTAGAGAAAACCGCGTTGACATTTTTTCCAAATGCCTTGCAATAACTCCTTAACGAAAAGAGCTGGAAGGCTGAAAATGCATATTTAGACTTGTAGGCATTGTGTGAACAAGATAGCGTTGAAAAATCTGCTCCAGCTTATTCCGCCTTAGAGAAAACCGCGTTGACATTTTTTCCAAATGCCTTGCAATATCTCCTTAACGAAAAGAGCTAGAAGGCTGAAAATGCATATTTAGACTTGTAGGCATTGTGTGAACAAGATAGCGTTGAAAAATCGGCTCTAGCTTATTCCGCCTTAGAGAAAACCGCGTTGACATTTTTTCCAAATGCCTTGCAATATCTCCTTAACGAAAAGAGCTAGAAGGCTGAAAATGCATATTTAGACTTGTAGGCATTGTGTGAACAAGATAGCGGTGAAAAATCGGCTCTAGCTTATTCCGCCTTAGAGAAAACCGCGTTGACATTTTTTCCAAATGCCTTGCAATAACTCCTTAACGAAAAGAGCTGGAAGGCTGAAAATGCATATTTAGACTTGTAGGCATTGTGTGAACAAGATAGCGTTGAAAAATCTGCTCCAGCTTATTCCGCCTTAGAGAAAACCGCGTTGACATTTTTTCCAAATGCCTTGCAATATCTCCTTAACGAAAAGAGCTAGAAGGCTGAAAATGCATATTTAGACTTGTAGGCATTGTGTGAACAAGATAGCGTTGAAAAATCTGCTCCAGCTTATTCCGCCTTAGAGAAAATCGCGTTGACATTTTTTCCAAATGCCTTGCAATATCTCCTTAACGAAAAGAGCTAGAAGGCTGAAAATGCATATTTAGACTTGTAGGCATTGTGTGAACAAGATAGCGTTGAAAAATCGGCTCTAGCTTATTCCGCCTTAGAGAAAACCGCGTTGACATTTTTTCCAAATGCCTTGCAATAACTCCTTAACGAAAAGAGCTGGAAGGCTGAAAATGCATATTTAGACTTGTAGGCATTGTGTGAACAAGATAGCGTTGAAAAATCTGCTCCAGCTTATTCCGCCTTAGAGAAAACCGCGTTGACATTTTTTCCAAATGCCTTGCAATATCTCCTTAACGAAAAGAGCTAGAAGGCTGAAAATGCATATTTAGACTTGTAGGCATTGTGTGAACAAGATAGCGTTGAAAAATCGTCTCTAGCTTATTCCGCCTTAGAGAAAACCGCGTTGACATTTTTTCCAAATGCCTTGCATAACTCCTTAACGAAAAGAGCTGGAAGGCTGAAAATGCATATTTAGACTTGTAGGCATTGTGTGAACAAGATAGCGTTGAAAAATCGGCTCTAGCTTATTCCGCCTTAGAGAAAACCGCGTTGACATTTTTTCCAAATGCCTTGCAATAACTCCTTAACGAAAAGAGCTAGAAGGCTGAAAATGCATATTTAGACTTGTAGGCATTGTGTGAACAAGATAGCGTTGAAAAATCGGCTCTAGCTTATTCCGCCTTAGAGAAAACCGCGTTGACATTTTTTCCAAATGCCTTGCAATATCTCCTTAACGAAAAGAGCTAGAAGGCTGAAAATGCATATTTAGACTTGTAGGCATTGTGTGAACAAGATAGCGGTGAAAAATCGGCTCTAGCTTATTCCGCCTTAGAGAAAACCGCGTTGACATTTTTTCCAAATGCCTTGCAATAACTCCTTAACGAAAAGAGCTGGAAGGCTGAAAATGCATATTTAGACTTGTAGGCATTGTGTGAACAAGATAGCGTTGAAAAATCTGCTCCAGCTTATTCCGCCTTAGAGAAAACCGCGTTGACATTTTTTCCAAATGCCTTGCAATATCTCCTTAACGAAAAGAGCTAGAAGGCTGAAAATGCATATTTAGACTTGTAGGCATTGTGTGAACAAGATAGCGTTGAAAAATCTGCTCCAGCTTATTCCGCCTTAGAGAAAATCGCGTTGACATTTTTTCCAAATGCCTTGCAATATCTCCTTAACGAAAAGAGCTAGAAGGCTGAAAATGCATATTTAGACTTGTAGGCATTGTGTGAACAAGATAGCGTTGAAAAATCGGCTCTAGCTTATTCCGCCTTAGAGAAAACCGCGTTGACATTTTTTCCAAATGCCTTGCAATAACTCCTTAACGAAAAGAGCTGGAAGGCTGAAAATGCATATTTAGACTTGTAGGCATTGTGTGAACAAGATAGCGTTGAAAAATCTGCTCCAGCTTATTCCGCCTTAGAGAAAACCGCGTTGACATTTTTTCCAAATGCCTTGCAATATCTCCTTAACGAAAAGAGCTAGAAGGCTGAAAATGCATATTTAGACTTGTAGGCATTGTGTGAACAAGATAGCGTTGAAAAATCGTCTCTAGCTTATTCCGCCTTAGAGAAAACCGCGTTGACATTTTTTCCAAATGCCTTGCAATATCTCCTTAACGAAAAGAGCTAGAAGGCTGAAAATGCATATTTAGACTTGTAGGCATTGTGTGAACAAGATAGCGTTGAAAAATCTGCTCCAGCTTATTCCGCCTTAGAGAAAATCGCGTTGACATTTTTTCCAAATGCCTTGCAATATCTCCTTAACGAAAAGAGCTAGAAGGCTGAAAATGCATATTTAGACTTGTAGGCATTGTGTGAACAAGATAGCGTTGAAAAATCGGCTCTAGCTTATTCCGCCTTAGAGAAAACCGCGTTGACATTTTTTCCAAATGCCTTGCAATAACTCCTTAACGAAAAGAGCTGGAAGGCTGAAAATGCATATTTAGACTTGTAGGCATTGTGTGAACAAGATAGCGTTGAAAAATCTGCTCCAGCTTATTCCGCCTTAGAGAAAACCGCGTTGACATTTTTTCCAAATGCCTTGCAATATCTCCTTAACGAAAAGAGCTAGAAGGCTGAAAATGCATATTTAGACTTGTAGGCATTGTGTGAACAAGATAGCGTTGAAAAATCGTCTCTAGCTTATTCCGCCTTAGAGAAAACCGCGTTGACATTTTTTCCAAATGCCTTGCAATAACTCCTTAACGAAAAGAGCTGGAAGGCTGAAAATGCATATTTAGACTTGTAGGCATTGTGTGAACAAGATAGCGGTGAAAAATCGGCTCTAGCTTATTCCGCCTTAGAGAAAACCGCGTTGACATTTTTTCCAAATGCCTTGCAATAACTCCTTAACGAAAAGAGCTAGAAGGCTGAAAATGCATATTTAGACTTGTAGGCATTGTGTGAACAAGATAGCGTTGAAAAATCGGCTCTAGCTTATTCCGCCTTAGAGAAAACCGCGTTGACATTTTTTCCAAATGCCTTGCAATAACTCCTTAACGAAAAGAGCTGGAAGGCTGAAAATGCATATTTAGACTTGTAGGCATTGTGTGAACAAGATAGCGTTGAAAAATCTGCTCCAGCTTATTCCGCCTTAGAGAAAACCGCGTTGACATTTTTTCCAAATGCCTTGCAATATCTCCTTAACGAAAAGAGCTAGAAGGCTGAAAATGCATATTTAGACTTGTAGGCATTGTGTGAACAAGATAGCGTTGAAAAATCTGCTCCAGCTTATTCCGCCTTAGAGAAAATCGCGTTGACATTTTTTCCAAATGCCTTGCAATATCTCCTTAACGAAAAGAGCTAGAAGGCTGAAAATGCATATTTAGACTTGTAGGCATTGTGTGAACAAGATAGCGTTGAAAAATCGGCTCTAGCTTATTCCGCCTTAGAGAAAACCGCGTTGACATTTTTTCCAAATGCCTTGCAATAACTCCTTAACGAAAAGAGCTGGAAGGCTGAAAATGCATATTTAGACTTGTAGGCATTGTGTGAACAAGATAGCGTTGAAAAATCTGCTCCAGCTTATTCCGCCTTAGAGAAAACCGCGTTGACATTTTTTCCAAATGCCTTGCAATATCTCCTTAACGAAAAGAGCTAGAAGGCTGAAAATGCATATTTAGACTTGTAGGCATTGTGTGAACAAGATAGCGTTGAAAAATCGTCTCTAGCTTATTCCGCCTTAGAGAAAACCGCGTTGACATTTTTTCCAAATGCCTTGCAATAACTCCTTAACGAAAAGAGCTGAAGGCTGAAAATGCATATTTAGACTTGTAGGCATTGTGTGAACAAGATAGCGTTGAAAAATCGGCTCTAGCTTATTCCGCCTTAGAGAAAACCGCGTTGACATTTTTTCCAAATGCCTTGCAATAACTCCTTAACGAAAAGAGCTAGAAGGCTGAAAATGCATATTTAGACTTGTAGGCATTGTGTGAACAAGATAGCGTTGAAAAATCGGCTCTAGCTTATTCCGCCTTAGAGAAAACCGCGTTGACATTTTTTTCCAAATGCCTTGCAATAACTCCTTAACGAAAAGAGCTGAAAGGCTGAAAATGCATATTTAGACTTGTAGGCATTGTAGTGAACAAGATAGCGTTGAAAAATCGGCTCTAGCTTATTCCGCCTTAGAGAAAACCGCGTTGACATTTTTTCCAAATGCCTTGCAATATCTCCTTAACGAAAAGAGCTAGAAGGCTGAAAATGCATATTTAGACTTGTAGGCATTGTGTGAACAAGATAGCGGTGAAAAATCGGCTCTAGCTTATTCCGCCTTAGAGAAAACCGCGTTGACATTTTTTCCAAATGCCTTGCAATAACTCCTTAACGAAAAGAGCTGGAAGGCTGAAAATGCATATTTAGACTTGTAGGCATTGTATGAACAAGATAGCGTTGAAAAATCGTCTCTAGCTTATTCCGCCTTAGAGAAAACCGCGTTGACATTTTTTCCAAATGCCTTGCAATATCTCCTTAACGAAAAGAGCTAGAAGGCTGAAAATGCATATTTAGACTTGTAGGCATTGTGTGAACAAGATAGCGTTGAAAAATCTGCTCCAGCTTATTCCGCCTTAGAGAAAATCGCGTTGACATTTTTTCCAAATGCCTTGCAATATCTCCTTAACGAAAAGAGCTAGAAGGCTGAAAATGCATATTTAGACTTGTAGGCATTGTGTGAACAAGATAGCGTTGAAAAATCGGCTCTAGCTTATTCCGCCTTAGAGAAAACCGCGTTGACATTTTTTCCAAATGCCTTGCAATAACTCCTTAACGAAAAGAGCTGGAAGGCTGAAAATGCATATTTAGACTTGTAGGCATTGTGTGAACAAGATAGCGTTGAAAAATCTGCTCCAGCTTATTCCGCCTTAGAGAAAACCGCGTTGACATTTTTTCCAAATGCCTTGCAATATCTCCTTAACGAAAAGAGCTAGAAGGCTGAAAATGCATATTTAGACTTGTAGGCATTGTGTGAACAAGATAGCGTTGAAAAATCGTCTCTAGCTTATTCCGCCTTAGAGAAAACCGCGTTGACATTTTTTCCAAATGCCTTGCAATATCTCCTTAACGAAAAGAGCTAGAAGGCTGAAAATGCATATTTAGACTTGTAGGCATTGTGTGAACAAGATAGCGTTGAAAAATCTGCTCCAGCTTATTCCGCCTTAGAGAAAATCGCGTTGACATTTTTTCCAAATGCCTTGCAATATCTCCTTAACGAAAAGAGCTAGAAGGCTGAAAATGCATATTTAGACTTGTAGGCATTGTGTGAACAAGATAGCGTTGAAAAATCGGCTCTAGCTTATTCCGCCTTAGAGAAAACCGCGTTGACATTTTTTCCAAATGCCTTGCAATAACTCCTTAACGAAAAGAGCTGGAAGGCTGAAAATGCATATTTAGACTTGTAGGCATTGTGTGAACAAGATAGCGTTGAAAAATCTGCTCCAGCTTATTCCGCCTTAGAGAAAACCGCGTTGACATTTTTTCCAAATGCCTTGCAATATCTCCTTAACGAAAAGAGCTAGAAGGCTGAAAATGCATATTTAGACTTGTAGGCATTGTGTGAACAAGATAGCGTTGAAAAATCGTCTCTAGCTTATTCCGCCTTAGAGAAAACCGCGTTGACATTTTTTCCAAATGCCTTGCAATATCTCCTTAACGAAAAGAGCTAGAAGGCTGAAAATGCATATTTAGACTTGTAGGCATTGTGTGAACAAGATAGCGTTGAAAAATCTGCTCCAGCTTATTCCGCCTTAGAGAAAATCGCGTTGACATTTTTTCCAAATGCCTTGCAATATCTCCTTAACGAAAAGAGCTAGAAGGCTGAAAATGCATATTTAGACTTGTAGGCATTGTGTGAACAAGATAGCGTTGAAAAATCGGCTCTAGCTTATTCCGCCTTAGAGAAAACCGCGTTGACATTTTTTCCAAATGCCTTGCAATAACTCCTTAACGAAAAGAGCTGGAAGGCTGAAAATGCATATTTAGACTTGTAGGCATTGTGTGAACAAGATAGCGTTGAAAAATCTGCTCCAGCTTATTCCGCCTTAGAGAAAACCGCGTTGACATTTTTTCCAAATGCCTTGCAATATCTCCTTAACGAAAAGAGCTAGAAGGCTGAAAATGCATATTTAGACTTGTAGGCATTGTGTGAACAAGATAGCGTTGAAAAATCGTCTCTAGCTTATTCCGCCTTAGAGAAAACCGCGTTGACATTTTTTCCAAATGCCTTGCAATAACTCCTTAACGAAAAGAGCTGGAAGGCTGAAAATGCATATTTAGACTTGTAGGCATTGTGTGAACAAGATAGCGTTGAAAAATCGGCTCTAGCTTATTCCGCCTTAGAGAAAACCGCGTTGACATTTTTTCCAAATGCCTTGCAATAACTCCTTAACGAAAAGAGCTAGAAGGCTGAAAATGCATATTTAGACTTGTAGGCATTGTGTGAACAAGATAGCGTTGAAAAATCGGCTCTAGCTTATTCCGCCTTAGAGAAAACCGCGTTGACATTTTTTCCAAATGCCTTGCAATAACTCCTTAACGAAAAGAGCTGAAAGGCTGAAAATGCATATTTAGACTTGTAGGCATTGTGTGAACAAGATAGCGTTGAAAAATCGGCTCTAGCTTATTCCGCCTTAGAGAAAACCGCGTTGACATTTTTTCCAAATGCCTTGCAATATCTCCTTAACGAAAAGAGCTAGAAGGCTGAAAATGCATATTTAGACTTGTAGGCATTGTGTGAACAAGATAGCGGTGAAAAATCGGCTCTAGCTTATTCCGCCTTAGAGAAAACCGCGTTGACATTTTTTCCAAATGCCTTGCAATAACTCCTTAACGAAAAGAGCTGGAAGGCTGAAAATGCATATTTAGACTTGTAGGCATTGTGTGAACAAGATAGCGTTGAAAAATCTGCTCCAGCTTATTCCGCCTTAGAGAAAACCGCGTTGACATTTTTTCCAAATGCCTTGCAATATCTCCTTAACGAAAAGAGCTAGAAGGCTGAAAATGCATATTTAGACTTGTAGGCATTGTGTGAACAAGATAGCGTTGAAAAATCTGCTCCAGCTTATTCCGCCTTAGAGAAAATCGCGTTGACATTTTTTCCAAATGCCTTGCAATATCTCCTTAACGAAAAGAGCTAGAAGGCTGAAAATGCATATTTAGACTTGTAGGCATTGTGTGAACAAGATAGCGTTGAAAAATCGGCTCTAGCTTATTCCGCCTTAGAGAAAACCGCGTTGACATTTTTTCCAAATGCCTTGCAATAACTCCTTAACGAAAAGAGCTGGAAGGCTGAAAATGCATATTTAGACTTGTAGGCATTGTGTGAACAAGATAGCGTTGAAAAATCTGCTCCAGCTTATTCCGCCTTAGAGAAAACCGCGTTGACATTTTTTCCAAATGCCTTGCAATATCTCCTTAACGAAAAGAGCTAGAAGGCTGAAAATGCATATTTAGACTTGTAGGCATTGTGTGAACAAGATAGCGTTGAAAAATCGTCTCTAGCTTATTCCGCCTTAGAGAAAACCGCGTTGACATTTTTTCCAAATGCCTTGCAATAACTCCTTAACGAAAAGAGCTGGAAGGCTGAAAATGCATATTTAGACTTGTAGGCATTGTGTGAACAAGATAGCGTTGAAAAATCGGCTCTAGCTTATTCCGCCTTAGAGAAAACCGCGTTGACATTTTTTCCAAATGCCTTGCAATAACTCCTTAACGAAAAGAGCTGGAAGGCTGAAAATGCATATTTAGACTTGTAGGCATTGTGTGAACAAGATAGCGTTGAAAAATCTGCTCCAGCTTATTCCGCCTTAGAGAAAACCGCGTTGACATTTTTTCCAAATGCCTTGCAATATCTCCTTAACGAAAAGAGCTAGAAGGCTGAAAATGCATATTTAGACTTGTAGGCATTGTGTGAACAAGATAGCGTTGAAAAATCGTCTCTAGCTTATTCCGCCTTAGAGAAAACCGCGTTGACATTTTTTCCAAATGCCTTGCAATAACTCCTTAACGAAAAGAGCTGGAAGGCTGAAAATAAATATTTAGACTTGTAGGCATTGTGTGAACAAGATAGCGTTGAAAAATCTGCTCCAGCTTATTCCGCCTTAGAGAAAACCGCGTTGACATTTTTTCCAAATGCCTTGCAATATCTCCTTAACGAAAAGAGCTAGAAGGCTGAAAATGCATATTTAGACTTGTAGGCATTGTGTGAACAAGATAGCGTTGAAAAATCGTCTCTAGCTTATTCCGCCTTAGAGAAAACCGCGTTGACATTTTTTCCAAATGCCTTGCAATAACTCCTTAACGAAAAGAGCTAGAAGGCTGAAAATGCATATTTAGACTTGTAGGCATTGTGTGAACAAGATAGCGTTGAAAAATCGGCTCTAGCTTATTCCGCCTTAGAGAAAACCGCGTTGACATTTTTTCCAAATGCCTTGCAATATCTCCTTAACGAAAAAAGCTAGAAGGCTGAAAATGCATATTTAGACTTGTAGGCATTGTGTGAACAAGATAGCGTTGAAAAATCGTCTCTAGCTTATTCCGCCTTAGAGAAAACCGCGTTGACATTTTTTCCAAATGCCTTGCAATAACTCCTTAACGAAAAGAGCTGGAAGGCTAAAAATGCATATTTAGACTTGTAGGCATTGTGTCAACAAGATAGCGTTGAAAAATCTGCTCCAGCTTATTCGGCCTTAGAGAAAACCGCGTTGACATTTTTTCCAAATGCCTTGCAATATCTCCTTAACGAAAAGAGCTAGAAGGCTGAAAATGCATATTTAGACTTGTAGGCATTGTGTGAACAAGATAGCGTTGAAAAATCTGCTCCAGCTTATTCCGCCTTAGAGAAAACCGCGTTGACATTTTTTCCAAATGCCTTGCAATATCTCCTTAACGAAAAGAGCTAGAAGGCTGAAAATGCATATTTAGACTTGTAGGCATTGTGTGAACAAGATAGCGTTGAAAAATCGGCTCTAGCTTATTCCGCCTTAGAGAAAACCGCGTTGACATTTTTTCCAAATGCCTTGCAATAACTCCTTAACGAGAAGAGCTGGAAGGCTGAAAATGCATATTTAGACTTGTAGGCATTGTGTGAACAAGATAGCGTTGAAAAATCTGCTCCAGCTTATTCCGCCTTAGAGAAAACCGTGTTGACATTTTTTCCAAATGCCTTGCAATATCTCCTTAACGAAAAGAGCTAGAAGGCTGAAAATGCATATTTAGACTTGTAGGCATTGTGTGAACAAGATAGCGTTGAAAAATCGTCTCTAGCTTATTCCGCCTTAGAGAAAACCGCGTTGACATTTTTTCCAAATGCCTTGCAATAACTCCTTAACGAAAAGAGCTGGAAGGCTGAAAATAAATATTTAGACTTGTAGGCATTGTGTGAACAAGATAGCGTTGAAAAATCTGCTCCAGCTTATTCCGCCTTAGAGAAAACCGCGTTGACATTTTTTCCAAATGCCTTGCAATATCTCCTTAACGAAAAGAGCTAGAAGGCTGAAAATGCATATTTAGACTTGTAGGCATTGTGTGAACAAGATAGCGTTGAAAAATCGTCTCTAGCTTATTCCGCCTTAGAGAAAACCGCGTTGACATTTTTTCCAAATGCCTTGCAATAACTCCTTAACGAAAAGAGCTAGAAGGCTGAAAATGCATATTTAGACTTGTAGGCATTGTGTGAACAAGATAGCGTTGAAAAATCGGCTCTAGCTTATTCCGCCTTAGAGAAAACCGCGTTGACATTTTTTCCAAATGCCTTGCAATAACTCCTTAACGAAAAGAGCTGGAAGGCTGAAAATGCATATTTAGACTTGTAGGCATTGTGTGAACAAGATAGCGTTGAAAAATCTGCTCCAGCTTATTCCGCCTTAGAGAAAACCGCGTTGACATTTTTTCCAAATGCCTTGCAATATCTCCTTAACGAAAAGAGCTAGAAGGCTGAAAATGCATATTTAGACTTGTAGGCATTGTGTGAACAAGATAGCGTTGAAAAATCGGCTCTAGCTTATTCCGCCTTAGAGAAAACCGCGTTGACATTTTTTCCAAATGCCTTGCAATAACTCCTTAACGAAAAGAGCTGGAAGGCTGAAAATGCATATTTAGACTTGTAGGCATTGTGTGAACAAGATAGCGTTGAAAAATCGGCTCTAGCTTATTCCGCCTTAGAGAAAACCGCGTTGACATTTTTTCCAAATGCCTTGCAATAACTCCTTAACGAAAAGAGCTGGAAGGCTGAAAATGCATATTTAGACTTGTAGGCATTGTGTGAACAAGATAGCGTTGAAAAATCTGCTCCAGCTTATTCCGCCTTAGAGAAAACCGCGTTGACATTTTTTCCAAATGCCTTGCAATATCTCCTTAACGAAAAGAGCTAGAAGGCTGAAAATGCATATTTAGACTTGTAGGCATTGTGTGAACAAGATAGCGTTGAAAAATCGTCTCTAGCTTATTCCGCCTTAGAGAAAACCGCGTTGACATTTTTTCCAAATGCCTTGCAATAACTCCTTAACGAAAAGAGCTGGAAGGCTGAAAATAAATATTTAGACTTGTAGGCATTGTGTGAACAAGATAGCGTTGAAAAATCTGCTCCAGCTTATTCCGCCTTAGAGAAAACCGCGTTGACATTTTTTCCAAATGCCTTGCAATATCTCCTTAACGAAAAGAGCTAGAAGGCTGAAAATGCATATTTAGACTTGTAGGCATTGTGTGAACAAGATAGCGTTGAAAAATCGTCTCTAGCTTATTCCGCCTTAGAGAAAACCGCGTTGACATTTTTTCCAAATGCCTTGCAATAACTCCTTAACGAAAAGAGCTAGAAGGCTGAAAATGCATATTTAGACTTGTAGGCATTGTGTGAACAAGATAGCGTTGAAAAATCGGCTCTAGCTTATTCCGCCTTAGAGAAAACCGCGTTGACATTTTTTCCAAATGCCTTGCAATATCTCCTTAACGAAAAAAGCTAGAAGGCTGAAAATGCATATTTAGACTTGTAGGCATTGTGTGAACAAGATAGCGTTGAAAAATCGTCTCTAGCTTATTCCGCCTTAGAGAAAACCGCGTTGACATTTTTTCCAAATGCCTTGCAATAACTCCTTAACGAAAAGAGCTGGAAGGCTAAAAATGCATATTTAGACTTGTAGGCATTGTGTCAACAAGATAGCGTTGAAAAATCTGCTCCAGCTTATTCCGCCTTAGAGAAAACCGCGTTGACATTTTTTCCAAATGCCTTGCAATATCTCCTTAACGAAAAGAGCTAGAAGGCTGAAAATGCATATTTAGACTTGTAGGCATTGTGTGAACAAGATAGCGTTGAAAAATCTGCTCCAGCTTATTCCGCCTTAGAGAAAACCGCGTTGACATTTTTTCCAAATGCCTTGCAATATCTCCTTAACGAAAAGAGCTAGAAGGCTGAAAATGCATATTTAGACTTGTAGGCATTGTGTGAACAAGATAGCGTTGAAAAATCGGCTCTAGCTTATTCCGCCTTAGAGAAAACCGCGTTGACATTTTTTCCAAATGCCTTGCAATAACTCCTTAACGAGAAGAGCTGGAAGGCTGAAAATGCATATTTAGACTTGTAGGCATTGTGTGAACAAGATAGCGTTGAAAAATCTGCTCCAGCTTATTCCGCCTTAGAGAAAACCGTGTTGACATTTTTTCCAAATGCCTTGCAATATCTCCTTAACGAAAAGAGCTAGAAGGCTGAAAATGCATATTTAGACTTGTAGGCATTGTGTGAACAAGATAGCGTTGAAAAATCGTCTCTAGCTTATTCCGCCTTAGAGAAAACCGCGTTGACATTTTTTCCAAATGCCTTGCAATAACTCCTTAACGAAAAGAGCTGGAAGGCTGAAAATAAATATTTAGACTTGTAGGCATTGTGTGAACAAGATAGCGTTGAAAAATCTGCTCCAGCTTATTCCGCCTTAGAGAAAACCGCGTTGACATTTTTTCCAAATGCCTTGCAATATCTCCTTAACGAAAAGAGCTAGAAGGCTGAAAATGCATATTTAGACTTGTAGGCATTGTGTGAACAAGATAGCGTTGAAAAATCGGCTCTAGCTTATTCCGCCTTAGAGAAAACCGCGTTGACATTTTTTCCAAATGCCTTGCAATAACTCCTTAACGAAAAGAGCTGGAAGGCTGAAAATGCATATTTAGACTTGTAGGCATTGTGTGAACAAGATAGCGTTGAAAAATCGGCTCTAGCTTATTCCGCCTTAGAGAAAACCGCGTTGACATTTTTTCCAAATGCCTTGCAATAACTCCTTAACGAAAAGAGCTGGAAGGCTGAAAATGCATATTTAGACTTGTAGGCATTGTGTGAACAAGATAGCGTTGAAAAATCTGCTCCAGCTTATTCCGCCTTAGAGAAAACCGCGTTGACATTTTTTCCAAATGCCTTGCAATATCTCCTTAACGAAAAGAGCTAGAAGGCTGAAAATGCATATTTAGACTTGTAGGCATTGTGTGAACAAGATAGCGTTGAAAAATCGTCTCTAGCTTATTCCGCCTTAGAGAAAACCGCGTTGACATTTTTTCCAAATGCCTTGCAATAACTCCTTAACGAAAAGAGCTGGAAGGCTGAAAATAAATATTTAGACTTGTAGGCATTGTGTGAACAAGATAGCGTTGAAAAATCTGCTCCAGCTTATTCCGCCTTAGAGAAAACCGCGTTGACATTTTTTCCAAATGCCTTGCAATATCTCCTTAACGAAAAGAGCTAGAAGGCTGAAAATGCATATTTAGACTTGTAGGCATTGTGTGAACAAGATAGCGTTGAAAAATCGTCTCTAGCTTATTCCGCCTTAGAGAAAACCGCGTTGACATTTTTTCCAAATGCCTTGCAATAACTCCTTAACGAAAAGAGCTAGAAGGCTGAAAATGCATATTTAGACTTGTAGGCATTGTGTGAACAAGATAGCGTTGAAAAATCGGCTCTAGCTTATTCCGCCTTAGAGAAAACCGCGTTGACATTTTTTCCAAATGCCTTGCAATATCTCCTTAACGAAAAAAGCTAGAAGGCTGAAAATGCATATTTAGACTTGTAGGCATTGTGTGAACAAGATAGCGTTGAAAAATCGTCTCTAGCTTATTCCGCCTTAGAGAAAACCGCGTTGACATTTTTTCCAAATGCCTTGCAATAACTCCTTAACGAAAAGAGCTGGAAGGCTAAAAATGCATATTTAGACTTGTAGGCATTGTGTCAACAAGATAGCGTTGAAAAATCTGCTCCAGCTTATTCCGCCTTAGAGAAAACCGCGTTGACATTTTTTCCAAATGCCTTGCAATATCTCCTTAACGAAAAGAGCTAGAAGGCTGAAAATGCATATTTAGACTTGTAGGCATTGTGTGAACAAGATAGCGTTGAAAAATCTGCTCCAGCTTATTCCGCCTTAGAGAAAACCGCGTTGACATTTTTTCCAAATGCCTTGCAATATCTCCTTAACGAAAAGAGCTAGAAGGCTGAAAATGCATATTTAGACTTGTAGGCATTGTGTGAACAAGATAGCGTTGAAAAATCGGCTCTAGCTTATTCCGCCTTAGAGAAAACCGCGTTGACATTTTTTCCAAATGCCTTGCAATAACTCCTTAACGAGAAGAGCTGGAAGGCTGAAAATGCATATTTAGACTTGTAGGCATTGTGTGAACAAGATAGCGTTGAAAAATCTGCTCCAGCTTATTCCGCCTTAGAGAAAACCGTGTTGACATTTTTTCCAAATGCCTTGCAATATCTCCTTAACGAAAAGAGCTAGAAGGCTGAAAATGCATATTTAGACTTGTAGGCATTGTGTGAACAAGATAGCGTTGAAAAATCGTCTCTAGCTTATTCCGCCTTAGAGAAAACCGCGTTGACATTTTTTCCAAATGCCTTGCAATAACTCCTTAACGAAAAGAGCTGGAAGGCTGAAAATAAATATTTAGACTTGTAGGCATTGTGTGAACAAGATAGCGTTGAAAAATCTGCTCCAGCTTATTCCGCCTTAGAGAAAACCGCGTTGACATTTTTTCCAAATGCCTTGCAATATCTCCTTAACGAAAAGAGCTAGAAGGCTGAAAATGCATATTTAGACTTGTAGGCATTGTGTGAACAAGATAGCGTTGAAAAATCGTCTCTAGCTTATTCCGCCTTAGAGAAAACCGCGTTGACATTTTTTCCAAATGCCTTGCAATAACTCCTTAACGAAAAGAGCTAGAAGGCTGAAAATGCATATTTAGACTTGTATGCATTGTGTGAACAAGATAGCGTTAAAAAATCGGCTCTAGCTTATTCCGCCTTAGAGAAAACCGCGTTGACATTTTTTCCAAATGCCTTGCAATAACTCCTTAACGAAAAGAGCTGGAAGGCTGAAAATGCATATTTAGACTTGTAGGCATTGTGTGAACAAGATAGCGTTGAAAAATCTGCTCCAGCTTATTCCGCCTTAGAGAAAACCGCGTTGACATTTTTTCCAAATGCCTTGCAATATCTCCTTAACGAAAAGAGCTAGAAGGCTGAAAATGCATATTTAGACTTGTAGGCATTGTGTGAACAAGATAGCGTTGAAAAATCGGCTCTAGCTTATTCCGCCTTAGAGAAAACCGCGTTGACATTTTTTCCAAATGCCTTGCAATAACTCCTTAACGAAAAGAGCTGGAAGGCTGAAAATGCATATTTAGACTTGTAGGCATTGTGTGAACAAGATAGCGTTGAAAAATCGGCTCTAGCTTATTCCGCCTTAGAGAAAACCGCGTTGACATTTTTTCCAAATGCCTTGCAATATCTCCTTAACGAAAAGAGCTAGAAGGCTGAAAATGCATATTTAGACTTGTAGGCATTGTGTGAACAAGATAGCGTTGAAAAATCGGCTCTAGCTTATTCCGCCTTAGAGAAAACCGCGTTGACATTTTTTCCAAATGCCTTGCAATAACTCCTTAACGAAAAGAGCTGGAAGGCTGAAAATGTATATTTAGACTTGTAGGCATTGTGTGAACAAGATAGCGTTGAAAAATCGGCTCTAGCTTATTCCGCCTTAGAGAAAACCGCGTTGACATTTTTTCCAAATGCCTTGCAATAACTCCTTAACGAAAAGAGCTGGAAGGCTGAAAATGCATATTTAGACTTGTAGGCATTGTGTGAACAAGATAGCGTTGAAAAATCGGCTCTAGCTTATTCCGCCTTAGAGAAAACCGCGTTGACATTTTTTCCAAATGCCTTGCAATAACTCCTTAACGAAAAGAGCTGGAAGGCTGAAAATGCATATTTAGACTTGTAGGCATTGTGTGAACAAGATAGCGTTGAAAAATCTGCTCCAGCTTATTCCGCCTTAGAGAAAACCGCGTTGACATTTTTTCCAAATGCCTTGCAATATCTCCTTAACGAAAAGAGCTAGAAGGCTGAAAATGCATATTTAGACTTGTAGGCATTGTGTGAACAAGATAGCGTTGAAAAATCTGCTCCAGCTTATTCCGCCTTAGAGAAAACCGCGTTGACATTTTTTTCCAAATGCCTTGCAATATCTCCTTAACGAAAAGAGCTAGAAGGCTGAAAATGCATATTTAGACTTGTAGGCATTGTGTGAACAAGATAGCGTTGAAAAATCGTCTCTAGCTTATTCCGCCTTAGAGAAAACCGCGTTGACATTTTTTCCAAATGCCTTGCAATAACTCCTTAACGAAAAGAGCTAGAAGGCTGAAAATGCATATTTAGACTTGTAGGCATTGTGTGAACAAGATAGCGTTGAAAAATCGGCTCTAGCTTATTCCGCCTTAGAGAAAACCGCGTTGACATTTTTTCCATATGCCTTGCAATATCTCCTTAACGAAAAAAGCTAGAAGGCTGAAAATGCATATTTAGACTTGTAGGCATTGTGTGAACAAGATAGCGTTGAAAAATCGTCTCTAGCTTATTCCGCCTTAGAGAAAACCGCGTTGACATTTTTTCCAAATGCCTTGCAATAACTCCTTAACGAAAAGAGCTGGAAGGCTGAAAATGCATATTTAGACTTGTAGGCATTGTGTGAACAAGATAGCGTTGAAAAATCTGCTCCAGCTTATTCCGCCTTAGAGAAAACCGCGTTGACATTTTTTCCAAATGCCTTGCAATATCTCCTTAACGAAAAGAGCTAGAAGGCTGAAAATGCATATTTAGACTTGTAGGCATTGTGTGAACAAGATAGCGTTGAAAAATCTGCTCCAGCTTATTCCGCCTTAGAGAAAACCGCGTTGACATTTTTTCCAAATGCCTTGCAATATCTCCTTAACGAAAAGAGCTAGAAGGCTGAAAATGCATATTTAGACTTGTAGGCATTGTGTGAACAAGATAGCGTTGAAAAATCGGCTCTAGCTTATTCCGCCTTAGAGAAAACCGCGTTGACATTTTTTCCAAATGCCTTGCAATAACTCCTTAACGAGAAGAGCTGGAAGGCTGAAAATGCATATTTAGACTTGTAGGCATTGTGTGAACAAGATAGCGTTGAAAAATCTGCTCCAGCTTATTCCGCCTTAGAGAAAACCGTGTTGACATTTTTTCCAAATGCCTTGCAATATCTCCCTAACGAAAAGAGCTAGAAGGCTGAAAATGCATATTTAGACTTGTAGGCATTGTGTGAACAAGATAGCGTTGAAAAATCGTCTCTAGCTTATTCCGCCTTAGAGAAAACCGCGTTGACATTTTTTCCAAATGCCTTGCAATAACTCCTTAACGAAAAGAGCTGGAAGGCTGAAAATGCATATTTAGACTTGTAGGCATTGTGTGAACAAGATAGCGTTGAAAAATCGGCTCTAGCTTATTCCGCCTTAGAGAAAACCGCGTTGACATTTTTTCCAAATGCCTTGCAATAACTCCTTAACGAAAAGAGCTGGAAGGCTGAAAATGCATATTTAGACTTGTAGGCATTGTGTGAACAAGAAAGCGTTGAAAAATCTGCTCCAGCTTATTCCGCCTTAGAGAAAACCGCGTTGACATTTTTTCCAAATGCCTTGCAATATCTCCTTAACGAAAAGAGCTAGAAGGCTGAAAATGCATATTTAGACTTGTAGGCATTGTGTGAACAAGATAGCGTTGAAAAATCGTCTCTAGCTTATTCCGCCTTAGAGAAAACCGCGTTGACGTTTTTTCCAAATGCCTTGCAATAACTCCTTAACGAAAAGAGCTGGAAGGCTGAAAATAAATATTTAGACTTGTAGGCATTGTGTGAACAAGATAGCGTTGAAAAATCTGCTCCAGCTTATTCCGCCTTAGAGAAAACCGCGTTGACATTTTTTCCAAATGCCTTGCAATATCTCCTTAACGAAAAGAGCTAGAAGGCTGAAAATGCATATTTAGACTTGTAGGCATTGTGTGAACAAGATAGCGTTGAAAAATCGTCTCTAGCTTATTCCGCCTTAGAGAAAACCGCGTTGACATTTTTTCCAAATGCCTTGCAATAACTCCTTAACGAAAAGAGCTAGAAGGCTGAAAATGCATATTTAGACTTGTAGGCATTGTGTGAACAAGATAGCGTTGAAAAATCGGCTCTAGCTTATTCCGCCTTAGAGAAAACCGCGTTGACATTTTTTCCAAATGCCTTGCAATAACTCCTTAACGAAAAGAGCTGGAAGGCTGAAAATGCATATTTAGACTTGTAGGCATTGTGTGAACAAGATAGCGTTGAAAAATCTGCTCCAGCTTATTCCGCCTTAGAGAAAACCGCGTTGACATTTTTTCCAAATGCCTTGCAATATCTCCTTAACGAAAAGAGCTAGAAGGCTGAAAATGCATATTTAGACTTGTAGGCATTGTGTGAACAAGATAGCGTTGAAAAATCGGCTCTAGCTTATTCCGCCTTAGAGAAAACCGCGTTGACATTTTTTCCAAATGCCTTGCAAT
The DNA here is from genome assembly GCF_055691185.1 of Crinia signifera. Lineage (NCBI taxonomy): Eukaryota > Metazoa > Chordata > Amphibia > Anura > Myobatrachidae > Crinia > Crinia signifera. Next base: position 79,344,055 of record NC_139224.1, on the reverse strand, counting down.
AACTCCTTAACGAAAAGAGCTGGAAGGCTGAAAATGCATATTTAGACTTGTAGGCATTGTGTGAACAAGATAGCGTTGAAAAATCTGCTCCAGCTTATTCCGCCTTAGAGAAAACCGCGTTGACATTTTTTCCAAATGCCTTGCAATATCTCCTTAACGAAAAGAGCTAGAAGGCTGAAAATGCATATTTAGACTTGTAGGCATTGTGTGAACAAGATAGCGTTGAAAAATCGTCTCTAGCTTATTCCGCCTTAGAGAAAACCGCGTTGACATTTTTTCCAAATGCCTTGCAATAACTCCTTAACGAAAAGAGCTGGAAGGCTGAAAATAAATATTTAGACTTGTAGGCATTGTGTGAACAAGATAGCGTTGAAAAATCTGCTCCAGCTTATTCCGCCTTAGAGAAAACCGCGTTGACATTTTTTCCAAATGCCTTGCAATATCTCCTTAACGAAAAGAGCTAGAAGGCTGAAAATGCATATTTAGACTTGTAGGCATTGTGTGAACAAGATAGCGTTGAAAAATCGGCTCTAGCTTATTCCGCCTTAGAGAAAACCGCGTTGACATTTTTTCCAAATGCCTTGCAATATCTCCTTAACGAAAAGAGCTAGAAGGCTGAAAATGCATATTTAGACTTGTAGGCATTGTGTGAACAAGATAGCGTTGAAAAATCGGCTCTAGCTTATTCCGCCTTAGAGAAAACCGCGTTGACATTTTTTCCAAATGCCTTGCAATAACTCCTTAACGAGAAGAGCTGGAAGGCTGAAAATGCATATTTAGACTTGTAGGCATTGTGTGAACAAGATAGCGTTGAAAAATCTGCTCCAGCTTATTCCGCCTTAGAGAAAACCGTGTTGACATTTTTTCCAAATGCCTTGCAATATCTCCTTAACGAAAAGAGCTAGAAGGCTGAAAATGCATATTTAGACTTGTAGGCATTGTGTGAACAAGATAGCGTTGAAAAATCGTCTCTAGCTTATTCCGCCTTAGAGAAAACCGCGTTGACATTTTTTCCAAATGCCTTGCAATAACTCCTTAACGAAAAGAGCTGGAAGGCTGAAAATGCATATTTAGACTTGTAGGCATTGTGTGAACAAGATAGCGTTGAAAAATCGGCTCTAGCTTATTCCGCCTTAGAGAAAACCGCGTTGACATTTTTTCCAAATGCCTTGCAATAACTCCTTAACGAAAAGAGCTGGAAGGCTGAAAATGCATATTTAGACTTGTAGGCATTGTGTGAACAAGAAAGCGTTAAAAAATCTGCTCCAGCTTATTCCGCCTTAGAGAAAACCGCGTTGACATTTTTTCCAAATGCCTTGCAATATCTCCTTAACGAAAAGAGCTAGAAGGCTGAAAATGCATATTTAGACTTGTAGGCATTGTGTGAACAAGATAGCGTTGAAAAATCGTCTCTAGCTTATTCCGCCTTAGAGAAAACCGCGTTGACATTTTTTCCAAATGCCTTGCAATAACTCCTTAACGAAAAGAGCTGGAAGGCTGAAAATAAATATTTAGACTTGTAGGCATTGTGTGAACAAGATAGCGTTGAAAAATCTGCTCCAGCTTATTCCGCCTTAGAGAAAACCGCGTTGACATTTTTTCCAAATGCCTTGCAATATCTCCTTAACGAAAAGAGCTAGAAGGCTGAAAATGCATATTTAGACTTGTAGGCATTGTGTGAACAAGATAGCGTTGAAAAATCGTCTCTAGCTTATTCCGCCTTAGAGAAAACCGCGTTGACATTTTTTCCAAATGCCTTGCAATAACTCCTTAACGAAAAGAGCTAGAAGGCTGAAAATGCATATTTAGACTTGTAGGCATTGTGTGAACAAGATAGCGTTGAAAAATCGGCTCTAGCTTATTCCGCCTTAGAGAAAACCGCGTTGACATTTTTTCCAAATGCCTTGCAATAACTCCTTAACGAAAAGAGCTGGAAGGCTGAAAATGCATATTTAGACTTGTAGGCATTGTGTGAACAAGATAGCGTTGAAAAATCTGCTCCAGCTTATTCCGCCTTAGAGAAAACCGCGTTGACATTTTTTCCAAATGCCTTGCAATATCTCCTTAACGAAAAGAGCTAGAAGGCTGAAAATGCATATTTAGACTTGTAGGCATTGTGTGAACAAGATAGCGTTGAAAAATCGGCTCTAGCTTATTCCGCCTTAGAGAAAACCGCGTTGACATTTTTTCCAAATGCCTTGCAATAACTCCTTAACGAAAAGAGCTGGAAGGCTGAAAATGCATATTTAGACTTGTAGGCATTGTGTGAACAAGATAGCGTTGAAAAATCTGCTCCAGCTTATTCCGCCTTAGAGAAAACCGCGTTGACATTTTTTCCAAATGCCTTGCAATATCTCCTTAACGAAAAGAGCTAGAAGGCTGAAAATGCATATTTAGACTTGTAGGCATTGTGTGAACAAGATAGCGTTGAAAAATCGTCTCTAGCTTATTCCGCCTTAGAGAAAACCGCGTTGACATTTTTTCCAAATGCCTTGCAATAACTCCTTAACGAAAAGAGCTGGAAGGCTGAAAATAAATATTTAGACTTGTAGGCATTGTGTGAACAAGATAGCGTTGAAAAATCTGCTCCAGCTTATTCCGCCTTAGAGAAAACCGCGTTGACATTTTTTCCAAATGCCTTGCAATATCTCCTTAACGAAAAGAGCTAGAAGGCTGAAAATGCATATTTAGACTTGTAGGCATTGTGTGAACAAGATAGCGTTGAAAAATCGGCTCTAGCTTATTCCGCCTTAGAGAAAACCGCGTTGACATTTTTTCCAAATGCCTTGCAATATCTCCTTAACGAAAAGAGCTAGAAGGCTGAAAATGCATATTTAGACTTGTAGGCATTGTGTGAACAAGATAGCGTTGAAAAATCGGCTCTAGCTTATTCCGCCTTAGAGAAAACCGCGTTGACATTTTTTCCAAATGCCTTGCAATAACTCCTTAACGAGAAGAGCTGGAAGGCTGAAAATGCATATTTAGACTTGTAGGCATTGTGTGAACAAGATAGCGTTGAAAAATCTGCTCCAGCTTATTCCGCCTTAGAGAAAACCGTGTTGACATTTTTTCCAAATGCCTTGCAATATCTCCTTAACGAAAAGAGCTAGAAGGCTGAAAATGCATATTTAGACTTGTAGGCATTGTGTGAACAAGATAGCGTTGAAAAATCGTCTCTAGCTTATTCCGCCTTAGAGAAAACCGCGTTGACATTTTTTCCAAATGCCTTGCAATAACTCCTTAACGAAAAGAGCTGGAAGGCTGAAAATGCATATTTAGACTTGTAGGCATTGTGTGAACAAGATAGCGTTGAAAAATCGGCTCTAGCTTATTCCGCCTTAGAGAAAACCGCGTTGACATTTTTTCCAAATGCCTTGCAATAACTCCTTAACGAAAAGAGCTGGAAGGCTGAAAATGCATATTTAGACTTGTAGGCATTGTGTGAACAAGAAAGCGTTGAAAAATCTGCTCCAGCTTATTCCGCCTTAGAGAAAACCGCGTTGACATTTTTTCCAAATGCCTTGCAATATCTCCTTAACGAAAAGAGCTAGAAGGCTGAAAATGCATATTTAGACTTGTAGGCATTGTGTGAACAAGATAGCGTTGAAAAATCGTCTCTAGCTTATTCCGCCTTAGAGAAAACCGCGTTGACATTTTTTCCAAATGCCTTGCAATAACTCCTTAACGAAAAGAGCTGGAAGGCTGAAAATAAATATTTAGACTTGTAGGCATTGTGTGAACAAGATAGCGTTGAAAAATCTGCTCCAGCTTATTCCGCCTTAGAGAAAACCGCGTTGACATTTTTTCCAAATGCCTTGCAATATCTCCTTAACGAAAAGAGCTAGAAGGCTGAAAATGCATATTTAGACTTGTAGGCATTGTGTGAACAAGATAGCGTTGAAAAATCGTCTCTAGCTTATTCCGCCTTAGAGAAAACCGCGTTGACATTTTTTCCAAATGCCTTGCAATAACTCCTTAACGAAAAGAGCTAGAAGGCTGAAAATGCATATTTAGACTTGTAGGCATTGTGTGAACAAGATAGCGTTGAAAAATCGTCTCTAGCTTATTCCGCCTTAGAGAAAACCGCGTTGACATTTTTTCCAAATGCCTTGCAATAACTCCTTAACGAAAAGAGCTAGAAGGCTGAAAATGCATATTTAGACTTGTAGGCATTGTGTGAACAAGATAGCGTTGAAAAATCGGCTCTAGCTTATTCCGCCTTAGAGAAAACCGCGTTGACATTTTTTCCAAATGCCTTGCAATATCTCCTTAACGAAAAGAGCTAGAAGGCTGAAAATGCATATTTAGACTTGTAGGCATTGTGTGAACAAGATAGCGTTGAAAAATCGTCTCTAGCTTATTCCGCCTTAGAGAAAACCGCGTTGACATTTTTTCCAAATGCCTTGCAATAACTCCTTAACGAAAAGAGCTGGAAGGCTGAAAATAAATATTTAGACTTGTAGGCATTGTGTGAACAAGATAGCGTTGAAAAATCTGCTCCAGCTTATTCCGCCTTAGAGAAAACCGCGTTGACATTTTTTCCAAATGCCTTGCAATATCTCCTTAACGAAAAGAGCTAGAAGGCTGAAAATGCATATTTAGACTTGTAGGCATTGTGTGAACAAGATAGCGTTGAAAAATCGGCTCTAGCTTATTCCGCCTTAGAGAAAACCGCGTTGACATTTTTTCCAAATGCCTTGCAATATCTCCTTAACGAAAAGAGCTAGAAGGCTGAAAATGCATATTTAGACTTGTAGGCATTGTGTGAACAAGATAGCGTTGAAAAATCGGCTCTAGCTTATTCCGCCTTAGAGAAAACCGCGTTGACATTTTTTCCAAATGCCTTGCAATAACTCCTTAACGAGAAGAGCTGGAAGGCTGAAAATGCATATTTAGACTTGTAGGCATTGTGTGAACAAGATAGCGTTGAAAAATCTGCTCCAGCTTATTCCGCCTTAGAGAAAACCGTGTTGACATTTTTTCCAAATGCCTTGCAATATCTCCTTAACGAAAAGAGCTAGAAGGCTGAAAATGCATATTTAGACTTGTAGGCATTGTGTGAACAAGATAGCGTTGAAAAATCGTCTCTAGCTTATTCCGCCTTAGAGAAAACCGCGTTGACATTTTTTCCAAATGCCTTGCAATAACTCCTTAACGAAAAGAGCTGGAAGGCTGAAAATGCATATTTAGACTTGTAGGCATTGTGTGAACAAGATAGCGTTGAAAAATCGGCTCTAGCTTATTCCGCCTTAGAGAAAACCGCGTTGACATTTTTTCCAAATGCCTTGCAATAACTCCTTAACGAAAAGAGCTGGAAGGCTGAAAATGCATATTTAGACTTGTAGGCATTGTGTGAACAAGAAAGCGTTGAAAAATCTGCTCCAGCTTATTCCGCCTTAGAGAAAACCGCGTTGACATTTTTTCCAAATGCCTTGCAATATCTCCTTAACGAAAAGAGCTAGAAGGCTGAAAATGCATATTTAGACTTGTAGGCATTGTGTGAACAAGATAGCGTTGAAAAATCGTCTCTAGCTTATTCCGCCTTAGAGAAAACCGCGTTGACATTTTTTCCAAATGCCTTGCAATAACTCCTTAACGAAAAGAGCTGGAAGGCTGAAAATAAATATTTAGACTTGTAGGCATTGTGTGAACAAGATAGCGTTGAAAAATCTGCTCCAGCTTATTCCGCCTTAGAGAAAACCGCGTTGACATTTTTTCCAAATGCCTTGCAATATCTCCTTAACGAAAAGAGCTAGAAGGCTGAAAATGCATATTTAGACTTGTAGGCATTGTGTGAACAAGATAGCGTTGAAAAATCGGCTCTAGCTTATTCCGCCTTAGAGAAAACCGCGTTGACATTTTTTCCAAATGCCTTGCAATAACTCCTTAACGAAAAGAGCTAGAAGGCTGAAAATGCATATTTAGACTTGTAGGCATTGTGTGAACAAGATAGCGTTGAAAAATCGTCTCTAGCTTATTCCGCCTTAGAGAAAACCGCGTTGACATTTTTTCCAAATGCCTTGCAATAACTCCTTAACGAAAAGAGCTAGAAGGCTGAAAATGCATATTTAGACTTGTAGGCATTGTGTGAACAAGATAGCGTTGAAAAATCGGCTCTAGCTTATTCCGCCTTAGAGAAAACCGCGTTGACATTTTTTCCAAATGCCTTGCAATATCTCCTTAACGAAAAGAGCTAGAAGGCTGAAAATGCATATTTAGACTTGTAGGCATTGTGTGAACAAGATAGCGTTGAAAAATCGGCTCTAGCTTATTCCGCCTTAGAGAAAACCGCGTTGACATTTTTTCCAAATGCCTTGCAATAACTCCTTAACGAGAAGAGCTGGAAGGCTGAAAATGCATATTTAGACTTGTAGGCATTGTGTGAACAAGATAGCGTTGAAAAATCTGCTCCAGCTTATTCCGCCTTAGAGAAAACCGTGTTGACATTTTTTCCAAATGCCTTGCAATATCTCCTTAACGAAAAGAGCTAGAAGGCTGAAAATGCATATTTAGACTTGTAGGCATTGTGTGAACAAGATAGCGTTGAAAAATCGTCTCTAGCTTATTCCGCCTTAGAGAAAACCGCGTTGACATTTTTTCCAAATGCCTTGCAATAACTCCTTAACGAAAAGAGCTGGAAGGCTGAAAATGCATATTTAGACTTGTAGGCATTGTGTGAACAAGATAGCGTTGAAAAATCGGCTCTAGCTTATTCCGCCTTAGAGAAAACCGCGTTGACATTTTTTCCAAATGCCTTGCAATAACTCCTTAACGAAAAGAGCTGGAAGGCTGAAAATGCATATTTAGACTTGTAGGCATTGTGTGAACAAGAAAGCGTTGAAAAATCTGCTCCAGCTTATTCCGCCTTAGAGAAAACCGCGTTGACATTTTTTCCAAATGCCTTGCAATATCTCCTTAACGAAAAGAGCTAGAAGGCTGAAAATGCATATTTAGACTTGTAGGCATTGTGTGAACAAGATAGCGTTGAAAAATCGTCTCTAGCTTATTCCGCCTTAGAGAAAACCGCATTGACATTTTTTCCAAATGCCTTGCAATAACTCCTTAACGAAAAGAGCTGGAAGGCTGAAAATAAATATTTAGACTTGTAGGCATTGTGTGAACAAGATAGCGTTGAAAAATCTGCTCCAGCTTATTCCGCCTTAGAGAAAACCGCGTTGACATTTTTTCCAAATGCCTTGCAATATCTCCTTAACGAAAAGAGCTAGAAGGCTGAAAATGCATATTTAGACTTGTAGGCATTGTGTGAACAAGATAGCGTTGAAAAATCGTCTCTAGCTTATTCCGCCTTAGAGAAAACCGCGTTGACATTTTTTCCAAATGCCTTGCAATAACTCCTTAACGAAAAGAGCTAGAAGGCTGAAAATGCATATTTAGACTTGTAGGCATTGTGTGAACAAGATAGCGTTGAAAAATCGGCTCTAGCTTATTCCGCCTTAGAGAAAACCGCGTTGACATTTTTTCCAAATGCCTTGCAATAACTCCTTAACGAAAAGAGCTGGAAGGCTGAAAATGCATATTTAGACTTGTAGGCATTGTGTGAACAAGATAGCGTTGAAAAATCTGCTCCAGCTTATTCCGCCTTAGAGAAAACCGCGTTGACATTTTTTCCAAATGCCTTGCAATATCTCCTTAACGAAAAGAGCTAGAAGGCTGAAAATGCATATTTAGACTTGTAGGCATTGTGTGAACAAGATAGCGTTGAAAAATCGTCTCTAGCTTATTCCGCCTTAGAGAAAACCGCGTTGACATTTTTTCCAAATGCCTTGCAATAACTCCTTAACGAAAAGAGCTGGAAGGCTGAAAATGCATATTTAGACTTGTAGGCATTGTGTGAACAAGATAGCGTTGAAAAATCTGCTCCAGCTTATTCCGCCTTAGAGAAAACCGCGTTGACATTTTTTCCAAATGCCTTGCAATATCTCCTTAACGAAAAGAGCTAGAAGGCTGAAAATGCATATTTAGACTTGTAGGCATTGTGTGAACAAGATAGCGTTGAAAAATCGTCTCTAGCTTATTCCGCCTTAGAGAAAACCGCGTTGACATTTTTTCCAAATGCCTTGCAATAACTCCTTAACGAAAAGAGCTGGAAGGCTGAAAATAAATATTTAGACTTGTAGGCATTGTGTGAACAAGATAGCGTTGAAAAATCTGCTCCAGCTTATTCCGCCTTAGAGAAAACCGCGTTGACATTTTTTCCAAATGCCTTGCAATATCTCCTTAACGAAAAGAGCTAGAAGGCTGAAAATGCATATTTAGACTTGTAGGCATTGTGTGAACAAGATAGCGTTGAAAAATCGGCTCTAGCTTATTCCGCCTTAGAGAAAACCGCGTTGACATTTTTTCCAAATGCCTTGCAATAACTCCTTAACGAAAAGAGCTGGAAGGCTGAAAATGCATATTTAGACTTGTAGGCATTGTGTGAACAAGATAGCGTTGAAAAATCTGCTCCAGCTTATTCCGCCTTAGAGAAAACCGCGTTGACATTTTTTCCAAATGCCTTGCAATATCTCCTTAACGAAAAGAGCTAGAAGGCTGAAAATGCATATTTAGACTTGTAGGCATTGTGTGAACAAGATAGCGTTGAAAAATCGGCTCTAGCTTATTCCGCCTTAGAGAAAACCGCGTTGACATTTTTTCCAAATGCCTTGCAATAACTCCTTAACGAAAAGAGCTGGAAGGCTGAAAATGCATATTTAGACTTGTAGGCATTGTGTGAACAAGATAGCGTTGAAAAATCGGCTCTAGCTTATTCCGCCTTAGAGAAAACCGCGTTGACATTTTTTCCAAATGCCTTGCAATATCTCCTTAACGAAAAGAGCTAGAAGGCTGAAAATGCATATTTAGACTTGTAGGCATTGTGTGAACAAGATAGCGTTGAAAAATCGGCTCTAGCTTATTCCGCCTTAGAGAAAACCGCGTTGACATTTTTTCCAAATGCCTTGCAATAACTCCTTAACGAAAAGAGCTGGAAGGCTGAAAATGTATATTTAGACTTGTAGGCATTGTGTGAACAAGATAGCGTTGAAAAATCGGCTCTAGCTTATTCCGCCTTAGAGAAAACCGCGTTGACATTTTTTCCAAATGCCTTGCAATAACTCCTTAACGAAAAGAGCTGGAAGGCTGAAAATAAATATTTAGACTTGTAGGCATTGTGTGAACAAGATAGCGTTGAAAAATCTGCTCCAGCTTATTCCGCCTTAGAGAAAACCGCGTTGACATTTTTTCCAAATGCCTTGCAATATCTCCTTAACGAAAAGAGCTAGAAGGCTGAAAATGCATATTTAGACTTGTAGGCATTGTGTGAACAAGATAGCGTTGAAAAATCGTCTCTAGCTTATTCCGCCTTAGAGAAAACCGCGTTGACATTTTTTCCAAATGCCTTGCAATAACTCCTTAACGAAAAGAGCTAGAAGGCTGAAAATGCATATTTAGACTTGTAGGCATTGTGTGAACAAGATAGCGTTGAAAAATCGGCTCTAGCTTATTCCGCCTTAGAGAAAACCGCGTTGACATTTTTTCCAAATGCCTTGCAATAACTCCTTAACGAAAAGAGCTGGAAGGCTGAAAATGCATATTTAGACTTGTAGGCATTGTGTGAACAAGATAGCGTTGAAAAATCTGCTCCAGCTTATTCCGCCTTAGAGAAAACCGCGTTGACATTTTTTCCAAATGCCTTGCAATATCTCCTTAACGAAAAGAGCTAGAAGGCTGAAAATGCATATTTAGACTTGTAGGCATTGTGTGAACAAGATAGCGTTGAAAAATCGGCTCTAGCTTATTCCGCCTTAGAGAAAACCGCGTTGACATTTTTTCCAAATGCCTTGCAATAACTCCTTAACGAAAAGAGCTGGAAGGCTGAAAATGCATATTTAGACTTGTAGGCATTGTGTGAACAAGATAGCGTTGAAAAATCTGCTCCAGCTTATTCCGCCTTAGAGAAAACCGCGTTGACATTTTTTCCAAATGCCTTGCAATATCTCCTTAACGAAAAGAGCTAGAAGGCTGAAAATGCATATTTAGACTTGTAGGCATTGTGTGAACAAGATAGCGTTGAAAAATCGTCTCTAGCTTATTCCGCCTTAGAGAAAACCGCGTTGACATTTTTTCCAAATGCCTTGCAATAACTCCTTAACGAAAAGAGCTGGAAGGCTGAAAATAAATATTTAGACTTGTAGGCATTGTGTGAACAAGATAGCGTTGAAAAATCTGCTCCAGCTTATTCCGCCTTAGAGAAAACCGCGTTGACATTTTTTCCAAATGCCTTGCAATATCTCCTTAACGAAAAGAGCTAGAAGGCTGAAAATGCATATTTAGACTTGTAGGCATTGTGTGAACAAGATAGCGTTGAAAAATCGGCTCTAGCTTATTCCGCCTTAGAGAAAACCGCGTTGACATTTTTTCCAAATGCCTTGCAATAACTCCTTAACGAAAAGAGCTGGAAGGCTGAAAATGCATATTTAGACTTGTAGGCATTGTGTGAACAAGATAGCGTTGAAAAATCTGCTCCAGCTTATTCCGCCTTAGAGAAAACCGCGTTGACATTTTTTCCAAATGCCTTGCAATATCTCCTTAACGAAAAGAGCTAGAAGGCTGAAAATGCATATTTAGACTTGTAGGCATTGTGTGAACAAGATAGCGTTGAAAAATCGGCTCTAGCTTATTCCGCCTTAGAGAAAACCGCGTTGACATTTTTTCCAAATGCCTTGCAATAACTCCTTAACGAAAAGAGCTGGAAGGCTGAAAATGCATATTTAGACTTGTAGGCATTGTGTGAACAAGATAGCGTTGAAAAATCGGCTCTAGCTTATTCCGCCTTAGAGAAAACCGCGTTGACATTTTTTCCAAATGCCTTGCAATATCTCCTTAACGAAAAGAGCTAGAAGGCTGAAAATGCATATTTAGACTTGTAGGCATTGTGTGAACAAGATAGCGTTGAAAAATCGGCTCTAGCTTATTCCGCCTTAGAGAAAACCGCGTTGACATTTTTTCCAAATGCCTTGCAATAACTCCTTAACGAAAAGAGCTGGAAGGCTGAAAATGTATATTTAGACTTGTAGGCATTGTGTGAACAAGATAGCGTTGAAAAATCGGCTCTAGCTTATTCCGCCTTAGAGAAAACCGCGTTGACATTTTTTCCAAATGCCTTGCAATAACTCCTTAACGAAAAGAGCTGAAAGGCTGAAAATGCATATTTAGACTTGTAGGCATTGTGTGAACAAGATAGCGTTGAAAAATCGGCTCTAGCTTATTCCGCCTTAGAGAAAACCGCGTTGACATTTTTTCCAAATGCCTTGCAATATCTCCTTAACGAAAAGAGCTAGAAGGCTGAAAATGCATATTTAGACTTGTAGGCATTGTGTGAACAAGATAGCGTTGAAAAATCGGCTCTAGCTTATTCCGCCTTAGAGAAAACCGCGTTGACATTTTTTCCAAATGCCTTGCAATAACTCCTTAACGAAAAGAGCTGGAAGGCTGAAAATGCATATTTAGACTTGTAGGCATTGTGTGAACAAGATAGCGTTGAAAAATCTGCTCCAGCTTATTCCGCCTTAGAGAAAACCGCGTTGACATTTTTTCCAAATGCCTTGCAATATCTCCTTAACGAAAAGAGCTAGAAGGCTGAAAATGCATATTTAGACTTGTAGGCATTGTGTGAACAAGATAGCGTTGAAAAATCTGCTCCAGCTTATTCCGCCTTAGAGAAAACCGCGTTGACATTTTTTCCAAATGCCTTGCAATATCTCCTTAACGAAAAGAGCTAGAAGGCTGAAAATGCATATTTAGACTTGTAGGCATTGTGTGAACAAGATAGCGTTGAAAAATCGGCTCTAGCTTATTCCGCCTTAGAGAAAACCGCGTTGACATTTTTTCCAAATGCCTTGCAATAACTCCTTAACGAAAAGAGCTGGAAGGCTGAAAATGCATATTTAGACTTGTAGGCATTGTGTGAACAAGATAGCGTTGAAAAATCTGCTCCAGCTTATTCCGCCTTAGAGAAAACCGCGTTGACATTTTTTCCAAATGCCTTGCAATATCTCCTTAACGAAAAGAGCTAGAAGGCTGAAAATGCATATTTAGACTTGTAGGCATTGTGTGAACAAGATAGCGTTGAAAAATCGTCTCTAGCTTATTCCGCCTTAGAGAAAACCGCGTTGACATTTTTTCCAAATGCCTTGCAATAACTCCTTAACGAAAAGAGCTGGAAGGCTGAAAATGCATATTTAGACTTGTAGGCATTGTGTGAACAAGATAGCGTTGAAAAATCGGCTCTAGCTTATTCCGCCTTAGAGAAAACCGCGTTGACATTTTTTCCAAATGCCTTGCAATAACTCCTTAACGAAAAGAGCTGGAAGGCTGAAAATGCATATTTAGACTTGTAGGCATTGTGTGAACAAGATAGCGTTGAAAAATCTGCTCCAGCTTATTCCGCCTTAGAGAAAACCGCGTTGACATTTTTTCCAAATGCCTTGCAATATCTCCTTAACGAAAAGAGCTAGAAGGCTGAAAATGCATATTTAGACTTGTAGGCATTGTGTGAACAAGATAGCGTTGAAAAATCGTCTCTAGCTTATTCCGCCTTAGAGAAAACCGCGTTGACATTTTTTCCAAATGCCTTGCAATAACTCCTTAACGAAAAGAGCTGGAAGGCTGAAAATAAATATTTAGACTTGTAGGCATTGTGTGAACAAGATAGCGTTGAAAAATCTGCTCCAGCTTATTCCGCCTTAGAGAAAACCGCGTTGACATTTTTTCCAAATGCCTTGCAATATCTCCTTAACGAAAAGAGCTAGAAGGCTGAAAATGCATATTTAGACTTGTAGGCATTGTGTGAACAAGATAGCGTTGAAAAATCGGCTCTAGCTTATTCCGCCTTAGAGAAAACCGCGTTGACATTTTTTCCAAATGCCTTGCAATAACTCCTTAACGAAAAGAGCTGGAAGGCTGAAAATGCATATTTAGACTTGTAGGCATTGTGTGAACAAGATAGCGTTGAAAAATCTGCTCCACCTTATTCCGCCTTAGAGAAAACCGCGTTGACATTTTTTCCAAATGCCTTGCAATATCTCCTTAACGAAAAGAGCTAGAAGGCTGAAAATGCATATTTAGACTTGTAGGCATTGTGTGAACAAGATAGCGTTGAAAAATCGGCTCTAGCTTATTCCGCCTTAGAGAAAACCGCGTTGACATTTTTTCCAAATGCCTTGCAATAACTCCTTAACGAAAAGAGCTGGAAGGCTGAAAATGCATATTTAGACTTGTAGGCATTGTGTGAACAAGATAGCGTTGAAAAATCGGCTCTAGCTTATTCCGCCTTAGAGAAAACCGCGTTGACATTTTTTCCAAATGCCTTGCAATATCTCCTTAACGAAAAGAGCTAGAAGGCTGAAAATGCATATTTAGACTTGTAGGCATTGTGTGAACAAGATAGCGTTGAAAAATCGGCTCTAGCTTATTCCGCCTTAGAGAAAACCGCGTTGACATTTTTTCCAAATGCCTTGCAATAACTCCTTAACGAAAAGAGCTGGAAGGCTGAAAATGTATATTTAGACTTGTAGGCATTGTGTGAACAAGATAGCGTTGAAAAATCGGCTCTAGCTTATTCCGCCTTAGAGAAAACCGCGTTGACATTTTTTCCAAATGCCTTGCAATAACTCCTTAACGAAAAGAGCTGAAAGGCTGAAAATGCATATTTAGACTTGTAGGCATTGTGTGAACAAGATAGCGTTGAAAAATCGGCTCTAGCTTATTCCGCCTTAGAGAAAACCGCGTTGACATTTTTTCCAAATGCCTTGCAATATCTCCTTAACGAAAAGAGCTAGAAGGCTGAAAATGCATATTTAGACTTGTAGGCATTGTGTGAACAAGATAGCGTTGAAAAATCGGCTCTAGCTTATTCCGCCTTAGAGAAAACCGCGTTGACATTTTTTCCAAATGCCTTGCAATAACTCCTTAACGAAAAGAGCTGGAAGGCTGAAAATGCATATTTAGACTTGTAGGCATTGTGTGAACAAGATAGCGTTGAAAAATCTGCTCCAGCTTATTCCGCCTTAGAGAAAACCGCGTTGACATTTTTTCCAAATGCCTTGCAATATCTCCTTAACGAAAAGAGCTAGAAGGCTGAAAATGCATATTTAGACTTGTAGGCATTGTGTGAACAAGATAGCGTTGAAAAATCTGCTCCAGCTTATTCCGCCTTAGAGAAAACCGCGTTGACATTTTTTCCAAATGCCTTGCAATATCTCCTTAACGAAAAGAGCTAGAAGGCTGAAAATGCATATTTAGACTTGTAGGCATTGTGTGAACAAGATAGCGTTGAAAAATCGGCTCTAGCTTATTCCGCCTTAGAGAAAACCGCGTTGACATTTTTTCCAAATGCCTTGCAATAACTCCTTAACGAAAAGAGCTGGAAGGCTGAAAATGCATATTTAGACTTGTAGGCATTGTGTGAACAAGATAGCGTTGAAAAATCTGCTCCAGCTTATTCCGCCTTAGAGAAAACCGCGTTGACATTTTTTCCAAATGCCTTGCAATATCTCCTTAACGAAAAGAGCTAGAAGGCTGAAAATGCATATTTAGACTTGTAGGCATTGTGTGAACAAGATAGCGTTGAAAAATCGTCTCTAGCTTATTCCGCCTTAGAGAAAACCGCGTTGACATTTTTTCCAAATGCCTTGCAATAACTCCTTAACGAAAAGAGCTGGAAGGCTGAAAATGCATATTTAGACTTGTAGGCATTGTGTGAACAAGATAGCGTTGAAAAATCGGCTCTAGCTTATTCCGCCTTAGAGAAAACCGCGTTGACATTTTTTCCAAATGCCTTGCAATAACTCCTTAACGAAAAGAGCTGGAAGGCTGAAAATGCATATTTAGACTTGTAGGCATTGTGTGAACAAGATAGCGTTAAAAAATCTGCTCCAGCTTATTCCGCCTTAGAGAAAACCGCGTTGACATTTTTTCCAAATGCCTTGCAATATCTCCTTAACGAAAAGAGCTAGAAGGCTGAAAATGCATATTTAGACTTGTAGGCATTGTGTGAACAAGATAGCGTTGAAAAATCGTCTCTAGCTTATTCCGCCTTAGAGAAAACCGCGTTGACATTTTTTCCAAATGCCTTGCAATAACTCCTTAACGAAAAGAGCTGGAAGGCTGAAAATAAATATTTAGACTTGTAGGCATTGTGTGAACAAGATAGCGTTGAAAAATCTGCTCCAGCTTATTCCGCCTTAGAGAAAACCGCGTTGACATTTTTTCCAAATGCCTTGCAATATCTCCTTAACGAAAAGAGCTAGAAGGCTGAAAATGCATATTTAGACTTGTAGGCATTGTGTGAACAAGATAGCGTTGAAAAATCGTCTCTAGCTTATTCCGCCTTAGAGAAAACCGCGTTGACATTTTTTCCAAATGCCTTGCAATAACTCCTTAACGAAAAGAGCTAGAAGGCTGAAAATGCATATTTAGACTTGTAGGCATTGTGTGAACAAGATAGCGTTGAAAAATCGGCTCTAGCTTATTCCGCCTTAGAGAAAACCGCGTTGACATTTTTTCCAAATGCCTTGCAATATCTCCTTAACGAAAAAAGCTAGAAGGCTGAAAATGCATATTTAGACTTGTAGGCATTGTGTGAACAAGATAGCGTTGAAAAATCGTCTCTAGCTTATTCCGCCTTAGAGAAAACCGCGTTGACATTTTTTCCAAATGCCTTGCAATAACTCCTTAACGAAAAGAGCTGGAAGGCTGAAAATGCATATTTAGACTTGTAGGCATTGTGTGAACAAGATAGCGTTGAAAAATCTGCTCCAGCTTATTCCGCCTTAGAGAAAACCGCGTTGACATTTTTTCCAAATGCCTTGCAATATCTCCTTAACGAAAAGAGCTAGAAGGCTGAAAATGCATATTTAGACTTGTAGGCATTGTGTGAACAAGATAGCGTTGAAAAATCGGCTCTAGCTTATTCCGCCTTAGAGAAAACCGCGTTGACATTTTTTCCAAATGCCTTGCAATAACTCCTTAACGAAAAGAGCTGGAAGGCTGAAAATGTATATTTAGACTTGTAGGCATTGTGTGAACAAGATAGCGTTGAAAAATCGGCTCTAGCTTATTCCGCCTTAGAGAAAACCGCGTTGACATTTTTTCCAAATGCCTTGCAATAACTCCTTAACGAAAAGAGCTGAAAGGCTGAAAATGCATATTTAGACTTGTAGGCATTGTGTGAACAAGATAGCGTTGAAAAATCGGCTCTAGCTTATTCCGCCTTAGAGAAAACCGCGTTGACATTTTTTCCAAATGCCTTGCAATATCTCCTTAACGAAAAGAGCTAGAAGGCTGAAAATGCATATTTAGACTTGTAGGCATTGTGTGAACAAGATAGCGTTGAAAAATCGGCTCTAGCTTATTCCGCCTTAGAGAAAACCGCGTTGACATTTTTTCCAAATGCCTTGCAATAACTCCTTAACGAAAAGAGCTGGAAGGCTGAAAATGCATATTTAGACTTGTAGGCATTGTGTGAACAAGATAGCGTTGAAAAATCTGCTCCAGCTTATTCCGCCTTAGAGAAAACCGCGTTGACATTTTTTCCAAATGCCTTGCAATATCTCCTTAACGAAAAGAGCTAGAAGGCTGAAAATGCATATTTAGACTTGTAGGCATTGTGTGAACAAGATAGCGTTGAAAAATCTGCTCCAGCTTATTCCGCCTTAGAGAAAACCGCGTTGACATTTTTTCCAAATGCCTTGCAATATCTCCTTAACGAAAAGAGCTAGAAGGCTGAAAATGCATATTTAGACTTGTAGGCATTGTGTGAACAAGATAGCGTTGAAAAATCGGCTCTAGCTTATTCCGCCTTAGAGAAAACCGCGTTGACATTTTTTCCAAATGCCTTGCAATAACTCCTTAACGAAAAGAGCTGGAAGGCTGAAAATGCATATTTAGACTTGTAGGCATTGTGTGAACAAGATAGCGTTGAAAAATCTGCTCCAGCTTATTCCGCCTTAGAGAAAACCGCGTTGACATTTTTTCCAAATGCCTTGCAATATCTCCTTAACGAAAAGAGCTAGAAGGCTGAAAATGCATATTTAGACTTGTAGGCATTGTGTGAACAAGATAGCGTTGAAAAATCGTCTCTAGCTTATTCCGCCTTAGAGAAAACCGCGTTGACATTTTTTCCAAATGCCTTGCAATAACTCCTTAACGAAAAGAGCTGGAAGGCTGAAAATGCATATTTAGACTTGTAGGCATTGTGTGAACAAGATAGCGTTGAAAAATCGGCTCTAGCTTATTCCGCCTTAGAGAAAACCGCGTTGACATTTTTTCCAAATGCCTTGCAATAACTCCTTAACGAAAAGAGCTGGAAGGCTGAAAATGCATATTTAGACTTGTAGGCATTGTGTGAACAAGATAGCGTTGAAAAATCTGCTCCAGCTTATTCCGCCTTAGAGAAAACCGCGTTGACATTTTTTCCAAATGCCTTGCAATATCTCCTTAACGAAAAGAGCTAGAAGGCTGAAAATGCATATTTAGACTTGTAGGCATTGTGTGAACAAGATAGCGTTGAAAAATCGTCTCTAGCTTATTCCGCCTTAGAGAAAACCGCGTTGACATTTTTTCCAAATGCCTTGCAATAACTCCTTAACGAAAAGAGCTGGAAGGCTGAAAATAAATATTTAGACTTGTAGGCATTGTGTGAACAAGATAGCGTTGAAAAATCTGCTCCAGCTTATTCCGCCTTAGAGAAAACCGCGTTGACATTTTTTCCAAATGCCTTGCAATATCTCCTTAACGAAAAGAGCTAGAAGGCTGAAAATGCATATTTAGACTTGTAGGCATTGTGTGAACAAGATAGCGTTGAAAAATCGTCTCTAGCTTATTCCGCCTTAGAGAAAACCGCGTTGACATTTTTTCCAAATGCCTTGCAATAACTCCTTAACGAAAAGAGCTAGAAGGCTGAAAATGCATATTTAGACTTGTAGGCATTGTGTGAACAAGATAGCGTTGAAAAATCGGCTCTAGCTTATTCCGCCTTAGAGAAAACCGCGTTGACATTTTTTCCAAATGCCTTGCAATATCTCCTTAACGAAAAAAGCTAGAAGGCTGAAAATGCATATTTAGACTTGTAGGCATTGTGTGAACAAGATAGCGTTGAAAAATCGTCTCTAGCTTATTCCGCCTTAGAGAAAACCGCGTTGACATTTTTTCCAAATGCCTTGCAATAACTCCTTAACGAAAAGAGCTGGAAGGCTGAAAATGCATATTTAGACTTGTAGGCATTGTGTGAACAAGATAGCGTTGAAAAATCTGCTCCAGCTTATTCCGCCTTAGAGAAAACCGCGTTGACATTTTTTCCAAATGCCTTGCAATATCTCCTTAACGAAAAGAGCTAGAAGGCTGAAAATGCATATTTAGACTTGTAGGCATTGTGGGAACAAGATAGCGTTGAAAAATCTGCTCCAGCTTATTCCGCCTTAGAGAAAACCGCGTTGACATTTTTTCCAAATGCCTTGCAATATCTCCTTAACGAAAAGAGCTAGAAGGCTGAAAATGCATATTTAGACTTGTAGGCATTGTGTGAACAAGATAGCGTTGAAAAATCGGCTCTAGCTTATTCCGCCTTAGAGAAAACCGCGTTGACATTTTTTCCAAATGCCTTGCAATAACTCCTTAACGAGAAGAGCTGGAAGGCTGAAAATGCATATTTAGACTTGTAGGCATTGTGTGAACAAGATAGCGTTGAAAAATCTGCTCCAGCTTATTCCGCCTTAGAGAAAACCGTGTTGACATTTTTTCCAAATGCCTTGCAATATCTCCTTAACGAAAAGAGCTAGAAGGCTGAAAATGCATATTTAGACTTGTAGGCATTGTGTGAACAAGATAGCGTTAAAAAATCGTCTCTAGCTTATTCCGCCTTAGAGAAAACCGCGTTGACATTTTTTCCAAATGCCTTGCAATAACTCCTTAACGAAAAGAGCTGGAAGGCTGAAAATGCATATTTAGACTTGTAGGCATTGTGTGAACAAGATAGCGTTGAAAAATCGGCTCTAGCTTATTCCGCCTTAGAGAAAACCGCGTTGACATTTTTTCCAAATGCCTTGCAATAACTCCTTAACGAAAAGAGCTGGAAGGCTGAAAATGCATATTTAGACTTGTAGGCATTGTGTGAACAAGAAAGCGTTGAAAAATCTGCTCCAGCTTATTCCGCCTTAGAGAAAACCGCGTTGACATTTTTTCCAAATGCCTTGCAATATCTCCTTAACGAAAAGAGCTAGAAGGCTGAAAATGCATATTTAGACTTGTAGGCATTGTGTGAACAAGATAGCGTTGAAAAATCGTCTCTAGCTTATTCCGCCTTAGAGAAAACCGCGTTGACATTTTTTCCAAATGCCTTGCAATAACTCCTTAACGAAAAGAGCTGGAAGGCTGAAAATAAATATTTAGACTTGTAGGCATTGTGTGAACAAGATAGCGTTGAAAAATCTGCTCCAGCTTATTCCGCCTTAGAGAAAACCGCGTTGACATTTTTTCCAAATGCCTTGCAATATCTCCTTAACGAAAAGAGCTAGAAGGCTGAAAATGCATATTTAGACTTGTAGGCATTGTGTGAACAAGATAGCGTTGAAAAATCGTCTCTAGCTTATTCCGCCTTAGAGAAAACCGCGTTGACATTTTTTCCAAATGCCTTGCAATAACTCCTTAACGAAAAGAGCTAGAAGGCTGAAAATGCATATTTAGACTTGTAGGCATTGTGTGAACAAGATAGCGTTGAAAAATCGGCTCTAGCTTATTCCGCCTTAGAGAAAACCGCGTTGACATTTTTTCCAAATGCCTTGCAATAACTCCTTAACGAAAAGAGCTGGAAGGCTGAAAATGCATATTTAGACTTGTAGGCATTGTGTGAACAAGATAGCGTTGAAAAATCTGCTCCAGCTTATTCCGCCTTAGAGAAAACCGCGTTGACATTTTTTCCAAATGCCTTGCAATATCTCCTTAACGAAAAGAGCTAGAAGGCTGAAAATGCATATTTAGACTTGTAGGCATTGTGTGAACAAGATAGCGTTGAAAAATCGGCTCTAGCTTATTCCGCCTTAGAGAAAACCGCGTTGACATTTTTTCCAAATGCCTTGCAATAACTCCTTAACGAAAAGAGCTGGAAGGCTGAAAATGCATATTTAGACTTGTAGGCATTGTGTGAACAAGATAGCGTTGAAAAATCTGCTCCAACTTATTCCGCCTTAGAGAAAACCGCGTTGACATTTTTTCCAAATGCCTTGCAATATCTCCTTAACGAAAAGAGCTAGAAGGCTGAAAATGCATATTTAGACTTGTAGGCATTGTGTGAACAAGATAGCGTTGAAAAATCGTCTCTAGCTTATTCCGCCTTAGAGAAAACCGCGTTGACATTTTTTCCAAATGCCTTGCAATAACTCCTTAACGAAAAGAGCTGGAAGGCTGAAAATAAATATTTAGACTTGTAGGCATTGTGTGAACAAGATAGCGTTGAAAAATCTGCTCCAGCTTATTCCGCCTTAGAGAAAACCGCGTTGACATTTTTTCCAAATGCCTTGCAATATCTCCTTAACGAAAAGAGCTAGAAGGCTGAAAATGCATATTTAGACTTGTAGGCATTGTGTGAACAAGATAGCGTTGAAAAATCGGCTCTAGCTTATTCCGCCTTAGAGAAAACCGCGTTGACATTTTTTCCAAATGCCTTGCAATATCTCCTTAACGAAAAGAGCTAGAAGGCTGAAAATGCATATTTAGACTTGTAGGCATTGTGTGAACAAGATAGCGTTGAAAAATCGGCTCTAGCTTATTCCGCCTTAGAGAAAACCGCGTTGACATTTTTTCCAAATGCCTTGCAATAACTCCTTAACGAGAAGAGCTGGAAGGCTGAAAATGCATATTTAGACTTGTAGGCATTGTGTGAACAAGATAGCGTTGAAAAATCTGCTCCAGCTTATTCCGCCTTAGAGAAAACCGTGTTGACATTTTTTCCAAATGCCTTGCAATATCTCCTTAACGAAAAGAGCTAGAAGGCTGAAAATGCATATTTAGACTTGTAGGCATTGTGTGAACAAGATAGCGTTGAAAAATCGTCTCTAGCTTATTCCGCCTTAGAGAAAACCGCGTTGACATTTTTTCCAAATGCCTTGCAATAACTCCTTAACGAAAAGAGCTGGAAGGCTGAAAATGCATATTTAGACTTGTAGGCATTGTGTGAACAAGATAGCGTTGAAAAATCGGCTCTAGCTTATTCCGCCTTAGAGAAAACCGCGTTGACATTTTTTCCAAATGCCTTGCAATAACTCCTTAACGAAAAGAGCTGGAAGGCTGAAAATGCATATTTAGACTTGTAGGCATTGTGTGAACAAGAAAGCGTTGAAAAATCTGCTCCAGCTTATTCCGCCTTAGAGAAAACCGCGTTGACATTTTTTCCAAATGCCTTGCAATATCTCCTTAACGAAAAGAGCTAGAAGGCTGAAAATGCATATTTAGACTTGTAGGCATTGTGTGAACAAGATAGCGTTGAAAAATCGTCTCTAGCTTATTCCGCCTTAGAGAAAACCGCGTTGACATTTTTTCCAAATGCCTTGCAATAACTCCTTAACGAAAAGAGCTGGAAGGCTGAAAATAAATATTTAGACTTGTAGGCATTGTGTGAACAAGATAGCGTTGAAAAATCTGCTCCAGCTTATTCCGCCTTAGAGAAAACCGCGTTGACATTTTTTCCAAATGCCTTGCAATATCTCCTTAACGAAAAGAGCTAGAAGGCTGAAAATGCATATTTAGACTTGTAGGCATTGTGTGAACAAGATAGCGTTGAAAAATCGTCTCTAGCTTATTCCGCCTTAGAGAAAACCGCGTTGACATTTTTTCCAAATGCCTTGCAATAACTCCTTAACGAAAAGAGCTAGAAGGCTGAAAATGCATATTTAGACTTGTAGGCATTGTGTGAACAAGATAGCGTTGAAAAATCGGCTCTAGCTTATTCCGCCTTAGAGAAAACCGCGTTGACATTTTTTCCAAATGCCTTGCAATAACTCCTTAACGAAAAGAGCTGGAAGGCTGAAAATGCATATTTAGACTTGTAGGCATTGTGTGAACAAGATAGCGTTGAAAAATCTGCTCCAGCTTATTCCGCCTTAGAGAAAACCGCGTTGACATTTTTTCCAAATGCCTTGCAATATCTCCTTAACGAAAAGAGCTAGAAGGCTGAAAATGCATATTTAGACTTGTAGGCATTGTGTGAACAAGATAGCGTTGAAAAATCGGCTCTAGCTTATTCCGCCTTAGAGAAAACCGCGTTGACATTTTTTCCAAATGCCTTGCAATAACTCCTTAACGAAAAGAGCTGGAAGGCTGAAAATGCATATTTAGACTTGTAGGCATTGTGTGAACAAGATAGCGTTGAAAAATCTGCTCCAGCTTATTCCGCCTTAGAGAAAACCGCGTTGACATTTTTTCCAAATGCCTTGCAATATCTCCTTAACGAAAAGAGCTAGAAGGCTGAAAATGCATATTTAGACTTGTAGGCATTGTGTGAACAAGATAGCGTTGAAAAATCGTCTCTAGCTTATTCCGCCTTAGAGAAAACCGCGTTGACATTTTTTCCAAATGCCTTGCAATAACTCCTTAACGAAAAGAGCTGGAAGGCTGAAAATAAATATTTAGACTTGTAGGCATTGTGTGAACAAGATAGCGTTGAAAAATCTGCTCCAGCTTATTCCGCCTTAGAGAAAACCGCGTTGACATTTTTTCCAAATGCCTTGCAATATCTCCTTAACGAAAAGAGCTAGAAGGCTGAAAATGCATATTTAGACTTGTAGGCATTGTGTGAACAAGATAGCGTTGAAAAATCGTCTCTAGCTTATTCCGCCTTAGAGAAAACCGCGTTGACATTTTTTCCAAATGCCTTGCAATAACTCCTTAACGAAAAGAGCTGGAAGGCTGAAAATAAATATTTAGACTTGTAGGCATTGTGTGAACAAGATAGCGTTGAAAAATCTGCTCCAGCTTATTCCGCCTTAGAGAAAACCGCGTTGACATTTTTTCCAAATGCCTTGCAATATCTCCTTAACGAAAAGAGCTAGAAGGCTGAAAATGCATATTTAGACTTGTAGGCATTGTGTGAACAAGATAGCGTTGAAAAATCTGCTCCAGCTTATTCCGCCTTAGAGAAAACCGCGTTGACATTTTTTCCAAATGCCTTGCAATATCTCCTTAACGAAAAGAGCTAGAAGGCTGAAAATGCATATTTAGACTTGTAGGCATTGTGTGAACAAGATAGCGTTGAAAAATCGGCTCTAGCTTATTCCGCCTTAGAGAAAACCGCGTTGACATTTTTTCCAAATGCCTTGCAATAACTCCTTAACGAAAAGAGCTGGAAGGCTGAAAATGCATATTTAGACTTGTAGGCATTGTGTGAACAAGATAGCGTTGAAAAATCGGCTCTAGCTTATTCCGCCTTAGAGAAAACCGCGTTGACATTTTTTCCAAATGCCTTGCAATATCTCCTTAACGAAAAGAGCTAGAAGGCTGAAAATGCATATTTAGACTTGTAGGCATTGTGTGAACAAGATAGCGTTGAAAAATCGGCTCTAGCTTATTCCGCCTTAGAGAAAACCGCGTTGACATTTTTTCCAAATGCCTTGCAATAACTCCTTAACGAAAAGAGCTGGAAGGCTGAAAATGTATATTTAGACTTGTAGGCATTGTGTGAACAAGATAGCGTTGAAAAATCGGCTCTAGCTTATTCCGCCTTAGAGAAAACCGCGTTGACATTTTTTCCAAATGCCTTGCAATAACTCCTTAACGAAAAGAGCTGAAAGGCTGAAAATGCATATTTAGACTTGTAGGCATTGTGTGAACAAGATAGCGTTGAAAAATCGGCTCTAGCTTATTCCGCCTTAGAGAAAACCGCGTTGACATTTTTTCCAAATGCCTTGCAATATCTCCTTAACGAAAAGAGCTAGAAGGCTGAAAATGCATATTTAGACTTGTAGGCATTGTGTGAACAAGATAGCGTTGAAAAATCGGCTCTAGCTTATTCCGCCTTAGAGAAAACCGCGTTGACATTTTTTCCAAATGCCTTGCAATAACTCCTTAACGAAAAGAGCTGGAAGGCTGAAAATGCATATTTAGACTTGTAGGCATTGTGTGAACAAGATAGCGTTGAAAAATCTGCTCCAGCTTATTCCGCCTTAGAGAAAACCGCGTTGACATTTTTTCCAAATGCCTTGCAATATCTCCTTAACGAAAAGAGCTAGAAGGCTGAAAATGCATATTTAGACTTGTAGGCATTGTGTGAACAAGATAGCGTTGAAAAATCGGCTCTAGCTTATTCCGCCTTAGAGAAAACCGCGTTGACATTTTTTCCAAATGCCTTGCAATAACTCCTTAACGAA
Organism: Crinia signifera; assembly: GCF_055691185.1. Classification (NCBI taxonomy): domain Eukaryota; kingdom Metazoa; phylum Chordata; class Amphibia; order Anura; family Myobatrachidae; genus Crinia; species Crinia signifera. Next base: position 79,319,639 of record NC_139224.1, on the reverse strand, counting down.
AAGAGCTGGAAGGCTGAAAATGCATATTTAGACTTGTAGGCATTGTGTGAACAAGATAGCGTTGAAAAATCTGCTCCAGCTTATTCCGCCTTAGAGAAAACCGCGTTGACATTTTTTCCAAATGCCTTGCAATATCTCCTTAACGAAAAGAGCTAGAAGGCTGAAAATGCATATTTAGAATTGTAGGCATTGTGTGAACAAGATAGCGTTGAAAAATCGTCTCTAGCTTATTCCGCCTTAGAGAAAACCGCGTTGACATTTTTTCCAAATGCCTTGCAATAACTCCTTAACGAAAAGAGCTGGAAGGCTGAAAATAAATATTTAGACTTGTAGGCATTGTGTGAACAAGATAGCGTTGAAAAATCTGCTCCAGCTTATTCCGCCTTAGAGAAAACCGCGTTGACATTTTTTCCAAATGCCTTGCAATATCTCCTTAACGAAAAGAGCTAGAAGGCTGAAAATGCATATTTAGACTTGTAGGCATTGTGTGAACAAGATAGCGTTGAAAAATCGGCTCTAGCTTATTCCGCCTTAGAGAAAACCGCGTTGACATTTTTTCCAAATGCCTTGCAATAACTCCTTAACGAAAAGAGCTGGAAGGCTGAAAATGCATATTTAGACTTGTAGGCATTGTGTGAACAAGATAGCGTTGAAAAATCTGCTCCAGCTTATTCCGCCTTAGAGAAAACCGCGTTGACATTTTTTCCAAATGCCTTGCAATATCTCCTTAACGAAAAGAGCTAGAAGGCTGAAAATGCATATTTAGACTTGTAGGCATTGTGTGAACAAGATAGCGTTGAAAAATCGGCTCTAGCTTATTCCGCCTTAGAGAAAACCGCGTTGACATTTTTTCCAAATGCCTTGCAATAACTCCTTAACGAAAAGAGCTGGAAGGCTGAAAATGCATATTTAGACTTGTAGGCATTGTGTGAACAAGATAGCGTTGAAAAATCTGCTCCAGCTTATTCCGCCTTAGAGAAAACCGCGTTGACATTTTTTCCAAATGCCTTGCAATATCTCCTTAACGAAAAGAGCTAGAAGGCTGAAAATGCATATTTAGACTTGTAGGCATTGTGTGAACAAGATAGCGTTGAAAAATCGTCTCTAGCTTATTCCGCCTTAGAGAAAACCGCGTTGACATTTTTTCCAAATGCCTTGCAATAACTCCTTAACGAAAAGAGCTGGAAGGCTGAAAATGCATATTTAGACTTGTAGGCATTGTGTGAACAAGATAGCGTTGAAAAATCTGCTCCAGCTTATTCCGCCTTAGAGAAAACCGCGTTGACATTTTTTCCAAATGCCTTGCAATATCTCCTTAACGAAAAGAGCTAGAAGGCTGAAAATGCATATTTAGACTTGTAGGCATTGTGTGAACAAGATAGCGTTGAAAAATCGTCTCTAGCTTATTCCGCCTTAGAGAAAACCGCGTTGACATTTTTTCCAAATGCCTTGCAATAACTCCTTAACGAAAAGAGCTGGAAGGCTGAAAATAAATATTTAGACTTGTAGGCATTGTGTGAACAAGATAGCGTTGAAAAATCTGCTCCAGCTTATTCCGCCTTAGAGAAAACCGCGTTGACATTTTTTCCAAATGCCTTGCAATATCTCCTTAACGAAAAGAGCTAGAAGGCTGAAAATGCATATTTAGACTTGTAGGCATTGTGTGAACAAGATAGCGTTGAAAAATCGGCTCTATCTTATTCCGCCTTAGAGAAAACCGCGTTGACATTTTTTCCAAATGCCTTGCAATAACTCCTTAACGAAAAGAGCTGGAAGGCTGAAAATGCATATTTAGACTTGTAGGCATTGTGTGAACAAGATAGCGTTGAAAAATCTGCTCCAGCTTATTCCGCCTTAGAGAAAACCGCGTTGACATTTTTTCCAAATGCCTTGCAATATCTCCTTAACGAAAAGAGCTAGAAGGCTGAAAATGCATATTTAGACTTGTAGGCATTGTGTGAACAAGATAGCGTTGAAAAATCGGCTCTAGCTTATTCCGCCTTAGAGAAAACCGCGTTGACATTTTTTCCAAATGCCTTGCAATAACTCCTTAACGAAAAGAGCTGGAAGGCTGAAAATGCATATTTAGACTTGTAGGCATTGTGTGAACAAGATAGCGTTGAAAAATCGGCTCTAGCTTATTCCGCCTTAGAGAAAACCGCGTTGACATTTTTTCCAAATGCCTTGCAATATCTCCTTAACGAAAAGAGCTAGAAGGCTGAAAATGCATATTTAGACTTGTAGGCATTGTGTGAACAAGATAGCGTTGAAAAATCGGCTCTAGCTTATTCCGCCTTAGAGAAAACCGCGTTGACATTTTTTCCAAATGCCTTGCAATAACTCCTTAACGAAAAGAGCTGGAAGGCTGAAAATGTATATTTAGACTTGTAGGCATTGTGTGAACAAGATAGCGTTGAAAAATCGGCTCTAGCTTATTCCGCCTTAGAGAAAACCGCGTTGACATTTTTTCCAAATGCCTTGCAATAACTCCTTAACGAAAAGAGCTGGAAGGCTGAAAATAAATATTTAGACTTGTAGGCATTGTGTGAACAAGATAGCGTTGAAAAATCTGCTCCAGCTTATTCCGCCTTAGAGAAAACCGCGTTGACATTTTTTCCAAATGCCTTGCAATATCTCCTTAACGAAAAGAGCTAGAAGGCTGAAAATGCATATTTAGACTTGTAGGCATTGTGTGAACAAGATAGCGTTGAAAAATCGTCTCTAGCTTATTCCGCCTTAGAGAAAACCGCGTTGACATTTTTTCCAAATGCCTTGCAATAACTCCTTAACGAAAAGAGCTAGAAGGCTGAAAATGCATATTTAGACTTGTAGGCATTGTGTGAACAAGATAGCGTTGAAAAATCGGCTCTAGCTTATTCCGCCTTAGAGAAAACCGCGTTGACATTTTTTCCAAATGCCTTGCAATAACTCCTTAACGAAAAGAGCTGGAAGGCTGAAAATGCATATTTAGACTTGTAGGCATTGTGTGAACAAGATAGCGTTGAAAAATCTGCTCCAGCTTATTCCGCCTTAGAGAAAACCGCGTTGACATTTTTTCCAAATGCCTTGCAATATCTCCTTAACGAAAAGAGCTAGAAGGCTGAAAATGCATATTTAGACTTGTAGGCATTGTGTGAACAAGATAGCGTTGAAAAATCGGCTCTAGCTTATTCCGCCTTAGAGAAAACCGCGTTGACATTTTTTCCAAATGCCTTGCAATAACTCCTTAACGAAAAGAGCTGGAAGGCTGAAAATGCATATTTAGACTTGTAGGCATTGTGTGAACAAGATAGCGTTGAAAAATCTGCTCCAGCTTATTCCGCCTTAGAGAAAACCGCGTTGACATTTTTTCCAAATGCCTTGCAATATCTCCTTAACGAAAAGAGCTAGAAGGCTGAAAATGCATATTTAGACTTGTAGGCATTGTGTGAACAAGATAGCGTTGAAAAATCGTCTCTAGCTTATTCCGCCTTAGAGAAAACCGCGTTGACATTTTTTCCAAATGCCTTGCAATAACTCCTTAACGAAAAGAGCTGGAAGGCTGAAAATAAATATTTAGACTTGTAGGCATTGTGTGAACAAGATAGCGTTGAAAAATCTGCTCCAGCTTATTCCGCCTTAGAGAAAACCGCGTTGACATTTTTTCCAAATGCCTTGCAATATCTCCTTAACGAAAAGAGCTAGAAGGCTGAAAATGCATATTTAGACTTGTAGGCATTGTGTGAACAAGATAGCGTTGAAAAATCGGCTCTAGCTTATTCCGCCTTAGAGAAAACCGCGTTGACATTTTTTCCAAATGCCTTGCAATAACTCCTTAACGAAAAGAGCTGGAAGGCTGAAAATGCATATTTAGACTTGTAGGCATTGTGTGAACAAGATAGCGTTGAAAAATCTGCTCCAGCTTATTCCGCCTTAGAGAAAACCGCGTTGACATTTTTTCCAAATGCCTTGCAATATCTCCTTAACGAAAAGAGCTAGAAGGCTGAAAATGCATATTTAGACTTGTAGGCATTGTGTGAACAAGATAGCGTTGAAAAATCGGCTCTAGCTTATTCCGCCTTAGAGAAAACCGCGTTGACATTTTTTCCAAATGCCTTGCAATAACTCCTTAACGAAAAGAGCTGGAAGGCTGAAAATGCATATTTAGACTTGTAGGCATTGTGTGAACAAGATAGCGTTGAAAAATCGGCTCTAGCTTATTCCGCCTTAGAGAAAACCGCGTTGACATTTTTTCCAAATGCCTTGCAATATCTCCTTAACGAAAAGAGCTAGAAGGCTGAAAATGCATATTTAGACTTGTAGGCATTGTGTGAACAAGATAGCGTTGAAAAATCGGCTCTAGCTTATTCCGCCTTAGAGAAAACCGCGTTGACATTTTTTCCAAATGCCTTGCAATAACTCCTTAACGAAAAGAGCTGGAAGGCTGAAAATGTATATTTAGACTTGTAGGCATTGTGTGAACAAGATAGCGTTGAAAAATCGGCTCTAGCTTATTCCGCCTTAGAGAAAACCGCGTTGACATTTTTTCCAAATGCCTTGCAATAACTCCTTAACGAAAAGAGCTGAAAGGCTGAAAATGCATATTTAGACTTGTAGGCATTGTGTGAACAAGATAGCGTTGAAAAATCGGCTCTAGCTTATTCCGCCTTAGAGAAAACCGCGTTGACATTTTTTCCAAATGCCTTGCAATATCTCCTTAACGAAAAGAGCTAGAAGGCTGAAAATGCATATTTAGACTTGTAGGCATTGTGTGAACAAGATAGCGTTGAAAAATCGGCTCTAGCTTATTCCGCCTTAGAGAAAACCGCGTTGACATTTTTTCCAAATGCCTTGCAATAACTCCTTAACGAAAAGAGCTGGAAGGCTGAAAATGCATATTTAGACTTGTAGGCATTGTGTGAACAAGATAGCGTTGAAAAATCTGCTCCAGCTTATTCCGCCTTAGAGAAAACCGCGTTGACATTTTTTCCAAATGCCTTGCAATATCTCCTTAACGAAAAGAGCTAGAAGGCTGAAAATGCATATTTAGACTTGTAGGCATTGTGTGAACAAGATAGCGTTGAAAAATCTGCTCCAGCTTATTCCGCCTTAGAGAAAACCGCGTTGACATTTTTTCCAAATGCCTTGCAATATCTCCTTAACGAAAAGAGCTAGAAGGCTGAAAATGCATATTTAGACTTGTAGGCATTGTGTGAACAAGATAGCGTTGAAAAATCGGCTCTAGCTTATTCCGCCTTAGAGAAAACCGCGTTGACATTTTTTCCAAATGCCTTGCAATAACTCCTTAACGAAAAGAGCTGGAAGGCTGAAAATGCATATTTAGACTTGTAGGCATTGTGTGAACAAGATAGCGTTGAAAAATCTGCTCCAGCTTATTCCGCCTTAGAGAAAACCGCGTTGACATTTTTTCCAAATGCCTTGCAATATCTCCTTAACGAAAAGAGCTAGAAGGCTGAAAATGCATATTTAGACTTGTAGGCATTGTGTGAACAAGATAGCGTTGAAAAATCTGCTCCAGCTTATTCCGCCTTAGAGAAAACCGCGTTGACATTTTTTCCAAATGCCTTGCAATATCTCCTTAACGAAAAGAGCTAGAAGGCTGAAAATGCATATTTAGACTTGTAGGCATTGTGTGAACAAGATAGCGTTGAAAAATCGTCTCTAGCTTATTCCGCCTTAGAGAAAACCGCGTTGACATTTTTTCCAAATGCCTTGCAATAACTCCTTAACGAAAAGAGCTGGAAGGCTGAAAATAAATATTTAGACTTGTAGGCATTGTGTGAACAAGATAGCGTTGAAAAATCTGCTCCAGCTTATTCCGCCTTAGAGAAAACCGCGTTGACATTTTTTCCAAATGCCTTGCAATATCTCCTTAACGAAAAGAGCTAGAAGGCTGAAAATGCATATTTAGACTTGTAGGCATTGTGTGAACAAGATAGCGTTGAAAAATCGGCTCTAGCTTATTCCGCCTTAGAGAAAACCGCGTTGACATTTTTTCCAAATGCCTTGCAATAACTCCTTAACGAAAAGAGCTGGAAGGCTGAAAATGCATATTTAGACTTGTAGGCATTGTGTGAACAAGATAGCGTTGAAAAATCTGCTCCACCTTATTCCGCCTTAGAGAAAACCGCGTTGACATTTTTTCCAAATGCCTTGCAATATCTCCTTAACGAAAAGAGCTAGAAGGCTGAAAATGCATATTTAGACTTGTAGGCATTGTGTGAACAAGATAGCGTTGAAAAATCGGCTCTAGCTTATTCCGCCTTAGAGAAAACCGCGTTGACATTTTTTCCAAATGCCTTGCAATAACTCCTTAACGAAAAGAGCTGGAAGGCTGAAAATGCATATTTAGACTTGTAGGCATTGTGTGAACAAGATAGCGTTGAAAAATCGGCTCTAGCTTATTCCGCCTTAGAGAAAACCGCGTTGACATTTTTTCCAAATGCCTTGCAATATCTCCTTAACGAAAAGAGCTAGAAGGCTGAAAATGCATATTTAGACTTGTAGGCATTGTGTGAACAAGATAGCGTTGAAAAATCGGCTCTAGCTTATTCCGCCTTAGAGAAAACCGCGTTGACATTTTTTCCAAATGCCTTGCAATAACTCCTTAACGAAAAGAGCTGGAAGGCTGAAAATGTATATTTAGACTTGTAGGCATTGTGTGAACAAGATAGCGTTGAAAAATCGGCTCTAGCTTATTCCGCCTTAGAGAAAACCGCGTTGACATTTTTTCCAAATGCCTTGCAATAACTCCTTAACGAAAAGAGCTGAAAGGCTGAAAATGCATATTTAGACTTGTAGGCATTGTGTGAACAAGATAGCGTTGAAAAATCGGCTCTAGCTTATTCCGCCTTAGAGAAAACCGCGTTGACATTTTTTCCAAATGCCTTGCAATATCTCCTTAACGAAAAGAGCTAGAAGGCTGAAAATGCATATTTAGACTTGTAGGCATTGTGTGAACAAGATAGCGTTGAAAAATCGGCTCTAGCTTATTCCGCCTTAGAGAAAACCGCGTTGACATTTTTTCCAAATGCCTTGCAATAACTCCTTAACGAAAAGAGCTGGAAGGCTGAAAATGCATATTTAGACTTGTAGGCATTGTGTGAACAAGATAGCGTTGAAAAATCTGCTCCAGCTTATTCCGCCTTAGAGAAAACCGCGTTGACATTTTTTCCAAATGCCTTGCAATATCTCCTTAACGAAAAGAGCTAGAAGGCTGAAAATGCATATTTAGACTTGTAGGCATTGTGTGAACAAGATAGCGTTGAAAAATCTGCTCCAGCTTATTCCGCCTTAGAGAAAACCGCGTTGACATTTTTTCCAAATGCCTTGCAATATCTCCTTAACGAAAAGAGCTAGAAGGCTGAAAATGCATATTTAGACTTGTAGGCATTGTGTGAACAAGATAGCGTTGAAAAATCGGCTCTAGCTTATTCCGCCTTAGAGAAAACCGCGTTGACATTTTTTCCAAATGCCTTGCAATAACTCCTTAACGAAAAGAGCTGGAAGGCTGAAAATGCATATTTAGACTTGTAGGCATTGTGTGAACAAGATAGCGTTGAAAAATCTGCTCCAGCTTATTCCGCCTTAGAGAAAACCGCGTTGACATTTTTTCCAAATGCCTTGCAATATCTCCTTAACGAAAAGAGCTAGAAGGCTGAAAATGCATATTTAGACTTGTAGGCATTGTGTGAACAAGATAGCGTTGAAAAATCGTCTCTAGCTTATTCCGCCTTAGAGAAAACCGCGTTGACATTTTTTCCAAATGCCTTGCAATAACTCCTTAACGAAAAGAGCTGGAAGGCTGAAAATGCATATTTAGACTTGTAGGCATTGTGTGAACAAGATAGCGTTGAAAAATCTGCTCCACCTTATTCCGCCTTAGAGAAAACCGCGTTGACATTTTTTCCAAATGCCTTGCAATATCTCCTTAACGAAAAGAGCTAGAAGGCTGAAAATGCATATTTAGACTTGTAGGCATTGTGTGAACAAGATAGCGTTGAAAAATCGGCTCTAGCTTATTCCGCCTTAGAGAAAACCGCGTTGACATTTTTTCCAAATGCCTTGCAATAACTCCTTAACGAAAAGAGCTGGAAGGCTGAAAATGCATATTTAGACTTGTAGGCATTGTGTGAACAAGATAGCGTTGAAAAATCGGCTCTAGCTTATTCCGCCTTAGAGAAAACCGCGTTGACATTTTTTCCAAATGCCTTGCAATATCTCCTTAACGAAAAGAGCTAGAAGGCTGAAAATGCATATTTAGACTTGTAGGCATTGTGTGAACAAGATAGCGTTGAAAAATCGGCTCTAGCTTATTCCGCCTTAGAGAAAACCGCGTTGACATTTTTTCCAAATGCCTTGCAATAACTCCTTAACGAAAAGAGCTGGAAGGCTGAAAATGTATATTTAGACTTGTAGGCATTGTGTGAACAAGATAGCGTTGAAAAATCGGCTCTAGCTTATTCCGCCTTAGAGAAAACCGCGTTGACATTTTTTCCAAATGCCTTGCAATAACTCCTTAACGAAAAGAGCTGAAAGGCTGAAAATGCATATTTAGACTTGTAGGCATTGTGTGAACAAGATAGCGTTGAAAAATCGGCTCTAGCTTATTCCGCCTTAGAGAAAACCGCGTTGACATTTTTTCCAAATGCCTTGCAATATCTCCTTAACGAAAAGAGCTAGAAGGCTGAAAATGCATATTTAGACTTGTAGGCATTGTGTGAACAAGATAGCGTTGAAAAATCGGCTCTAGCTTATTCCGCCTTAGAGAAAACCGCGTTGACATTTTTTCCAAATGCCTTGCAATAACTCCTTAACGAAAAGAGCTGGAAGGCTGAAAATGCATATTTAGACTTGTAGGCATTGTGTGAACAAGATAGCGTTGAAAAATCTGCTCCAGCTTATTCCGCCTTAGAGAAAACCGCGTTGACATTTTTTCCAAATGCCTTGCAATATCTCCTTAACGAAAAGAGCTAGAAGGCTGAAAATGCATATTTAGACTTGTAGGCATTGTGTGAACAAGATAGCGTTGAAAAATCTGCTCCAGCTTATTCCGCCTTAGAGAAAACCGCGTTGACATTTTTTCCAAATGCCTTGCAATATCTCCTTAACGAAAAGAGCTAGAAGGCTGAAAATGCATATTTAGACTTGTAGGCATTGTGTGAACAAGATAGCGTTGAAAAATCGGCTCTAGCTTATTCCGCCTTAGAGAAAACCGCGTTGACATTTTTTCCAAATGCCTTGCAATAACTCCTTAACGAAAAGAGCTGGAAGGCTGAAAATGCATATTTAGACTTGTAGGCATTGTGTGAACAAGATAGCGTTGAAAAATCTGCTCCAGCTTATTCCGCCTTAGAGAAAACCGCGTTGACATTTTTTCCAAATGCCTTGCAATATCTCCTTAACGAAAAGAGCTAGAAGGCTGAAAATGCATATTTAGACTTGTAGGCATTGTGTGAACAAGATAGCGTTGAAAAATCGTCTCTAGCTTATTCCGCCTTAGAGAAAACCGCGTTGACATTTTTTCCAAATGCCTTGCAATAACTCCTTAACGAAAAGAGCTGGAAGGCTGAAAATGCATATTTAGACTTGTAGGCATTGTGTGAACAAGATAGCGTTGAAAAATCGGCTCTAGCTTATTCCGCCTTAGAGAAAACCGCGTTGACATTTTTTCCAAATGCCTTGCAATAACTCCTTAACGAAAAGAGCTGGAAGGCTGAAAATGCATATTTAGACTTGTAGGCATTGTGTGAACAAGATAGCGTTAAAAAATCTGCTCCAGCTTATTCCGCCTTAGAGAAAACCGCGTTGACATTTTTTCCAAATGCCTTGCAATATCTCCTTAACGAAAAGAGCTAGAAGGCTGAAAATGCATATTTAGACTTGTAGGCATTGTGTGAACAAGATAGCGTTGAAAAATCGTCTCTAGCTTATTCCGCCTTAGAGAAAACCGCGTTGACATTTTTTCCAAATGCCTTGCAATAACTCCTTAACGAAAAGAGCTGGAAGGCTGAAAATAAATATTTAGACTTGTAGGCATTGTGTGAACAAGATAGCGTTGAAAAATCTGCTCCAGCTTATTCCGCCTTAGAGAAAACCGCGTTGACATTTTTTCCAAATGCCTTGCAATATCTCCTTAACGAAAAGAGCTAGAAGGCTGAAAATGCATATTTAGACTTGTAGGCATTGTGTGAACAAGATAGCGTTGAAAAATCGTCTCTAGCTTATTCCGCCTTAGAGAAAACCGCGTTGACATTTTTTCCAAATGCCTTGCAATAACTCCTTAACGAAAAGAGCTAGAAGGCTGAAAATGCATATTTAGACTTGTAGGCATTGTGTGAACAAGATAGCGTTGAAAAATCGGCTCTAGCTTATTCCGCCTTAGAGAAAACCGCGTTGACATTTTTTCCAAATGCCTTGCAATATCTCCTTAACGAAAAAAGCTAGAAGGCTGAAAATGCATATTTAGACTTGTAGGCATTGTGTGAACAAGATAGCGTTGAAAAATCGTCTCTAGCTTATTCCGCCTTAGAGAAAACCGCGTTGACATTTTTTCCAAATGCCTTGCAATAACTCCTTAACGAAAAGAGCTGGAAGGCTGAAAATGCATATTTAGACTTGTAGGCATTGTGTGAACAAGATAGCGTTGAAAAATCTGCTCCAGCTTATTCCGCCTTAGAGAAAACCGCGTTGACATTTTTTCCAAATGCCTTGCAATATCTCCTTAACGAAAAGAGCTAGAAGGCTGAAAATGCATATTTAGACTTGTAGGCATTGTGTGAACAAGATAGCGTTGAAAAATCGGCTCTAGCTTATTCCGCCTTAGAGAAAACCGCGTTGACATTTTTTCCAAATGCCTTGCAATAACTCCTTAACGAAAAGAGCTGAAAGGCTGAAAATGCATATTTAGACTTGTAGGCATTGTGTGAACAAGATAGCGTTGAAAAATCGGCTCTAGCTTATTCCGCCTTAGAGAAAACCGCGTTGACATTTTTTCCAAATGCCTTGCAATATCTCCTTAACGAAAAGAGCTAGAAGGCTGAAAATGCATATTTAGACTTGTAGGCATTGTGTGAACAAGATAGCGTTGAAAAATCGGCTCTAGCTTATTCCGCCTTAGAGAAAACCGCGTTGACATTTTTTCCAAATGCCTTGCAATAACTCCTTAACGAAAAGAGCTGGAAGGCTGAAAATGCATATTTAGACTTGTAGGCATTGTGTGAACAAGATAGCGTTGAAAAATCTGCTCCAGCTTATTCCGCCTTAGAGAAAACCGCGTTGACATTTTTTCCAAATGCCTTGCAATATCTCCTTAACGAAAAGAGCTAGAAGGCTGAAAATGCATATTTAGACTTGTAGGCATTGTGTGAACAAGATAGCGTTGAAAAATCTGCTCCAGCTTATTCCGCCTTAGAGAAAACCGCGTTGACATTTTTTCCAAATGCCTTGCAATATCTCCTTAACGAAAAGAGCTAGAAGGCTGAAAATGCATATTTAGACTTGTAGGCATTGTGTGAACAAGATAGCGTTGAAAAATCGGCTCTAGCTTATTCCGCCTTAGAGAAAACCGCGTTGACATTTTTTCCAAATGCCTTGCAATAACTCCTTAACGAAAAGAGCTGGAAGGCTGAAAATGCATATTTAGACTTGTAGGCATTGTGTGAACAAGATAGCGTTGAAAAATCTGCTCCAGCTTATTCCGCCTTAGAGAAAACCGCGTTGACATTTTTTCCAAATGCCTTGCAATATCTCCTTAACGAAAAGAGCTAGAAGGCTGAAAATGCATATTTAGACTTGTAGGCATTGTGTGAACAAGATAGCGTTGAAAAATCGTCTCTAGCTTATTCCGCCTTAGAGAAAACCGCGTTGACATTTTTTCCAAATGCCTTGCAATAACTCCTTAACGAAAAGAGCTGGAAGGCTGAAAATGCATATTTAGACTTGTAGGCATTGTGTGAACAAGATAGCGTTGAAAAATCGGCTCTAGCTTATTCCGCCTTAGAGAAAACCGCGTTGACATTTTTTCCAAATGCCTTGCAATAACTCCTTAACGAAAAGAGCTGGAAGGCTGAAAATGCATATTTAGACTTGTAGGCATTGTGTGAACAAGATAGCGTTGAAAAATCTGCTCCAGCTTATTCCGCCTTAGAGAAAACCGCGTTGACATTTTTTCCAAATGCCTTGCAATATCTCCTTAACGAAAAGAGCTAGAAGGCTGAAAATGCATATTTAGACTTGTAGGCATTGTGTGAACAAGATAGCGTTGAAAAATCGTCTCTAGCTTATTCCGCCTTAGAGAAAACCGCGTTGACATTTTTTCCAAATGCCTTGCAATAACTCCTTAACGAAAAGAGCTGGAAGGCTGAAAATAAATATTTAGACTTGTAGGCATTGTGTGAACAAGATAGCGTTGAAAAATCTGCTCCAGCTTATTCCGCCTTAGAGAAAACCGCGTTGACATTTTTTCCAAATGCCTTGCAATATCTCCTTAACGAAAAGAGCTAGAAGGCTGAAAATGCATATTTAGACTTGTAGGCATTGTGTGAACAAGATAGCGTTGAAAAATCGTCTCTAGCTTATTCCGCCTTAGAGAAAACCGCGTTGACATTTTTTCCAAATGCCTTGCAATAACTCCTTAACGAAAAGAGCTAGAAGGCTGAAAATGCATATTTAGACTTGTAGGCATTGTGTGAACAAGATAGCGTTGAAAAATCGGCTCTAGCTTATTCCGCCTTAGAGAAAACCGCGTTGACATTTTTTCCAAATGCCTTGCAATATCTCCTTAACGAAAAAAGCTAGAAGGCTGAAAATGCATATTTAGACTTGTAGGCATTGTGTGAACAAGATAGCGTTGAAAAATCGTCTCTAGCTTATTCCGCCTTAGAGAAAACCGCGTTGACATTTTTTCCAAATGCCTTGCAATAACTCCTTAACGAAAAGAGCTGGAAGGCTGAAAATGCATATTTAGACTTGTAGGCATTGTGTGAACAAGATAGCGTTGAAAAATCTGCTCCAGCTTATTCCGCCTTAGAGAAAACCGCGTTGACATTTTTTCCAAATGCCTTGCAATATCTCCTTAACGAAAAGAGCTAGAAGGCTGAAAATGCATATTTAGACTTGTAGGCATTGTGGGAACAAGATAGCGTTGAAAAATCTGCTCCAGCTTATTCCGCCTTAGAGAAAACCGCGTTGACATTTTTTCCAAATGCCTTGCAATATCTCCTTAACGAAAAGAGCTAGAAGGCTGAAAATGCATATTTAGACTTGTAGGCATTGTGTGAACAAGATAGCGTTGAAAAATCGGCTCTAGCTTATTCCGCCTTAGAGAAAACCGCGTTGACATTTTTTCCAAATGCCTTGCAATAACTCCTTAACGAGAAGAGCTGGAAGGCTGAAAATGCATATTTAGACTTGTAGGCATTGTGTGAACAAGATAGCGTTGAAAAATCTGCTCCAGCTTATTCCGCCTTAGAGAAAACCGTGTTGACATTTTTTCCAAATGCCTTGCAATATCTCCTTAACGAAAAGAGCTAGAAGGCTGAAAATGCATATTTAGACTTGTAGGCATTGTGTGAACAAGATAGCGTTAAAAAATCGTCTCTAGCTTATTCCGCCTTAGAGAAAACCGCGTTGACATTTTTTCCAAATGCCTTGCAATAACTCCTTAACGAAAAGAGCTGGAAGGCTGAAAATGCATATTTAGACTTGTAGGCATTGTGTGAACAAGATAGCGTTGAAAAATCGGCTCTAGCTTATTCCGCCTTAGAGAAAACCGCGTTGACATTTTTTCCAAATGCCTTGCAATAACTCCTTAACGAAAAGAGCTGGAAGGCTGAAAATGCATATTTAGACTTGTAGGCATTGTGTGAACAAGAAAGCGTTGAAAAATCTGCTCCAGCTTATTCCGCCTTAGAGAAAACCGCGTTGACATTTTTTCCAAATGCCTTGCAATATCTCCTTAACGAAAAGAGCTAGAAGGCTGAAAATGCATATTTAGACTTGTAGGCATTGTGTGAACAAGATAGCGTTGAAAAATCGTCTCTAGCTTATTCCGCCTTAGAGAAAACCGCGTTGACATTTTTTCCAAATGCCTTGCAATAACTCCTTAACGAAAAGAGCTGGAAGGCTGAAAATAAATATTTAGACTTGTAGGCATTGTGTGAACAAGATAGCGTTGAAAAATCTGCTCCAGCTTATTCCGCCTTAGAGAAAACCGCGTTGACATTTTTTCCAAATGCCTTGCAATATCTCCTTAACGAAAAGAGCTAGAAGGCTGAAAATGCATATTTAGACTTGTAGGCATTGTGTGAACAAGATAGCGTTGAAAAATCGTCTCTAGCTTATTCCGCCTTAGAGAAAACCGCGTTGACATTTTTTCCAAATGCCTTGCAATAACTCCTTAACGAAAAGAGCTAGAAGGCTGAAAATGCATATTTAGACTTGTAGGCATTGTGTGAACAAGATAGCGTTGAAAAATCGGCTCTAGCTTATTCCGCCTTAGAGAAAACCGCGTTGACATTTTTTCCAAATGCCTTGCAATAACTCCTTAACGAAAAGAGCTGGAAGGCTGAAAATGCATATTTAGACTTGTAGGCATTGTGTGAACAAGATAGCGTTGAAAAATCTGCTCCAGCTTATTCCGCCTTAGAGAAAACCGCGTTGACATTTTTTCCAAATGCCTTGCAATATCTCCTTAACGAAAAGAGCTAGAAGGCTGAAAATGCATATTTAGACTTGTAGGCATTGTGTGAACAAGATAGCGTTGAAAAATCGGCTCTAGCTTATTCCGCCTTAGAGAAAACCGCGTTGACATTTTTTCCAAATGCCTTGCAATAACTCCTTAACGAAAAGAGCTGGAAGGCTGAAAATGCATATTTAGACTTGTAGGCATTGTGTGAACAAGATAGCGTTGAAAAATCTGCTCCAACTTATTCCGCCTTAGAGAAAACCGCGTTGACATTTTTTCCAAATGCCTTGCAATATCTCCTTAACGAAAAGAGCTAGAAGGCTGAAAATGCATATTTAGACTTGTAGGCATTGTGTGAACAAGATAGCGTTGAAAAATCGTCTCTAGCTTATTCCGCCTTAGAGAAAACCGCGTTGACATTTTTTCCAAATGCCTTGCAATAACTCCTTAACGAAAAGAGCTGGAAGGCTGAAAATAAATATTTAGACTTGTAGGCATTGTGTGAACAAGATAGCGTTGAAAAATCTGCTCCAGCTTATTCCGCCTTAGAGAAAACCGCGTTGACATTTTTTCCAAATGCCTTGCAATATCTCCTTAACGAAAAGAGCTAGAAGGCTGAAAATGCATATTTAGACTTGTAGGCATTGTGTGAACAAGATAGCGTTGAAAAATCGGCTCTAGCTTATTCCGCCTTAGAGAAAACCGCGTTGACATTTTTTCCAAATGCCTTGCAATATCTCCTTAACGAAAAGAGCTAGAAGGCTGAAAATGCATATTTAGACTTGTAGGCATTGTGTGAACAAGATAGCGTTGAAAAATCGGCTCTAGCTTATTCCGCCTTAGAGAAAACCGCGTTGACATTTTTTCCAAATGCCTTGCAATAACTCCTTAACGAGAAGAGCTGGAAGGCTGAAAATGCATATTTAGACTTGTAGGCATTGTGTGAACAAGATAGCGTTGAAAAATCTGCTCCAGCTTATTCCGCCTTAGAGAAAACCGTGTTGACATTTTTTCCAAATGCCTTGCAATATCTCCTTAACGAAAAGAGCTAGAAGGCTGAAAATGCATATTTAGACTTGTAGGCATTGTGTGAACAAGATAGCGTTGAAAAATCGTCTCTAGCTTATTCCGCCTTAGAGAAAACCGCGTTGACATTTTTTCCAAATGCCTTGCAATAACTCCTTAACGAAAAGAGCTGGAAGGCTGAAAATGCATATTTAGACTTGTAGGCATTGTGTGAACAAGATAGCGTTGAAAAATCGGCTCTAGCTTATTCCGCCTTAGAGAAAACCGCGTTGACATTTTTTCCAAATGCCTTGCAATAACTCCTTAACGAAAAGAGCTGGAAGGCTGAAAATGCATATTTAGACTTGTAGGCATTGTGTGAACAAGAAAGCGTTGAAAAATCTGCTCCAGCTTATTCCGCCTTAGAGAAAACCGCGTTGACATTTTTTCCAAATGCCTTGCAATATCTCCTTAACGAAAAGAGCTAGAAGGCTGAAAATGCATATTTAGACTTGTAGGCATTGTGTGAACAAGATAGCGTTGAAAAATCGTCTCTAGCTTATTCCGCCTTAGAGAAAACCGCGTTGACATTTTTTCCAAATGCCTTGCAATAACTCCTTAACGAAAAGAGCTGGAAGGCTGAAAATAAATATTTAGACTTGTAGGCATTGTGTGAACAAGATAGCGTTGAAAAATCTGCTCCAGCTTATTCCGCCTTAGAGAAAACCGCGTTGACATTTTTTCCAAATGCCTTGCAATATCTCCTTAACGAAAAGAGCTAGAAGGCTGAAAATGCATATTTAGACTTGTAGGCATTGTGTGAACAAGATAGCGTTGAAAAATCGTCTCTAGCTTATTCCGCCTTAGAGAAAACCGCGTTGACATTTTTTCCAAATGCCTTGCAATAACTCCTTAACGAAAAGAGCTAGAAGGCTGAAAATGCATATTTAGACTTGTAGGCATTGTGTGAACAAGATAGCGTTGAAAAATCGGCTCTAGCTTATTCCGCCTTAGAGAAAACCGCGTTGACATTTTTTCCAAATGCCTTGCAATAACTCCTTAACGAAAAGAGCTGGAAGGCTGAAAATGCATATTTAGACTTGTAGGCATTGTGTGAACAAGATAGCGTTGAAAAATCTGCTCCAGCTTATTCCGCCTTAGAGAAAACCGCGTTGACATTTTTTCCAAATGCCTTGCAATATCTCCTTAACGAAAAGAGCTAGAAGGCTGAAAATGCATATTTAGACTTGTAGGCATTGTGTGAACAAGATAGCGTTGAAAAATCGGCTCTAGCTTATTCCGCCTTAGAGAAAACCGCGTTGACATTTTTTCCAAATGCCTTGCAATAACTCCTTAACGAAAAGAGCTGGAAGGCTGAAAATGCATATTTAGACTTGTAGGCATTGTGTGAACAAGATAGCGTTGAAAAATCTGCTCCAGCTTATTCCGCCTTAGAGAAAACCGCGTTGACATTTTTTCCAAATGCCTTGCAATATCTCCTTAACGAAAAGAGCTAGAAGGCTGAAAATGCATATTTAGACTTGTAGGCATTGTGTGAACAAGATAGCGTTGAAAAATCGTCTCTAGCTTATTCCGCCTTAGAGAAAACCGCGTTGACATTTTTTCCAAATGCCTTGCAATAACTCCTTAACGAAAAGAGCTGGAAGGCTGAAAATAAATATTTAGACTTGTAGGCATTGTGTGAACAAGATAGCGTTGAAAAATCTGCTCCAGCTTATTCCGCCTTAGAGAAAACCGCGTTGACATTTTTTCCAAATGCCTTGCAATATCTCCTTAACGAAAAGAGCTAGAAGGCTGAAAATGCATATTTAGACTTGTAGGCATTGTGTGAACAAGATAGCGTTGAAAAATCGGCTCTAGCTTATTCCGCCTTAGAGAAAACCGCGTTGACATTTTTTCCAAATGCCTTGCAATAACTCCTTAACGAAAAGAGCTGGAAGGCTGAAAATGCATATTTAGACTTGTAGGCATTGTGTGAACAAGATAGCGTTGAAAAATCTGCTCCAGCTTATTCCGCCTTAGAGAAAACCGCGTTGACATTTTTTCCAAATGCCTTGCAATATCTCCTTAACGAAAAGAGCTAGAAGGCTGAAAATGCATATTTAGACTTGTAGGCATTGTGTGAACAAGATAGCGTTGAAAAATCGGCTCTAGCTTATTCCGCCTTAGAGAAAACCGCGTTGACATTTTTTCCAAATGCCTTGCAATAACTCCTTAACGAAAAGAGCTGGAAGGCTGAAAATGCATATTTAGACTTGTAGGCATTGTGTGAACAAGATAGCGTTGAAAAATCGGCTCTAGCTTATTCCGCCTTAGAGAAAACCGCGTTGACATTTTTTCCAAATGCCTTGCAATATCTCCTTAACGAAAAGAGCTAGAAGGCTGAAAATGCATATTTAGACTTGTAGGCATTGTGTGAACAAGATAGCGTTGAAAAATCGGCTCTAGCTTATTCCGCCTTAGAGAAAACCGCGTTGACATTTTTTCCAAATGCCTTGCAATAACTCCTTAACGAAAAGAGCTGGAAGGCTGAAAATGTATATTTAGACTTGTAGGCATTGTGTGAACAAGATAGCGTTGAAAAATCGGCTCTAGCTTATTCCGCCTTAGAGAAAACCGCGTTGACATTTTTTCCAAATGCCTTGCAATAACTCCTTAACGAAAAGAGCTGAAAGGCTGAAAATGCATATTTAGACTTGTAGGCATTGTGTGAACAAGATAGCGTTGAAAAATCGGCTCTAGCTTATTCCGCCTTAGAGAAAACCGCGTTGACATTTTTTCCAAATGCCTTGCAATATCTCCTTAACGAAAAGAGCTAGAAGGCTGAAAATGCATATTTAGACTTGTAGGCATTGTGTGAACAAGATAGCGTTGAAAAATCGGCTCTAGCTTATTCCGCCTTAGAGAAAACCGCGTTGACATTTTTTCCAAATGCCTTGCAATAACTCCTTAACGAAAAGAGCTGGAAGGCTGAAAATGCATATTTAGACTTGTAGGCATTGTGTGAACAAGATAGCGTTGAAAAATCTGCTCCAGCTTATTCCGCCTTAGAGAAAACCGCGTTGACATTTTTTCCAAATGCCTTGCAATATCTCCTTAACGAAAAGAGCTAGAAGGCTGAAAATGCATATTTAGACTTGTAGGCATTGTGTGAACAAGATAGCGTTGAAAAATCGGCTCTAGCTTATTCCGCCTTAGAGAAAACCGCGTTGACATTTTTTCCAAATGCCTTGCAATAACTCCTTAACGAAAAGAGCTGGAAGGCTGAAAATGCATATTTAGACTTGTAGGCATTGTGTGAACAAGATAGCGTTGAAAAATCTGCTCCAGCTTATTCCGCCTTAGAGAAAACCGCGTTGACATTTTTTCCAAATGCCTTGCAATATCTCCTTAACGAAAAGAGCTAGAAGGCTGAAAATGCATATTTAGAATTGTAGGCATTGTGTGAACAAGATAGCGTTGAAAAATCGTCTCTAGCTTATTCCGCCTTAGAGAAAACCGCGTTGACATTTTTTCCAAATGCCTTGCAATAACTCCTTAACGAAAAGAGCTGGAAGGCTGAAAATAAATATTTAGACTTGTAGGCATTGTGTGAACAAGATAGCGTTGAAAAATCTGCTCCAGCTTATTCCGCCTTAGAGAAAACCGCGTTGACATTTTTTCCAAATGCCTTGCAATATCTCCTTAACGAAAAGAGCTAGAAGGCTGAAAATGCATATTTAGACTTGTAGGCATTGTGTGAACAAGATAGCGTTGAAAAATCGGCTCTAGCTTATTCCGCCTTAGAGAAAACCGCGTTGACATTTTTTCCAAATGCCTTGCAATAACTCCTTAACGAAAAGAGCTGGAAGGCTGAAAATGCATATTTAGACTTGTAGGCATTGTGTGAACAAGATAGCGTTGAAAAATCTGCTCCAGCTTATTCCGCCTTAGAGAAAACCGCGTTGACATTTTTTCCAAATGCCTTGCAATATCTCCTTAACGAAAAGAGCTAGAAGGCTGAAAATGCATATTTAGACTTGTAGGCATTGTGTGAACAAGATAGCGTTGAAAAATCGGCTCTAGCTTATTCCGCCTTAGAGAAAACCGCGTTGACATTTTTTCCAAATGCCTTGCAATAACTCCTTAACGAAAAGAGCTGGAAGGCTGAAAATGCATATTTAGACTTGTAGGCATTGTGTGAACAAGATAGCGTTGAAAAATCGGCTCTAGCTTATTCCGCCTTAGAGAAAACCGCGTTGACATTTTTTCCAAATGCCTTGCAATATCTCCTTAACGAAAAGAGCTAGAAGGCTGAAAATGCATATTTAGACTTGTAGGCATTGTGTGAACAAGATAGCGTTGAAAAATCGGCTCTAGCTTATTCCGCCTTAGAGAAAACCGCGTTGACATTTTTTCCAAATGCCTTGCAATAACTCCTTAACGAAAAGAGCTGGAAGGCTGAAAATGTATATTTAGACTTGTAGGCATTGTGTGAACAAGATAGCGTTGAAAAATCGGCTCTAGCTTATTCCGCCTTAGAGAAAACCGCGTTGACATTTTTTCCAAATGCCTTGCAATAACTCCTTAACGAAAAGAGCTGAAAGGCTGAAAATGCATATTTAGACTTGTAGGCATTGTGTGAACAAGATAGCGTTGAAAAATCGGCTCTAGCTTATTCCGCCTTAGAGAAAACCGCGTTGACATTTTTTCCAAATGCCTTGCAATATCTCCTTAACGAAAAGAGCTAGAAGGCTGAAAATGCATATTTAGACTTGTAGGCATTGTGTGAACAAGATAGCGTTGAAAAATCGGCTCTAGCTTATTCCGCCTTAGAGAAAACCGCGTTGACATTTTTTCCAAATGCCTTGCAATATCTCCTTAACGAAAAGAGCTAGAAGGCTGAAAATGCATATTTAGACTTGTAGGCATTGTGTGAACAAGATAGCGTTGAAAAATCTGCTCCAGCTTATTCCGCCTTAGAGAAAACCGCGTTGACATTTTTTCCAAATGCCTTGCAATATCTCCTTAACGAAAAGAGCTAGAAGGCTGAAAATGCATATTTAGACTTGTAGGCATTGTGTGAACAAGATAGCGTTGAAAAATCGGCTCTAGCTTATTCCGCCTTAGAGAAAACCGCGTTGACATTTTTTCCAAATGCCTTGCAATAACTCCTTAACGAAAAGAGCTGGAAGGCTGAAAATGCATATTTAGACTTGTAGGCATTGTGTGAACAAGATAGCGTTGAAAAATCTGCTCCAGCTTATTCCGCCTTAGAGAAAACCGCGTTGACATTTTTTCCAAATGCCTTGCAATATCTCCTTAACGAAAAGAGCTAGAAGGCTGAAAATGCATATTTAGACTTGTAGGCATTGTGTGAACAAGATAGCGTTGAAAAATCGTCTCTAGCTTATTCCGCCTTAGAGAAAACCGCGTTGACATTTTTTCCAAATGCCTTGCAATAACTCCTTAACGAAAAGAGCTGGAAGGCTGAAAATGCATATTTAGACTTGTAGGCATTGTGTGAACAAGATAGCGTTGAAAAATCGGCTCTAGCTTATTCCGCCTTAGAGAAAACCGCGTTGACATTTTTTCCAAATGCCTTGCAATAACTCCTTAACGAAAAGAGCTGGAAGGCTGAAAATGCATATTTAGACTTGTAGGCATTGTGTGAACAAGATAGCGTTGAAAAATCTGCTCCAGCTTATTCCGCCTTAGAGAAAACCGCGTTGACATTTTTTCCAAATGCCTTACAATATCTCCTTAACGAAAAGAGCTAAAAGGCTGAAAATGCATATTTAGACTTGTAGGCATTGTGTGAACAAGATAGCGTTGAAAAATCGTCTCTAGCTTATTCCGCCTTAGAGAAAACCGCGTTGACATTTTTTCCAAATGCCTTGCAATAACTCCTTAACGAAAAGAGCTGGAAGGCTGAAAATAAATATTTAGACTTGTAGGCATTGTGTGAACAAGATAGCGTTGAAAAATCTGCTCCAGCTTATTCCGCCTTAGAGAAAACCGCGTTGACATTTTTTTCCAAATGCCTTGCAATATCTCCTTAACGAAAAGAGCTAGAAGGCTGAAAATGCATATTTAGACTTGTAGGCATTGTGTGAACAAGATAGCGTTGAAAAATCGTCTCTAGCTTATTCCGCCTTAGAGAAAACCGCGTTGACATTTTTTCCAAATGCCTTGCAATAACTCCTTAACGAAAAGAGCTGGAAGGCTGAAAATGCATATTTAGACTTGTAGGCATTGTGTGAACAAGATAGCGTTGAAAAATCGGCTCTAGCTTATTCCGCCTTAGAGAAAACCGCGTTGACATTTTTTCCAAATGCCTTGCAATAACTCCTTAACGAAAAGAGCTGGAAGGCTGAAAATGCATATTTAGACTTGTAGGCATTGTGTGAACAAGATAGCGTTGAAAAATCTGCTCCAGCTTATTCCGCCTTAGAGAAAACCGCGTTGACATTTTTTCCAAATGCCTTACAATATCTCCTTAACGAAAAGAGCTAAAAGGCTGAAAATGCATATTTAGACTTGTAGGCATTGTGTGAACAAGATAGCGTTGAAAAATCGTCTCTAGCTTATTCCGCCTTAGAGAAAACCGCGTTGACATTTTTTCCAAATGCCTTGCAATAACTCCTTAACGAAAAGAGCTGGAAGGCTGAAAATAAATATTTAGACTTGTAGGCATTGTGTGAACAAGATAGCGTTGAAAAATCTGCTCCAGCTTATTCCGCCTTAGAGAAAACCGCGTTGACATTTTTTTCCAAATGCCTTGCAATATCTCCTTAACGAAAAGAGCTAGAAGGCTGAAAATGCATATTTAGACTTGTAGGCATTGTGTGAACAAGATAGCGTTGAAAAATCGTCTCTAGCTTATTCCGCCTTAGAGAAAACCGCGTTGACATTTTTTCCAAATGCCTTGCAATAACTCCTTAACGAAAAGAGCTAGAAGGCTGAAAATGCATATTTAGACTTGTAGGCATTGTGTGAACAAGATAGCGTTGAAAAATCGGCTCTAGCTTATTCCGCCTTAGAGAAAACCGCGTTGACATTTTTTCCAAATGCCTTGCAATATCTCCTTAACGAAAAAAGCTAGAAGGCTGAAAATGCATATTTAGACTTGTAGGCATTGTGTGAACAAGATAGCGTTGAAAAATCGGCTCTAGCTTATTCCGCCTTAGAGAAAACCGCGTTGACATTTTTTCCAAATGCCTTGCAATAACTCCTTAACGAAAAGAGCTGGAAGGCTGAAAATGCATATTTAGACTTGTAGGCATTGTGTGAACAAGATAGCGTTGAAAAATCTGCTCCAGCTTATTCCGCCTTAGAGAAAACCGCGTTGACATTTTTTCCAAATGCCTTGCAATATCTCCTTAACGAAAAGAGCTAGAAGGCTGAAAATGCATATTTAGACTTGTAGGCATTGTGTGAACAAGATAGCGTTGAAAAATCTGCTCCAGCTTATTCCGCCTTAGAGAAAACCGCGTTGACATTTTTTCCAAATGCCTTGCAATATCTCCTTAACGAAAAGAGCTAGAAGGCTGAAAATGCATATTTAGACTTGTAGGCATTGTGTGAACAAGATAGCGTTGAAAAATCGGCTCTAGCTTATTCCGCCTTAGAGAAAACCGCGTTGACATTTTTTCCAAATGCCTTGCAATAACTCCTTAACGAAAAGAGCTGGAAGGCTGAAAATGCATATTTAGACTTGTAGGCATTGTGTGAACAAGATAGCGTTGAAAAATCTGCTCCAGCTTATTCCGCCTTAGAGAAAACCGCGTTGACATTTTTTCCAAATGCCTTGCAATATCTCCTTAACGAAAAGAGCTAGAAGGCTGAAAATGCATATTTAGACTTGTAGGCATTGTGTGAACAAGATAGCGTTGAAAAATCTGCTCCAGCTTATTCCGCCTTAGAGAAAACCGCGTTGACATTTTTTCCAAATGCCTTGCAATATCTCCTTAACGAAAAGAGCTAGAAGGCTGAAAATGCATATTTAGACTTGTAGGCATTGTGTGAACAAGATAGCGTTGAAAAATCGGCTCTAGCTTATTCCGCCTTAGAGAAAACCGCGTTGACATTTTTTCCAAATGCCTTGCAATAACTCCTTAACGAAAAGAGCTGGAAGGCTGAAAATGCATATTTAGACTTGTAGGCATTGTGTGAACAAGATAGCGTTGAAAAATCTGCTCCAGCTTATTCCGCCTTAGAGAAAACCGCGTTGACATTTTTTCCAAATGCCTTGCAATATCTCCTTAACGAAAAGAGCTAGAAGGCTGAAAATGCATATTTAGACTTGTAGGCATTGTGTGAACAAGATAGCGTTGAAAAATCGTCTCTAGCTTATTCCGCCTTAGAGAAAACCGCGTTGACATTTTTTCCAAATGCCTTGCAATAACTCCTTAACGAAAAGAGCTGGAAGGCTGAAAATGCATATTTAGACTTGTAGGCATTGTGTGAACAAGATAGCGTTGAAAAATCGGCTCTAGCTTATTCCGCCTTAGAGAAAACCGCGTTGACATTTTTTCCAAATGCCTTGCAATAACTCCTTAACGAAAAGAGCTGGAAGGCTGAAAATGCATATTTAGACTTGTAGGCATTGTGTGAACAAGATAGCGTTGAAAAATCTGCTCCAGCTTATTCCGCCTTAGAGAAAACCGCGTTGACATTTTTTCCAAATGCCTTGCAATATCTCCTTAACGAAAAGAGCTAGAAGGCTGAAAATGCATATTTAGACTTGTAGGCATTGTGTGAACAAGATAGCGTTGAAAAATCGTCTCTAGCTTATTCCGCCTTAGAGAAAACCGCGTTGACATTTTTTCCAAATGCCTTGCAATAACTCCTTAACGAAAAGAGCTGGAAGGCTGAAAATTAATATTTAGACTTGTAGGCATTGTGTGAACAAGATAGCGTTGAAAAATCTGCTCCAGCTTATTCCGCCTTAGAGAAAACCGCGTTGACATTTTTTCCAAATGCCTTGCAATATCTCCTTAACGAAAAGAGCTAGAAGGCTGAAAATGCATATTTAGACTTGTAGGCATTGTGTGAACAAGATAGCGTTGAAAAATCGTCTCTAGCTTATTCCGCCTTAGAGAAAACCGCGTTGACATTTTTTCCAAATGCCTTGCAATAACTCCTTAACGAAAAGAGCTAGAAGGCTGAAAATGCATATTTAGACTTGTAGGCATTGTGTGAACAAGATAGCGTTGAAAAATCGGCTCTAGCTTATTCCGCCTTAGAGAAAACCGCGTTGACATTTTTTCCAAATGCCTTGCAATATCTCCTTAACGAAAAAAGCTAGAAGGCTGAAAATGCATATTTAGACTTGTAGGCATTGTGTGAACAAGATAGCGTTGAAAAATCGTCTCTAGCTTATTCCGCCTTAGAGAAAACCGCGTTGACATTTTTTCCAAATGCCTTGCAATAACTCCTTAACGAAAAGAGCTGGAAGGCTGAAAATGCATATTTAGACTTGTAGGCATTGTGTGAACAAGATAGCGTTGAAAAATCTGCTCCAGCTTATTCCGCCTTAGAGAAAACCGCGTTGACATTTTTTCCAAATGCCTTGCAATATCTCCTTAACGAAAAGAGCTAGAAGGCTGAAAATGCATATTTAGACTTGTAGGCATTGTGTGAACAAGATAGCGTTGAAAAATCTGCTCCAGCTTATTCCGCCTTAGAGAAAACCGCGTTGACATTTTTTCCAAATGCCTTGCAATATCTCCTTAACGAAAAGAGCTAGAAGGCTGAAAATGCATATTTAGACTTGTAGGCATTGTGTGAACAAGATAGCGTTGAAAAATCGGCTCTAGCTTATTCCGCCTTAGAGAAAACCGCGTTGACATTTTTTCCAAATGCCTTGCAATAACTCCTTAACGAGAAGAGCTGGAAGGCTGAAAATGCATATTTAGACTTGTAGGCATTGTGTGAACAAGATAGCGTTGAAAAATCTGCTCCAGCTTATTCCGCCTTAGAGAAAACCGTGTTGACATTTTTTCCAAATGCCTTGCAATATCTCCTTAACGAAAAGAGCTAGAAGGCTGAAAATGCATATTTAGACTTGTAGGCATTGTGTGAACAAGATAGCGTTGAAAAATCGTCTCTAGCTTATTCCGCCTTAGAGAAAACCGCGTTGACATTTTTTCCAAATGCCTTGCAATAACTCCTTAACGAAAAGAGCTGGAAGGCTGAAAATGCATATTTAGACTTGTAGGCATTGTGTGAACAAGATAGCGTTGAAAAATCGGCTCTAGCTTATTCCGCCTTAGAGAAAACCGCGTTGACATTTTTTCCAAATGCCTTGCAATAACTCCTTAACGAAAAGAGCTGGAAGGCTGAAAATGCATATTTAGACTTGTAGGCATTGTGTGAACAAGATAGCGTTGAAAAATCTGCTCCAGCTTATTCCGCCTTAGAGAAAACCGCGTTGACATTTTTTCCAAATGCCTTGCAATATCTCCTTAACGAAAAGAGCTAGAAGGCTGAAAATGCATATTTAGACTTGTAGGCATTGTGTGAACAAGATAGCGTTGAAAAATCGTCTCTAGCTTATTCCGCCTTAGAGAAAACCGCGTTGACATTTTTTCCAAATGCCTTGCAATAACTCCTTAACGAAAAGAGCTGGAAGGCTGAAAATAAATATTTAGACTTGTAGGCATTGTGTGAACAAGATAGCGTTGAAAAATCTGCTCCAGCTTATTCCGCCTTAGAGAAAACCGCGTTGACATTTTTTCCAAATGCCTTGCAATATCTCCTTAACGAAAAGAGCTAGAAGGCTGAAAATGCATATTTAGACTTGTAGGCATTGTGTGAACAAGATAGCGTTGAAAAATCGTCTCTAGCTTATTCCGCCTTAGAGAAAACCGCGTTGACATTTTTTCCAAATGCCTTGCAATAACTCCTTAACGAAAAGAGCTAGAAGGCTGAAAATGCATATTTAGACTTGTAGGCATTGTGTGAACAAGATAGCGTTGAAAAATCGTCTCTAGCTTATTCCGCCTTAGAGAAAACCGCGTTGACATTTTTTCCAAATGCCTTGCAATATCTCCTTAACGAAAAAAGCTAGAAGGCTGAAAATGCATATTTAGACTTGTAGGCATTGTGTGAACAAGATAGCGTTGAAAAATCGTCTCTAGCTTATTCCGCCTTAGAGAAAACCGCGTTGACATTTTTTCCAAATGCCTTGCAATAACTCCTTAACGAAAAGAGCTAGAAGGCTGAAAATGCATATTTAGACTTGTAGGCATTGTGTGAACAAGATAGCGTTGAAAAATCGGCTCTAGCTTATTCCGCCTTAGAGAAAACCGCGTTGACATTTTTTCCAAATGCCTTGCAATATCTCCTTAACGAAAAAAGCTAGAAGGCTGAAAATGCATATTTAGACTTGTAGGCATTGTGTGAACAAGATAGCGTTGAAAAATCGTCTCTAGCTTATTCCGCCTTAGAGAAAACCGCGTTGACATTTTTTCCAAATGCCTTGCAATAACTCCTTAACGAAAAGAGCTGGAAGGCTGAAAATGCATATTTAGACTTGTAGGCATTGTGTGAACAAGATAGCGTTGAAAAATCTGCTCCAGCTTATTCCGCCTTAGAGAAAACCGCGTTGACATTTTTTCCAAATGCCTTGCAATATCTCCTTAACGAAAAGAGCTAGAAGGCTGAAAATGCATATTTAGACTTGTAGGCATTGTGTGAACAAGATAGCGTTGAAAAATCGTCTCTAGCTTATTCCGCCTTAGAGAAAACCGCGTTGACATTTTTTCCAAATGCCTTGCAATAACTCCTTAACGAAAAGAGCTGGAAGGCTGAAAATTAATATTTAGACTTGTAGGCATTGTGTGAACAAGATAGCGTTGAAAAATCTGCTCCAGCTTATTCCGCCTTAGAGAAAACCGCGTTGACATTTTTTCCAAATGCCTTGCAATATCTCCTTAACGAAAAGAGCTAGAAGGCTGAAAATGCATATTTAGACTTGTAGGCATTGTGTGAACAAGATAGCGTTGAAAAATCGTCTCTAGCTTATTCCGCCTTAGAGAAAACCGCGTTGACATTTTTTCCAAATGCCTTGCAATAACTCCTTAACGAAAAGAGCTAGAAGGCTGAAAATGCATATTTAGACTTGTAGGCATTGTGTGAACAAGATAGCGTTGAAAAATCGGCTCTAGCTTATTCCGCCTTAGAGAAAACCGCGTTGACATTTTTTCCAAATGCCTTGCAATATCTCCTTAACGAAAAAAGCTAGAAGGCTGAAAATGCATATTTAGACTTGTAGGCATTGTGTGAACAAGATAGCGTTGAAAAATCGTCTCTAGCTTATTCCGCCTTAGAGAAAACCGCGTTGACATTTTTTCCAAATGCCTTGCAATAACTCCTTAACGAAAAGAGCTGGAAGGCTGAAAATGCATATTTAGACTTGTAGGCATTGTGTGAACAAGATAGCGTTGAAAAATCTGCTCCAGCTTATTCCGCCTTAGAGAAAACCGCGTTGACATTTTTTCCAAATGCCTTGCAATATCTCCTTAACGAAAAGAGCTAGAAGGCTGAAAATGCATATTTAGACTTGTAGGCATTGTGTGAACAAGATAGCGTTGAAAAATCTGCTCCAGCTTATTCCGCCTTAGAGAAAACCGCGTTGACATTTTTTCCAAATGCCTTGCAATATCTCCTTAACGAAAAGAGCTAGAAGGCTGAAAATGCATATTTAGACTTGTAGGCATTGTGTGAACAAGATAGCGTTGAAAAATCGGCTCTAGCTTATTCCGCCTTAGAGAAAACCGCGTTGACATTTTTTCCAAATGCCTTGCAATAACTCCTTAACGAGAAGAGCTGGAAGGCTGAAAATGCATATTTAGACTTGTAGGCATTGTGTGAACAAGATAGCGTTGAAAAATCTGCTCCAGCTTATTCCGCCTTAGAGAAAACCGTGTTGACATTTTTTCCAAATGCCTTGCAATATCTCCTTAACGAAAAGAGCTAGAAGGCTGAAAATGCATATTTAGACTTGTAGGCATTGTGTGAACAAGATAGCGTTGAAAAATCGTCTCTAGCTTATTCCGCCTTAGAGAAAACCGCGTTGACATTTTTTCCAAATGCCTTGCAATAACTCCTTAACGAAAAGAGCTGGAAGGCTGAAAATGCATATTTAGACTTGTAGGCATTGTGTGAACAAGATAGCGTTGAAAAATCGGCTCTAGCTTATTCCGCCTTAGAGAAAACCGCGTTGACATTTTTTCCAAATGCCTTGCAATAACTCCTTAACGAAAAGAGCTGGAAGGCTGAAAATGCATATTTAGACTTGTAGGCATTGTGTGAACAAGATAGCGTTGAAAAATCTGCTCCAGCTTATTCCGCCTTAGAGAAAACCGCGTTGACATTTTTTCCAAATGCCTTGCAATATCTCCTTAACGAAAAGAGCTAGAAGGCTGAAAATGCATATTTAGACTTGTAGGCATTGTGTGAACAAGATAGCGTTGAAAAATCGTCTCTAGCTTATTCCGCCTTAGAGAAAACCGCGTTGACATTTTTTCCAAATGCCTTGCAATAACTCCTTAACGAAAAGAGCTGGAAGGCTGAAAATAAATATTTAGACTTGTAGGCATTGTGTGAACAAGATAGCGTTGAAAAATCTGCTCCAGCTTATTCCGCCTTAGAGAAAACCGCGTTGACATTTTTTCCAAATGCCTTGCAATATCTCCTTAACGAAAAGAGCTAGAAGGCTGAAAATGCATATTTAGACTTGTAGGCATTGTGTGAACAAGATAGCGTTGAAAAATCGTCTCTAGCTTATTCCGCCTTAGAGAAAACCGCGTTGACATTTTTTCCAAATGCCTTGCAATAACTCCTTAACGAAAAGAGCTAGAAGGCTGAAAATGCATATTTAGACTTGTAGGCATTGTGTGAACAAGATAGCGTTGAAAAATCGTCTCTAGCTTATTCCGCCTTAGAGAAAACCGCGTTGACATTTTTTCCAAATGCCTTGCAATATCTCCTTAACGAAAAAAGCTAGAAGGCTGAAAATGCATATTTAGACTTGTAGGCATTGTGTGAACAAGATAGCGTTGAAAAATCGTCTCTAGCTTATTCCGCCTTAGAGAAAACCGCGTTGACATTTTTTCCAAATGCCTTGCAATAACTCCTTAACGAAAAGAGCTAGAAGGCTGAAAATGCATATTTAGACTTGTAGGCATTGTGTGAACAAGATAGCGTTGAAAAATCGGCTCTAGCTTATTCCGCCTTAGAGAAAACCGCGTTGACATTTTTTCCAAATGCCTTGCAATATCTCCTTAACGAAAAAAGCTAGAAGGCTGAAAATGCATATTTAGACTTGTAGGCATTGTGTGAACAAGATAGCGTTGAAAAATCGTCTCTAGCTTATTCCGCCTTAGAGAAAACCGCGTTGACATTTTTTCCAAATGCCTTGCAATAACTCCTTAACGAAAAGAGCTGGAAGGCTGAAAATGCATATTTAGACTTGTAGGCATTGTGTGAACAAGATAGCGTTGAAAAATCTGCTCCAGCTTATTCCGCCTTAGAGAAAACCGCGTTGACATTTTTTCCAAATGCCTTGCAATATCTCCTTAACGAAAAGAGCTAGAAGGCTGAAAATGCATATTTAGACTTGTAGGCATTGTGTGAACAAGATAGCGTTGAAAAATCTGCTCCAGCTTATTCCGCCTTAGAGAAAACCGCGTTGACATTTTTTCCAAATGCCTTGCAATATCTCCTTAACGAAAAGAGCTAGAAGGCTGAAAATGCATATTTAGACTTGTAGGCATTGTGTGAACAAGATAGCGTTGAAAAATCGGCTCTAGCTTATTCCGCCTTAGAGAAAACCGCGTTGACATTTTTTCCAAATGCCTTGCAATAACTCCTTAACGAGAAGAGCTGGAAGGCTGAAAATGCATATTTAGACTTGTAGGCATTGTGTGAACAAGATAGCGTTGAAAAATCTGCTCCAGCTTATTCCGCCTTAGAGAAAACCGTGTTGACATTTTTTCCAAATGCCTTGCAATATCTCCTTAACGAAAAGAGCTAGAAGGCTGAAAATGCATATTTAGACTTGTAGGCATTGTGTGAACAAGATAGCGTTGAAAAATCGTCTCTAGCTTATTCCGCCTTAGAGAAAACCGCGTTGACATTTTTTCCAAATGCCTTGCAATAACTCCTTAACGAAAAGAGCTGGAAGGCTGAAAATGCATATTTAGACTTGTAGGCATTGTGTGAACAAGATAGCGTTGAAAAATCGGCTCTAGCTTATTCCGCCTTAGAGAAAACCGCGTTGACATTTTTTCCAAATGCCTTGCAATAACTCCTTAACGAAAAGAGCTGGAAGGCTGAAAATGCATATTTAGACTTGTAGGCATTGTGTGAACAAGATAGCGTTGAAAAATCTGCTCCAGCTTATTCCGCCTTAGAGAAAACCGCGTTGACATTTTTTCCAAATGCCTTGCAATATCTCCTTAACGAAAAGAGCTAGAAGGCTGAAAATGCATATTTAGACTTGTAGGCATTGTGTGAACAAGATAGCGTTGAAAAATCGTCTCTAGCTTATTCCGCCTTAGAGAAAACCGCGTTGACATTTTTTCCAAATGCCTTGCAATAACTCCTTAACGAAAAGAGCTGGAAGGCTGAAAATAAATATTTAGACTTGTAGGCATTGTGTGAACAAGATAGCGTTGAAAAATCGGCTCTAGCTTATTCCGCCTTAGAGAAAACCGCGTTGACATTTTTTCCAAATGCCTTGCAATATCTCCTTAACGAAAAAAGCTAGAAGGCTGAAAATGCATATTTAGACTTGTAGGCATTGTGTGAACAAGATAGCGTTGAAAAATCGTCTCTAGCTTATTCCGCCTTAGAGAAAACCGCGTTGACATTTTTTCCAAATGCCTTGCAATAACTCCTTAACGAAAAGAGCTGGAAGGCTGAAAATGCATATTTAGACTTGTAGGCATTGTGTGAACAAGATAGCGTTGAAAAATCTGCTCCAGCTTATTCCGCCTTAGAGAAAACCGCGTTGACATTTTTTCCAAATGCCTTGCAATATCTCCTTAACGAAAAGAGCTAGAAGGCTGAAAATGCATATTTAGACTTGTAGGCATTGTGTGAACAAGATAGCGTTGAAAAATCTGCTCCAGCTTATTCCGCCTTAGAGAAAACCGCGTTGACATTTTTTCCAAATGCCTTGCAATATCTCCTTAACGAAAAGAGCTAGAAGGCTGAAAATGCATATTTAGACTTGTAGGCATTGTGTGAACAAGATAGCGTTGAAAAATCGGCTCTAGCTTATTCCGCCTTAGAGAAAACCGCGTTGACATTTTTTCCAAATGCCTTGCAATAACTCCTTAACGAGAAGAGCTGGAAGGCTGAAAATGCATATTTAGACTTGTAGGCATTGTGTGAACAAGATAGCGTTGAAAAATCTGCTCCAGCTTATTCCGCCTTAGAGAAAACCGTGTTGACATTTTTTCCAAATGCCTTGCAATATCTCCTTAACGAAAAGAGCTAGAAGGCTGAAAATGCATATTTAGACTTGTAGGCATTGTGTGAACAAGATAGCGTTGAAAAATCGTCTCTAGCTTATTCCGCCTTAGAGAAAACCGCGTTGACATTTTTTCCAAATGCCTTGCAATAACTCCTTAACGAAAAGAGCTGGAAGGCTGAAAATGCATATTTAGACTTGTAGGCATTGTGTGAACAAGATAGCGTTGAAAAATCGGCTCTAGCTTATTCCGCCTTAGAGAAAACCGCGTTGACATTTTTTCCAAATGCCTTGCAATAACTCCTTAACGAAAAGAGCTGGAAGGCTGAAAATGCATATTTAGACTTGTAGGCATTGTGTGAACAAGATAGCGTTGAAAAATCTGCTCCAGCTTATTCCGCCTTAGAGAAAACCGCGTTGACATTTTTTCCAAATGCCTTGCAATATCTCCTTAACGAAAAGAGCTAGAAGGCTGAAAATGCATATTTAGACTTGTAGGCATTGTGTGAACAAGATAGCGTTGAAAAATCGTCTCTAGCTTATTCCGCCTTAGAGAAAACCGCGTTGACATTTTTTCCAAATGCCTTGCAATAACTCCTTAACGAAAAGAGCTGGAAGGCTGAAAATAAATATTTAGACTTGTAGGCATTGTGTGAACAAGATAGCGTTGAAAAATCTGCTCCAGCTTATTCCGCCTTAGAGAAAACCGCGTTGACATTTTTTCCAAATGCCTTGCAATATCTCCTTAACGAAAAGAGCTAGAAGGCTGAAAATGCATATTTAGACTTGTAGGCATTGTGTGAACAAGATAGCGTTGAAAAATCGTCTCTAGCTTATTCCGCCTTAGAGAAAACCGCGTTGACATTTTTTCCAAATGCCTTGCAATAACTCCTTAACGAAAAGAGCTAGAAGGCTGAAAATGCATATTTAGACTTGTAGGCATTGTGTGAACAAGATAGCGTTGAAAAATCGGCTCTAGCTTATTCCGCCTTAGAGAAAACCGCGTTGACATTTTTTCCAAATGCCTTGCAATATCTCCTTAACGAAAAAAGCTAGAAGGCTGAAAATGCATATTTAGACTTGTAGGCATTGTGTGAACAAGATAGCGTTGAAAAATCGTCTCTAGCTTATTCCGCCTTAGAGAAAACCGCGTTGACATTTTTTCCAAATGCCTTGCAATAACTCCTTAACGAAAAGAGCTGGAAGGCTGAAAATGCATATTTAGACTTGTAGGCATTGTGTGAACAAGATAGCGTTGAAAAATCTGCTCCAGCTTATTCCGCCTTAGAGAAAACCGCGTTGACATTTTTTCCAAATGCCTTGCAATATCTCCTTAACGAAAAGAGCTAGAAGGCTGAAAATGCATATTTAGACTTGTAGGCATTGTGTGAACAAGATAGCGTTGAAAAATCTGCTCCAGCTTATTCCGCCTTAGAGAAAACCGCGTTGACATTTTTTCCAAATGCCTTGCAATATCTCCTTAACGAAAAGAGCTAGAAGGCTGAAAATGCATATTTAGACTTGTAGGCATTGTGTGAACAAGATAGCGTTGAAAAATCGGCTCTAGCTTATTCCGCCTTAGAGAAAACCGCGTTGACATTTTTTCCAAATGCCTTGCAATAACTCCTTAACGAGAAGAGCTGGAAGGCTGAAAATGCATATTTAGACTTGTAGGCATTGTGTGAACAAGATAGCGTTGAAAAATCTGCTCCAGCTTATTCCGCCTTAGAGAAAACCGTGTTGACATTTTTTCCAAATGCCTTGCAATATCTCCTTAACGAAAAGAGCTAGAAGGCTGAAAATGCATATTTAGACTTGTAGGCATTGTGTGAACAAGATAGCGTTGAAAAATCGTCTCTAGCTTATTCCGCCTTAGAGAAAACCGCGTTGACATTTTTTCCAAATGCCTTGCAATAACTCCTTAACGAAAAGAGCTGGAAGGCTGAAAATGCATATTTAGACTTGTAGGCATTGTGTGAACAAGATAGCGTTGAAAAATCGGCTCTAGCTTATTCCGCCTTAGAGAAAACCGCGTTGACATTTTTTCCAAATGCCTTGCAATAACTCCTTAACGAAAAGAGCTGGAAGGCTGAAAATGCATATTTAGACTTGTAGGCATTGTGTGAACAAGAAAGCGTTGAAAAATCTGCTCCAGCTTATTCCGCCTTAGAGAAAACCGCGTTGACATTTTTTCCAAATGCCTTGCAATATCTCCTTAACGAAAAGAGCTAGAAGGCTGAAAATGCATATTTAGACTTGTAGGCATTGTGTGAACAAGATAGCGTTGAAAAATCGTCTCTAGCTTATTCCGCCTTAGAGAAAACCGCGTTGACATTTTTTCCAAATGCCTTGCAATAACTCCTTAACGAAAAGAGCTGGAAGGCTGAAAATAAATATTTAGACTTGTAGGCATTGTGTGAACAAGATAGCGTTGAAAAATCTGCTCCAGCTTATTCCGCCTTAGAGAAAACCGCGTTGACATTTTTTCCAAATGCCTTGCAATATCTCCTTAACGAAAAGAGCTAGAAGGCTGAAAATGCATATTTAGACTTGTAGGCATTGTGTGAACAAGATAGCGTTGAAAAATCGTCTCTAGCTTATTCCGCCTTAGAGAAAACCGCGTTGACATTTTTTCCAAATGCCTTGCAATAACTCCTTAACGAAAAGAGCTAGAAGGCTGAAAATGCATATTTAGACTTGTAGGCATTGTGTGAACAAGATAGCGTTGAAAAATCGGCTCTAGCTTATTCCGCCTTAGAGAAAACCGCGTTGACATTTTTTCCAAATGCCTTGCAATAACTCCTTAACGAAAAGAGCTGGAAGGATGAAAATGCATATTTAGACTTGTAGGCATTGTGTGAACAAGATAGCGTTGAAAAATCTGCTCCAGCTTATTCCGCCTTAGAGAAAACCGCGTTGACATTTTTTCCAAATGCCTTGCAATATCTCCTTAACGAAAAGAGCTAGAAGGCTGAAAATGCATATTTAGACTTGTAGGCATTGTGTGAACAAGATAGCGTTGAAAAATCGGCTCTAGCTTATTCCGCCTTAGAGAAAACCGCGTTGACATTTTTTCCAAATGCCTTGCAATAACTCCTTAACGAAAAGAGCTGGAAGGCTGAAAATGCATATTTAGACTTGTAGGCATTGTGTGAACAAGATAGCGTTGAAAAATCTGCTCCAGCTTATTCCGCCTTAGAGAAAACCGCGTTGACATTTTTTCCAAATGCCTTGCAATATCTCCTTAACGAAAAGAGCTAGAAGGCTGAAAATGCATATTTAGACTTGTAGGCATTGTGTGAACAAGATAGCGTTGAAAAATCGTCTCTAGCTTATTCCGCCTTAGAGAAAACCGCGTTGACATTTTTTCCAAATGCCTTGCAATAACTCCTTAACGAAAAGAGCTGGAAGGCTGAAAATAAATATTTAGACTTGTAGGCATTGTGTGAACAAGATAGCGTTGAAAAATCTGCTCCAGCTTATTCCGCCTTAGAGAAAACCGCGTTGACATTTTTTCCAAATGCCTTGCAATATCTCCTTAACGAAAAGAGCTAGAAGGCTGAAAATGCATATTTAGACTTGTAGGCATTGTGTGAACAAGATAGCGTTGAAAAATCGGCTCTAGCTTATTCCGCCTTAGAGAAAACCGCGTTGACATTTTTTCCAAATGCCTTGCAATATCTCCTTAACGAAAAGAGCTAGAAGGCTGAAAATGCATATTTAGACTTGTAGGCATTGTGTGAACAAGATAGCGTTGAAAAATCGGCTCTAGCTTATTCCGCCTTAGAGAAAACCGCGTTGACATTTTTTCCAAATGCCTTGCAATAACTCCTTAACGAGAAGAGCTGGAAGGCTGAAAATGCATATTTAGACTTGTAGGCATTGTGTGAACAAGATAGCGTTGAAAAATCTGCTCCAGCTTATTCCGCCTTAGAGAAAACCGTGTTGACATTTTTTCCAAATGCCTTGCAATATCTCCTTAACGAAAAGAGCTAGAAGGCTGAAAATGCATATTTAGACTTGTAGGCATTGTGTGAACAAGATAGCGTTGAAAAATCGGCTCTAGCTTATTCCGCCTTAGAGAAAACCGCGTTGACATTTTTTCCAAATGCCTTGCAATAACTCCTTAACGAAAAGAGCTGGAAGGCTGAAAATGCATATTTAGACTTGTAGGCATTGTGTGAACAAGATAGCGTTGAAAAATCGGCTCTAGCTTATTCCGCCTTAGAGAAAACCGCGTTGACATTTTTTCCAAATGCCTTGCAATAACTCCTTAACGAAAAGAGCTGGAAGGCTGAAAATGCATATTTAGACTTGTAGGCATTGTGTGAACAAGAAAGCGTTGAAAAATCTGCTCCAGCTTATTCCGCCTTAGAGAAAACCGCGTTGACATTTTTTCCAAATGCCTTGCAATATCTCCTTAACGAAAAGAGCTAGAAGGCTGAAAATGCATATTTAGACTTGTAGGCATTGTGTGAACAAGATAGCGTTGAAAAATCGTCTCTAGCTTATTCCGCCTTAGAGAAAACCGCGTTGACATTTTTTCCAAATGCCTTGCAATAACTCCTTAACGAAAAGAGCTGGAAGGCTGAAAATAAAAATTTAGACTTGTAGGCATTGTGTGAACAAGATAGCGTTGAAAAATCTGCTCCAGCTTATTCCGCCTTAGAGAAAACCGCGTTGACATTTTTTCCAAATGCCTTGCAATAACTCCTTAACGAAAAGAGCTGGAAGGATGAAAATGCATATTTAGACTTGTAGGCATTGTGTGAACAAGATAGCGTTGAAAAATCTGCTCCAGCTTATTCCGCCTTAGAGAAAACCGCGTTGACATTTTTTCCAAATGCCTTGCAATATCTCCTTAACGAAAAGAGCTAGAAGGCTGAAAATGCATATTTAGACTTGTAGGCATTGTGTGAACAAGATAGCGTTGAAAAATCGGCTCTAGCTTATTCCGCCTTAGAGAAAACCGCGTTGACATTTTTTCCAAATGCCTTGCAATAACTCCTTAACGAAAAGAGCTGGAAGGCTGAAAATGCATATTTAGACTTGTAGGCATTGTGTGAACAAGATAGCGTTGAAAAATCTGCTCCAGCTTATTCCGCCTTAGAGAAAACCGCGTTGACATTTTTTCCAAATGCCTTGCAATATCTCCTTAACGAAAAGAGCTAGAAGGCTGAAAATGCATATTTAGACTTGTAGGCATTGTGTGAACAAGATAGCGTTGAAAAATCGTCTCTAGCTTATTCCGCCTTAGAGAAAACCGCGTTGACATTTTTTCCAAATGCCTTGCAATAACTCCTTAACGAAAAGAGCTGGAAGGCTGAAAATAAATATTTAGACTTGTAGGCATTGTGTGAACAAGATAGCGTTGAAAAATCTGCTCCAGCTTATTCCGCCTTAGAGAAAACCGCGTTGACATTTTTTCCAAATGCCTTGCAATATCTCCTTAACGAAAAGAGCTAGAAGGCTGAAAATGCATATTTAGACTTGTAGGCATTGTGTGAACAAGATAGCGTT
The DNA here is from genome assembly GCF_055691185.1 of Crinia signifera. Taxonomy (NCBI): domain Eukaryota; kingdom Metazoa; phylum Chordata; class Amphibia; order Anura; family Myobatrachidae; genus Crinia; species Crinia signifera. The sequence goes on along the minus strand of NC_139224.1, from coordinate 79,281,942 downwards.
GAAAAATCGGCTCTAGCTTATTCCGCCTTAGAGAAAACCGCGTTGACATTTTTTCCAAATGCCTTGCAATATCTCCTTAACGAAAAGAGCTAGAAGGCTGAAAATGCATATTTAGACTTGTAGGCATTGTGTGAACAAGATAGCGTTGAAAAATCGGCTCTAGCTTATTCCGCCTTAGAGAAAACCGCGTTGACATTTTTTCCAAATGCCTTGCAATAACTCCTTAACGAGAAGAGCTGGAAGGCTGAAAATGCATATTTAGACTTGTAGGCATTGTGTGAACAAGATAGCGTTGAAAAATCTGCTCCAGCTTATTCCGCCTTAGAGAAAACCGTGTTGACATTTTTTCCAAATGCCTTGCAATATCTCCTTAACGAAAAGAGCTAGAAGGCTGAAAATGCATATTTAGACTTGTAGGCATTGTGTGAACAAGATAGCGTTGAAAAATCGGCTCTAGCTTATTCCGCCTTAGAGAAAACCGCGTTGACATTTTTTCCAAATGCCTTGCAATAACTCCTTAACGAAAAGAGCTGGAAGGCTGAAAATGCATATTTAGACTTGTAGGCATTGTGTGAACAAGATAGCGTTGAAAAATCGGCTCTAGCTTATTCCGCCTTAGAGAAAACCGCGTTGACATTTTTTCCAAATGCCTTGCAATAACTCCTTAACGAGAAGAGCTGGAAGGCTGAAAATGCATATTTAGACTTGTAGGCATTGTGTGAACAAGATAGCGTTGAAAAATCTGCTCCAGCTTATTCCGCCTTAGAGAAAACCGTGTTGACATTTTTTCCAAATGCCTTGCAATATCTCCTTAACGAAAAGAGCTAGAAGGCTGAAAATGCATATTTAGACTTGTAGGCATTGTGTGAACAAGATAGCGTTGAAAAATCGTCTCTAGCTTATTCCGCCTTAGAGAAAACCGCGTTGACATTTTTTCCAAATGCCTTGCAATAACTCCTTAACGAAAAGAGCTGGAAGGCTGAAAATGCATATTTAGACTTGTAGGCATTGTGTGAACAAGATAGCGTTGAAAAATCGGCTCTAGCTTATTCCGCCTTAGAGAAAACCGCGTTGACATTTTTTCCAAATGCCTTGCAATAACTCCTTAACGAAAAGAGCTGGAAGGCTGAAAATGCATATTTAGACTTGTAGGCATTGTGTGAACAAGATAGCGTTGAAAAATCTGCTCCAGCTTATTCCGCCTTAGAGAAAACCGCGTTGACATTTTTTCCAAATGCCTTGCAATATCTCCTTAACGAAAAGAGCTAGAAGGCTGAAAATGCATATTTAGACTTGTAGGCATTGTGTGAACAAGATAGCGTTGAAAAATCGTCTCTAGCTTATTCCGCCTTAGAGAAAACCGCGTTGACATTTTTTCCAAATGCCTTGCAATAACTCCTTAACGAAAAGAGCTGGAAGGCTGAAAATAAATATTTAGACTTGTAGGCATTGTGTGAACAAGATAGCGTTGAAAAATCTGCTCCAGCTTATTCCGCCTTAGAGAAAACCGCGTTGACATTTTTTCCAAATGCCTTGCAATATCTCCTTAACGAAAAGAGCTAGAAGGCTGAAAATGCATATTTAGACTTGTAGGCATTGTGTGAACAAGATAGCGTTGAAAAATCGTCTCTAGCTTATTCCGCCTTAGAGAAAACCGCGTTGACATTTTTTCCAAATGCCTTGCAATAACTCCTTAACGAAAAGAGCTAGAAGGCTGAAAATGCATATTTAGACTTGTAGGCATTGTGTGAACAAGATAGCGTTGAAAAATCGGCTCTAGCTTATTCCGCCTTAGAGAAAACCGCGTTGACATTTTTTCCAAATGCCTTGCAATATCTCCTTAACGAAAAAAGCTAGAAGGCTGAAAATGCATATTTAGACTTGTAGGCATTGTGTGAACAAGATAGCGTTGAAAAATCGTCTCTAGCTTATTCCGCCTTAGAGAAAACCGCGTTGACATTTTTTCCAAATGCCTTGCAATAACTCCTTAACGAAAAGAGCTGGAAGGCTGAAAATGCATATTTAGACTTGTAGGCATTGTGTGAACAAGATAGCGTTGAAAAATCTGCTCCAGCTTATTCCGCCTTAGAGAAAACCGCGTTGACATTTTTTCCAAATGCCTTGCAATATCTCCTTAACGAAAAGAGCTAGAAGGCTGAAAATGCATATTTAGACTTGTAGGCATTGTGTGAACAAGATAGCGTTGAAAAATCTGCTCCAGCTTATTCCGCCTTAGAGAAAACCGCGTTGACATTTTTTCCAAATGCCTTGCAATATCTCCTTAACGAAAAGAGCTAGAAGGCTGAAAATGCATATTTAGACTTGTAGGCATTGTGTGAACAAGATAGCGTTGAAAAATCGGCTCTAGCTTATTCCGCCTTAGAGAAAACCGCGTTGACATTTTTTCCAAATGCCTTGCAATAACTCCTTAACGAGAAGAGCTGGAAGGCTGAAAATGCATATTTAGACTTGTAGGCATTGTGTGAACAAGATAGCGTTGAAAAATCTGCTCCAGCTTATTCCGCCTTAGAGAAAACCGTGTTGACATTTTTTCCAAATGCCTTGCAATATCTCCTTAACGAAAAGAGCTAGAAGGCTGAAAATGCATATTTAGACTTGTAGGCATTGTGTGAACAAGATAGCGTTGAAAAATCGTCTCTAGCTTATTCCGCCTTAGAGAAAACCGCGTTGACATTTTTTCCAAATGCCTTGCAATAACTCCTTAACGAAAAGAGCTGGAAGGCTGAAAATGCATATTTAGACTTGTAGGCATTGTGTGAACAAGATAGCGTTGAAAAATCGGCTCTAGCTTATTCCGCCTTAGAGAAAACCGCGTTGACATTTTTTCCAAATGCCTTGCAATAACTCCTTAACGAAAAGAGCTGGAAGGCTGAAAATGCATATTTAGACTTGTAGGCATTGTGTGAACAAGAAAGCGTTGAAAAATCTGCTCCAGCTTATTCCGCCTTAGAGAAAACCGCGTTGACATTTTTTCCAAATGCCTTGCAATATCTCCTTAACGAAAAGAGCTAGAAGGCTGAAAATGCATATTTAGACTTGTAGGCATTGTGTGAACAAGATAGCGTTGAAAAATCGTCTCTAGCTTATTCCGCCTTAGAGAAAACCGCGTTGACATTTTTTCCAAATGCCTTGCAATAACTCCTTAACGAAAAGAGCTGGAAGGCTGAAAATAAATATTTAGACTTGTAGGCATTGTGTGAACAAGATAGCGTTGAAAAATCTGCTCCAGCTTATTCCGCCTTAGAGAAAACCGCGTTGACATTTTTTCCAAATGCCTTGCAATATCTCCTTAACGAAAAGAGCTAGAAGGCTGAAAATGCATATTTAGACTTGTAGGCATTGTGTGAACAAGATAGCGTTGAAAAATCGTCTCTAGCTTATTCCGCCTTAGAGAAAACCGCGTTGACATTTTTTCCAAATGCCTTGCAATAACTCCTTAACGAAAAGAGCTAGAAGGCTGAAAATGCATATTTAGACTTGTAGGCATTGTGTGAACAAGATAGCGTTGAAAAATCGGCTCTAGCTTATTCCGCCTTAGAGAAAACCGCGTTGACATTTTTTCCAAATGCCTTGCAATAACTCCTTAACGAAAAGAGCTGGAAGGATGAAAATGCATATTTAGACTTGTAGGCATTGTGTGAACAAGATAGCGTTGAAAAATCTGCTCCAGCTTATTCCGCCTTAGAGAAAACCGCGTTGACATTTTTTCCAAATGCCTTGCAATATCTCCTTAACGAAAAGAGCTAGAAGGCTGAAAATGCATATTTAGACTTGTAGGCATTGTGTGAACAAGATAGCGTTGAAAAATCGGCTCTAGCTTATTCCGCCTTAGAGAAAACCGCGTTGACATTTTTTCCAAATGCCTTGCAATAACTCCTTAACGAAAAGAGCTGGAAGGCTGAAAATGCATATTTAGACTTGTAGGCATTGTGTGAACAAGATAGCGTTGAAAAATCTGCTCCAGCTTATTCCGCCTTAGAGAAAACCGCGTTGACATTTTTTCCAAATGCCTTGCAATATCTCCTTAACGAAAAGAGCTAGAAGGCTGAAAATGCATATTTAGACTTGTAGGCATTGTGTGAACAAGATAGCGTTGAAAAATCGTCTCTAGCTTATTCCGCCTTAGAGAAAACCGCGTTGACATTTTTTCCAAATGCCTTGCAATAACTCCTTAACGAAAAGAGCTGGAAGGCTGAAAATAAATATTTAGACTTGTAGGCATTGTGTGAACAAGATAGCGTTGAAAAATCTGCTCCAGCTTATTCCGCCTTAGAGAAAACCGCGTTGACATTTTTTCCAAATGCCTTGCAATATCTCCTTAACGAAAAGAGCTAGAAGGCTGAAAATGCATATTTAGACTTGTAGGCATTGTGTGAACAAGATAGCGTTGAAAAATCGGCTCTAGCTTATTCCGCCTTAGAGAAAACCGCGTTGACATTTTTTCCAAATGCCTTGCAATATCTCCTTAACGAAAAGAGCTAGAAGGCTGAAAATGCATATTTAGACTTGTAGGCATTGTGTGAACAAGATAGCGTTGAAAAATCGGCTCTAGCTTATTCCGCCTTAGAGAAAACCGCGTTGACATTTTTTCCAAATGCCTTGCAATAACTCCTTAACGAGAAGAGCTGGAAGGCTGAAAATGCATATTTAGACTTGTAGGCATTGTGTGAACAAGATAGCGTTGAAAAATCTGCTCCAGCTTATTCCGCCTTAGAGAAAACCGTGTTGACATTTTTTCCAAATGCCTTGCAATATCTCCTTAACGAAAAGAGCTAGAAGGCTGAAAATGCATATTTAGACTTGTAGGCATTGTGTGAACAAGATAGCGTTGAAAAATCGTCTCTAGCTTATTCCGCCTTAGAGAAAACCGCGTTGACATTTTTTCCAAATGCCTTGCAATAACTCCTTAACGAAAAGAGCTGGAAGGCTGAAAATGCATATTTAGACTTGTAGGCATTGTGTGAACAAGATAGCGTTGAAAAATCGGCTCTAGCTTATTCCGCCTTAGAGAAAACCGCGTTGACATTTTTTCCAAATGCCTTGCAATAACTCCTTAACGAAAAGAGCTGGAAGGCTGAAAATGCATATTTAGACTTGTAGGCATTGTGTGAACAAGAAAGCGTTGAAAAATCTGCTCCAGCTTATTCCGCCTTAGAGAAAACCGCGTTGACATTTTTTCCAAATGCCTTGCAATATCTCCTTAACGAAAAGAGCTAGAAGGCTGAAAATGCATATTTAGACTTGTAGGCATTGTGTGAACAAGATAGCGTTGAAAAATCGTCTCTAGCTTATTCCGCCTTAGAGAAAACCGCGTTGACATTTTTTCCAAATGCCTTGCAATAACTCCTTAACGAAAAGAGCTGGAAGGCTGAAAATAAAAATTTAGACTTGTAGGCATTGTGTGAACAAGATAGCGTTGAAAAATCTGCTCCAGCTTATTCCGCCTTAGAGAAAACCGCGTTGACATTTTTTCCAAATGCCTTGCAATATCTCCTTAACGAAAAGAGCTAGAAGGCTGAAAATGCATATTTAGACTTGTAGGCATTGTGTGAACAAGATAGCGTTGAAAAATCGTCTCTAGCTTATTCCGCCTTAGAGAAAACCGCGTTGACATTTTTTCCAAATGCCTTGCAATAACTCCTTAACGAAAAGAGCTAGAAGGCTGAAAATGCATATTTAGACTTGTAGGCATTGTGTGAACAAGATAGCGTTGAAAAATCGGCTCTAGCTTATTCCGCCTTAGAGAAAACCGCGTTGACATTTTTTCCAAATGCCTTGCAATAACTCCTTAACGAAAAGAGCTGGAAGGCTGAAAATGCATATTTAGACTTGTAGGCATTGTGTGAACAAGATAGCGTTGAAAAATCTGCTCCAGCTTATTCCGCCTTAGAGAAAACCGCGTTGACATTTTTTCCAAATGCCTTGCAATATCTCCTTAACGAAAAGAGCTAGAAGGCTGAAAATGCATATTTAGACTTGTAGGCATTGTGTGAACAAGATAGCGTTGAAAAATCGTCTCTAGCTTATTCCGCCTTAGAGAAAACCGCGTTGACATTTTTTCCAAATGCCTTGCAATAACTCCTTAACGAAAAGAGCTGGAAGGCTGAAAATAAATATTTAGACTTGTAGGCATTGTGTGAACAAGATAGCGTTGAAAAATCTGCTCCAGCTTATTCCGCCTTAGAGAAAACCGCGTTGACATTTTTTCCAAATGCCTTGCAATATCTCCTTAACGAAAAGAGCTAGAAGGCTGAAAATGCATATTTAGACTTGTAGGCATTGTGTGAACAAGATAGCGTTGAAAAATCGGCTCTAGCTTATTCCGCCTTAGAGAAAACCGCGTTGACATTTTTTCCAAATGCCTTGCAATAACTCCTTAACGAAAAGAGCTGGAAGGCTGAAAATGCATATTTAGACTTGTAGGCATTGTGTGAACAAGATAGCGTTGAAAAATCTGCTCCAGCTTATTCCGCCTTAGAGAAAACCGCGTTGACATTTTTTCCAAATGCCTTGCAATATCTCCTTAACGAAAAGAGCTAGAAGGCTGAAAATGCATATTTAGACTTGTAGGCATTGTGTGAACAAGATAGCGTTGAAAAATCGTCTCTAGCTTATTCCGCCTTAGAGAAAACCGCGTTGACATTTTTTCCAAATGCCTTGCAATAACTCCTTAACGAAAAGAGCTGGAAGGCTGAAAATAAATATTTAGACTTGTAGGCATTGTGTGAACAAGATAGCGTTGAAAAATCTGCTCCAGCTTATTCCGCCTTAGAGAAAACCGCGTTGACATTTTTTCCAAATGCCTTGCAATATCTCCTTAACGAAAAGAGCTAGAAGGCTGAAAATGCATATTTAGACTTGTAGGCATTGTGTGAACAAGATAGCGTTGAAAAATCGGCTCTAGCTTATTCCGCCTTAGAGAAAACCGCGTTGACATTTTTTCCAAATGCCTTGCAATATCTCCTTAACGAAAAGAGCTAGAAGGCTGAAAATGCATATTTAGACTTGTAGGCATTGTGTGAACAAGATAGCGTTGAAAAATCGGCTCTAGCTTATTCCGCCTTAGAGAAAACCGCGTTGACATTTTTTCCAAATGCCTTGCAATAACTCCTTAACGAGAAGAGCTGGAAGGCTGAAAATGCATATTTAGACTTGTAGGCATTGTGTGAACAAGATAGCGTTGAAAAATCTGCTCCAGCTTATTCCGCCTTAGAGAAAACCGTGTTGACATTTTTTCCAAATGCCTTGCAATATCTCCTTAACGAAAAGAGCTAGAAGGCTGAAAATGCATATTTAGACTTGTAGGCATTGTGTGAACAAGATAGCGTTGAAAAATCGTCTCTAGCTTATTCCGCCTTAGAGAAAACCGCGTTGACATTTTTTCCAAATGCCTTGCAATAACTCCTTAACGAAAAGAGCTGGAAGGCTGAAAATGCATATTTAGACTTGTAGGCATTGTGTGAACAAGATAGCGTTGAAAAATCGGCTCTAGCTTATTCCGCCTTAGAGAAAACCGCGTTGACATTTTTTCCAAATGCCTTGCAATAACTCCTTAACGAAAAGAGCTGGAAGGCTGAAAATGCATATTTAGACTTGTAGGCATTGTGTGAACAAGAAAGCGTTGAAAAATCTGCTCCAGCTTATTCCGCCTTAGAGAAAACCGCGTTGACATTTTTTCCAAATGCCTTGCAATATCTCCTTAACGAAAAGAGCTAGAAGGCTGAAAATGCATATTTAGACTTGTAGGCATTGTGTGAACAAGATAGCGTTGAAAAATCGTCTCTAGCTTATTCCGCCTTAGAGAAAACCGCGTTGACATTTTTTCCAAATGCCTTGCAATAACTCCTTAACGAAAAGAGCTGGAAGGCTGAAAATAAAAATTTAGACTTGTAGGCATTGTGTGAACAAGATAGCGTTGAAAAATCTGCTCCAGCTTATTCCGCCTTAGAGAAAACCGCGTTGACATTTTTTCCAAATGCCTTGCAATATCTCCTTAACGAAAAGAGCTAGAAGGCTGAAAATGCATATTTAGACTTGTAGGCATTGTGTGAACAAGATAGCGTTGAAAAATCGTCTCTAGCTTATTCCGCCTTAGAGAAAACCGCGTTGACATTTTTTCCAAATGCCTTGCAATAACTCCTTAACGAAAAGAGCTAGAAGGCTGAAAATGCATATTTAGACTTGTAGGCATTGTGTGAACAAGATAGCGTTGAAAAATCGGCTCTAGCTTATTCCGCCTTAGAGAAAACCGCGTTGACATTTTTTCCAAATGCCTTGCAATAACTCCTTAACGAAAAGAGCTGGAAGGCTGAAAATGCATATTTAGACTTGTAGGCATTGTGTGAACAAGATAGCGTTGAAAAATCTGCTCCAGCTTATTCCGCCTTAGAGAAAACCGCGTTGACATTTTTTCCAAATGCCTTGCAATATCTCCTTAACGAAAAGAGCTAGAAGGCTGAAAATGCATATTTAGACTTGTAGGCATTGTGTGAACAAGATAGCGTTGAAAAATCGGCTCTAGCTTATTCCGCCTTAGAGAAAACCGCGTTGACATTTTTTCCAAATGCCTTGCAATAACTCCTTAACGAAAAGAGCTGGAAGGCTGAAAATGCATATTTAGACTTGTAGGCATTGTGTGAACAAGATAGCGTTGAAAAATCTGCTCCAGCTTATTCCGCCTTAGAGAAAACCGCGTTGACATTTTTTCCAAATGCCTTGCAATATCTCCTTAACGAAAAGAGCTAGAAGGCTGAAAATGCATATTTAGACTTGTAGGCATTGTGTGAACAAGATAGCGTTGAAAAATCGTCTCTAGCTTATTCCGCCTTAGAGAAAACCGCGTTGACATTTTTTCCAAATGCCTTGCAATAACTCCTTAACGAAAAGAGCTGGAAGGCTGAAAATAAATATTTAGACTTGTAGGCATTGTGTGAACAAGATAGCGTTGAAAAATCTGCTCCAGCTTATTCCGCCTTAGAGAAAACCGCGTTGACATTTTTTCCAAATGCCTTGCAATATCTCCTTAACGAAAAGAGCTAGAAGGCTGAAAATGCATATTTAGACTTGTAGGCATTGTGTGAACAAGATAGCGTTGAAAAATCGGCTCTAGCTTATTCCGCCTTAGAGAAAACCGCGTTGACATTTTTTCCAAATGCCTTGCAATAACTCCTTAACGAAAAGAGCTGGAAGGCTGAAAATGCATATTTAGACTTGTAGGCATTGTGTGAACAAGATAGCGTTGAAAAATCTGCTCCAGCTTATTCCGCCTTAGAGAAAACCGCGTTGACATTTTTTCCAAATGCCTTGCAATATCTCCTTAACGAAAAGAGCTAGAAGGCTGAAAATGCATATTTAGACTTGTAGGCATTGTGTGAACAAGATAGCGTTGAAAAATCGGCTCTAGCTTATTCCGCCTTAGAGAAAACCGCGTTGACATTTTTTCCAAATGCCTTGCAATAACTCCTTAACGAAAAGAGCTGGAAGGCTGAAAATGCATATTTAGACTTGTAGGCATTGTGTGAACAAGATAGCGTTGAAAAATCGGCTCTAGCTTATTCCGCCTTAGAGAAAACCGCGTTGACATTTTTTCCAAATGCCTTGCAATATCTCCTTAACGAAAAGAGCTAGAAGGCTGAAAATGCATATTTAGACTTGTAGGCATTGTGTGAACAAGATAGCGTTGAAAAATCGGCTCTAGCTTATTCCGCCTTAGAGAAAACCGCGTTGACATTTTTTCCAAATGCCTTGCAATAACTCCTTAACGAAAAGAGCTGGAAGGCTGAAAATGTATATTTAGACTTGTAGGCATTGTGTGAACAAGATAGCGTTGAAAAATCGGCTCTAGCTTATTCCGCCTTAGAGAAAACCGCGTTGACATTTTTTCCAAATGCCTTGCAATAACTCCTTAACGAAAAGAGCTGAAAGGCTGAAAATGCATATTTAGACTTGTAGGCATTGTGTGAACAAGATAGCGTTGAAAAATCGGCTCTAGCTTATTCCGCCTTAGAGAAAACCGCGTTGACATTTTTTCCAAATGCCTTGCAATATCTCCTTAACGAAAAGAGCTAGAAGGCTGAAAATGCATATTTAGACTTGTAGGCATTGTGTGAACAAGATAGCGTTGAAAAATCGGCTCTAGCTTATTCCGCCTTAGAGAAAACCGCGTTGACATTTTTTCCAAATGCCTTGCAATAACTCCTTAACGAAAAGAGCTGGAAGGCTGAAAATGCATATTTAGACTTGTAGGCATTGTGTGAACAAGATAGCGTTGAAAAATCTGCTCCAGCTTATTCCGCCTTAGAGAAAACCGCGTTGACATTTTTTCCAAATGCCTTGCAATATCTCCTTAACGAAAAGAGCTAGAAGGCTGAAAATGCATATTTAGACTTGTAGGCATTGTGTGAACAAGATAGCGTTGAAAAATCGGCTCTAGCTTATTCCGCCTTAGAGAAAACCGCGTTGACATTTTTTCCAAATGCCTTGCAATAACTCCTTAACGAAAAGAGCTGGAAGGCTGAAAATGCATATTTAGACTTGTAGGCATTGTGTGAACAAGATAGCGTTGAAAAATCTGCTCCAGCTTATTCCGCCTTAGAGAAAACCGCGTTGACATTTTTTCCAAATGCCTTGCAATATCTCCTTAACGAAAAGAGCTAGAAGGCTGAAAATGCATATTTAGACTTGTAGGCATTGTGTGAACAAGATAGCGTTGAAAAATCGTCTCTAGCTTATTCCGCCTTAGAGAAAACCGCGTTGACATTTTTTCCAAATGCCTTGCAATAACTCCTTAACGAAAAGAGCTGGAAGGCTGAAAATGCATATTTAGACTTGTAGGCATTGTGTGAACAAGATAGCGTTGAAAAATCGGCTCTAGCTTATTCCGCCTTAGAGAAAACCGCGTTGACATTTTTTCCAAATGCCTTGCAATAACTCCTTAACGAAAAGAGCTGGAAGCCTGAAAATGCATATTTAGACTTGTAGGCATTGTGTGAACAAGATAGCGTTGAAAAATCTGCTCCAGCTTATTCCGCCTTAGAGAAAACCGCGTTGACATTTTTTCCAAATGCCTTACAATATCTCCTTAACGAAAAGAGCTAAAAGGCTGAAAATGCATATTTAGACTTGTAGGCATTGTGTGAACAAGATAGCGTTGAAAAATCGTCTCTAGCTTATTCCGCCTTAGAGAAAACCGCGTTGACATTTTTTCCAAATGCCTTGCAATAACTCCTTAACGAAAAGAGCTGGAAGGCTGAAAATGCATATTTAGACTTGTAGGCATTGTGTGAACAAGATAGCGTTGAAAAATCTGCTCCAGCTTATTCCGCCTTAGAGAAAACCGCGTTGACATTTTTTCCAAATGCCTTGCAATATCTCCTTAACGAAAAGAGCTAGAAGGCTGAAAATGCATATTTAGACTTGTAGGCATTGTGTGAACAAGATAGCGTTGAAAAATCGTCTCTAGCTTATTCCGCCTTAGAGAAAACCGCGTTGACATTTTTTCCAAATGCCTTGCAATAACTCCTTAACGAAAAGAGCTGGAAGGCTGAAAATAAATATTTAGACTTGTAGGCATTGTGTGAACAAGATAGCGTTGAAAAATCTGCTCCAGCTTATTCCGCCTTAGAGAAAACCGCGTTGACATTTTTTCCAAATGCCTTGCAATATCTCCTTAACGAAAAGAGCTAGAAGGCTGAAAATGCATATTTAGACTTGTAGGCATTGTGTGAACAAGATAGCGTTGAAAAATCGTCTCTAGCTTATTCCGCCTTAGAGAAAACCGCGTTGACATTTTTTCCAACTGCCTTGCAATAACTCCTTAACGAAAAGAGCTAGAAGGCTGAAAATGCATATTTAGACTTGTAGGCATTGTGTGAACAAGATAGCGTTGAAAAATCGGCTCTAGCTTATTCCGCCTTAGAGAAAACCGCGTTGACATTTTTTCCAAATGCCTTGCAATATCTCCTTAACGAAAAAAGCTAGAAGGCTGAAAATGCATATTTAGACTTGTAGGCATTGTGTGAACAAGATAGCGTTGAAAAATCGTCTCTAGCTTATTCCGCCTTAGAGAAAACCGCGTTGACATTTTTTCCAAATGCCTTGCAATAACTCCTTAACGAAAAGAGCTGGAAGGCTGAAAATGCATATTTAGACTTGTAGGCATTGTGTGAACAAGATAGCGTTGAAAAATCTGCTCCAGCTTATTCCGCCTTAGAGAAAACCGCGTTGACATTTTTTCCAAATGCCTTGCAATATCTCCTTAACGAAAAGAGCTAGAAGGCTGAAAATGCATATTTAGACTTGTAGGCATTGTGTGAACAAGATAGCGTTGAAAAATCTGCTCCAGCTTATTCCGCCTTAGAGAAAACCGCGTTGACATTTTTTCCAAATGCCTTGCAATATCTCCTTAACGAAAAGAGCTAGAAGGCTGAAAATGCATATTTAGACTTGTAGGCATTGTGTGAACAAGATAGCGTTGAAAAATCGGCTCTAGCTTATTCCGCCTTAGAGAAAACCGCGTTGACATTTTTTCCAAATGCCTTGCAATAACTCCTTAACGAGAAGAGCTGGAAGGCTGAAAATGCATATTTAGACTTGTAGGCATTGTGTGAACAAGATAGCGTTGAAAAATCGTCTCTAGCTTATTCCGCCTTAGAGAAAACCGCGTTGACATTTTTTCCAAATGCCTTGCAATAACTCCTTAACGAAAAGAGCTGGAAGGCTGAAAATGCATATTTAGACTTGTAGGCATTGTGTGAACAAGATAGCGTTGAAAAATCGGCTCTAGCTTATTCCGCCTTAGAGAAAACCGCGTTGACATTTTTTCCAAATGCCTTGCAATAACTCCTTAACGAAAAGAGCTGGAAGGCTGAAAATGCATATTTAGACTTGTAGGCATTGTGTGAACAAGATAGCGTTGAAAAATCTGCTCCAGCTTATTCCGCCTTAGAGAAAACCGCGTTGACATTTTTTCCAAATGCCTTGCAATATCTCCTTAACGAAAAGAGCTAGAAGGCTGAAAATGCATATTTAGACTTGTAGGCATTGTGTGAACAAGATAGCGTTGAAAAATCGTCTCTAGCTTATTCCGCCTTAGAGAAAACCGCGTTGACATTTTTTCCAAATGCCTTGCAATAACTCCTTAACGAAAAGAGCTGGAAGGCTGAAAATAAATATTTAGACTTGTAGGCATTGTGTGAACAAGATAGCGTTGAAAAATCTGCTCCAGCTTATTCCGCCTTAGAGAAAACCGCGTTGACATTTTTTCCAAATGCCTTGCAATATCTCCTTAACGAAAAGAGCTAGAAGGCTGAAAATGCATATTTAGACTTGTAGGCATTGTGTGAACAAGATAGCGTTGAAAAATCGTCTCTAGCTTATTCCGCCTTAGAGAAAACCGCGTTGACATTTTTTCCAAATGCCTTGCAATAACTCCTTAACGAAAAGAGCTAGAAGGCTGAAAATGCATATTTAGACTTGTAGGCATTGTGTGAACAAGATAGCGTTGAAAAATCGGCTCTAGCTTATTCCGCCTTAGAGAAAACCGCGTTGACATTTTTTCCAAATGCCTTGCAATATCTCCTTAACGAAAAAAGCTAGAAGGCTGAAAATGCATATTTAGACTTGTAGGCATTGTGTGAACAAGATAGCGTTGAAAAATCGTCTCTAGCTTATTCCGCCTTAGAGAAAACCGCGTTGACATTTTTTCCAAATGCCTTGCAATAACTCCTTAACGAAAAGAGCTGGAAGGCTGAAAATGCATATTTAGACTTGTAGGCATTGTGTGAACAAGATAGCGTTGAAAAATCTGCTCCAGCTTATTCCGCCTTAGAGAAAACCGCGTTGACATTTTTTCCAAATGCCTTGCAATATCTCCTTAACGAAAAGAGCTAGAAGGCTGAAAATGCATATTTAGACTTGTAGGCATTGTGTGAACAAGATAGCGTTGAAAAATCTGCTCCAGCTTATTCCGCCTTAGAGAAAACCGCGTTGACATTTTTTCCAAATGCCTTGCAATATCTCCTTAACGAAAAGAGCTAGAAGGCTGAAAATGCATATTTAGACTTGTAGGCATTGTGTGAACAAGATAGCGTTGAAAAATCGGCTCTAGCTTATTCCGCCTTAGAGAAAACCGCGTTGACATTTTTTCCAAATGCCTTGCAATAACTCCTTAACGAGAAGAGCTGGAAGGCTGAAAATGCATATTTAGACTTGTAGGCATTGTGTGAACAAGATAGCGTTGAAAAATCTGCTCCAGCTTATTCCGCCTTAGAGAAAACCGTGTTGACATTTTTTCCAAATGCCTTGCAATATCTCCTTAACGAAAAGAGCTAGAAGGCTGAAAATGCATATTTAGACTTGTAGGCATTGTGTGAACAAGATAGCGTTGAAAAATCGTCTCTAGCTTATTCCGCCTTAGAGAAAACCGCGTTGACATTTTTTCCAAATGCCTTGCAATAACTCCTTAACGAAAAGAGCTGGAAGGCTGAAAATGCATATTTAGACTTGTAGGCATTGTGTGAACAAGATAGCGTTGAAAAATCGGCTCTAGCTTATTCCGCCTTAGAGAAAACCGCGTTGACATTTTTTCCAAATGCCTTGCAATAACTCCTTAACGAAAAGAGCTGGAAGGCTGAAAATGCATATTTAGACTTGTAGGCATTGTGTGAACAAGAAAGCGTTGAAAAATCTGCTCCAGCTTATTCCGCCTTAGAGAAAACCGCGTTGACATTTTTTCCAAATGCCTTGCAATATCTCCTTAACGAAAAGAGCTAGAAGGCTGAAAATGCATATTTAGACTTGTAGGCATTGTGTGAACAAGATAGCGTTGAAAAATCGTCTCTAGCTTATTCCGCCTTAGAGAAAACCGCGTTGACATTTTTTCCAAATGCCTTGCAATAACTCCTTAACGAAAAGAGCTGGAAGGCTGAAAATAAATATTTAGACTTGTAGGCATTGTGTGAACAAGATAGCGTTGAAAAATCTGCTCCAGCTTATTCCGCCTTAGAGAAAACCGCGTTGACATTTTTTCCAAATGCCTTGCAATATCTCCTTAACGAAAAGAGCTAGAAGGCTGAAAATGCATATTTAGACTTGTAGGCATTGTGTGAACAAGATAGCGTTGAAAAATCGTCTCTAGCTTATTCCGCCTTAGAGAAAACCGCGTTGAAATTTTTTCCAAATGCCTTGCAATAACTCCTTAACGAAAAGAGCTAGAAGGCTGAAAATGCATATTTAGACTTGTAGGCATTGTGTGAACAAGATAGCGTTGAAAAATCGGCTCTAGCTTATTCCGCCTTAGAGAAAACCGCGTTGACATTTTTTCCAAATGCCTTGCAATAACTCCTTAACGAAAAGAGCTGGAAGGATGTAAATGCATATTTAGACTTGTAGGCATTGTGTGAACAAGATAGCGTTGAAAAATCTGCTCCAGCTTATTCCGCCTTAGAGAAAACCGCGTTGACATTTTTTCCAAATGCCTTGCAATATCTCCTTAACGAAAAGAGCTAGAAGGCTGAAAATGCATATTTAGACTTGTAGGCATTGTGTGAACAAGATAGCGTTGAAAAATCGGCTCTAGCTTATTCCGCCTTAGAGAAAACCGCGTTGACATTTTTTCCAAATGCCTTGCAATAACTCCTTAACGAAAAGAGCTGGAAGGCTGAAAATGCATATTTAGACTTGTAGGCATTGTGTGAACAAGATAGCGTTGAAAAATCTGCTCCAGCTTATTCCGCCTTAGAGAAAACCGCGTTGACATTTTTTCCAAATGCCTTGCAATATCTCCTTAACGAAAAGAGCTAGAAGGCTGAAAATGCATATTTAGACTTGTAGGCATTGTGTGAACAAGATAGCGTTGAAAAATCGTCTCTAGCTTATTCCGCCTTAGAGAAAACCGCGTTGACATTTTTTCCAAATGCCTTGCAATAACTCCTTAACGAAAAGAGCTGGAAGGCTGAAAATAAATATTTAGACTTGTAGGCATTGTGTGAACAAGATAGCGTTGAAAAATCTGCTCCAGCTTATTCCGCCTTAGAGAAAACCGCGTTGACATTTTTTCCAAATGCCTTGCAATATCTCCTTAACGAAAAGAGCTAGAAGGCTGAAAATGCATATTTAGACTTGTAGGCATTGTGTGAACAAGATAGCGTTGAAAAATCGGCTCTAGCTTATTCCGCCTTAGAGAAAACCGCGTTGACATTTTTTCCAAATGCCTTGCAATATCTCCTTAACGAAAAGAGCTAGAAGGCTGAAAATGCATATTTAGACTTGTAGGCATTGTGTGAACAAGATAGCGTTGAAAAATCGGCTCTAGCTTATTCCGCCTTAGAGAAAACCGCGTTGACATTTTTTCCAAATGCCTTGCAATAACTCCTTAACGAGAAGAGCTGGAAGGCTGAAAATGCATATTTAGACTTGTAGGCATTGTGTGAACAAGATAGCGTTGAAAAATCTGCTCCAGCTTATTCCGCCTTAGAGAAAACCGTGTTGACATTTTTTCCAAATGCCTTGCAATATCTCCTTAACGAAAAGAGCTAGAAGGCTGAAAATGCATATTTAGACTTGTAGGCATTGTGTGAACAAGATAGCGTTGAAAAATCGTCTCTAGCTTATTCCGCCTTAGAGAAAACCGCGTTGACATTTTTTCCAAATGCCTTGCAATAACTCCTTAACGAAAAGAGCTGGAAGGCTGAAAATGCATATTTAGACTTGTAGGCATTGTGTGAACAAGATAGCGTTGAAAAATCGGCTCTAGCTTATTCCGCCTTAGAGAAAACCGCGTTGACATTTTTTCCAAATGCCTTGCAATAACTCCTTAACGAAAAGAGCTGGAAGGCTGAAAATGCATATTTAGACTTGTAGGCATTGTGTGAACAAGAAAGCGTTGAAAAATCTGCTCCAGCTTATTCCGCCTTAGAGAAAACCGCGTTGACATTTTTTCCAAATGCCTTGCAATATCTCCTTAACGAAAAGAGCTAGAAGGCTGAAAATGCATATTTAGACTTGTAGGCATTGTGTGAACAAGATAGCGTTGAAAAATCGTCTCTAGCTTATTCCGCCTTAGAGAAAACCGCGTTGACATTTTTTCCAAATGCCTTGCAATAACTCCTTAACGAAAAGAGCTGGAAGGCTGAAAATAAATATTTAGACTTGTAGGCATTGTGTGAACAAGATAGCGTTGAAAAATCTGCTCCAGCTTATTCCGCCTTAGAGAAAACCGCGTTGACATTTTTTCCAAATGCCTTGCAATATCTCCTTAACGAAAAGAGCTAGAAGGCTGAAAATGCATATTTAGACTTGTAGGCATTGTGTGAACAAGATAGCGTTGAAAAATCGTCTCTAGCTTATTCCGCCTTAGAGAAAACCGCGTTGACATTTTTTCCAAATGCCTTGCAATAACTCCTTAACGAAAAGAGCTAGAAGGCTGAAAATGCATATTTAGACTTGTAGGCATTGTGTGAACAAGATAGCGTTGAAAAATCGGCTCTAGCTTATTCCGCCTTAGAGAAAACCGCGTTGACATTTTTTCCAAATGCCTTGCAATAACTCCTTAACGAAAAGAGCTGGAAGGCTGAAAATGCATATTTAGACTTGTAGGCATTGTGTGAACAAGATAGCGTTGAAAAATCTGCTCCAGCTTATTCCGCCTTAGAGAAAACCGCGTTGACATTTTTTCCAAATGCCTTGCAATATCTCCTTAACGAAAAGAGCTAGAAGGCTGAAAATGCATATTTAGACTTGTAGGCATTGTGTGAACAAGATAGCGTTGAAAAATCGGCTCTAGCTTATTCCGCCTTAGAGAAAACCGCGTTGACATTTTTTCCAAATGCCTTGCAATAACTCCTTAACGAAAAGAGCTGGAAGGCTGAAAATGCATATTTAGACTTGTAGGCATTGTGTGAACAAGATAGCGTTGAAAAATCTGCTCCAGCTTATTCCGCCTTAGAGAAAACCGCGTTGACATTTTTTCCAAATGCCTTGCAATATCTCCTTAACGAAAAGAGCTAGAAGGCTGAAAATGCATATTTAGACTTGTAGGCATTGTGTGAACAAGATAGCGTTGAAAAATCGTCTCTAGCTTATTCCGCCTTAGAGAAAACCGCGTTGACATTTTTTCCAAATGCCTTGCAATAACTCCTTAACGAAAAGAGCTGGAAGGCTGAAAATAAATATTTAGACTTGTAGGCATTGTGTGAACAAGATAGCGTTGAAAAATCTGCTCCAGCTTATTCCGCCTTAGAGAAAACCGCGTTGACATTTTTTCCAAATGCCTTGCAATATCTCCTTAACGAAAAGAGCTAGAAGGCTGAAAATGCATATTTAGACTTGTAGGCATTGTGTGAACAAGATAGCGTTGAAAAATCGGCTCTAGCTTATTCCGCCTTAGAGAAAACCGCGTTGACATTTTTTCCAAATGCCTTGCAATAACTCCTTAACGAAAAGAGCTGGAAGGCTGAAAATGCATATTTAGACTTGTAGGCATTGTGTGAACAAGATAGCGTTGAAAAATCTGCTCCAGCTTATTCCGCCTTAGAGAAAACCGCGTTGACATTTTTTCCAAATGCCTTGCAATATCTCCTTAACGAAAAGAGCTAGAAGGCTGAAAATGCATATTTAGACTTGTAGGCATTGTGTGAACAAGATAGCGTTGAAAAATCGGCTCTAGCTTATTCCGCCTTAGAGAAAACCGCGTTGACATTTTTTCCAAATGCCTTGCAATAACTCCTTAACGAAAAGAGCTGGAAGGCTGAAAATGCATATTTAGACTTGTAGGCATTGTGTGAACAAGATAGCGTTGAAAAATCGGCTCTAGCTTATTCCGCCTTAGAGAAAACCGCGTTGACATTTTTTCCAAATGCCTTGCAATATCTCCTTAACGAAAAGAGCTAGAAGGCTGAAAATGCATATTTAGACTTGTAGGCATTGTGTGAACAAGATTGCGTTGAAAAATCGGCTCTAGCTTATTCCGCCTTAGAGAAAACCGCGTTGACATTTTTTCCAAATGCCTTGCAATAACTCCTTAACGAAAAGAGCTGGAAGGCTGAAAATGTATATTTAGACTTGTAGGCATTGTGTGAACAAGATAGCGTTGAAAAATCGGCTCTAGCTTATTCCGCCTTAGAGAAAACCGCGTTGACATTTTTTCCAAATGCCTTGCAATAACTCCTTAACGAAAAGAGCTGAAAGGCTGAAAATGCATATTTAGACTTGTAGGCATTGTGTGAACAAGATAGCGTTGAAAAATCGGCTCTAGCTTATTCCGCCTTAGAGAAAACCGCGTTGACATTTTTTCCAAATGCCTTGCAATATCTCCTTAACGAAAAGAGCTAGAAGGCTGAAAATGCATATTTAGACTTGTAGGCATTGTGTGAACAAGATAGCGTTGAAAAATCGGCTCTAGCTTATTCCGCCTTAGAGAAAACCGCGTTGACATTTTTTCCAAATGCCTTGCAATAACTCCTTAACGAAAAGAGCTGGAAGGCTGAAAATGCATATTTAGACTTGTAGGCATTGTGTGAACAAGATAGCGTTGAAAAATCTGCTCCAGCTTATTCCGCCTTAGAGAAAACCGCGTTGACATTTTTTCCAAATGCCTTGCAATATCTCCTTAACGAAAAGAGCTAGAAGGCTGAAAATGCATATTTAGACTTGTAGGCATTGTGTGAACAAGATAGCGTTGAAAAATCTGCTCCAGCTTATTCCGCCTTAGAGAAAACCGCGTTGACATTTTTTCCAAATGCCTTGCAATATCTCCTTAACGAAAAGAGCTAGAAGGCTGAAAATGCATATTTAGACTTGTAGGCATTGTGTGAACAAGATAGCGTTGAAAAATCGGCTCTAGCTTATTCCGCCTTAGAGAAAACCGCGTTGACATTTTTTCCAAATGCCTTGCAATAACTCCTTAACGAAAAGAGCTGGAAGGCTGAAAATGCATATTTAGACTTGTAGGCATTGTGTGAACAAGATAGCGTTGAAAAATCTGCTCCAGCTTATTCCGCCTTAGAGAAAACCGCGTTGACATTTTTTCCAAATGCCTTGCAATATCTCCTTAACGAAAAGAGCTAGAAGGCTGAAAATGCATATTTAGACTTGTAGGCATTGTGTGAACAAGATAGCGTTGAAAAATCGTCTCTAGCTTATTCCGCCTTAGAGAAAACCGCGTTGACATTTTTTCCAAATGCCTTGCAATAACTCCTTAACGAAAAGAGCTGGAAGGCTGAAAATGCATATTTAGACTTGTAGGCATTGTGTGAACAAGATAGCGTTGAAAAATCGGCTCTAGCTTATTCCGCCTTAGAGAAAACCGCGTTGACATTTTTTCCAAATGCCTTGCAATAACTCCTTAACGAAAAGAGCTGGAAGCCTGAAAATGCATATTTAGACTTGTAGGCATTGTGTGAACAAGATAGCGTTGAAAAATCTGCTCCAGCTTATTCCGCCTTAGAGAAAACCGCGTTGACATTTTTTCCAAATGCCTTACAATATCTCCTTAACGAAAAGAGCTAAAAGGCTGAAAATGCATATTTAGACTTGTAGGCATTGTGTGAACAAGATAGCGTTGAAAAATCGTCTCTAGCTTATTCCGCCTTAGAGAAAACCGCGTTGACATTTTTTCCAAATGCCTTGCAATAACTCCTTAACGAAAAGAGCTGGAAGGCTGAAAATAAATATTTAGACTTGTAGGCATTGTGTGAACAAGATAGCGTTGAAAAATCTGCTCCAGCTTATTCCGCCTTAGAGAAAACCGCGTTGACATTTTTTTCCAAATGCCTTGCAATATCTCCTTAACGAAAAGAGCTAGAAGGCTGAAAATGCATATTTAGACTTGTAGGCATTGTGTGAACAAGATAGCGTTGAAAAATCGTCTCTAGCTTATTCCGCCTTAGAGAAAACCGCGTTGACATTTTTTCCAAATGCCTTGCAATAACTCCTTAACGAAAAGAGCTAGAAGGCTGAAAATGCATATTTAGACTTGTAGGCATTGTGTGAACAAGATAGCGTTGAAAAATCGGCTCTAGCTTATTCCGCCTTAGAGAAAACCGCGTTGACATTTTTTCCAAATGCCTTGCAATATCTCCTTAACGAAAAAAGCTAGAAGGCTGAAAATGCATATTTAGACTTGTAGGCATTGTGTGAACAAGATAGCGTTGAAAAATCGGCTCTAGCTTATTCCGCCTTAGAGAAAACCGCGTTGACATTTTTTCCAAATGCCTTGCAATAACTCCTTAACGAAAAGAGCTGGAAGGCTGAAAATGCATATTTAGACTTGTAGGCATTGTGTGACCAAGATAGCGTTGAAAAATCTGCTCCAGCTTATTCCGCCTTAGAGAAAACCGCGTTGACATTTTTTCCAAATGCCTTGCAATATCTCCTTAACGAAAAGAGCTAGAAGGCTGAAAATGCATATTTAGACTTGTAGGCATTGTGTGAACAAGATAGCGTTGAAAAATCTGCTCCAGCTTATTCCGCCTTAGAGAAAACCGCGTTGACATTTTTTCCAAATGCCTTGCAATATCTCCTTAACGAAAAGAGCTAGAAGGCTGAAAATGCATATTTAGACTTGTAGGCATTGTGTGAACAAGATAGCGTTGAAAAATCGGCTCTAGCTTATTCCGCCTTAGAGAAAACCGCGTTGACATTTTTTCCAAATGCCTTGCAATAACTCCTTAACGAAAAGAGCTGGAAGGCTGAAAATGCATATTTAGACTTGTAGGCATTGTGTGAACAAGATAGCGTTGAAAAATCTGCTCCAGCTTATTCCGCCTTAGAGAAAACCGCGTTGACATTTTTTCCAAATGCCTTGCAATATCTCCTTAACGAAAATAGCTAGAAGGCTGAAAATGCATTTTTAGACTTGTAGGCATTGTGTGAACAAGATAGCGTTGAAAAATCGTCTCTAGCTTATTCCGCCTTAGAGAAAACCGCGTTGACATTTTTTCCAAATGCCTTGCAATAACTCCTTAACGAAAAGAGCTGGAAGGCTGAAAATGCATATTTAGACTTGTAGGCATTGTGTGAACAAGATAGCGTTGAAAAATCTGCTCCAGCTTATTCCGCCTTAGAGAAAACCGCGTTGACATTTTTTCCAAATGCCTTGCAATATCTCCTTAACGAAAAGAGCTAGAAGGCTGAAAATGCATATTTAGACTTGTAGGCATTGTGTGAACAAGATAGCGTTGAAAAATCGTCTCTAGCTTATTCCGCCTTAGAGAAAACCGCGTTGACATTTTTTCCAAATGCCTTGCAATAACTCCTTAACGAAAAGAGCTGGAAGGCTGAAAATGCATATTTAGACTTGTAGGCATTGTGTGAACAAGATAGCGTTGAAAAATCGGCTCTAGCTTATTCCGCCTTAGAGAAAACCGCGTTGCCATTTTTTCCAAATGCCTTGCAATAACTCCTTAACGAAAAGAGCTGGAAGCCTGAAAATGCATATTTAGACTTGTAGGCATTGTGTGAACAAGATAGCGTTGAAAAATCTGCTCCAGCTTATTCCGCCTTAGAGAAAACCGCGTTGACATTTTTTCCAAATGCCTTACAATATCTCCTTAACGAAAAGAGCTAAAAGGCTGAAAATGCATATTTAGACTTGTAGGCATTGTGTGAACAAGATAGCGTTGAAAAATCGTCTCTAGCTTATTCCGCCTTAGAGAAAACCGCGTTGACATTTTTTCCAAATGCCTTGCAATAACTCCTTAACGAAAAGAGCTGGAAGGCTGAAAATAAATATTTAGACTTGTAGGCATTGTGTGAACAAGATAGCGTTGAAAAATCTGCTCCAGCTTATTCCGCCTTAGAGAAAACCGCGTTGACATTTTTTTCCAAATGCCTTGCAATATCTCCTTAACGAAAAGAGCTAGAAGGCTGAAAATGCATATTTAGACTTGTAGGCATTGTGTGAACAAGATAGCGTTGAAAAATCGTCTCTAGCTTATTCCGCCTTAGAGAAAACCGCGTTGACATTTTTTCCAAATGCCTTGCAATAACTCCTTAACGAAAAGAGCTAGAAGGCTGAAAATGCATATTTAGACTTGTAGGCATTGTGTGAACAAGATAGCGTTGAAAAATCGGCTCTAGCTTATTCCGCCTTAGAGAAAACCGCGTTGACATTTTTTCCAAATGCCTTGCAATATCTCCTTAACGAAAAAAGCTAGAAGGCTGAAAATGCATATTTAGACTTGTAGGCATTGTGTGAACAAGATAGCGTTGAAAAATCGGCTCTAGCTTATTCCGCCTTAGAGAAAACCGCGTTGACATTTTTTCCAAATGCCTTGCAATAACTCCTTAACGAAAAGAGCTGGAAGGCTGAAAATGCATATTTAGACTTGTAGGCATTGTGTGACCAAGATAGCGTTGAAAAATCTGCTCCAGCTTATTCCGCCTTAGAGAAAACCGCGTTGACATTTTTTCCAAATGCCTTGCAATATCTCCTTAACGAAAAGAGCTAGAAGGCTGAAAATGCATATTTAGACTTGTAGGCATTGTGTGAACAAGATAGCGTTGAAAAATCTGCTCCAGCTTATTCCGCCTTAGAGAAAACCGCGTTGACATTTTTTCCAAATGCCTTGCAATATCTCCTTAACGAAAAGAGCTAGAAGGCTGAAAATGCATATTTAGACTTGTAGGCATTGTGTGAACAAGATAGCGTTGAAAAATCGGCTCTAGCTTATTCCGCCTTAGAGAAAACCGCGTTGACATTTTTTCCAAATGCCTTGCAATAACTCCTTAACGAAAAGAGCTGGAAGGCTGAAAATGCATATTTAGACTTGTAGGCATTGTGTGAACAAGATAGCGTTGAAAAATCTGCTCCAGCTTATTCCGCCTTAGAGAAAACCGCGTTGACATTTTTTCCAAATGCCTTGCAATATCTCCTTAACGAAAAGAGCTAGAAGGCTGAAAATGCATATTTAGACTTGTAGGCATTGTGTGAACAAGATAGCGTTGAAAAATCGTCTCTAGCTTATTCCGCCTTAGAGAAAACCGCGTTGACATTTTTTCCAAATGCCTTGCAATAACTCCTTAACGAAAAGAGCTGGAAGGCTGAAAATAAATATTTAGACTTGTAGGCATTGTGTGAACAAGATAGCGTTGAAAAATCTGCTCCAGCTTATTCCGCCTTAGAGAAAACCGCGTTGACATTTTTTCCAAATGCCTTGCAATATCTCCTTAACGAAAAGAGCTAGAAGGCTGAAAATGCATATTTAGACTTGTAGGCATTGTGTGAACAAGATAGCGTTGAAAAATCGTCTCTAGCTTATTCCGCCTTAGAGAAAACCGCGTTGAAATTTTTTCCAAATGCCTTGCAATAACTCCTTAACGAAAAGAGCTAGAAGGCTGAAAATGCATATTTAGACTTGTAGGCATTGTGTGAACAAGATAGCGTTGAAAAATCGGCTCTAGCTTATTCCGCCTTAGAGAAAACCGCGTTGACATTTTTTCCAAATGCCTTGCAATAACTCCTTAACGAAAAGAGCTGGAAGGATGTAAATGCATATTTAGACTTGTAGGCATTGTGTGAACAAGATAGCGTTGAAAAATCTGCTCCAGCTTATTCCGCCTTAGAGAAAACCGCGTTGACATTTTTTCCAAATGCCTTGCAATATCTCCTTAACGAAAAGAGCTAGAAGGCTGAAAATGCATATTTAGACTTGTAGGCATTGTGTGAACAAGATAGCGTTGAAAAATCGGCTCTAGCTTATTCCGCCTTAGAGAAAACCGCGTTGACATTTTTTCCAAATGCCTTGCAATAACTCCTTAACGAAAAGAGCTGGAAGGCTGAAAATGCATATTTAGACTTGTAGGCATTGTGTGAACAAGATAGCGTTGAAAAATCTGCTCCAGCTTATTCCGCCTTAGAGAAAACCGCGTTGACATTTTTTCCAAATGCCTTGCAATATCTCCTTAACGAAAAGAGCTAGAAGGCTGAAAATGCATATTTAGACTTGTAGGCATTGTGTGAACAAGATAGCGTTGAAAAATCGTCTCTAGCTTATTCCGCCTTAGAGAAAACCGCGTTGACATTTTTTCCAAATGCCTTGCAATAACTCCTTAACGAAAAGAGCTGGAAGGCTGAAAATAAATATTTAGACTTGTAGGCATTGTGTGAACAAGATAGCGTTGAAAAATCTGCTCCAGCTTATTCCGCCTTAGAGAAAACCGCGTTGACATTTTTTCCAAATGCCTTGCAATATCTCCTTAACGAAAAGAGCTAGAAGGCTGAAAATGCATATTTAGACTTGTAGGCATTGTGTGAACAAGATAGCGTTGAAAAATCGGCTCTAGCTTATTCCGCCTTAGAGAAAACCGCGTTGACATTTTTTCCAAATGCCTTGCAATATCTCCTTAACGAAAAGAGCTAGAAGGCTGAAAATGCATATTTAGACTTGTAGGCATTGTGTGAACAAGATAGCGTTGAAAAATCGGCTCTAGCTTATTCCGCCTTAGAGAAAACCGCGTTGACATTTTTTCCAAATGCCTTGCAATAACTCCTTAACGAGAAGAGCTGGAAGGCTGAAAATGCATATTTAGACTTGTAGGCATTGTGTGAACAAGATAGCGTTGAAAAATCGGCTCTAGCTTATTCCGCCTTAGAGAAAACCGCGTTGACATTTTTTCCAAATGCCTTGCAATAACTCCTTAACGAAAAGAGCTGGAAGGATGTAAATGCATATTTAGACTTGTAGGCATTGTGTGAACAAGATAGCGTTGAAAAATCTGCTCCAGCTTATTCCGCCTTAGAGAAAACCGCGTTGACATTTTTTCCAAATGCCTTGCAATATCTCCTTAACGAAAAGAGCTAGAAGGCTGAAAATGCATATTTAGACTTGTAGGCATTGTGTGAACAAGATAGCGTTGAAAAATCGGCTCTAGCTTATTCCGCCTTAGAGAAAACCGCGTTGACATTTTTTCCAAATGCCTTGCAATAACTCCTTAACGAAAAGAGCTGGAAGGCTGAAAATGCATATTTAGACTTGTAGGCATTGTGTGAACAAGATAGCGTTGAAAAATCTGCTCCAGCTTATTCCGCCTTAGAGAAAACCGCGTTGACATTTTTTCCAAATGCCTTGCAATATCTCCTTAACGAAAAGAGCTAGAAGGCTGAAAATGCATATTTAGACTTGTAGGCATTGTGTGAACAAGATAGCGTTGAAAAATCGTCTCTAGCTTATTCCGCCTTAGAGAAAACCGCGTTGACATTTTTTCCAAATGCCTTGCAATAACTCCTTAACGAAAAGAGCTGGAAGGCTGAAAATAAATATTTAGACTTGTAGGCATTGTGTGAACAAGATAGCGTTGAAAAATCTGCTCCAGCTTATTCCGCCTTAGAGAAAACCGCGTTGACATTTTTTCCAAATGCCTTGCAATATCTCCTTAACGAAAAGAGCTAGAAGGCTGAAAATGCATATTTAGACTTGTAGGCATTGTGTGAACAAGATAGCGTTGAAAAATCGGCTCTAGCTTATTCCGCCTTAGAGAAAACCGCGTTGACATTTTTTCCAAATGCCTTGCAATATCTCCTTAACGAAAAGAGCTAGAAGGCTGAAAATGCATATTTAGACTTGTAGGCATTGTGTGAACAAGATAGCGTTGAAAAATCGGCTCTAGCTTATTCCGCCTTAGAGAAAACCGCGTTGACATTTTTTCCAAATGCCTTGCAATAACTCCTTAACGAGAAGAGCTGGAAGGCTGAAAATGCATATTTAGACTTGTAGGCATTGTGTGAACAAGATAGCGTTGAAAAATCTGCTCCAGCTTATTCCGCCTTAGAGAAAACCGTGTTGACATTTTTTCCAAATGCCTTGCAATATCTCCTTAACGAAAAGAGCTAGAAGGCTGAAAATGCATATTTAGACTTGTAGGCATTGTGTGAACAAGATAGCGTTGAAAAATCGTCTCTAGCTTATTCCGCCTTAGAGAAAACCGCGTTGACATTTTTTCCAAATGCCTTGCAATAACTCCTTAACGAAAAGAGCTGGAAGGCTGAAAATGCATATTTAGACTTGTAGGCATTGTGTGAACAAGATAGCGTTGAAAAATCGGCTCTAGCTTATTCCGCCTTAGAGAAAACCGCGTTGACATTTTTTCCAAATGCCTTGCAATAACTCCTTAACGAAAAGAGCTGGAAGGCTGAAAATGCATATTTAGACTTGTAGGCATTGTGTGAACAAGAAAGCGTTGAAAAATCTGCTCCAGCTTATTCCGCCTTAGAGAAAACCGCGTTGACATTTTTTCCAAATGCCTTGCAATATCTCCTTAACGAAAAGAGCTAGAAGGCTGAAAATGCATATTTAGACTTGTAGGCATTGTGTGAACAAGATAGCGTTGAAAAATCGTCTCTAGCTTATTCCGCCTTAGAGAAAACCGCGTTGACATTTTTTCCAAATGCCTTGCAATAACTCCTTAACGAAAAGAGCTGGAAGGCTGAAAATAAATATTTAGACTTGTAGGCATTGTGTGAACAAGATAGCGTTGAAAAATCTGCTCCAGCTTATTCCGCCTTAGAGAAAACCGCGTTGACATTTTTTCCAAATGCCTTGCAATATCTCCTTAACGAAAAGAGCTAGAAGGCTGAAAATGCATATTTAGACTTGTAGGCATTGTGTGAACAAGATAGCGTTGAAAAATCGTCTCTAGCTTATTCCGCCTTAGAGAAAACCGCGTTGACATTTTTTCCAAATGCCTTGCAATAACTCCTTAACGAAAAGAGCTAGAAGGCTGAAAATGCATATTTAGACTTGTAGGCATTGTGTGAACAAGATAGCGTTGAAAAATCGGCTCTAGCTTATTCCGCCTTAGAGAAAACCGCGTTGACATTTTTTCCAAATGCCTTGCAATAACTCCTTAACGAAAAGAGCTGGAAGGCTGAAAATGCATATTTAGACTTGTAGGCATTGTGTGAACAAGATAGCGTTGAAAAATCTGCTCCAGCTTATTCCGCCTTAGAGAAAACCGCGTTGACATTTTTTCCAAATGCCTTGCAATATCTCCTTAACGAAAAGAGCTAGAAGGCTGAAAATGCATATTTAGACTTGTAGGCATTGTGTGAACAAGATAGCGTTGAAAAATCGGCTCTAGCTTATTCCGCCTTAGAGAAAACCGCGTTGACATTTTTTCCAAATGCCTTGCAATAACTCCTTAACGAAAAGAGCTGGAAGGCTGAAAATGCATATTTAGACTTGTAGGCATTGTGTGAACAAGATAGCGTTGAAAAATCTGCTCCAGCTTATTCCGCCTTAGAGAAAACCGCGTTGACATTTTTTCCAAATGCCTTGCAATATCTCCTTAACGAAAAGAGCTAGAAGGCTGAAAATGCATATTTAGACTTGTAGGCATTGTGTGAACAAGATAGCGTTGAAAAATCGTCTCTAGCTTATTCCGCCTTAGAGAAAACCGCGTTGACATTTTTTCCAAATGCCTTGCAATAACTCCTTAACGAAAAGAGCTGGAAGGCTGAAAATAAATATTTAGACTTGTAGGCATTGTGTGAACAAGATAGCGTTGAAAAATCTGCTCCAGCTTATTCCGCCTTAGAGAAAACCGCGTTGACATTTTTTCCAAATGCCTTGCAATATCTCCTTAACGAAAAGAGCTAGAAGGCTGAAAATGCATATTTAGACTTGTAGGCATTGTGTGAACAAGATAGCGTTGAAAAATCGGCTCTAGCTTATTCCGCCTTAGAGAAAACCGCGTTGACATTTTTTCCAAATGCCTTGCAATAACTCCTTAACGAAAAGAGCTGGAAGGCTGAAAATGCATATTTAGACTTGTAGGCATTGTGTGAACAAGATAGCGTTGAAAAATCTGCTCCAGCTTATTCCGCCTTAGAGAAAACCGCGTTGACATTTTTTCCAAATGCCTTGCAATATCTCCTTAACGAAAAGAGCTAGAAGGCTGAAAATGCATATTTAGACTTGTAGGCATTGTGTGAACAAGATAGCGTTGAAAAATCGGCTCTAGCTTATTCCGCCTTAGAGAAAACCGCGTTGACATTTTTTCCAAATGCCTTGCAATAACTCCTTAACGAAAAGAGCTGGAAGGCTGAAAATGCATATTTAGACTTGTAGGCATTGTGTGAACAAGATAGCGTTGAAAAATCGGCTCTAGCTTATTCCGCCTTAGAGAAAACCGCGTTGACATTTTTTCCAAATGCCTTGCAATATCTCCTTAACGAAAAGAGCTAGAAGGCTGAAAATGCATATTTAGACTTGTAGGCATTGTGTGAACAAGATTGCGTTGAAAAATCGGCTCTAGCTTATTCCGCCTTAGAGAAAACCGCGTTGACATTTTTTCCAAATGCCTTGCAATAACTCCTTAACGAAAAGAGCTGGAAGGCTGAAAATGTATATTTAGACTTGTAGGCATTGTGTGAACAAGATAGCGTTGAAAAATCGGCTCTAGCTTATTCCGCCTTAGAGAAAACCGCGTTGACATTTTTTCCAAATGCCTTGCAATAACTCCTTAACGAAAAGAGCTGAAAGGCTGAAAATGCATATTTAGACTTGTAGGCATTGTGTGAACAAGATAGCGTTGAAAAATCGGCTCTAGCTTATTCCGCCTTAGAGAAAACCGCGTTGACATTTTTTCCAAATGCCTTGCAATATCTCCTTAACGAAAAGAGCTAGAAGGCTGAAAATGCATATTTAGACTTGTAGGCATTGTGTGAACAAGATAGCGTTGAAAAATCGGCTCTAGCTTATTCCGCCTTAGAGAAAACCGCGTTGACATTTTTTCCAAATGCCTTGCAATAACTCCTTAACGAAAAGAGCTGGAAGGCTGAAAATGCATATTTAGACTTGTAGGCATTGTGTGAACAAGATAGCGTTGAAAAATCTGCTCCAGCTTATTCCGCCTTAGAGAAAACCGCGTTGACATTTTTTCCAAATGCCTTGCAATATCTCCTTAACGAAAAGAGCTAGAAGGCTGAAAATGCATATTTAGACTTGTAGGCATTGTGTGAACAAGATAGCGTTGAAAAATCTGCTCCAGCTTATTCCGCCTTAGAGAAAACCGCGTTGACATTTTTTCCAAATGCCTTGCAATATCTCCTTAACGAAAAGAGCTAGAAGGCTGAAAATGCATATTTAGACTTGTAGGCATTGTGTGAACAAGATAGCGTTGAAAAATCGGCTCTAGCTTATTCCGCCTTAGAGAAAACCGCGTTGACATTTTTTCCAAATGCCTTGCAATAACTCCTTAACGAAAAGAGCTGGAAGGCTGAAAATGCATATTTAGACTTGTAGGCATTGTGTGAACAAGATAGCGTTGAAAAATCTGCTCCAGCTTATTCCGCCTTAGAGAAAACCGCGTTGACATTTTTTCCAAATGCCTTGCAATATCTCCTTAACGAAAAGAGCTAGAAGGCTGAAAATGCATATTTAGACTTGTAGGCATTGTGTGAACAAGATAGCGTTGAAAAATCGTCTCTAGCTTATTCCGCCTTAGAGAAAACCGCGTTGACATTTTTTCCAAATGCCTTGCAATAACTCCTTAACGAAAAGAGCTGGAAGGCTGAAAATGCATATTTAGACTTGTAGGCATTGTGTGAACAAGATAGCGTTGAAAAATCGGCTCTAGCTTATTCCGCCTTAGAGAAAACCGCGTTGACATTTTTTCCAAATGCCTTGCAATAACTCCTTAACGAAAAGAGCTGGAAGCCTGAAAATGCATATTTAGACTTGTAGGCATTGTGTGAACAAGATAGCGTTGAAAAATCTGCTCCAGCTTATTCCGCCTTAGAGAAAACCGCGTTGACATTTTTTCCAAATGCCTTACAATATCTCCTTAACGAAAAGAGCTAAAAGGCTGAAAATGCATATTTAGACTTGTAGGCATTGTGTGAACAAGATAGCGTTGAAAAATCGTCTCTAGCTTATTCCGCCTTAGAGAAAACCGCGTTGACATTTTTTCCAAATGCCTTGCAATAACTCCTTAACGAAAAGAGCTGGAAGGCTGAAAATAAATATTTAGACTTGTAGGCATTGTGTGAACAAGATAGCGTTGAAAAATCTGCTCCAGCTTATTCCGCCTTAGAGAAAACCGCGTTGACATTTTTTTCCAAATGCCTTGCAATATCTCCTTAACGAAAAGAGCTAGAAGGCTGAAAATGCATATTTAGACTTGTAGGCATTGTGTGAACAAGATAGCGTTGAAAAATCGTCTCTAGCTTATTCCGCCTTAGAGAAAACCGCGTTGACATTTTTTCCAAATGCCTTGCAATAACTCCTTAACGAAAAGAGCTAGAAGGCTGAAAATGCATATTTAGACTTGTAGGCATTGTGTGAACAAGATAGCGTTGAAAAATCGGCTCTAGCTTATTCCGCCTTAGAGAAAACCGCGTTGACATTTTTTCCAAATGCCTTGCAATATCTCCTTAACGAAAAAAGCTAGAAGGCTGAAAATGCATATTTAGACTTGTAGGCATTGTGTGAACAAGATAGCGTTGAAAAATCGGCTCTAGCTTATTCCGCCTTAGAGAAAACCGCGTTGACATTTTTTCCAAATGCCTTGCAATAACTCCTTAACGAAAAGAGCTGGAAGGCTGAAAATGCATATTTAGACTTGTAGGCATTGTGTGACCAAGATAGCGTTGAAAAATCTGCTCCAGCTTATTCCGCCTTAGAGAAAACCGCGTTGACATTTTTTCCAAATGCCTTGCAATATCTCCTTAACGAAAAGAGCTAGAAGGCTGAAAATGCATATTTAGACTTGTAGGCATTGTGTGAACAAGATAGCGTTGAAAAATCTGCTCCAGCTTATTCCGCCTTAGAGAAAACCGCGTTGACATTTTTTCCAAATGCCTTGCAATATCTCCTTAACGAAAAGAGCTAGAAGGCTGAAAATGCATATTTAGACTTGTAGGCATTGTGTGAACAAGATAGCGTTGAAAAATCGGCTCTAGCTTATTCCGCCTTAGAGAAAACCGCGTTGACATTTTTTCCAAATGCCTTGCAATAACTCCTTAACGAAAAGAGCTGGAAGGCTGAAAATGCATATTTAGACTTGTAGGCATTGTGTGAACAAGATAGCGTTGAAAAATCTGCTCCAGCTTATTCCGCCTTAGAGAAAACCGCGTTGACATTTTTTCCAAATGCCTTGCAATATCTCCTTAACGAAAATAGCTAGAAGGCTGAAAATGCATTTTTAGACTTGTAGGCATTGTGTGAACAAGATAGCGTTGAAAAATCGTCTCTAGCTTATTCCGCCTTAGAGAAAACCGCGTTGACATTTTTTCCAAATGCCTTGCAATAACTCCTTAACGAAAAGAGCTGGAAGGCTGAAAATGCATATTTAGACTTGTAGGCATTGTGTGAACAAGATAGCGTTGAAAAATCTGCTCCAGCTTATTCCGCCTTAGAGAAAACCGCGTTGACATTTTTTCCAAATGCCTTGCAATATCTCCTTAACGAAAAGAGCTAGAAGGCTGAAAATGCATATTTAGACTTGTAGGCATTGTGTGAACAAGATAGCGTTGAAAAATCGTCTCTAGCTTATTCCGCCTTAGAGAAAACCGCGTTGACATTTTTTCCAAATGCCTTGCAATAACTCCTTAACGAAAAGAGCTGGAAGGCTGAAAATGCATATTTAGACTTGTAGGCATTGTGTGAACAAGATAGCGTTGAAAAATCGGCTCTAGCTTATTCCGCCTTAGAGAAAACCGCGTTGCCATTTTTTCCAAATGCCTTGCAATAACTCCTTAACGAAAAGAGCTGGAAGCCTGAAAATGCATATTTAGACTTGTAGGCATTGTGTGAACAAGATAGCGTTGAAAAATCTGCTCCAGCTTATTCCGCCTTAGAGAAAACCGCGTTGACATTTTTTCCAAATGCCTTACAATATCTCCTTAACGAAAAGAGCTAAAAGGCTGAAAATGCATATTTAGACTTGTAGGCATTGTGTGAACAAGATAGCGTTGAAAAATCGTCTCTAGCTTATTCCGCCTTAGAGAAAACCGCGTTGACATTTTTTCCAAATGCCTTGCAATAACTCCTTAACGAAAAGAGCTGGAAGGCTGAAAATAAATATTTAGACTTGTAGGCATTGTGTGAACAAGATAGCGTTGAAAAATCTGCTCCAGCTTATTCCGCCTTAGAGAAAACCGCGTTGACATTTTTTTCCAAATGCCTTGCAATATCTCCTTAACGAAAAGAGCTAGAAGGCTGAAAATGCATATTTAGACTTGTAGGCATTGTGTGAACAAGATAGCGTTGAAAAATCGTCTCTAGCTTATTCCGCCTTAGAGAAAACCGCGTTGACATTTTTTCCAAATGCCTTGCAATAACTCCTTAACGAAAAGAGCTAGAAGGCTGAAAATGCATATTTAGACTTGTAGGCATTGTGTGAACAAGATAGCGTTGAAAAATCGGCTCTAGCTTATTCCGCCTTAGAGAAAACCGCGTTGACATTTTTTCCAAATGCCTTGCAATATCTCCTTAACGAAAAAAGCTAGAAGGCTGAAAATGCATATTTAGACTTGTAGGCATTGTGTGAACAAGATAGCGTTGAAAAATCGGCTCTAGCTTATTCCGCCTTAGAGAAAACCGCGTTGACATTTTTTCCAAATGCCTTGCAATAACTCCTTAACGAAAAGAGCTGGAAGGCTGAAAATGCATATTTAGACTTGTAGGCATTGTGTGACCAAGATAGCGTTGAAAAATCTGCTCCAGCTTATTCCGCCTTAGAGAAAACCGCGTTGACATTTTTTCCAAATGCCTTGCAATATCTCCTTAACGAAAAGAGCTAGAAGGCTGAAAATGCATATTTAGACTTGTAGGCATTGTGTGAACAAGATAGCGTTGAAAAATCTGCTCCAGCTTATTCCGCCTTAGAGAAAACCGCGTTGACATTTTTTCCAAATGCCTTGCAATATCTCCTTAACGAAAAGAGCTAGAAGGCTGAAAATGCATATTTAGACTTGTAGGCATTGTGTGAACAAGATAGCGTTGAAAAATCGGCTCTAGCTTATTCCGCCTTAGAGAAAACCGCGTTGACATTTTTTCCAAATGCCTTGCAATAACTCCTTAACGAAAAGAGCTGGAAGGCTGAAAATGCATATTTAGACTTGTAGGCATTGTGTGAACAAGATAGCGTTGAAAAATCTGCTCCAGCTTATTCCGCCTTAGAGAAAACCGCGTTGACATTTTTTCCAAATGCCTTGCAATATCTCCTTAACGAAAATAGCTAGAAGGCTGAAAATGCATTTTTAGACTTGTAGGCATTGTGTGAACAAGATAGCGTTGAAAAATCGTCTCTAGCTTATTCCGCCTTAGAGAAAACCGCGTTGACATTTTTTCCAAATGCCTTGCAATAACTCCTTAACGAAAAGAGCTGGAAGGCTGAAAATGCATATTTAGACTTGTAGGCATTGTGTGAACAAGATAGCGTTGAAAAATCGGCTCTAGCTTATTCCGCCTTAGAGAAAACCGCGTTGACATTTTTTCCAAATGCCTTGCAATAACTCCTTAACGAAAAGAGCTGGAAGGCTGAAAATGCATATTTAGACTTGTAGGCATTGTGTGAACAAGATAGCGTTGAAAAATCTGCTCCAGCTTATTCCGCCTTAGAGAAAACCGCGTTGACATTTTTTCCAAATGCCTTGCAATATCTCCTTAACGAAAAGAGCTAGAAGGCTGAAAATGCATATTAAGGCCCCATACACACCAGAACGACCAGGATCGTCTAACGATCGGCTACCGATTTGGCGTGCACTTTCCTGGTGCGCTCTCCCGCTGCCGGTAAACGACTAGGGAACGATCATGTTCCCTGGTGCACACGATTAGCTAACGATCCGACATCGGTAACGATGGTCGTACGACCGTCGGATGTGCGGATCGTTAGTAAATCTGCGGTGGGAGTGTCTTTATAAACAAGCCGGATTGGAACGACGGTCCGTACGACGGGAGCACACACAATGTGCTTCAGATGTGCATACAATCAGCACCCGACCTGCGGTCGGATTGGAGATTCTGCTGCAGGAGGCAAAATCTCCAATGCGACACACGACGTGACGGGAGCGCGCATCCCGTCGCAAACGATCCTGATTGTGAGTGAAAAACGAACGATTGACCCACAATGCATGCACAACCGTCGTTACAACGGTCGAAATTAGCCCTAATCGTGAGCTAATCTTTCTGGTGTGTATGGGGCCTTAGACTTGTAGGCATTGTGTGAACAAGATAGCGTTGAAAAATCGGCTCTAGCTTATTCCGCCTTAGAGAAAACCGCGTTGACATTTTTTCCAAATGCCTTGCAATAACTCCTTAACGAAAAGAGCTGGAAGGCTGAAAATGCATATTTAGACTTGTAGGCATTGTGTGAACAAGATAGCGTTGAAAAATCTGCTCCAGCTTATTCCGCCTTAGAGAAAACCGCGTTGACATTTTTTCCAAATGCCTTGCAATATCTCCTTAACGAAAATAGCTAGAAGGCTGAAAATGCATTTTTAGACTTGTAGGCATTGTGTGAACAAGATAGCGTTGAAAAATCGTCTCTAGCTTATTCCGCCTTAGAGAAAACCGCGTTGACATTTTTTCCAAATGCCTTGCAATAACTCCTTAACGAAAAGAGCTGGAAGGCTGAAAATGCATATTTAGACTTGTAGGCATTGTGTGAACAAGATAGCGTTGAAAAATCGGCTCTAGCTTATTCCGCCTTAGAGAAAACCGCGTTGACATTTTTTCCAAATGCCTTGCAATAACTCCTTAACGAAAAGAGCTGGAAGGCTGAAAATGCATATTTAGACTTGTAGGCATTGTGTGAACAAGATAGCGTTGAAAAATCTGCTCCAGCTTATTCCGCCTTAGAGAAAACCGCGTTGACATTTTTTCCAAATGCCTTGCAATATCTCCTTAACGAAAAGAGCTAGAAGGCTGAAAATGCATATTAAGGCCCCATACACACCAGAACGACCAGGATCGTCTAACGATCGGCTACCGATTTGGCGTGCACTTTCCTGGTGCGCTCTCCCGCTGCCGGTAAACGACTAGGGAACGATCATGTTCCCTGGTGCACACGATTAGCTAACGATCCGACATCGGTAACGATGGTCGTACGACCGTCGGATGTGCGGATCGTTAGTAAATCTGCGGTGGGAGTGTCTTTATAAACAAGCCGGATTGGAACGACGGTCCGTACGACGGGAGCACACACAATGTGCTTCAGATGTGCATACAATCAGCACCCGACCTGCGGTCGGATTGGAGATTCTGCTGCAGGAGGCAAAATCTCCAATGCGACACACGACGTGACGGGAGCGCGCATCCCGTCGCAAACGATCCTGATTGTGAGTGAAAAACGAACGATTGACCCACAATGCATGCACAACCGTCGTTACAACGGTCGAAATTAGCCCTAATCGTGAGCTAATCTTTCTGGTGTGTATGGGGCCTTAGACTTGTAGGCATTGTGTGAACAAGATAGCGTTGAAAAATCGTCTCTAGCTTATTCCGCCTTAGAGAAAACCGCGTTGACATTTTTTCCAAATGCCTTGCAATATCTCCTTAACGAAAAGAGCTGGAAGGCTGAAAATAAATATTTAGACTTGTAGGCATTGTGTGAACAAGATAGCGTTGAAAAATCTGCTCCAGCTTATTCCGCCTTAGAGAAAACCGCGTTGACATTTTTTCCAAATGCCTTGCAATATCTCCTTAACGAAAAGAGCTAGAAGGCTGAAAATGCATATTTAGACTTGTAGGCATTGTGTGAACAAGATAGCGTTGAAAAATCGTCTCTAGCTTATTCCGCCTTAGAGAAAACCGCGTTGACATTTTTTCCAAATGCCTTGCAATAACTCCTTAACGAAAAGAGCTAGAAGGCTGAAAATGCATATTTAGACTTGTAGGCATTGTGTGAACAAGATAGCGTTGAAAAATCGGCTCTAGCTTATTCCGCCTTAGAGAAAACCGCGTTGACATTTTTTCCAAATGCCTTGCAATAACTCCTTAACGAAAAGAGCTAGAAGGCTGAAAATGCATATTTAGACTTGTAGGCATTGTGTGAACAAGATAGCGTTGAAAAATCGGCTCTAGCTTATTCCGCCTTAGAGAAAACCGCGTTGACATTTTTTCCAAATGCCTTGCAATAACTCCTTAACGAAAAGAGCTGGAAGGCTGAAAATGCATATTTAGACTTGTAGGCATTGTGTGAACAAGATAGCGTTGAAAAATCGACTCTAGCTTATTCCGCCTTAGAGAAAACCGCGTTGACATTTTTTCCAAATGCCTTGCAATAACTCCTTAACGAAAAGAGCTGGAAGGCTGAAAATGCATATTTAGACTTGTAGGCATTGTGTGAACAAGATAGCGTTGAAAAATCTGCTCCAGCTTATTCCGCCTTAGAGAAAACCGCGTTGACATTTTTTCCAAATGCCTTGCAATATCTCCTTAACGAAAAGAGCTAGAAGGCTGAAAATGCATATTTAGACTTGTAGGCATTGTGTGAACAAGATAGCGTTGAAAAATCGTCTCTAGCTTATTCCGCCTTAGAGAAAACCGCGTTGACATTTTTTCCAAATGCCTTGCAATAACTCCTTAACGAAAAGAGCTGGAAGGCTGAAAATGCATATTTAGACTTGTAGGCATTGTGTGAACAAGATAGCGTTGAAAAATCTGCTCCAGCTTATTCCGCCTTAGAGAAAACCGCGTTGACATTTTTTCCAAATGCCTTGCAATATCTCCTTAACGAAAAGAGCTAGAAGGCTGAAAATGCATATTTAGACTTGTAGGCATTGTGTGAACAAGATAGCGTTGAAAAATCGTCTCTAGCTTATTCCGCCTTAGAGAAAACCGCGTTGACATTTTTTCCAAATGCCTTGCAATAACTCCTTAACGAAAAGAGCTGGAAGGCTGAAAATAAATATTTAGACTTGTAGGCATTGTGTGAACAAGATAG
The DNA here is from genome assembly GCF_055691185.1 of Crinia signifera. Lineage (NCBI taxonomy): Eukaryota > Metazoa > Chordata > Amphibia > Anura > Myobatrachidae > Crinia > Crinia signifera. Next base: position 79,244,037 of record NC_139224.1, on the reverse strand, counting down.
CGTTGAAAAATCTGCTCCAGCTTATTCCGCCTTAGAGAAAACCGCGTTGACATTTTTTCCAAATGCCTTGCAATATCTCCTTAACGAAAAGAGCTAGAAGGCTGAAAATGCATATTTAGACTTGTAGGCATTGTGTGAACAAGATAGCGTTGAAAAATTGTCTCTAGCTTATTCCGCCTTAGAGAAAACCGTGTTGACATTTTTTCCAAATGCCTTGCAATAACTCCTTAACGAAAAGAGCTAGAAGGCTGAAAATGCATATTTAGACTTGTAGGCATTGTGTGAACAAGATAGCGTTGAAAAATCGGCTCTAGCTTATTCCGCCTTAGAGAAAACCGCGTTGACATTTTTTCCAAATGCCTTGCAATAACTCCTTAACGAAAAGAGCTAGAAGGCTGAAAATGCATATTTAGACTTGTAGGCATTGTGTGAACAAGATAGCGTTGAAAAATCGGCTCTAGCTTATTCCGCCTTAGAGAAAACCGCGTTGACATTTTTTCCAAATGCCTTGCAATAACTCCTTAACGAAAAGAGCTGGAAGGCTGAAAATGCATATTTAGACTTGTAGGCATTGTGTGAACAAGATAGCGTTGAAAAATCGGCTCTAGCTTATTCCGCCTTAGAGAAAACCGCGTTGACATTTTTTCCAAATGCCTTGCAATATCTCCTTAACGAAAATAGCTAGAAGGCTGAAAATGCATTTTTAGACTTGTAGGCATTGTGTGAACAAGATAGCGTTGAAAAATCGTCTCTAGCTTATTCCGCCTTAGAGAAAACCGCGTTGACATTTTTTCCAAATGCCTTGCAATAACTCCTTAACGAAAAGAGCTGGAAGGCTGAAAATGCATATTTAGACTTGTAGGCATTGTGTGAACAAGATAGCGTTGAAAAATCGGCTCTAGCTTATTCCGCCTTAGAGAAAACCGCGTTGACATTTTTTCCAAATGCCTTGCAATAACTCCTTAACGAAAAGAGCTGGAAGGCTGAAAATGCATATTTAGACTTGTAGGCATTGTGTGAACAAGATAGCGTTGAAAAATCTGCTCCAGCTTATTCCGCCTTAGAGAAAACCGCGTTGACATTTTTTCCAAATGCCTTGCAATATCTCCTTAACGAAAAGAGCTAGAAGGCTGAAAATGCATATTTAGACTTGTAGGCATTGTGTGAACAAGATAGCGTTGAAAAATCGTCTCTAGCTTATTCCGCCTTAGAGAAAACCGCGTTGACATTTTTTCCAAATGCCTTGCAATAACTCCTTAACGAAAAGAGCTGGAAGGCTGAAAATAAATATTTAGACTTGTAGGCATTGTGTGAACAAGATAGCGTTGAAAAATCTGCTCCAGCTTATTCCGCCTTAGAGAAAACCGCGTTGACATTTTTTCCAAATGCCTTGCAATATCTCCTTAACGAAAAGAGCTAGAAGGCTGAAAATGCATATTTAGACTTGTAGGCATTGTGTGAACAAGATAGCGTTGAAAAATCGTCTCTAGCTTATTCCGCCTTAGAGAAAACCGCGTTGACATTTTTTCCAAATGCCTTGCAATAACTCCTTAACGAAAAGAGCTAGAAGGCTGAAAATGCATATTTAGACTTGTAGGCATTGTGTGAACAAGATAGCGTTGAAAAATCGGCTCTAGCTTATTCCGCCTTAGAGAAAACCGCGTTGACATTTTTTCCAAATGCCTTGCAATAACTCCTTAACGAAAAGAGCTGGAAGGCTGAAAATGCATATTTAGACTTGTAGGCATTGTGTGAACAAGATAGCGTTGAAAAATCGGCTCTAGCTTATTCCGCCTTAGAGAAAACCGCGTTGACATTTTTTCCAAATGCCTTGCAATAACTCCTTAACGAAAAGAGCTGGAAGGCTGAAAATGCATATTTAGACTTGTAGGCATTGTGTGAACAAGATAGCGTTGAAAAATCGACTCTAGCTTATTCCGCCTTAGAGAAAACCGCGTTGACATTTTTTCCAAATGCCTTGCAATAACTCCTTAACGAAAAGAGCTGGAAGGCTGAAAATAAATATTTAGACTTGTAGGCATTGTGTGAACAAGATAGCGTTGAAAAATCTGCTCCAGCTTATTCCGCCTTAGAGAAAACCGCGTTGACATTTTTTCCAAATGCCTTGCAATATCTCCTTAACGAAAAGAGCTAGAAGGCTGAAAATGCATATTTAGACTTGTAGGCATTGTGTGAACAAGATAGCGTTGAAAAATCGTCTCTAGCTTATTCCGCCTTAGAGAAAACCGCGTTGACATTTTTTCCAAATGCCTTGCAATAACTCCTTAACGAAAAGAGCTAGAAGGCTGAAAATGCATATTTAGACTTGTAGGCATTGTGTGAACAAGATAGCGTTGAAAAATCGGCTCTAGCTTATTCCGCCTTAGAGAAAACCGCGTTGACATTTTTTCCAAATGCCTTGCAATAACTCCTTAACGAAAAGAGCTAGAAGGCTGAAAATGCATATTTAGACTTGTAGGCATTGTGTGAACAAGATAGCGTTGAAAAATCGGCTCTAGCTTATTCCGCCTTAGAGAAAACCGCGTTGACATTTTTTCCAAATGCCTTGCAATAACTCCTTAACGAAAAGAGCTGGAAGGCTGAAAATGCATATTTAGACTTGTAGGCATTGTGTGAACAAGATAGCGTTGAAAAATCGACTCTAGCTTATTCCGCCTTAGAGAAAACCGCGTTGACATTTTTTCCAAATGCCTTGCAATAACTCCTTAACGAAAAGAGCTGGAAGGCTGAAAATGCATATTTAGACTTGTAGGCATTGTGTGAACAAGATAGCGTTGAAAAATCTGCTCCAGCTTATTCCGCCTTAGAGAAAACCGCGTTGACATTTTTTCCAAATGCCTTGCAATATCTCCTTAACGAAAAGAGCTAGAAGGCTGAAAATGCATATTTAGACTTGTAGGCATTGTGTGAACAAGATAGCGTTGAAAAATCGTCTCTAGCTTATTCCGCCTTAGAGAAAACCGCGTTGACATTTTTTCCAAATGCCTTGCAATAACTCCTTAACGAAAAGAGCTGGAAGGCTGAAAATAAATATTTAGACTTGTAGGCATTGTGTGAACAAGATAGCGTTGAAAAATCTGCTCCAGCTTATTCCGCCTTAGAGAAAACCGCGTTGACATTTTTTCCAAATGCCTTGCAATATCTCCTTAACGAAAAGAGCTAGAAGGCTGAAAATGCATATTTAGACTTGTAGGCATTGTGTGAACAAGATAGCGTTGAAAAATCGTCTCTAGCTTATTCCGCCTTAGAGAAAACCGCGTTGACATTTTTTCCAAATGCCTTGCAATAACTCCTTAACGAAAAGAGCTAGAAGGCTGAAAATGCATATTTAGACTTGTAGGCATTGTGTGAACAAGATAGCGTTGAAAAATCGGCTCTAGCTTATTCCGCCTTAGAGAAAACCGCGTTGACATTTTTTCCAAATGCCTTGCAATAACTCCTTAACGAAAAGAGCTGGAAGGCTGAAAATGCATATTTAGACTTGTAGGCATTGTGTGAACAAGATAGCGTTGAAAAATCTGCTCCAGCTTATTCCGCCTTAGAGAAAACCGCGTTGACATTTTTTCCAAATGCCTTGCAATATCTCCTTAACGAAAAGAGCTAGAAGGCTGAAAATGCATATTTAGACTTGTAGGCATTGTGTGAACAAGATAGCGTTGAAAAATCGTCTCTAGCTTATTCCGCCTTAGAGAAAACCGCGTTGACATTTTTTCCAAATGCCTTGCAATAACTCCTTAACGAAAAGAGCTGGAAGGCTGAAAATAAATATTTAGACTTGTAGGCATTGTGTGAACAAGATAGCGTTGAAAAATCTGCTCCAGCTTATTCCGCCTTAGAGAAAACCGCGTTGACATTTTTTTCCAAATGCCTTGCAATATCTCCTTAACGAAAAGAGCTAGAAGGCTGAAAATGCATATTTAGACTTGTAGGCATTGTGTGAACAAGATAGCGTTGAAAAATCGTCTCTAGCTTATTCCGCCTTAGAGAAAACCGCGTTGACATTTTTTCCAAATGCCTTGCAATAACTCCTTAACGAAAAGAGCTAGAAGGCTGAAAATGCATATTTAGACTTGTAGGCATTGTGTGAACAAGATAGCGTTGAAAAATCGGCTCTAGCTTATTCCGCCTTAGAGAAAACCGCGTTGACATTTTTTCCAAATGCCTTGCAATATCTCCTTAACGAAAAAAGCTAGAAGGCTGAAAATGCATATTTAGACTTGTAGGCATTGTGTGAACAAGATAGCGTTGAAAAATCGGCTCTAGCTTATTCCGCCTTAGAGAAAACCGCGTTGACATTTTTTCCAAATGCCTTGCAATAACTCCTTAACGAAAAGAGCTGGAAGGCTGAAAATGCATATTTAGACTTGTAGGCATTGTGTGAACAAGATAGCGTTGAAAAATCTGCTCCAGCTTATTCCGCCTTAGAGAAAACCGCGTTGACATTTTTTCCAAATGCCTTGCAATATCTCCTTAACGAAAAGAGCTAGAAGGCTGAAAATGCATATTTAGACTTGTAGGCATTGTGTGAACAAGATAGCGTTGAAAAATCGTCTCTAGCTTATTCCGCCTTAGAGAAAACCGCGTTGACATTTTTTCCAAATGCCTTGCAATAACTCCTTAACGAAAAGAGCTGGAAGGCTGAAAATGCATATTTAGACTTGTAGGCATTGTGTGAACAAGATAGCGTTGAAAAATCTGCTCCAGCTTATTCCGCCTTAGAGAAAACCGCGTTGACATTTTTTCCAAATGCCTTGCAATATCTCCTTAACGAAAAGAGCTAGAAGGCTGAAAATGCATATTTAGACTTGTAGGCATTGTGTGAACAAGATAGCGTTGAAAAATCGTCTCTAGCTTATTCCGCCTTAGAGAAAACCGCGTTGACATTTTTTCCAAATGCCTTGCAATAACTCCTTAACGAAAAGAGCTGGAAGGCTGAAAATAAATATTTAGACTTGTAGGCATTGTGTGAACAAGATAGCGTTGAAAAATCTGCTCCAGCTTATTCCGCCTTAGAGAAAACCGCGTTGACATTTTTTCCAAATGCCTTGCAATATCTCCTTAACGAAAAGAGCTAGAAGGCTGAAAATGCATATTTAGACTTGTAGGCATTGTGTGAACAAGATAGCGTTGAAAAATTGTCTCTAGCTTATTCCGCCTTAGAGAAAACCGTGTTGACATTTTTTCCAAATGCCTTGCAATAACTCCTTAACGAAAAGAGCTAGAAGGCTGAAAATGCATATTTAGACTTGTAGGCATTGTGTGAACAAGATAGCGTTGAAAAATCGGCTCTAGCTTATTCCGCCTTAGAGAAAACCGCGTTGACATTTTTTCCAAATGCCTTGCAATAACTCCTTAACGAAAAGAGCTAGAAGGCTGAAAATGCATATTTAGACTTGTAGGCATTGTGTGAACAAGATAGCGTTGAAAAATCGGCTCTAGCTTATTCCGCCTTAGAGAAAACCGCGTTGACATTTTTTCCAAATGCCTTGCAATAACTCCTTAACGAAAAGAGCTGGAAGGCTGAAAATGCATATTTAGACTTGTAGGCATTGTGTGAACAAGATAGCGTTGAAAAATCGGCTCTAGCTTATTCCGCCTTAGAGAAAACCGCGTTGACATTTTTTCCAAATGCCTTGCAATATCTCCTTAACGAAAATAGCTAGAAGGCTGAAAATGCATTTTTAGACTTGTAGGCATTGTGTGAACAAGATAGCGTTGAAAAATCGTCTCTAGCTTATTCCGCCTTAGAGAAAACCGCGTTGACATTTTTTCCAAATGCCTTGCAATAACTCCTTAACGAAAAGAGCTGGAAGGCTGAAAATGCATATTTAGACTTGTAGGCATTGTGTGAACAAGATAGCGTTGAAAAATCGGCTCTAGCTTATTCCGCCTTAGAGAAAACCGCGTTGACATTTTTTCCAAATGCCTTGCAATAACTCCTTAACGAAAAGAGCTGGAAGGCTGAAAATGCATATTTAGACTTGTAGGCATTGTGTGAACAAGATAGCGTTGAAAAATCTGCTCCAGCTTATTCCGCCTTAGAGAAAACCGCGTTGACATTTTTTCCAAATGCCTTGCAATATCTCCTTAACGAAAAGAGCTAGAAGGCTGAAAATGCATATTTAGACTTGTAGGCATTGTGTGAACAAGATAGCGTTGAAAAATCGTCTCTAGCTTATTCCGCCTTAGAGAAAACCGCGTTGACATTTTTTCCAAATGCCTTGCAATAACTCCTTAACGAAAAGAGCTGGAAGGCTGAAAATAAATATTTAGACTTGTAGGCATTGTGTGAACAAGATAGCGTTGAAAAATCTGCTCCAGCTTATTCCGCCTTAGAGAAAACCGCGTTGACATTTTTTCCAAATGCCTTGCAATATCTCCTTAACGAAAAGAGCTAGAAGGCTGAAAATGCATATTTAGACTTGTAGGCATTGTGTGAACAAGATAGCGTTGAAAAATCGTCTCTAGCTTATTCCGCCTTAGAGAAAACCGCGTTGACATTTTTTCCAAATGCCTTGCAATAACTCCTTAACGAAAAGAGCTAGAAGGCTGAAAATGCATATTTAGACTTGTAGGCATTGTGTGAACAAGATAGCGTTGAAAAATCGGCTCTAGCTTATTCCGCCTTAGAGAAAACCGCGTTGACATTTTTTCCAAATGCCTTGCAATAACTCCTTAACGAAAAGAGCTAGAAGGCTGAAAATGCATATTTAGACTTGTAGGCATTGTGTGAACAAGATAGCGTTGAAAAATCGGCTCTAGCTTATTCCGCCTTAGAGAAAACCGCGTTGACATTTTTTCCAAATGCCTTGCAATAACTCCTTAACGAAAAGAGCTGGAAGGCTGAAAATGCATATTTAGACTTGTAGGCATTGTGTGAACAAGATAGCGTTGAAAAATCGACTCTAGCTTATTCCGCCTTAGAGAAAACCGCGTTGACATTTTTTCCAAATGCCTTGCAATAACTCCTTAACGAAAAGAGCTGGAAGGCTGAAAATAAATATTTAGACTTGTAGGCATTGTGTGAACAAGATAGCGTTGAAAAATCTGCTCCAGCTTATTCCGCCTTAGAGAAAACCGCGTTGACATTTTTTCCAAATGCCTTGCAATATCTCCTTAACGAAAAGAGCTAGAAGGCTGAAAATGCATATTTAGACTTGTAGGCATTGTGTGAACAAGATAGCGTTGAAAAATCGTCTCTAGCTTATTCCGCCTTAGAGAAAACCGCGTTGACATTTTTTCCAAATGCCTTGCAATAACTCCTTAACGAAAAGAGCTAGAAGGCTGAAAATGCATATTTAGACTTGTAGGCATTGTGTGAACAAGATAGCGTTGAAAAATCGGCTCTAGCTTATTCCGCCTTAGAGAAAACCGCGTTGACATTTTTTCCAAATGCCTTGCAATAACTCCTTAACGAAAAGAGCTAGAAGGCTGAAAATGCATATTTAGACTTGTAGGCATTGTGTGAACAAGATAGCGTTGAAAAATCGGCTCTAGCTTATTCCGCCTTAGAGAAAACCGCGTTGACATTTTTTCCAAATGCCTTGCAATAACTCCTTAACGAAAAGAGCTGGAAGGCTGAAAATGCATATTTAGACTTGTAGGCATTGTGTGAACAAGATAGCGTTGAAAAATCGACTCTAGCTTATTCCGCCTTAGAGAAAACCGCGTTGACATTTTTTCCAAATGCCTTGCAATAACTCCTTAACGAAAAGAGCTGGAAGGCTGAAAATGCATATTTAGACTTGTAGGCATTGTGTGAACAAGATAGCGTTGAAAAATCTGCTCCAGCTTATTCCGCCTTAGAGAAAACCGCGTTGACATTTTTTCCAAATGCCTTGCAATATCTCCTTAACGAAAAGAGCTAGAAGGCTGAAAATGCATATTTAGACTTGTAGGCATTGTGTGAACAAGATAGCGTTGAAAAATCGTCTCTAGCTTATTCCGCCTTAGAGAAAACCGCGTTGACATTTTTTCCAAATGCCTTGCAATAACTCCTTAACGAAAAGAGCTGGAAGGCTGAAAATAAATATTTAGACTTGTAGGCATTGTGTGAACAAGATAGCGTTGAAAAATCTGCTCCAGCTTATTCCGCCTTAGAGAAAACCGCGTTGACATTTTTTCCAAATGCCTTGCAATATCTCCTTAACGAAAAGAGCTAGAAGGCTGAAAATGCATATTTAGACTTGTAGGCATTGTGTGAACAAGATAGCGTTGAAAAATCGTCTCTAGCTTATTCCGCCTTAGAGAAAACCGCGTTGACATTTTTTCCAAATGCCTTGCAATAACTCCTTAACGAAAAGAGCTAGAAGGCTGAAAATGCATATTTAGACTTGTAGGCATTGTGTGAACAAGATAGCGTTGAAAAATCGGCTCTAGCTTATTCCGCCTTAGAGAAAACCGCGTTGACATTTTTTCCAAATGCCTTGCAATAACTCCTTAACGAAAAGAGCTGGAAGGCTGAAAATGCATATTTAGACTTGTAGGCATTGTGTGAACAAGATAGCGTTGAAAAATCTGCTCCAGCTTATTCCGCCTTAGAGAAAACCGCGTTGACATTTTTTCCAAATGCCTTGCAATATCTCCTTAACGAAAAGAGCTAGAAGGCTGAAAATGCATATTTAGACTTGTAGGCATTGTGTGAACAAGATAGCGTTGAAAAATCGTCTCTAGCTTATTCCGCCTTAGAGAAAACCGCGTTGACATTTTTTCCAAATGCCTTGCAATAACTCCTTAACGAAAAGAGCTGGAAGGCTGAAAATAAATATTTAGACTTGTAGGCATTGTGTGAACAAGATAGCGTTGAAAAATCTGCTCCAGCTTATTCCGCCTTAGAGAAAACCGCGTTGACATTTTTTTCCAAATGCCTTGCAATATCTCCTTAACGAAAAGAGCTAGAAGGCTGAAAATGCATATTTAGACTTGTAGGCATTGTGTGAACAAGATAGCGTTGAAAAATCGTCTCTAGCTTATTCCGCCTTAGAGAAAACCGCGTTGACATTTTTTCCAAATGCCTTGCAATAACTCCTTAACGAAAAGAGCTAGAAGGCTGAAAATGCATATTTAGACTTGTAGGCATTGTGTGAACAAGATAGCGTTGAAAAATCGGCTCTAGCTTATTCCGCCTTAGAGAAAACCGCGTTGACATTTTTTCCAAATGCCTTGCAATATCTCCTTAACGAAAAAAGCTAGAAGGCTGAAAATGCATATTTAGACTTGTAGGCATTGTGTGAACAAGATAGCGTTGAAAAATCGGCTCTAGCTTATTCCGCCTTAGAGAAAACCGCGTTGACATTTTTTCCAAATGCCTTGCAATAACTCCTTAACGAAAAGAGCTGGAAGGCTGAAAATGCATATTTAGACTTGTAGGCATTGTGTGACCAAGATAGCGTTGAAAAATCTGCTCCAGCTTATTCCGCCTTAGAGAAAACCGCGTTGACATTTTTTCCAAATGCCTTGCAATATCTCCTTAACGAAAAGAGCTAGAAGGCTGAAAATGCATATTTAGACTTGTAGGCATTGTGTGAACAAGATAGCGTTGAAAAATCTGCTCCAGCTTATTCCGCCTTAGAGAAAACCGCGTTGACATTTTTTCCAAATGCCTTGCAATATCTCCTTAACGAAAAGAGCTAGAAGGCTGAAAATGCATATTTAGACTTGTAGGCATTGTGTGAACAAGATAGCGTTGAAAAATCGGCTCTAGCTTATTCCGCCTTAGAGAAAACCGCGTTGACATTTTTTCCAAATGCCTTGCAATAACTCCTTACCGAAAAGAGCTGGAAGGCTGAAAATGCATATTTAGACTTGTAGGCATTGTGTGAACAAGATAGCGTTGAAAAATCTGCTCCAGCTTATTCCGCCTTAGAGAAAACCGCGTTGACATTTTTTCCAAATGCCTTGCAATATCTCCTTAACGAAAAGAGCTAGAAGGCTGAAAATGCATTTTTAGACTTGTAGGCATTGTGTGAACAAGATAGCGTTGAAAAATCGTCTCTAGCTTATTCCGCCTTAGAGAAAACCGCGTTGACATTTTTTCCAAATGCCTTGCAATAACTCCTTAACGAAAAGAGCTGGAAGGCTGAAAATGCATATTTAGACTTGTAGGCATTGTGTGAACAAGATAGCGTTGAAAAATCGGCTCTAGCTTATTCCGCCTTAGAGAAAACCGCGTTGACATTTTTTCCAAATGCCTTGCAATAACTCCTTAACGAAAAGAGCTGGAAGGCTGAAAATGCATATTTAGACTTGTAGGCATTGTGTGAACAAGATAGCGTTGAAAAATCTGCTCCAGCTTATTCCGCCTTAGAGAAAACCGCGTTGACATTTTTTCCAAATGCCTTGCAATATCTCCTTAACGAAAAGAGCTAGAAGGCTGAAAATGCATATTTAGACTTGTAGGCATTGTGTGAACAAGATAGCGTTGAAAAATCGTCTCTAGCTTATTCCGCCTTAGAGAAAACCGCGTTGACATTTTTTCCAAATGCCTTGCAATAACTCCTTAACGAAAAGAGCTAGAAGGCTGAAAATAAATATTTAGACTTGTAGGCATTGTGTGAACAAGATAGCGTTGAAAAATCTGCTCCAGCTTATTCCGCCTTAGAGAAAACCGCGTTGACATTTTTTCCAAATGCCTTGCAATATCTCCTTAACGAAAAGAGCTAGAAGGCTGAAAATGCATATTTAGACTTGTAGGCATTGTGTGAACAAGATAGCGTTGAAAAATCGTCTCTAGCTTATTCCGCCTTAGAGAAAACCGCGTTGACATTTTTTCCAAATGCCTTGCAATAACTCCTTAACGAAAAGAGCTAGAAGGCTGAAAATGCATATTTAGACTTGTAGGCATTGTGTGAACAAGATAGCGTTGAAAAATCGGCTCTAGCTTATTCCGCCTTAGAGAAAACCGCGTTGACATTTTTTCCAAATGCCTTGCAATAACTCCTTAACGAAAAGAGCTAGAAGGCTGAAAATGCATATTTAGACTTGTAGGCATTGTGTGAACAAGATAGCGTTGAAAAATCGGCTCTAGCTTATTCCGCCTTAGAGAAAACCGCGTTGACATTTTTTCCAAATGCCTTGCAATAACTCCTTAACGAAAAGAGCTGGAAGGCTGAAAATGCATATTTAGACTTGTAGGCATTGTGTGAACAAGATAGCGTTGAAAAATCGACTCTAGCTTATTCCGCCTTAGAGAAAACCGCGTTGACATTTTTTCCAAATGCCTTGCAATAACTCCTTAACGAAAAGAGCTGGAAGGCTGAAAATGCATATTTAGACTTGTAGGCATTGTGTGAACAAGATAGCGTTGAAAAATCTGCTCCAGCTTATTCCGCCTTAGAGAAAACCGCGTTGACATTTTTTCCAAATGCCTTGCAATATCTCCTTAACGAAAAGAGCTAGAAGGCTGAAAATGCATATTTAGACTTGTAGGCATTGTGTGAACAAGATAGCGTTGAAAAATCGTCTCTAGCTTATTCCGCCTTAGAGAAAACCGCGTTGACATTTTTTCCAAATGCCTTGCAATAACTCCTTAACGAAAAGAGCTGGAAGGCTGAAAATGCATATTTAGACTTGTAGGCATTGTGTGAACAAGATAGCGTTGAAAAATCTGCTCCAGCTTATTCCGCCTTAGAGAAAACCGCGTTGACATTTTTTCCAAATGCCTTGCAATATCTCCTTAACGAAAAGAGCTAGAAGGCTGAAAATGCATATTTAGACTTGTAGGCATTGTGTGAACAAGATAGCGTTGAAAAATCGTCTCTAGCTTATTCCGCCTTAGAGAAAACCGCGTTGACATTTTTTCCAAATGCCTTGCAATAACTCCTTAACGAAAAGAGCTGGAAGGCTGAAAATAAATATTTAGACTTGTAGGCATTGTGTGAACAAGATAGCGTTGAAAAATCTGCTCCAGCTTATTCCGCCTTAGAGAAAACCGCGTTGACATTTTTTCCAAATGCCTTGCAATATCTCCTTAACGAAAAGAGCTAGAAGGCTGAAAATGCATATTTAGACTTGTAGGCATTGTGTGAACAAGATAGCGTTGAAAAATCGTCTCTAGCTTATTCCGCCTTAGAGAAAACCGCGTTGACATTTTTTCCAAATGCCTTGCAATAACTCCTTAACGAAAAGAGCTAGAAGGCTGAAAATGCATATTTAGACTTGTAGGCATTGTGTGAACAAGATAGCGTTGAAAAATCGGCTCTAGCTTATTCCGCCTTAGAGAAAACCGCGTTGACATTTTTTCCAAATGCCTTGCAATAACTCCTTAACGAAAAGAGCTAGAAGGCTGAAAATGCATATTTAGACTTGTAGGCATTGTGTGAACAAGATAGCGTTGAAAAATCGGCTCTAGCTTATTCCGCCTTAGAGAAAACCGCGTTGACATTTTTTCCAAATGCCTTGCAATAACTCCTTAACGAAAAGAGCTGGAAGGCTGAAAATGCATATTTAGACTTGTAGGCATTGTGTGAACAAGATAGCGTTGAAAAATCGACTCTAGCTTATTCCGCCTTAGAGAAAACCGCGTTGACATTTTTTCCAAATGCCTTGCAATAACTCCTTAACGAAAAGAGCTGGAAGGCTGAAAATGCATATTTAGACTTGTAGGCATTGTGTGAACAAGATAGCGTTGAAAAATCTGCTCCAGCTTATTCCGCCTTAGAGAAAACCGCGTTGACATTTTTTCCAAATGCCTTGCAATATCTCCTTAACGAAAAGAGCTAGAAGGCTGAAAATGCATATTTAGACTTGTAGGCATTGTGTGAACAAGATAGCGTTGAAAAATCGTCTCTAGCTTATTCCGCCTTAGAGAAAACCGCGTTGACATTTTTTCCAAATGCCTTGCAATAACTCCTTAACGAAAAGAGCTGGAAGGCTGAAAATGCATATTTAGACTTGTAGGCATTGTGTGAACAAGATAGCGTTGAAAAATCTGCTCCAGCTTATTCCGCCTTAGAGAAAACCGCGTTGACATTTTTTCCAAATGCCTTGCAATATCTCCTTAACGAAAAGAGCTAGAAGGCTGAAAATGCATATTTAGACTTGTAGGCATTGTGTGAACAAGATAGCGTTGAAAAATCGTCTCTAGCTTATTCCGCCTTAGAGAAAACCGCGTTGACATTTTTTCCAAATGCCTTGCAATAACTCCTTAACGAAAAGAGCTGGAAGGCTGAAAATAAATATTTAGACTTGTAGGCATTGTGTGAACAAGATAGCGTTGAAAAATCTGCTCCAGCTTATTCCGCCTTAGAGAAAACCGCGTTGACATTTTTTCCAAATGCCTTGCAATATCTCCTTAACGAAAAGAGCTAGAAGGCTGAAAATGCATATTTAGACTTGTAGGCATTGTGTGAACAAGATAGCGTTGAAAAATCGTCTCTAGCTTATTCCGCCTTAGAGAAAACCGCGTTGACATTTTTTCCAAATGCCTTGCAATAACTCCTTAACGAAAAGAGCTAGAAGGCTGAAAATGCATATTTAGACTTGTAGGCATTGTGTGAACAAGATAGCGTTGAAAAATCGGCTCTAGCTTATTCCGCCTTAGAGAAAACCGCGTTGACATTTTTTCCAAATGCCTTGCAATAACTCCTTAACGAAAAGAGCTGGAAGGCTGAAAATGCATATTTAGACTTGTAGGCATTGTGTGAACAAGATAGCGTTGAAAAATCTGCTCCAGCTTATTCCGCCTTAGAGAAAACCGCGTTGACATTTTTTCCAAATGCCTTGCAATATCTCCTTAACGAAAAGAGCTAGAAGGCTGAAAATGCATATTTAGACTTGTAGGCATTGTGTGAACAAGATAGCGTTGAAAAATCGTCTCTAGCTTATTCCGCCTTAGAGAAAACCGCGTTGACATTTTTTCCAAATGCCTTGCAATAACTCCTTAACGAAAAGAGCTGGAAGGCTGAAAATAAATATTTAGACTTGTAGGCATTGTGTGAACAAGATAGCGTTGAAAAATCTGCTCCAGCTTATTCCGCCTTAGAGAAAACCGCGTTGACATTTTTTCCAAATGCCTTGCAATATCTCCTTAACGAAAAGAGCTAGAAGGCTGAAAATGCATATTTAGACTTGTATGCATTGTGTGAACAAGATAGCGTTGAAAAATCGGCTCTAGCTTATTCCGCCTTAGAGAAAACCGCGTTGACATTTTTTCCAAATGCCTTGCAATAACTCCTTAACGAAAAGAGCTAGAAGGCTGAAAATGCATATTTAGACTTGTAGGCATTGTGTGAACAAGATAGCGTTGAAAAATCGGCTCTAGCTTATTCCGCCTTAGAGAAAACCGCGTTGACATTTTTTCCAAATGCCTTGCAATATCTCCTTAACGAAAAGAGCTAAAAGGCTGAAAATGCATATTTAGACTTGTAGGCATTGTGTGAACAAGATAGCGTTGAAAAATCGGCTCTAGCTTATTCCGCCTTAGAGAAAACCGCGTTGACATTTTTTCCAAATTCCTTGCAATAACTCCTTAACGAAAAGAGCTGGAAGGCTGAAAATGCATATTTAGACTTGTAGGCATTGTGTGAACAAGATAGCGTTGAAAAATCGGCTCTAGCCTTTTCCGCCTTAGAGAAAACCGCGTTGACATTTTTTCCAAATGCCTTGCAATAACTCCTTAACGAAAAGAGCTAGAAGGCTGAAAATGCATATTTTGACTTGTAGGCATTGTGTGAACAAGATAGCGTTGAAAAATCTGCTCCAGCTTATTCCGCCTTAGAGAAAACCGCGTTGACATTTTTTCCAAATGCCTTGCAATATCTCCTTAACGAAATGAGCTAGAAGGCTGAAAATGCATATTTAGACTTGTAGGCATTGTGTGAACAAGATAGCGTTGAAAAATCGGCTCTAGCTTATTCCGCCTTAGAGAAAACCGCGTTGACATTTTTTCCAAATGCCTTGCAATATCTCCTTAACGAAAAGAGCTAGAAGGCTGAAAATGCATATTTAGACTTGTAGGCATTGTGTGAACAAGATAGCGTTGAAAAATCGGCTCTAGCTTATTCCGCCTTAGAGAAAACCGCGTTGACATTTTTTCCAAATGCCTTACAATAACTCCTTAACGAAAAGAGCTAGAAGGCTGAAAATGCAGATTTAGACTTGTAGGCATTGTGTGAACAAGATAGCGTTGAAAAATCGGCTCCAGCTTATTCCGCCTTAGAGAAAACCGCGTTGACATTTTTTCCAAATGCCTTGCAATATCTCCTTAACGAAAAGAGCTAGAAGGCTGAAAATGCAGATTTAGAATTGTAGGCATTGTGTGAACAAGATAGCGTTGAAAAATCTGCTCCAGCTTATTCCGCCTTAGAGAAAACCGCGTTGACATTTTTTCCAAATGCCTTGCAATAACTCCTTAACGAAAAGAGCTGGAAGGCTGAAAATGCAAATTTAGACTTGTAGGCATTGTGTGAACAAGATAGCGTTGAAAAATCGGCTCTAGCTTATTCCGCCTTAGAGAAAACCGCGTTGACATTTTTTCCAAATGCCTTGCAATAACTCCTTAACGAAAAGAGCTAGAAGGCTGAAAATGCATATTTAGAATTGTAGGCATTGTGTGAACAAGATAGCGTTGAAAAATCTGCTCCAGCTTATTCCGCCTTAGAGAAAACCGCGTTGACATTTTTTCCAAATGCCTTGCAATATCTCCTTAACGAAAAGAGCTAGAAGGCTGAAAATGCAAATTTAGACTTGTAGGCATTGTGTGAACAAGATAGCGTTGAAAAATCGGCTCTAGCTTATTCCGCCTTAGAGAAAACCGCATTGACATTTTTTCCAAATGCCTTGCAATATCTCCTTAACGAAAAGAGCTAGAAGGCTGAAAATGCATATTTAGACTTGTAGGCATTGTGTGAACAAGATAGCGTTGAAAAATCGGCTCTAGCTTATTCCGCCTTAGAGAAAACCGCGTTGACATTTTTTCCAAATGCCTTGCAATAACTCCTTAACGAAAAGAGCTAGAAGGCTGAAAATGCATATTTAGACTTGTATGCATTGTGTGAACAAGATAGCGTTGAAAAATCGGCTCTAGCTTATTCCGCCTTAGAGAAAACCGCGTTGACATTTTTTCCAAATGCCTTGCAATAACTCCTTAACGAAAAGAGCTAGAAGGCTGAAAATGCATATTTAGACTTGTAGGCATTGTGTGAACAAGATAGCGTTGAAAAATCGGCTCTAGCTTATTCCGCCTTAGAGAAAACCGCGTTGACATTTTTTCCAAATGCCTTGCAATATCTCCTTAACGAAAAGAGCTAAAAGGCTGAAAATGCATATTTAGACTTGTAGGCATTGTGTGAACAAGATAGCGTTGAAAAATCGGCTCTAGCTTATTCCGCCTTAGAGAAAACCGCGTTGACATTTTTTCCAAATTCCTTGCAATAACTCCTTAACGAAAAGAGCTGGAAGGCTGAAAATGCATATTTAGACTTGTAGGCATTGTGTGAACAAGATAGCGTTGAAAAATCGGCTCTAGCTTATTCCGCCTTAGAGAAAACCGCGTTGACATTTTTTCCAAATGCCTTGCAATAACTCCTTAACGAAAAGAGCTAGAAGGCTGAAAATGCATATTTTGACTTGTAGGCATTGTGTGAACAAGATAGCGTTGAAAAATCTGCTCCAGCTTATTCCGCCTTAGAGAAAACCGCGTTGACATTTTTTCCAAATGCCTTGCAATATCTCCTTAACGAAATGAGCTAGAAGGCTGAAAATGCATATTTAGACTTGTAGGCATTGTGTGAACAAGATAGCGTTGAAAAATCGGCTCTAGCTTATTCCGCCTTAGAGAAAACCGCGTTGACATTTTTTCCAAATGCCTTGCAATATCTCCTTAACGAAAAGAGCTAGAAGGCTGAAAATGCATATTTAGACTTGTAGGCATTGTGTGAACAAGATAGCGTTGAAAAATCGGCTCTAGCTTATTCCGCCTTAGAGAAAACCGCGTTGACATTTTTTCCAAATGCCTTACAATAACTCCTTAACGAAAAGAGCTAGAAGGCTGAAAATGCAGATTTAGACTTGTAGGCATTGTGTGAACAAGATAGCGTTGAAAAATCGGCTCCAGCTTATTCCGCCTTAGAGAAAACCGCGTTGACATTTTTTCCAAATGCCTTGCAATATCTCCTTAACGAAAAGAGCTAGAAGGCTGAAAATGCAGATTTAGAATTGTAGGCATTGTGTGAACAAGATAGCGTTGAAAAATCTGCTCCAGCTTATTCCGCCTTAGAGAAAACCGCGTTGACATTTTTTCCAAATGCCTTGCAATAACTCCTTAACGAAAAGAGCTGGAAGGCTGAAAATGCAAATTTAGACTTGTAGGCATTGTGTGAACAAGATAGCGTTGAAAAATCGGCTCTAGCTTATTCCGCCTTAGAGAAAACCGCGTTGACATTTTTTCCAAATGCCTTGCAATAACTCCTTAACGAAAAGAGCTAGAAGGCTGAAAATGCATATTTAGAATTGTAGGCATTGTGTGAACAAGATAGCGTTGAAAAATCTGCTCCAGCTTATTCCGCCTTAGAGAAAACCGCGTTGACATTTTTTCCAAATGCCTTGCAATATCTCCTTAACGAAAAGAGCTAGAAGGCTGAAAATGCAAATTTAGACTTGTAGGCATTGTGTGAACAAGATAGCGTTGAAAAATCGGCTCTAGCTTATTCCGCCTTAGAGAAAACCGCATTGACATTTTTTCCAAATGCCTTGCAATATCTCCTTAACGAAAAGAGCTAGAAGGCTGAAAATGCATATTTAGACTTGTAGGCATTGTGTGAACAAGATAGCGTTGAAAAATCGGCTCTAGCTTATTCCGCCTTAGAGAAAACCGCGTTGACATTTTTTCCAAATGCCTTGCAATAACTCCTTAACGAAAAGAGCTGGAAGGCTGAAAATGCATATTTAGACTTGTAGGCATTGTGTGAACAAGATAGCGTTGAAAAATCTGCTCCAGCTTATTCCGCCTTAGAGAAAACTGCGTTGACATTTTTTCCAAATGCCTTGCAATATCTCCTTAACGAAAAGAGCTAGAAGGCTGAAAATGCATATTTAGACTTGTAGGCATTGTGTGAACAAGATAGCGTTGAAAAATCGGCTCTAGCTTATTCCGCCTTAGAGAAAACCGCGTTGACATTTTTTCCAAATGCCTTGCAATATCTCCTTAACGAAAAGAGCTAGAAGGCTGAAAATGCATATTTAGACTTGTAGGCATTGTGTGAACAAGATAGCGTTGAAAAATCGGCTCTAGCTTATTCCGCCTTAGAGAAAACCGCGTTGACATTTTTTCCAAATGCCTTGCAATAACTCCTTAACGAAAAGAGCTAGAAGGCTGAAAATGCAGATTTAGACTTGTAGGCATTGTGTGAACAAGATAGCGTTGAAAAATCGGCTCCAGCTTATTCCGCCTTAGAGAAAACCGCGTTGACATTTTTTCCAAATGCCTTGCAATATCTCCTTAACGAAAAGAGCTAGAAGGCTGAAAATGCAGATTTAGAATTGTAGGCATTGTGTGAACAAGATAGCGTTGAAAAATCTGCTCCAGCTTATTCCGCCTTAGAGAAAACCGCGTTGACATTTTTTCCAAATGCCTTGCAATAACTCCTTAACGAAAAGAGCTGGAAGGCTGAAAATGCATATTTAGACATGTAGGCATTGTGTGAACAAGATAGCGTTGAAAAATCGGCTCTAGCTTATTCCGCCTTAGAGAAAACCGCGTTGACATTTTTTCCAAATGCCTTGCAATAACTCCTTAACGAAAAGAGCTAGAAGGCTGAAAATGCATATTTAGAATTGTAGGCATTGTGTGAACAAGATAGCGTTGAAAAATCTGCTCCAGCTTATTCCGCCTTAGAGAAAACCGCGTTGACATTTTTTCCAAATGCCTTGCAATATCTCCTTAACGAAAAGAGCTAGAAGGCTGAAAATGCAAATTTAGACTTGTAGGCATTGTGTGAACAAGATAGCGTTGAAAAATCGGCTCTAGCTTATTCCGCCTTAGAGAAAACCGCATTGACATTTTTTCCAAATGCCTTGCAATATCTCCTTAACGAAAAGAGCTAGAAGGCTGAAAATGCATATTTAGACTTGTAGGCATTGTGTGAACAAGATAGCGTTGAAAAATCGGCTCTAGCTTATTCCGCCTTAGAGAAAACCGCGTTGACATTTTTTCCAAATGCCTTGCAATAACTCCTTAACGAAAAGAGCTGGAAGGCTGAAAATGCATATTTAGACTTGTAGGCATTGTGTGAACAAGATAGCGTTGAAAAATCTGCTCCAGCTTATTCCGCCTTAGAGAAAACTGCGTTGACATTTTTTCCAAATGCCTTGCAATATCTCCTTAACGAAAAGAGCTAGAAGGCTGAAAATGCATATTTAGACTTGTAGGCATTGTGTGAACAAGATAGCGTTGAAAAATCGGCTCTAGCTTATTCCGCCTTAGAGAAAACCGCGTTGACATTTTTTCCAAATGCCTTGCAATAACTCCTTAACGAAAAGAGCTGGAAGGCTGAAAATGCATATTTAGACTTGTAGGCATTGTGTGAACAAGATAGCGTTGAAAAATCGGCTCTAGCTTATTCCGCCTTAGAGAAAACCGCGTTGACATTTTTTCCAAATGCCTTGCAATAACTCCTTAACGAAAAGAGCTAGAAGGCTGAAAATGCATATTTAGAATTGTAGGCATTGTGTGAACAAGATAGCGTTGAAAAATCAGCTCCAGCTTATTCCGCCTTAGAGAAAACCGCGTTGACATTTTTTCCAAATGCCTTGCAATATCTCCTTAACGAAAAGAGCTAGAAGGCTGAAAATGCAAATTTAGACTTGTAGGCATTGTGTGAACAAGATAGCGTTGAAAAATCGGCTCTAGCTTATTCCGCCTTAGAGAAAACCGCGTTGACATTTTTTCCAAATGCCTTGCAATAACTCCTTAACGAAAAGAGCTGGAAGGCTGAAAATGCATATTTAGACTTGTAGGCATTGTGTGAACAAGATAGCGTTGAAAAACCGGCTCTAGCTTATTCCGCCTTAGAGAAAACCGCGTTGACATTTTTTCCAAATGCCTTGCAATATCTCCTTAACGAAAAGAGCTAGAAGGCTGAAAATGCATATTTAGACTTGTAGGCATTGTGTGAACAAGATAGCGTTGAAAAATCGGCTCTAGCTTATTCCGCCTTAGAGAAAACCGCGTTGACATTTTTTCCAAATGCCTTGCAATATCTCCTTAACGAAAAGAGCTAAAAGGCTGAAAATGCATATTTAGACTTGTAGGCATTGTGTGAACAAGATAGCGTTGAAAAATCGGCTCTAGCTTATTCCGCCTTAGAGAAAACCGCGTTGACATTTTTTCCAAATTCCTTGCAATAACTCCTTAACGAAAAGAGCTGGAAGGCTGAAAATGCATATTTAGACTTGTAGGCATTGTGTGAACAAGATAGCGTTGAAAAATCGGCTCTAGCTTATTCCGCCTTAGAGAAAACCGCGTTGACATTTTTTCCAAATGCCTTGCAATAACTCCTTAACGAAAAGAGCTAGAAGGCTGAAAATGCATATTTTGACTTGTAGGCATTGTGTGAACAAGATAGCGTTGAAAAATCTGCTCCAGCTTATTCCGCCTTAGAGAAAACCGCGTTGACATTTTTTCCAAATGCCTTGCAATATCTCCTTAACGAAATGAGCTAGAAGGCTGAAAATGCATATTTAGACTTGTAGGCATTGTGTGAACAAGATAGCGTTGAAAAATCGGCTCTAGCTTATTCCGCCTTAGAGAAAACCGCGTTGACATTTTTTCCAAATGCCTTGCAATATCTCCTTAACGAAAAGAGCTAGAAGGCTGAAAATGCATATTTAGACTTGTAGGCATTGTGTGAACAAGATAGCGTTGAAAAATCGGCTCTAGCTTATTCCGCCTTAGAGAAAACCGCGTTGACATTTTTTCCAAATGCCTTACAATAACTCCTTAACGAAAAGAGCTAGAAGGCTGAAAATGCAGATTTAGACTTGTAGGCATTGTGTGAACAAGATAGCGTTGAAAAATCGGCTCCAGCTTATTCCGCCTTAGAGAAAACCGCGTTGACATTTTTTCCAAATGCCTTGCAATATCTCCTTAACGAAAAGAGCTAGAAGGCTGAAAATGCAGATTTAGAATTGTAGGCATTGTGTGAACAAGATAGCGTTGAAAAATCTGCTCCAGCTTATTCCGCCTTAGAGAAAACCGCGTTGACATTTTTTCCAAATGCCTTGCAATAACTCCTTAACGAAAAGAGCTGGAAGGCTGAAAATGCAAATTTAGACTTGTAGGCATTGTGTGAACAAGATAGCGTTGAAAAATCGGCTCTAGCTTATTCCGCCTTAGAGAAAACCGCGTTGACATTTTTTCCAAATGCCTTGCAATAACTCCTTAACGAAAAGAGCTAGAAGGCTGAAAATGCATATTTAGAATTGTAGGCATTGTGTGAACAAGATAGCGTTGAAAAATCTGCTCCAGCTTATTCCGCCTTAGAGAAAACCGCGTTGACATTTTTTCCAAATGCCTTGCAATATCTCCTTAACGAAAAGAGCTAGAAGGCTGAAAATGCAAATTTAGACTTGTAGGCATTGTGTGAACAAGATAGCGTTGAAAAATCGGCTCTAGCTTATTCCGCCTTAGAGAAAACCGCATTGACATTTTTTCCAAATGCCTTGCAATATCTCCTTAACGAAAAGAGCTAGAAGGCTGAAAATGCATATTTAGACTTGTAGGCATTGTGTGAACAAGATAGCGTTGAAAAATCGGCTCTAGCTTATTCCGCCTTAGAGAAAACCGCGTTGACATTTTTTCCAAATGCCTTGCAATAACTCCTTAACGAAAAGAGCTAGAAGGCTGAAAATGCATATTTAGACTTGTATGCATTGTGTGAACAAGATAGCGTTGAAAAATCGGCTCTAGCTTATTCCGCCTTAGAGAAAACCGCGTTGACATTTTTTCCAAATGCCTTGCAATAACTCCTTAACGAAAAGAGCTAGAAGGCTGAAAATGCATATTTAGACTTGTAGGCATTGTGTGAACAAGATAGCGTTGAAAAATCGGCTCTAGCTTATTCCGCCTTAGAGAAAACCGCGTTGACATTTTTTCCAAATGCCTTGCAATATCTCCTTAACGAAAAGAGCTAAAAGGCTGAAAATGCATATTTAGACTTGTAGGCATTGTGTGAACAAGATAGCGTTGAAAAATCGGCTCTAGCTTATTCCGCCTTAGAGAAAACCGCGTTGACATTTTTTCCAAATTCCTTGCAATAACTCCTTAACGAAAAGAGCTGGAAGGCTGAAAATGCATATTTAGACTTGTAGGCATTGTGTGAACAAGATAGCGTTGAAAAATCGGCTCTAGCTTATTCCGCCTTAGAGAAAACCGCGTTGACATTTTTTCCAAATGCCTTGCAATAACTCCTTAACGAAAAGAGCTAGAAGGCTGAAAATGCATATTTTGACTTGTAGGCATTGTGTGAACAAGATAGCGTTGAAAAATCTGCTCCAGCTTATTCCGCCTTAGAGAAAACCGCGTTGACATTTTTTCCAAATGCCTTGCAATATCTCCTTAACGAAATGAGCTAGAAGGCTGAAAATGCATATTTAGACTTGTAGGCATTGTGTGAACAAGATAGCGTTGAAAAATCGGCTCTAGCTTATTCCGCCTTAGAGAAAACCGCGTTGACATTTTTTCCAAATGCCTTGCAATATCTCCTTAACGAAAAGAGCTAGAAGGCTGAAAATGCATATTTAGACTTGTAGGCATTGTGTGAACAAGATAGCGTTGAAAAATCGGCTCTAGCTTATTCCGCCTTAGAGAAAACCGCGTTGACATTTTTTCCAAATGCCTTACAATAACTCCTTAACGAAAAGAGCTAGAAGGCTGAAAATGCAGATTTAGACTTGTAGGCATTGTGTGAACAAGATAGCGTTGAAAAATCGGCTCCAGCTTATTCCGCCTTAGAGAAAACCGCGTTGACATTTTTTCCAAATGCCTTGCAATATCTCCTTAACGAAAAGAGCTAGAAGGCTGAAAATGCAGATTTAGAATTGTAGGCATTGTGTGAACAAGATAGCGTTGAAAAATCTGCTCCAGCTTATTCCGCCTTAGAGAAAACCGCGTTGACATTTTTTCCAAATGCCTTGCAATAACTCCTTAACGAAAAGAGCTGGAAGGCTGAAAATGCAAATTTAGACTTGTAGGCATTGTGTGAACAAGATAGCGTTGAAAAATCGGCTCTAGCTTATTCCGCCTTAGAGAAAACCGCGTTGACATTTTTTCCAAATGCCTTGCAATAACTCCTTAACGAAAAGAGCTAGAAGGCTGAAAATGCATATTTAGAATTGTAGGCATTGTGTGAACAAGATAGCGTTGAAAAATCTGCTCCAGCTTATTCCGCCTTAGAGAAAACCGCGTTGACATTTTTTCCAAATGCCTTGCAATATCTCCTTAACGAAAAGAGCTAGAAGGCTGAAAATGCAAATTTAGACTTGTAGGCATTGTGTGAACAAGATAGCGTTGAAAAATCGGCTCTAGCTTATTCCGCCTTAGAGAAAACCGCATTGACATTTTTTCCAAATGCCTTGCAATATCTCCTTAACGAAAAGAGCTAGAAGGCTGAAAATGCATATTTAGACTTGTAGGCATTGTGTGAACAAGATAGCGTTGAAAAATCGGCTCTAGCTTATTCCGCCTTAGAGAAAACCGCGTTGACATTTTTTCCAAATGCCTTGCAATAACTCCTTAACGAAAAGAGCTGGAAGGCTGAAAATGCATATTTAGACTTGTAGGCATTGTGTGAACAAGATAGCGTTGAAAAATCTGCTCCAGCTTATTCCGCCTTAGAGAAAACTGCGTTGACATTTTTTCCAAATGCCTTGCAATATCTCCTTAACGAAAAGAGCTAGAAGGCTGAAAATGCATATTTAGACTTGTAGGCATTGTGTGAACAAGATAGCGTTGAAAAATCGGCTCTAGCTTATTCCGCCTTAGAGAAAACCGCGTTGACATTTTTTCCAAATGCCTTGCAATATCTCCTTAACGAAAAGAGCTAGAAGGCTGAAAATGCATATTTAGACTTGTAGGCATTGTGTGAACAAGATAGCGTTGAAAAATCGGCTCTAGCTTATTCCGCCTTAGAGAAAACCGCGTTGACATTTTTTCCAAATGCCT
This sequence comes from Crinia signifera, assembly GCF_055691185.1. Lineage (NCBI taxonomy): Eukaryota > Metazoa > Chordata > Amphibia > Anura > Myobatrachidae > Crinia > Crinia signifera. The sequence continues at coordinate 79,219,859 of NC_139224.1, read as the reverse complement.
TGCAATAACTCCTTAACGAAAAGAGCTAGAAGGCTGAAAATGCAGATTTAGACTTGTAGGCATTGTGTGAACAAGATAGCGTTGAAAAATCGGCTCCAGCTTATTCCGCCTTAGAGAAAACCGCGTTGACATTTTTTCCAAATGCCTTGCAATATCTCCTTAACGAAAAGAGCTAGAAGGCTGAAAATGCAGATTTAGAATTGTAGGCATTGTGTGAACAAGATAGCGTTGAAAAATCTGCTCCAGCTTATTCCGCCTTAGAGAAAACCGCGTTGACATTTTTTCCAAATGCCTTGCAATAACTCCTTAACGAAAAGAGCTGGAAGGCTGAAAATGCATATTTAGACATGTAGGCATTGTGTGAACAAGATAGCGTTGAAAAATCGGCTCTAGCTTATTCCGCCTTAGAGAAAACCGCGTTGACATTTTTTCCAAATGCCTTGCAATAACTCCTTAACGAAAAGAGCTAGAAGGCTGAAAATGCATATTTAGAATTGTAGGCATTGTGTGAACAAGATAGCGTTGAAAAATCTGCTCCAGCTTATTCCGCCTTAGAGAAAACCGCGTTGACATTTTTTCCAAATGCCTTGCAATATCTCCTTAACGAAAAGAGCTAGAAGGCTGAAAATGCAAATTTAGACTTGTAGGCATTGTGTGAACAAGATAGCGTTGAAAAATCGGCTCTAGCTTATTCCGCCTTAGAGAAAACCGCATTGACATTTTTTCCAAATGCCTTGCAATATCTCCTTAACGAAAAGAGCTAGAAGGCTGAAAATGCATATTTAGACTTGTAGGCATTGTGTGAACAAGATAGCGTTGAAAAATCGGCTCTAGCTTATTCCGCCTTAGAGAAAACCGCGTTGACATTTTTTCCAAATGCCTTGCAATAACTCCTTAACGAAAAGAGCTGGAAGGCTGAAAATGCATATTTAGACTTGTAGGCATTGTGTGAACAAGATAGCGTTGAAAAATCTGCTCCAGCTTATTCCGCCTTAGAGAAAACTGCGTTGACATTTTTTCCAAATGCCTTGCAATATCTCCTTAACGAAAAGAGCTAGAAGGCTGAAAATGCATATTTAGACTTGTAGGCATTGTGTGAACAAGATAGCGTTGAAAAATCGGCTCTAGCTTATTCCGCCTTAGAGAAAACCGCGTTGACATTTTTTCCAAATGCCTTGCAATAACTCCTTAACGAAAAGAGCTGGAAGGCTGAAAATGCATATTTAGACTTGTAGGCATTGTGTGAACAAGATAGCGTTGAAAAATCGGCTCTAGCTTATTCCGCCTTAGAGAAAACCGCGTTGACATTTTTTCCAAATGCCTTGCAATAACTCCTTAACGAAAAGAGCTAGAAGGCTGAAAATGCATATTTAGAATTGTAGGCATTGTGTGAACAAGATAGCGTTGAAAAATCAGCTCCAGCTTATTCCGCCTTAGAGAAAACCGCGTTGACATTTTTTCCAAATGCCTTGCAATATCTCCTTAACGAAAAGAGCTAGAAGGCTGAAAATGCAAATTTAGACTTGTAGGCATTGTGTGAACAAGATAGCGTTGAAAAATCGGCTCTAGCTTATTCCGCCTTAGAGAAAACCGCGTTGACATTTTTTCCAAATGCCTTGCAATAACTCCTTAACGAAAAGAGCTGGAAGGCTGAAAATGCATATTTAGACTTGTAGGCATTGTGTGAACAAGATAGCGTTGAAAAACCGGCTCTAGCTTATTCCGCCTTAGAGAAAACCGCGTTGACATTTTTTCCAAATGCCTTGCAATATCTCCTTAACGAAAAGAGCTAGAAGGCTGAAAATGCATATTTAGACTTGTAGGCATTGTGTGAACAAGATAGCGTTGAAAAATCGGCTCTAGCTTATTCCGCCTTAGAGAAAACCGCGTTGACATTTTTTCCAAATGCCTTGCAATATCTCCTTAACGAAAAGAGCTAAAAGGCTGAAAATGCATATTTAGACTTGTAGGCATTGTGTGAACAAGATAGCGTTGAAAAATCGGCTCTAGCTTATTCCGCCTTAGAGAAAACCGCGTTGACATTTTTTCCAAATTCCTTGCAATAACTCCTTAACGAAAAGAGCTGGAAGGCTGAAAATGCATATTTAGACTTGTAGGCATTGTGTGAACAAGATAGCGTTGAAAAATCGGCTCTAGCTTATTCCGCCTTAGAGAAAACCGCGTTGACATTTTTTCCAAATGCCTTGCAATAACTCCTTAACGAAAAGAGCTAGAAGGCTGAAAATGCATATTTTGACTTGTAGGCATTGTGTGAACAAGATAGCGTTGAAAAATCTGCTCCAGCTTATTCCGCCTTAGAGAAAACCGCGTTGACATTTTTTCCAAATGCCTTGCAATATCTCCTTAACGAAATGAGCTAGAAGGCTGAAAATGCATATTTAGACTTGTAGGCATTGTGTGAACAAGATAGCGTTGAAAAATCGGCTCTAGCTTATTCCGCCTTAGAGAAAACCGCGTTGACATTTTTTCCAAATGCCTTGCAATATCTCCTTAACGAAAAGAGCTAGAAGGCTGAAAATGCATATTTAGACTTGTAGGCATTGTGTGAACAAGATAGCGTTGAAAAATCGGCTCTAGCTTATTCCGCCTTAGAGAAAACCGCGTTGACATTTTTTCCAAATGCCTTACAATAACTCCTTAACGAAAAGAGCTAGAAGGCTGAAAATGCAGATTTAGACTTGTAGGCATTGTGTGAACAAGATAGCGTTGAAAAATCGGCTCCAGCTTATTCCGCCTTAGAGAAAACCGCGTTGACATTTTTTCCAAATGCCTTGCAATATCTCCTTAACGAAAAGAGCTAGAAGGCTGAAAATGCAGATTTAGAATTGTAGGCATTGTGTGAACAAGATAGCGTTGAAAAATCTGCTCCAGCTTATTCCGCCTTAGAGAAAACCGCGTTGACATTTTTTCCAAATGCCTTGCAATAACTCCTTAACGAAAAGAGCTGGAAGGCTGAAAATGCAAATTTAGACTTGTAGGCATTGTGTGAACAAGATAGCGTTGAAAAATCGGCTCTAGCTTATTCCGCCTTAGAGAAAACCGCGTTGACATTTTTTCCAAATGCCTTGCAATAACTCCTTAACGAAAAGAGCTAGAAGGCTGAAAATGCATATTTAGAATTGTAGGCATTGTGTGAACAAGATAGCGTTGAAAAATCTGCTCCAGCTTATTCCGCCTTAGAGAAAACCGCGTTGACATTTTTTCCAAATGCCTTGCAATATCTCCTTAACGAAAAGAGCTAGAAGGCTGAAAATGCAAATTTAGACTTGTAGGCATTGTGTGAACAAGATAGCGTTGAAAAATCGGCTCTAGCTTATTCCGCCTTAGAGAAAACCGCATTGACATTTTTTCCAAATGCCTTGCAATATCTCCTTAACGAAAAGAGCTAGAAGGCTGAAAATGCATATTTAGACTTGTAGGCATTGTGTGAACAAGATAGCGTTGAAAAATCGGCTCTAGCTTATTCCGCCTTAGAGAAAACCGCGTTGACATTTTTTCCAAATGCCTTGCAATAACTCCTTAACGAAAAGAGCTAGAAGGCTGAAAATGCATATTTAGACTTGTATGCATTGTGTGAACAAGATAGCGTTGAAAAATCGGCTCTAGCTTATTCCGCCTTAGAGAAAACCGCGTTGACATTTTTTCCAAATGCCTTGCAATAACTCCTTAACGAAAAGAGCTAGAAGGCTGAAAATGCATATTTAGACTTGTAGGCATTGTGTGAACAAGATAGCGTTGAAAAATCGGCTCTAGCTTATTCCGCCTTAGAGAAAACCGCGTTGACATTTTTTCCAAATGCCTTGCAATATCTCCTTAACGAAAAGAGCTAAAAGGCTGAAAATGCATATTTAGACTTGTAGGCATTGTGTGAACAAGATAGCGTTGAAAAATCGGCTCTAGCTTATTCCGCCTTAGAGAAAACCGCGTTGACATTTTTTCCAAATTCCTTGCAATAACTCCTTAACGAAAAGAGCTGGAAGGCTGAAAATGCATATTTAGACTTGTAGGCATTGTGTGAACAAGATAGCGTTGAAAAATCGGCTCTAGCTTATTCCGCCTTAGAGAAAACCGCGTTGACATTTTTTCCAAATGCCTTGCAATAACTCCTTAACGAAAAGAGCTAGAAGGCTGAAAATGCATATTTTGACTTGTAGGCATTGTGTGAACAAGATAGCGTTGAAAAATCTGCTCCAGCTTATTCCGCCTTAGAGAAAACCGCGTTGACATTTTTTCCAAATGCCTTGCAATATCTCCTTAACGAAATGAGCTAGAAGGCTGAAAATGCATATTTAGACTTGTAGGCATTGTGTGAACAAGATAGCGTTGAAAAATCGGCTCTAGCTTATTCCGCCTTAGAGAAAACCGCGTTGACATTTTTTCCAAATGCCTTGCAATATCTCCTTAACGAAAAGAGCTAGAAGGCTGAAAATGCATATTTAGACTTGTAGGCATTGTGTGAACAAGATAGCGTTGAAAAATCGGCTCTAGCTTATTCCGCCTTAGAGAAAACCGCGTTGACATTTTTTCCAAATGCCTTACAATAACTCCTTAACGAAAAGAGCTAGAAGGCTGAAAATGCAGATTTAGACTTGTAGGCATTGTGTGAACAAGATAGCGTTGAAAAATCGGCTCCAGCTTATTCCGCCTTAGAGAAAACCGCGTTGACATTTTTTCCAAATGCCTTGCAATATCTCCTTAACGAAAAGAGCTAGAAGGCTGAAAATGCAGATTTAGAATTGTAGGCATTGTGTGAACAAGATAGCGTTGAAAAATCTGCTCCAGCTTATTCCGCCTTAGAGAAAACCGCGTTGACATTTTTTCCAAATGCCTTGCAATAACTCCTTAACGAAAAGAGCTGGAAGGCTGAAAATGCAAATTTAGACTTGTAGGCATTGTGTGAACAAGATAGCGTTGAAAAATCGGCTCTAGCTTATTCCGCCTTAGAGAAAACCGCGTTGACATTTTTTCCAAATGCCTTGCAATAACTCCTTAACGAAAAGAGCTAGAAGGCTGAAAATGCATATTTAGAATTGTAGGCATTGTGTGAACAAGATAGCGTTGAAAAATCTGCTCCAGCTTATTCCGCCTTAGAGAAAACCGCGTTGACATTTTTTCCAAATGCCTTGCAATATCTCCTTAACGAAAAGAGCTAGAAGGCTGAAAATGCAAATTTAGACTTGTAGGCATTGTGTGAACAAGATAGCGTTGAAAAATCGGCTCTAGCTTATTCCGCCTTAGAGAAAACCGCATTGACATTTTTTCCAAATGCCTTGCAATATCTCCTTAACGAAAAGAGCTAGAAGGCTGAAAATGCATATTTAGACTTGTAGGCATTGTGTGAACAAGATAGCGTTGAAAAATCTGCTCCAGCTTATTCCGCCTTAGAGAAAACTGCGTTGACATTTTTTCCAAATGCCTTGCAATATCTCCTTAACGAAAAGAGCTAGAAGGCTGAAAATGCATATTTAGACTTGTAGGCATTGTGTGAACAAGATAGCGTTGAAAAATCGGCTCTAGCTTATTCCGCCTTAGAGAAAACCGCGTTGACATTTTTTCCAAATGCCTTGCAATATCTCCTTAACGAAAAGAGCTAGAAGGCTGAAAATGCATATTTAGACTTGTAGGCATTGTGTGAACAAGATAGCGTTGAAAAATCGGCTCTAGCTTATTCCGCCTTAGAGAAAACCGCGTTGACATTTTTTCCAAATGCCTTGCAATAACTCCTTAACGAAAAGAGCTAGAAGGCTGAAAATGCAGATTTAGACTTGTAGGCATTGTGTGAACAAGATAGCGTTGAAAAATCGGCTCCAGCTTATTCCGCCTTAGAGAAAACCGCGTTGACATTTTTTCCAAATGCCTTGCAATATCTCCTTAACGAAAAGAGCTAGAAGGCTGAAAATGCAGATTTAGAATTGTAGGCATTGTGTGAACAAGATAGCGTTGAAAAATCTGCTCCAGCTTATTCCGCCTTAGAGAAAACCGCGTTGACATTTTTTCCAAATGCCTTGCAATAACTCCTTAACGAAAAGAGCTGGAAGGCTGAAAATGCATATTTAGACATGTAGGCATTGTGTGAACAAGATAGCGTTGAAAAATCGGCTCTAGCTTATTCCGCCTTAGAGAAAACCGCGTTGACATTTTTTCCAAATGCCTTGCAATAACTCCTTAACGAAAAGAGCTAGAAGGCTGAAAATGCATATTTAGAATTGTAGGCATTGTGTGAACAAGATAGCGTTGAAAAATCTGCTCCAGCTTATTCCGCCTTAGAGAAAACCGCGTTGACATTTTTTCCAAATGCCTTGCAATATCTCCTTAACGAAAAGAGCTAGAAGGCTGAAAATGCAAATTTAGACTTGTAGGCATTGTGTGAACAAGATAGCGTTGAAAAATCGGCTCTAGCTTATTCCGCCTTAGAGAAAACCGCATTGACATTTTTTCCAAATGCCTTGCAATATCTCCTTAACGAAAAGAGCTAGAAGGCTGAAAATGCATATTTAGACTTGTAGGCATTGTGTGAACAAGATAGCGTTGAAAAATCGGCTCTAGCTTATTCCGCCTTAGAGAAAACCGCGTTGACATTTTTTCCAAATGCCTTGCAATAACTCCTTAACGAAAAGAGCTGGAAGGCTGAAAATGCATATTTAGACTTGTAGGCATTGTGTGAACAAGATAGCGTTGAAAAATCTGCTCCAGCTTATTCCGCCTTAGAGAAAACTGCGTTGACATTTTTTCCAAATGCCTTGCAATATCTCCTTAACGAAAAGAGCTAGAAGGCTGAAAATGCATATTTAGACTTGTAGGCATTGTGTGAACAAGATAGCGTTGAAAAATCGGCTCTAGCTTATTCCGCCTTAGAGAAAACCGCGTTGACATTTTTTCCAAATGCCTTGCAATATCTCCTTAACGAAAAGAGCTGGAAGGCTGAAAATGCATATTTAGACTTGTAGGCATTGTGTGAACAAGATAGCGTTGAAAAATCGGCTCTAGCTTATTCCGCCTTAGAGAAAACCGCGTTGACATTTTTTCCAAATGCCTTGCAATAACTCCTTAACGAAAAGAGCTAGAAGGCTGAAAATGCATATTTAGAATTGTAGGCATTGTGTGAACAAGATAGCGTTGAAAAATCAGCTCCAGCTTATTCCGCCTTAGAGAAAACCGCGTTGACATTTTTTCCAAATGCCTTGCAATATCTCCTTAACGAAAAGAGCTAGAAGGCTGAAAATGCAAATTTAGACTTGTAGGCATTGTGTGAACAAGATAGCGTTGAAAAATCGGCTCTAGCTTATTCCGCCTTAGAGAAAACCGCGTTGACATTTTTTCCAAATGCCTTGCAATAACTCCTTAACGAAAAGAGCTGGAAGGCTGAAAATGCATATTTAGACTTGTAGGCATTGTGTGAACAAGATAGCGTTGAAAAACCGGCTCTAGCTTATTCCGCCTTAGAGAAAACCGCGTTGACATTTTTTCCAAATGCCTTGCAATATCTCCTTAACGAAAAGAGCTAGAAGGCTGAAAATGCATATTTAGACTTGTAGGCATTGTGTGAACAAGATAGCGTTGAAAAATCGGCTCTAGCTTATTCCGCCTTAGAGAAAACCGCGTTGACATTTTTTCCAAATGCCTTGCAATAACTCCTTAACGAAAAGAGCTAGAAGGCTGAAAATGCATATTTAGAATTGTAGGCATTGTGTGAACAAGATAGCGTTGAAAAATCTGCTCCAGCTTATTCCGCCTTAGAGAAAACCGCGTTGACATTTTTTCCAAATGCCTTGCAATATCTCCTTAACGAAAAGAGCTAGAAGGCTGAAAATGCAAATTTAGACTTGTAGGCATTGTGTGAACAAGATAGCGTTGAAAAATCGGCTCTAGCTTATTCCGCCTTAGAGAAAACCGCATTGACATTTTTTCCAAATGCCTTGCAATATCTCCTTAACGAAAAGAGCTAGAAGGCTGAAAATGCATATTTAGACTTGTAGGCATTGTGTGAACAAGATAGCGTTGAAAAATCGGCTCTAGCTTATTCCGCCTTAGAGAAAACCGCGTTGACATTTTTTCCAAATGCCTTGCAATAACTCCTTAACGAAAAGAGCTAGAAGGCTGAAAATGCATATTTAGACTTGTATGCATTGTGTGAACAAGATAGCGTTGAAAAATCGGCTCTAGCTTATTCCGCCTTAGAGAAAACCGCGTTGACATTTTTTCCAAATGCCTTGCAATAACTCCTTAACGAAAAGAGCTAGAAGGCTGAAAATGCATATTTAGACTTGTAGGCATTGTGTGAACAAGATAGCGTTGAAAAATCGGCTCTAGCTTATTCCGCCTTAGAGAAAACCGCGTTGACATTTTTTCCAAATGCCTTGCAATATCTCCTTAACGAAAAGAGCTAAAAGGCTGAAAATGCATATTTAGACTTGTAGGCATTGTGTGAACAAGATAGCGTTGAAAAATCGGCTCTAGCTTATTCCGCCTTAGAGAAAACCGCGTTGACATTTTTTCCAAATTCCTTGCAATAACTCCTTAACGAAAAGAGCTGGAAGGCTGAAAATGCATATTTAGACTTGTAGGCATTGTGTGAACAAGATAGCGTTGAAAAATCGGCTCTAGCTTATTCCGCCTTAGAGAAAACCGCGTTGACATTTTTTCCAAATGCCTTGCAATATCTCCTTAACGAAAAGAGCTGGAAGGCTGAAAATGCATATTTAGACTTGTAGGCATTGTGTGAACAAGATAGCGTTGAAAAATCGGCTCTAGCTTATTCCGCCTTAGAGAAAACCGCGTTGACATTTTTTCCAAATGCCTTGCAATAACTCCTTAACGAAAAGAGCTAGAAGGCTGAAAATGCATATTTAGAATTGTAGGCATTGTGTGAACAAGATAGCGTTGAAAAATCAGCTCCAGCTTATTCCGCCTTAGAGAAAACCGCGTTGACATTTTTTCCAAATGCCTTGCAATATCTCCTTAACGAAAAGAGCTAGAAGGCTGAAAATGCAAATTTAGACTTGTAGGCATTGTGTGAACAAGATAGCGTTGAAAAATCGGCTCTAGCTTATTCCGCCTTAGAGAAAACCGCGTTGACATTTTTTCCAAATGCCTTGCAATAACTCCTTAACGAAAAGAGCTGGAAGGCTGAAAATGCATATTTAGACTTGTAGGCATTGTGTGAACAAGATAGCGTTGAAAAACCGGCTCTAGCTTATTCCGCCTTAGAGAAAACCGCGTTGACATTTTTTCCAAATGCCTTGCAATATCTCCTTAACGAAAAGAGCTAGAAGGCTGAAAATGCATATTTAGACTTGTAGGCATTGTGTGAACAAGATAGCGTTGAAAAATCGGCTCTAGCTTATTCCGCCTTAGAGAAAACCGCGTTGACATTTTTTCCAAATGCCTTGCAATAACTCCTTAACGAAAAGAGCTAGAAGGCTGAAAATGCATATTTAGAATTGTAGGCATTGTGTGAACAAGATAGCGTTGAAAAATCTGCTCCAGCTTATTCCGCCTTAGAGAAAACCGCGTTGACATTTTTTCCAAATGCCTTGCAATATCTCCTTAACGAAAAGAGCTAGAAGGCTGAAAATGCAAATTTAGACTTGTAGGCATTGTGTGAACAAGATAGCGTTGAAAAATCGGCTCTAGCTTATTCCGCCTTAGAGAAAACCGCATTGACATTTTTTCCAAATGCCTTGCAATATCTCCTTAACGAAAAGAGCTAGAAGGCTGAAAATGCATATTTAGACTTGTAGGCATTGTGTGAACAAGATAGCGTTGAAAAATCGGCTCTAGCTTATTCCGCCTTAGAGAAAACCGCGTTGACATTTTTTCCAAATGCCTTGCAATAACTCCTTAACGAAAAGAGCTAGAAGGCTGAAAATGCATATTTAGACTTGTATGCATTGTGTGAACAAGATAGCGTTGAAAAATCGGCTCTAGCTTATTCCGCCTTAGAGAAAACCGCGTTGACATTTTTTCCAAATGCCTTGCAATAACTCCTTAACGAAAAGAGCTAGAAGGCTGAAAATGCATATTTAGACTTGTAGGCATTGTGTGAACAAGATAGCGTTGAAAAATCGGCTCTAGCTTATTCCGCCTTAGAGAAAACCGCGTTGACATTTTTTCCAAATGCCTTGCAATATCTCCTTAACGAAAAGAGCTAAAAGGCTGAAAATGCATATTTAGACTTGTAGGCATTGTGTGAACAAGATAGCGTTGAAAAATCGGCTCTAGCTTATTCCGCCTTAGAGAAAACCGCGTTGACATTTTTTCCAAATTCCTTGCAATAACTCCTTAACGAAAAGAGCTGGAAGGCTGAAAATGCATATTTAGACTTGTAGGCATTGTGTGAACAAGATAGCGTTGAAAAATCGGCTCTAGCTTATTCCGCCTTAGAGAAAACCGCGTTGACATTTTTTCCAAATGCCTTGCAATAACTCCTTAACGAAAAGAGCTAGAAGGCTGAAAATGCATATTTTGACTTGTAGGCATTGTGTGAACAAGATAGCGTTGAAAAATCTGCTCCAGCTTATTCCGCCTTAGAGAAAACCGCGTTGACATTTTTTCCAAATGCCTTGCAATATCTCCTTAACGAAATGAGCTAGAAGGCTGAAAATGCATATTTAGACTTGTAGGCATTGTGTGAACAAGATAGCGTTGAAAAATCGGCTCTAGCTTATTCCGCCTTAGAGAAAACCGCGTTGACATTTTTTCCAAATGCCTTGCAATATCTCCTTAACGAAAAGAGCTAGAAGGCTGAAAATGCATATTTAGACTTGTAGGCATTGTGTGAACAAGATAGCGTTGAAAAATCGGCTCTAGCTTATTCCGCCTTAGAGAAAACCGCGTTGACATTTTTTCCAAATGCCTTACAATAACTCCTTAACGAAAAGAGCTAGAAGGCTGAAAATGCAGATTTAGACTTGTAGGCATTGTGTGAACAAGATAGCGTTGAAAAATCGGCTCCAGCTTATTCCGCCTTAGAGAAAACCGCGTTGACATTTTTTCCAAATGCCTTGCAATATCTCCTTAACGAAAAGAGCTAGAAGGCTGAAAATGCAGATTTAGAATTGTAGGCATTGTGTGAACAAGATAGCGTTGAAAAATCTGCTCCAGCTTATTCCGCCTTAGAGAAAACCGCGTTGACATTTTTTCCAAATGCCTTGCAATAACTCCTTAACGAAAAGAGCTGGAAGGCTGAAAATGCAAATTTAGACTTGTAGGCATTGTGTGAACAAGATAGCGTTGAAAAATCGGCTCTAGCTTATTCCGCCTTAGAGAAAACCGCGTTGACATTTTTTCCAAATGCCTTGCAATAACTCCTTAACGAAAAGAGCTAGAAGGCTGAAAATGCATATTTAGAATTGTAGGCATTGTGTGAACAAGATAGCGTTGAAAAATCTGCTCCAGCTTATTCCGCCTTAGAGAAAACCGCGTTGACATTTTTTCCAAATGCCTTGCAATATCTCCTTAACGAAAAGAGCTAGAAGGCTGAAAATGCAAATTTAGACTTGTAGGCATTGTGTGAACAAGATAGCGTTGAAAAATCGGCTCTAGCTTATTCCGCCTTAGAGAAAACCGCATTGACATTTTTTCCAAATGCCTTGCAATATCTCCTTAACGAAAAGAGCTAGAAGGCTGAAAATGCATATTTAGACTTGTAGGCATTGTGTGAACAAGATAGCGTTGAAAAATCGGCTCTAGCTTATTCCGCCTTAGAGAAAACCGCGTTGACATTTTTTCCAAATGCCTTGCAATAACTCCTTAACGAAAAGAGCTGGAAGGCTGAAAATGCATATTTAGACTTGTAGGCATTGTGTGAACAAGATAGCGTTGAAAAATCTGCTCCAGCTTATTCCGCCTTAGAGAAAACTGCGTTGACATTTTTTCCAAATGCCTTGCAATATCTCCTTAACGAAAAGAGCTAGAAGGCTGAAAATGCATATTTAGACTTGTAGGCATTGTGTGAACAAGATAGCGTTGAAAAATCGGCTCTAGCTTATTCCGCCTTAGAGAAAACCGCGTTGACATTTTTTCCAAATGCCTTGCAATATCTCCTTAACGAAAAGAGCTAGAAGGCTGAAAATGCATATTTAGACTTGTAGGCATTGTGTGAACAAGATAGCGTTGAAAAATCGGCTCTAGCTTATTCCGCCTTAGAGAAAACCGCGTTGACATTTTTTCCAAATGCCTTGCAATAACTCCTTAACGAAAAGAGCTAGAAGGCTGAAAATGCAGATTTAGACTTGTAGGCATTGTGTGAACAAGATAGCGTTGAAAAATCGGCTCCAGCTTATTCCGCCTTAGAGAAAACCGCGTTGACATTTTTTCCAAATGCCTTGCAATATCTCCTTAACGAAAAGAGCTAGAAGGCTGAAAATGCAGATTTAGAATTGTAGGCATTGTGTGAACAAGATAGCGTTGAAAAATCTGCTCCAGCTTATTCCGCCTTAGAGAAAACCGCGTTGACATTTTTTCCAAATGCCTTGCAATAACTCCTTAACGAAAAGAGCTGGAAGGCTGAAAATGCATATTTAGACATGTAGGCATTGTGTGAACAAGATAGCGTTGAAAAATCGGCTCTAGCTTATTCCGCCTTAGAGAAAACCGCGTTGACATTTTTTCCAAATGCCTTGCAATAACTCCTTAACGAAAAGAGCTAGAAGGCTGAAAATGCATATTTAGAATTGTAGGCATTGTGTGAACAAGATAGCGTTGAAAAATCTGCTCCAGCTTATTCCGCCTTAGAGAAAACCGCGTTGACATTTTTTCCAAATGCCTTGCAATATCTCCTTAACGAAAAGAGCTAGAAGGCTGAAAATGCAAATTTAGACTTGTAGGCATTGTGTGAACAAGATAGCGTTGAAAAATCGGCTCTAGCTTATTCCGCCTTAGAGAAAACCGCATTGACATTTTTTCCAAATGCCTTGCAATATCTCCTTAACGAAAAGAGCTAGAAGGCTGAAAATGCATATTTAGACTTGTAGGCATTGTGTGAACAAGATAGCGTTGAAAAATCGGCTCTAGCTTATTCCGCCTTAGAGAAAACCGCGTTGACATTTTTTCCAAATGCCTTGCAATAACTCCTTAACGAAAAGAGCTGGAAGGCTGAAAATGCATATTTAGACTTGTAGGCATTGTGTGAACAAGATAGCGTTGAAAAATCTGCTCCAGCTTATTCCGCCTTAGAGAAAACTGCGTTGACATTTTTTCCAAATGCCTTGCAATATCTCCTTAACGAAAAGAGCTAGAAGGCTGAAAATGCATATTTAGACTTGTAGGCATTGTGTGAACAAGATAGCGTTGAAAAATCGGCTCTAGCTTATTCCGCCTTAGAGAAAACCGCGTTGACATTTTTTCCAAATGCCTTGCAATAACTCCTTAACGAAAAGAGCTGGAAGGCTGAAAATGCATATTTAGACTTGTAGGCATTGTGTGAACAAGATAGCGTTGAAAAATCGGCTCTAGCTTATTCCGCCTTAGAGAAAACCGCGTTGACATTTTTTCCAAATGCCTTGCAATAACTCCTTAACGAAAAGAGCTAGAAGGCTGAAAATGCATATTTAGAATTGTAGGCATTGTGTGAACAAGATAGCGTTGAAAAATCAGCTCCAGCTTATTCCGCCTTAGAGAAAACCGCGTTGACATTTTTTCCAAATGCCTTGCAATATCTCCTTAACGAAAAGAGCTAGAAGGCTGAAAATGCAAATTTAGACTTGTAGGCATTGTGTGAACAAGATAGCGTTGAAAAATCGGCTCTAGCTTATTCCGCCTTAGAGAAAACCGCGTTGACATTTTTTCCAAATGCCTTGCAATAACTCCTTAACGAAAAGAGCTGGAAGGCTGAAAATGCATATTTAGACTTGTAGGCATTGTGTGAACAAGATAGCGTTGAAAAACCGGCTCTAGCTTATTCCGCCTTAGAGAAAACCGCGTTGACATTTTTTCCAAATGCCTTGCAATATCTCCTTAACGAAAAGAGCTAGAAGGCTGAAAATGCATATTTAGACTTGTAGGCATTGTGTGAACAAGATAGCGTTGAAAAATCGGCTCTAGCTTATTCCGCCTTAGAGAAAACCGCGTTGACATTTTTTCCAAATGCCTTGCAATAACTCCTTAACGAAAAGAGCTGGAAGGCTGAAAATGCATATTTAGACTTGTAGGCATTGTGTGAACAAGATAGCGTTGAAAAATCGTCTCTAGCTTATTCCGCCTTAGAGAAAACCGCGTTGACATTTTTTCCAAATGCCTTGCAATAACTCCTTAACGAAAAGAGCTAGAAGGCTGAAAATGCATATTTAGAATTGTAGGCATTGTGTGAACAAGATAGCGTTGAAAAATCAGCTCCAGCTTATTCCGCCTTAGAGAAAACCGCGTTGAAATTTTTTCCAAATGCCTTGCAATATCTCCTTAACGAAAAGAGCTAGAAGGCTGAAAATGCAAATTTAGACTTGTAGGCATTGTGTGAACAAGATAGCGTTGAAAAATCGGCTCTAGCTTATTCCGCCTTAGAGAAAACCGCGTTGACATTTTTTCCAAATGCCTTGCAATAACTCCTTAACGAAAAGAGCTGGAAGGCTGAAAATGCATATTTAGACTTGTAGGCATTGTGTGAACAAGATAGCGTTGAAAAACCGGCTCTAGCTTATTCCGCCTTAGAGAAAACCGCGTTGACATTTTTTCCAAATGCCTTGCAATATCTCCTTAACGAAAAGAGCTAGAAGGCTGAAAATGCATATTTAGAATTGTGGGCATTGTGTGAACAAGATAGCGTTGAAAAATCGGCTCTAGCTTATTCCGCCTTAGAGAAAACCGCGTTGACATTTTTTCCAAATGCCTTGCAATAACTCCTTAACGAAAAGAGCTGGAAGGCTGAAAATGCATATTTAGACTTGTAGGCATTGTGTGAACAAGATAGCGTTGAAAAATCGGCTCTAGCTTATTCCGCCTTAGAGAAAACCGCGTTGACATTTTTTCCAAATGCCTTGCAATAACTCCTTAACGAAAAGAGCTGGAAGGCTGAAAATGCATATTTAGACTTGTAGGCATTGTGTGAACAAGATAGCGTTGAAAAATCGGCTCTAGCTTATTCCGCCTTAGAGAAAACCGCGTTGACATTTTTTCCAAATGCCTTGCAATATCTCCTTAACGAAAAGAGCTAGAAGGCTGAAAATGCATATTTAGACTTGTAGGCATTGTGTGAACAAGATAGCGTTGAAAAATCGGCTCTAGCTTATTCCGCCTTAGAGAAAACCGCGTTGACATTTTTTCCAAATGCCTTGCAATAACTCCTTAACGAAAAGAGCTAGAAGGCTGAAAATGCAGATTTAGACTTGTAGGCATTGTGTGAACAAGATAGCGTTGAAAAATCGGCTCCAGCTTATTCCGCCTTAGAGAAAACCGCGTTGACATTTTTTCCAAATGCCTTGCAATATCTCCTTAACGAAAAGAGCTAGAAGGCTGAAAATGCAGATTTAGAATTGTAGGCATTGTGTGAACAAGATAGCGTTGAAAAATCTGCTCCAGCTTATTCCGCCTTAGAGAAAACCGCGTTGACATTTTTTCCAAATGCCTTGCAATAACTCCTTAACGAAAAGAGCTGGAAGGCTGAAAATGCATATTTAGACATGTAGGCATTGTGTGAACAAGATAGCGTTGAAAAATCGGCTCTAGCTTATTCCGCCTTAGAGAAAACCGCGTTGACATTTTTTCCAAATGCCTTGCAATAACTCCTTAACGAAAAGAGCTAGAAGGCTGAAAATGCATATTTAGAATTGTAGGCATTGTGTGAACAAGATAGCGTTGAAAAATCTGCTCCAGCTTATTCCGCCTTAGAGAAAACCGCGTTGACATTTTTTCCAAATGCCTTGCAATATCTCCTTAACGAAAAGAGCTAGAAGGCTGAAAATGCAAATTTAGACTTGTAGGCATTGTGTGAACAAGATAGCGTTGAAAAATCGGCTCTAGCTTATTCCGCCTTAGAGAAAACCGCATTGACATTTTTTCCAAATGCCTTGCAATATCTCCTTAACGAAAAGAGCTAGAAGGCTGAAAATGCATATTTAGACTTGTAGGCATTGTGTGAACAAGATAGCGTTGAAAAATCGGCTCTAGCTTATTCCGCCTTAGAGAAAACCGCGTTGACATTTTTTCCAAATGCCTTGCAATAACTCCTTAACGAAAAGAGCTGGAAGGCTGAAAATGCATATTTAGACTTGTAGGCATTGTGTGAACAAGATAGCGTTGAAAAATCTGCTCCAGCTTATTCCGCCTTAGAGAAAACTGCGTTGACATTTTTTCCAAATGCCTTGCAATATCTCCTTAACGAAAAGAGCTAGAAGGCTGAAAATGCATATTTAGACTTGTAGGCATTGTGTGAACAAGATAGCGTTGAAAAATCGGCTCTAGCTTATTCCGCCTTAGAGAAAACCGCGTTGACATTTTTTCCAAATGCCTTGCAATATCTCCTTAACGAAAAGAGCTGGAAGGCTGAAAATGCATATTTAGACTTGTAGGCATTGTGTGAACAAGATAGCGTTGAAAAATCGGCTCTAGCTTATTCCGCCTTAGAGAAAACCGCGTTGACATTTTTTCCAAATGCCTTGCAATAACTCCTTAACGAAAAGAGCTAGAAGGCTGAAAATGCATATTTAGAATTGTAGGCATTGTGTGAACAAGATAGCGTTGAAAAATCAGCTCCAGCTTATTCCGCCTTAGAGAAAACCGCGTTGACATTTTTTCCAAATGCCTTGCAATATCTCCTTAACGAAAAGAGCTAGAAGGCTGAAAATGCAAATTTAGACTCGTAGGCATTGTGTGAACAAGATAGCGTTGAAAAATCGGCTCTAGCTTATTCCGCCTTAGAGAAAACCGCGTTGACATTTTTTCCAAATGCCTTGCAATAACTCCTTAACGAAAAGAGCTGGAAGGCTGAAAATGCATATTTAGACTTGTAGGCATTGTGTGAACAAGATAGCGTTGAAAAACCGGCTCTAGCTTATTCCGCCTTAGAGAAAACCGCGTTGACATTTTTTCCAAATGCCTTGCAATATCTCCTTAACGAAAAGAGCTAGAAGGCTGAAAATGCATATTTAGACTTGTAGGCATTGTGTGAACAAGATAGCGTTGAAAAATCGGCTCTAGCTTATTCCGCCTTAGAGAAAACCGCGTTGACATTTTTTCCAAATGCCTTGCAATAACTCCTTAACGAAAAGAGCTAGAAGGCTGAAAATGCATATTTAGAATTGTAGGCATTGTGTGAACAAGATAGCGTTGAAAAATCTGCTCCAGCTTATTCCGCCTTAGAGAAAACCGCGTTGACATTTTTTCCAAATGCCTTGCAATATCTCCTTAACGAAAAGAGCTAGAAGGCTGAAAATGCAAATTTAGACTTGTAGGCATTGTGTGAACAAGATAGCGTTGAAAAATCGGCTCTAGCTTATTCCGCCTTAGAGAAAACCGCATTGACATTTTTTCCAAATGCCTTGCAATATCTCCTTAACGAAAAGAGCTAGAAGGCTGAAAATGCATATTTAGACTTGTAGGCATTGTGTGAACAAGATAGCGTTGAAAAATCGGCTCTAGCTTATTCCGCCTTAGAGAAAACCGCGTTGACATTTTTTCCAAATGCCTTGCAATAACTCCTTAACGAAAAGAGCTAGAAGGCTGAAAATGCATATTTAGACTTGTATGCATTGTGTGAACAAGATAGCGTTGAAAAATCGGCTCTAGCTTATTCCGCCTTAGAGAAAACCGCGTTGACATTTTTTCCAAATGCCTTGCAATAACTCCTTAACGAAAAGAGCTAGAAGGCTGAAAATGCATATTTAGACTTGTAGGCATTGTGTGAACAAGATAGCGTTGAAAAATCGGCTCTAGCTTATTCCGCCTTAGAGAAAACCGCGTTGACATTTTTTCCAAATGCCTTGCAATATCTCCTTAACGAAAAGAGCTAAAAGGCTGAAAATGCATATTTAGACTTGTAGGCATTGTGTGAACAAGATAGCGTTGAAAAATCGGCTCTAGCTTATTCCGCCTTAGAGAAAACCGCGTTGACATTTTTTCCAAATTCCTTGCAATAACTCCTTAACGAAAAGAGCTGGAAGGCTGAAAATGCATATTTAGACTTGTAGGCATTGTGTGAACAAGATAGCGTTGAAAAATCGGCTCTAGCTTATTCCGCCTTAGAGAAAACCGCGTTGACATTTTTTCCAAATGCCTTGCAATAACTCCTTAACGAAAAGAGCTAGAAGGCTGAAAATGCATATTTTGACTTGTAGGCATTGTGTGAACAAGATAGCGTTGAAAAATCTGCTCCAGCTTATTCCGCCTTAGAGAAAACCGCGTTGACATTTTTTCCAAATGCCTTGCAATATCTCCTTAACGAAATGAGCTAGAAGGCTGAAAATGCATATTTAGACTTGTAGGCATTGTGTGAACAAGATAGCGTTGAAAAATCGGCTCTAGCTTATTCCGCCTTAGAGAAAACCGCGTTGACATTTTTTCCAAATGCCTTGCAATATCTCCTTAACGAAAAGAGCTAGAAGGCTGAAAATGCATATTTAGACTTGTAGGCATTGTGTGAACAAGATAGCGTTGAAAAATCGGCTCTAGCTTATTCCGCCTTAGAGAAAACCGCGTTGACATTTTTTCCAAATGCCTTACAATAACTCCTTAACGAAAAGAGCTAGAAGGCTGAAAATGCAGATTTAGACTTGTAGGCATTGTGTGAACAAGATAGCGTTGAAAAATCGGCTCCAGCTTATTCCGCCTTAGAGAAAACCGCGTTGACATTTTTTCCAAATGCCTTGCAATATCTCCTTAACGAAAAGAGCTAGAAGGCTGAAAATGCAGATTTAGAATTGTAGGCATTGTGTGAACAAGATAGCGTTGAAAAATCTGCTCCAGCTTATTCCGCCTTAGAGAAAACCGCGTTGACATTTTTTCCAAATGCCTTGCAATAACTCCTTAACGAAAAGAGCTGGAAGGCTGAAAATGCAAATTTAGACTTGTAGGCATTGTGTGAACAAGATAGCGTTGAAAAATCGGCTCTAGCTTATTCCGCCTTAGAGAAAACCGCGTTGACATTTTTTCCAAATGCCTTGCAATAACTCCTTAACGAAAAGAGCTAGAAGGCTGAAAATGCATATTTAGAATTGTAGGCATTGTGTGAACAAGATAGCGTTGAAAAATCTGCTCCAGCTTATTCCGCCTTAGAGAAAACCGCGTTGACATTTTTTCCAAATGCCTTGCAATATCTCCTTAACGAAAAGAGCTAGAAGGCTGAAAATGCAAATTTAGACTTGTAGGCATTGTGTGAACAAGATAGCGTTGAAAAATCGGCTCTAGCTTATTCCGCCTTAGAGAAAACCGCATTGACATTTTTTCCAAATGCCTTGCAATATCTCCTTAACGAAAAGAGCTAGAAGGCTGAAAATGCATATTTAGACTTGTAGGCATTGTGTGAACAAGATAGCGTTGAAAAATCGGCTCTAGCTTATTCCGCCTTAGAGAAAACCGCGTTGACATTTTTTCCAAATGCCTTGCAATAACTCCTT
This sequence comes from Crinia signifera, assembly GCF_055691185.1. Lineage (NCBI taxonomy): Eukaryota > Metazoa > Chordata > Amphibia > Anura > Myobatrachidae > Crinia > Crinia signifera. Next base: position 79,200,294 of record NC_139224.1, on the reverse strand, counting down.
AACGAAAAGAGCTGGAAGGCTGAAAATGCATATTTAGACTTGTAGGCATTGTGTGAACAAGATAGCGTTGAAAAATCTGCTCCAGCTTATTCCGCCTTAGAGAAAACTGCGTTGACATTTTTTCCAAATGCCTTGCAATATCTCCTTAACGAAAAGAGCTAGAAGGCTGAAAATGCATATTTAGACTTGTAGGCATTGTGTGAACAAGATAGCGTTGAAAAATCGGCTCTAGCTTATTCCGCCTTAGAGAAAACCGCGTTGACATTTTTTCCAAATGCCTTGCAATATCTCCTTAACGAAAAGAGCTAGAAGGCTGAAAATGCATATTTAGACTTGTAGGCATTGTGTGAACAAGATAGCGTTGAAAAATCGGCTCTAGCTTATTCCGCCTTAGAGAAAACCGCGTTGACATTTTTTCCAAATGCCTTGCAATAACTCCTTAACGAAAAGAGCTAGAAGGCTGAAAATGCAGATTTAGACTTGTAGGCATTGTGTGAACAAGATAGCGTTGAAAAATCGGCTCCAGCTTATTCCGCCTTAGAGAAAACCGCGTTGACATTTTTTCCAAATGCCTTGCAATATCTCCTTAACGAAAAGAGCTAGAAGGCTGAAAATGCAGATTTAGAATTGTAGGCATTGTGTGAACAAGATAGCGTTGAAAAATCTGCTCCAGCTTATTCCGCCTTAGAGAAAACCGCGTTGACATTTTTTCCAAATGCCTTGCAATAACTCCTTAACGAAAAGAGCTGGAAGGCTGAAAATGCATATTTAGACATGTAGGCATTGTGTGAACAAGATAGCGTTGAAAAATCGGCTCTAGCTTATTCCGCCTTAGAGAAAACCGCGTTGACATTTTTTCCAAATGCCTTGCAATAACTCCTTAACGAAAAGAGCTAGAAGGCTGAAAATGCATATTTAGAATTGTAGGCATTGTGTGAACAAGATAGCGTTGAAAAATCTGCTCCAGCTTATTCCGCCTTAGAGAAAACCGCGTTGACATTTTTTCCAAATGCCTTGCAATATCTCCTTAACGAAAAGAGCTAGAAGGCTGAAAATGCAAATTTAGACTTGTAGGCATTGTGTGAACAAGATAGCGTTGAAAAATCGGCTCTAGCTTATTCCGCCTTAGAGAAAACCGCATTGACATTTTTTCCAAATGCCTTGCAATATCTCCTTAACGAAAAGAGCTAGAAGGCTGAAAATGCATATTTAGACTTGTAGGCATTGTGTGAACAAGATAGCGTTGAAAAATCGGCTCTAGCTTATTCCGCCTTAGAGAAAACCGCGTTGACATTTTTTCCAAATGCCTTGCAATAACTCCTTAACGAAAAGAGCTGGAAGGCTGAAAATGCATATTTAGACTTGTAGGCATTGTGTGAACAAGATAGCGTTGAAAAATCTGCTCCAGCTTATTCCGCCTTAGAGAAAACTGCGTTGACATTTTTTCCAAATGCCTTGCAATATCTCCTTAACGAAAAGAGCTAGAAGGCTGAAAATGCATATTTAGACTTGTAGGCATTGTGTGAACAAGATAGCGTTGAAAAATCGGCTCTAGCTTATTCCGCCTTAGAGAAAACCGCGTTGACATTTTTTCCAAATGCCTTGCAATATCTCCTTAACGAAAAGAGCTGGAAGGCTGAAAATGCATATTTAGACTTGTAGGCATTGTGTGAACAAGATAGCGTTGAAAAATCGGCTCTAGCTTATTCCGCCTTAGAGAAAACCGCGTTGACATTTTTTCCAAATGCCTTGCAATAACTCCTTAACGAAAAGAGCTAGAAGGCTGAAAATGCATATTTAGAATTGTAGGCATTGTGTGAACAAGATAGCGTTGAAAAATCAGCTCCAGCTTATTCCGCCTTAGAGAAAACCGCGTTGACATTTTTTCCAAATGCCTTGCAATATCTCCTTAACGAAAAGAGCTAGAAGGCTGAAAATGCAAATTTAGACTTGTAGGCATTGTGTGAACAAGATAGCGTTGAAAAATCGGCTCTAGCTTATTCCGCCTTAGAGAAAACCGCGTTGACATTTTTTCCAAATGCCTTGCAATAACTCCTTAACGAAAAGAGCTGGAAGGCTGAAAATGCATATTTAGACTTGTAGGCATTGTGTGAACAAGATAGCGTTGAAAAACCGGCTCTAGCTTATTCCGCCTTAGAGAAAACCGCGTTGACATTTTTTCCAAATGCCTTGCAATATCTCCTTAACGAAAAGAGCTAGAAGGCTGAAAATGCATATTTAGACTTGTAGGCATTGTGTGAACAAGATAGCGTTGAAAAATCGGCTCTAGCTTATTCCGCCTTAGAGAAAACCGCGTTGACATTTTTTCCAAATGCCTTGCAATAACTCCTTAACGAAAAGAGCTAGAAGGCTGAAAATGCATATTTAGAATTGTAGGCATTGTGTGAACAAGATAGCGTTGAAAAATCTGCTCCAGCTTATTCCGCCTTAGAGAAAACCGCGTTGACATTTTTTCCAAATGCCTTGCAATATCTCCTTAACGAAAAGAGCTAGAAGGCTGAAAATGCAAATTTAGACTTGTAGGCATTGTGTGAACAAGATAGCGTTGAAAAATCGGCTCTAGCTTATTCCGCCTTAGAGAAAACCGCATTGACATTTTTTCCAAATGCCTTGCAATATCTCCTTAACGAAAAGAGCTAGAAGGCTGAAAATGCATATTTAGACTTGTAGGCATTGTGTGAACAAGATAGCGTTGAAAAATCGGCTCTAGCTTATTCCGCCTTAGAGAAAACCGCGTTGACATTTTTTCCAAATGCCTTGCAATAACTCCTTAACGAAAAGAGCTAGAAGGCTGAAAATGCATATTTAGACTTGTATGCATTGTGTGAACAAGATAGCGTTGAAAAATCGGCTCTAGCTTATTCCGCCTTAGAGAAAACCGCGTTGACATTTTTTCCAAATGCCTTGCAATAACTCCTTAACGAAAAGAGCTAGAAGGCTGAAAATGCATATTTAGACTTGTAGGCATTGTGTGAACAAGATAGCGTTGAAAAATCGGCTCTAGCTTATTCCGCCTTAGAGAAAACCGCGTTGACATTTTTTCCAAATGCCTTGCAATATCTCCTTAACGAAAAGAGCTAAAAGGCTGAAAATGCATATTTAGACTTGTAGGCATTGTGTGAACAAGATAGCGTTGAAAAATCGGCTCTAGCTTATTCCGCCTTAGAGAAAACCGCGTTGACATTTTTTCCAAATTCCTTGCAATAACTCCTTAACGAAAAGAGCTGGAAGGCTGAAAATGCATATTTAGACTTGTAGGCATTGTGTGAACAAGATAGCGTTGAAAAATCGGCTCTAGCTTATTCCGCCTTAGAGAAAACCGCGTTGACATTTTTTCCAAATGCCTTGCAATAACTCCTTAACGAAAAGAGCTAGAAGGCTGAAAATGCATATTTTGACTTGTAGGCATTGTGTGAACAAGATAGCGTTGAAAAATCGGCTCTAGCTTATTCCGCCTTAGAGAAAACCGCGTTGACATTTTTTCCAAATGCCTTACAATAACTCCTTAACGAAAAGAGCTAGAAGGCTGAAAATGCAGATTTAGACTTGTAGGCATTGTGTGAACAAGATAGCGTTGAAAAATCGGCTCCAGCTTATTCCGCCTTAGAGAAAACCGCGTTGACATTTTTTCCAAATGCCTTGCAATATCTCCTTAACGAAAAGAGCTAGAAGGCTGAAAATGCAGATTTAGAATTGTAGGCATTGTGTGAACAAGATAGCGTTGAAAAATCTGCTCCAGCTTATTCCGCCTTAGAGAAAACCGCGTTGACATTTTTTCCAAATGCCTTGCAATAACTCCTTAACGAAAAGAGCTGGAAGGCTGAAAATGCAAATTTAGACTTGTAGGCATTGTGTGAACAAGATAGCGTTGAAAAATCGGCTCTAGCTTATTCCGCCTTAGAGAAAACCGCGTTGACATTTTTTCCAAATGCCTTGCAATAACTCCTTAACGAAAAGAGCTAGAAGGCTGAAAATGCATATTTAGAATTGTAGGCATTGTGTGAACAAGATAGCGTTGAAAAATCTGCTCCAGCTTATTCCGCCTTAGAGAAAACCGCGTTGACATTTTTTCCAAATGCCTTGCAATATCTCCTTAACGAAAAGAGCTAGAAGGCTGAAAATGCAAATTTAGACTTGTAGGCATTGTGTGAACAAGATAGCGTTGAAAAATCGGCTCTAGCTTATTCCGCCTTAGAGAAAACCGCATTGACATTTTTTCCAAATGCCTTGCAATATCTCCTTAACGAAAAGAGCTAGAAGGCTGAAAATGCATATTTAGACTTGTAGGCATTGTGTGAACAAGATAGCGTTGAAAAATCGGCTCTAGCTTATTCCGCCTTAGAGAAAACCGCGTTGACATTTTTTCCAAATGCCTTGCAATAACTCCTTAACGAAAAGAGCTGGAAGGCTGAAAATGCATATTTAGACTTGTAGGCATTGTGTGAACAAGATAGCGTTGAAAAATCTGCTCCAGCTTATTCCGCCTTAGAGAAAACTGCGTTGACATTTTTTCCAAATGCCTTGCAATATCTCCTTAACGAAAAGAGCTAGAAGGCTGAAAATGCATATTTAGACTTGTAGGCATTGTGTGAACAAGATAGCGTTGAAAAATCGGCTCTAGCTTATTCCGCCTTAGAGAAAACCGCGTTGACATTTTTTCCAAATGCCTTGCAATATCTCCTTAACGAAAAGAGCTAGAAGGCTGAAAATGCATATTTAGACTTGTAGGCATTGTGTGAACAAGATAGCGTTGAAAAATCGGCTCTAGCTTATTCCGCCTTAGAGAAAACCGCGTTGACATTTTTTCCAAATGCCTTGCAATAACTCCTTAACGAAAAGAGCTAGAAGGCTGAAAATGCAGATTTAGACTTGTAGGCATTGTGTGAACAAGATAGCGTTGAAAAATCGGCTCCAGCTTATTCCGCCTTAGAGAAAACCGCGTTGACATTTTTTCCAAATGCCTTGCAATATCTCCTTAACGAAAAGAGCTAGAAGGCTGAAAATGCAGATTTAGAATTGTAGGCATTGTGTGAACAAGATAGCGTTGAAAAATCTGCTCCAGCTTATTCCGCCTTAGAGAAAACCGCGTTGACATTTTTTCCAAATGCCTTGCAATAACTCCTTAACGAAAAGAGCTGGAAGGCTGAAAATGCATATTTAGACATGTAGGCATTGTGTGAACAAGATAGCGTTGAAAAATCGGCTCTAGCTTATTCCGCCTTAGAGAAAACCGCGTTGACATTTTTTCCAAATGCCTTGCAATAACTCCTTAACGAAAAGAGCTAGAAGGCTGAAAATGCATATTTAGAATTGTAGGCATTGTGTGAACAAGATAGCGTTGAAAAATCTGCTCCAGCTTATTCCGCCTTAGAGAAAACCGCGTTGACATTTTTTCCAAATGCCTTGCAATATCTCCTTAACGAAAAGAGCTAGAAGGCTGAAAATGCAAATTTAGACTTGTAGGCATTGTGTGAACAAGATAGCGTTGAAAAATCGGCTCTAGCTTATTCCGCCTTAGAGAAAACCGCATTGACATTTTTTCCAAATGCCTTGCAATATCTCCTTAACGAAAAGAGCTAGAAGGCTGAAAATGCATATTTAGACTTGTAGGCATTGTGTGAACAAGATAGCGTTGAAAAATCGGCTCTAGCTTATTCCGCCTTAGAGAAAACCGCGTTGACATTTTTTCCAAATGCCTTGCAATAACTCCTTAACGAAAAGAGCTGGAAGGCTGAAAATGCATATTTAGACTTGTAGGCATTGTGTGAACAAGATAGCGTTGAAAAATCTGCTCCAGCTTATTCCGCCTTAGAGAAAACTGCGTTGACATTTTTTCCAAATGCCTTGCAATATCTCCTTAACGAAAAGAGCTAGAAGGCTGAAAATGCATATTTAGACTTGTAGGCATTGTGTGAACAAGATAGCGTTGAAAAATCGGCTCTAGCTTATTCCGCCTTAGAGAAAACCGCGTTGACATTTTTTCCAAATGCCTTGCAATATCTCCTTAACGAAAAGAGCTGGAAGGCTGAAAATGCATATTTAGACTTGTAGGCATTGTGTGAACAAGATAGCGTTGAAAAATCGGCTCTAGCTTATTCCGCCTTAGAGAAAACCGCGTTGACATTTTTTCCAAATGCCTTGCAATAACTCCTTAACGAAAAGAGCTAGAAGGCTGAAAATGCATATTTAGAATTGTAGGCATTGTGTGAACAAGATAGCGTTGAAAAATCAGCTCCAGCTTATTCCGCCTTAGAGAAAACCGCGTTGACATTTTTTCCAAATGCCTTGCAATATCTCCTTAACGAAAAGAGCTAGAAGGCTGAAAATGCAAATTTAGACTTGTAGGCATTGTGTGAACAAGATAGCGTTGAAAAATCGGCTCTAGCTTATTCCGCCTTAGAGAAAACCGCGTTGACATTTTTTCCAAATGCCTTGCAATAACTCCTTAACGAAAAGAGCTGGAAGGCTGAAAATGCATATTTAGACTTGTAGGCATTGTGTGAACAAGATAGCGTTGAAAAACCGGCTCTAGCTTATTCCGCCTTAGAGAAAACCGCGTTGACATTTTTTCCAAATGCCTTGCAATATCTCCTTAACGAAAAGAGCTAGAAGGCTGAAAATGCATATTTAGACTTGTAGGCATTGTGTGAACAAGATAGCGTTGAAAAATCGGCTCTAGCTTATTCCGCCTTAGAGAAAACCGCGTTGACATTTTTTCCAAATGCCTTGCAATAACTCCTTAACGAAAAGAGCTAGAAGGCTGAAAATGCATATTTAGAATTGTAGGCATTGTGTGAACAAGATAGCGTTGAAAAATCTGCTCCAGCTTATTCCGCCTTAGAGAAAACCGCGTTGACATTTTTTCCAAATGCCTTGCAATATCTCCTTAACGAAAAGAGCTAGAAGGCTGAAAATGCAAATTTAGACTTGTAGGCATTGTGTGAACAAGATAGCGTTGAAAAATCGGCTCTAGCTTATTCCGCCTTAGAGAAAACCGCATTGACATTTTTTCCAAATGCCTTGCAATATCTCCTTAACGAAAAGAGCTAGAAGGCTGAAAATGCATATTTAGACTTGTAGGCATTGTGTGAACAAGATAGCGTTGAAAAATCGGCTCTAGCTTATTCCGCCTTAGAGAAAACCGCGTTGACATTTTTTCCAAATGCCTTGCAATAACTCCTTAACGAAAAGAGCTAGAAGGCTGAAAATGCATATTTAGACTTGTATGCATTGTGTGAACAAGATAGCGTTGAAAAATCGGCTCTAGCTTATTCCGCCTTAGAGAAAACCGCGTTGACATTTTTTCCAAATGCCTTGCAATAACTCCTTAACGAAAAGAGCTAGAAGGCTGAAAATGCATATTTAGACTTGTAGGCATTGTGTGAACAAGATAGCGTTGAAAAATCGGCTCTAGCTTATTCCGCCTTAGAGAAAACCGCGTTGACATTTTTTCCAAATGCCTTGCAATATCTCCTTAACGAAAAGAGCTAAAAGGCTGAAAATGCATATTTAGACTTGTAGGCATTGTGTGAACAAGATAGCGTTGAAAAATCGGCTCTAGCTTATTCCGCCTTAGAGAAAACCGCGTTGACATTTTTTCCAAATTCCTTGCAATAACTCCTTAACGAAAAGAGCTGGAAGGCTGAAAATGCATATTTAGACTTGTAGGCATTGTGTGAACAAGATAGCGTTGAAAAATCGGCTCTAGCTTATTCCGCCTTAGAGAAAACCGCGTTGACATTTTTTCCAAATGCCTTGCAATAACTCCTTAACGAAAAGAGCTAGAAGGCTGAAAATGCATATTTTGACTTGTAGGCATTGTGTGAACAAGATAGCGTTGAAAAATCTGCTCCAGCTTATTCCGCCTTAGAGAAAACCGCGTTGACATTTTTTCCAAATGCCTTGCAATATCTCCTTAACGAAATGAGCTAGAAGGCTGAAAATGCATATTTAGACTTGTAGGCATTGTGTGAACAAGATAGCGTTGAAAAATCGGCTCTAGCTTATTCCGCCTTAGAGAAAACCGCGTTGACATTTTTTCCAAATGCCTTGCAATATCTCCTTAACGAAAAGAGCTAGAAGGCTGAAAATGCATATTTAGACTTGTAGGCATTGTGTGAACAAGATAGCGTTGAAAAATCGGCTCTAGCTTATTCCGCCTTAGAGAAAACCGCGTTGACATTTTTTCCAAATGCCTTACAATAACTCCTTAACGAAAAGAGCTAGAAGGCTGAAAATGCAGATTTAGACTTGTAGGCATTGTGTGAACAAGATAGCGTTGAAAAATCGGCTCCAGCTTATTCCGCCTTAGAGAAAACCGCGTTGACATTTTTTCCAAATGCCTTGCAATATCTCCTTAACGAAAAGAGCTAGAAGGCTGAAAATGCAGATTTAGAATTGTAGGCATTGTGTGAACAAGATAGCGTTGAAAAATCTGCTCCAGCTTATTCCGCCTTAGAGAAAACCGCGTTGACATTTTTTCCAAATGCCTTGCAATAACTCCTTAACGAAAAGAGCTGGAAGGCTGAAAATGCAAATTTAGACTTGTAGGCATTGTGTGAACAAGATAGCGTTGAAAAATCGGCTCTAGCTTATTCCGCCTTAGAGAAAACCGCGTTGACATTTTTTCCAAATGCCTTGCAATAACTCCTTAACGAAAAGAGCTAGAAGGCTGAAAATGCATATTTAGAATTGTAGGCATTGTGTGAACAAGATAGCGTTGAAAAATCTGCTCCAGCTTATTCCGCCTTAGAGAAAACCGCGTTGACATTTTTTCCAAATGCCTTGCAATATCTCCTTAACGAAAAGAGCTAGAAGGCTGAAAATGCAAATTTAGACTTGTAGGCATTGTGTGAACAAGATAGCGTTGAAAAATCGGCTCTAGCTTATTCCGCCTTAGAGAAAACCGCATTGACATTTTTTCCAAATGCCTTGCAATATCTCCTTAACGAAAAGAGCTAGAAGGCTGAAAATGCATATTTAGACTTGTAGGCATTGTGTGAACAAGATAGCGTTGAAAAATCGGCTCTAGCTTATTCCGCCTTAGAGAAAACCGCGTTGACATTTTTTCCAAATGCCTTGCAATAACTCCTTAACGAAAAGAGCTGGAAGGCTGAAAATGCATATTTAGACTTGTAGGCATTGTGTGAACAAGATAGCGTTGAAAAATCTGCTCCAGCTTATTCCGCCTTAGAGAAAACTGCGTTGACATTTTTTCCAAATGCCTTGCAATATCTCCTTAACGAAAAGAGCTAGAAGGCTGAAAATGCATATTTAGACTTGTAGGCATTGTGTGAACAAGATAGCGTTGAAAAATCGGCTCTAGCTTATTCCGCCTTAGAGAAAACCGCGTTGACATTTTTTCCAAATGCCTTGCAATATCTCCTTAACGAAAAGAGCTAGAAGGCTGAAAATGCATATTTAGACTTGTAGGCATTGTGTGAACAAGATAGCGTTGAAAAATCGGCTCTAGCTTATTCCGCCTTAGAGAAAACCGCGTTGACATTTTTTCCAAATGCCTTGCAATAACTCCTTAACGAAAAGAGCTAGAAGGCTGAAAATGCAGATTTAGACTTGTAGGCATTGTGTGAACAAGATAGCGTTGAAAAATCGGCTCCAGCTTATTCCGCCTTAGAGAAAACCGCGTTGACATTTTTTCCAAATGCCTTGCAATATCTCCTTAACGAAAAGAGCTAGAAGGCTGAAAATGCAGATTTAGAATTGTAGGCATTGTGTGAACAAGATAGCGTTGAAAAATCTGCTCCAGCTTATTCCGCCTTAGAGAAAACCGCGTTGACATTTTTTCCAAATGCCTTGCAATAACTCCTTAACGAAAAGAGCTGGAAGGCTGAAAATGCATATTTAGACATGTAGGCATTGTGTGAACAAGATAGCGTTGAAAAATCGGCTCTAGCTTATTCCGCCTTAGAGAAAACCGCGTTGACATTTTTTCCAAATGCCTTGCAATAACTCCTTAACGAAAAGAGCTAGAAGGCTGAAAATGCATATTTAGAATTGTAGGCATTGTGTGAACAAGATAGCGTTGAAAAATCTGCTCCAGCTTATTCCGCCTTAGAGAAAACCGCGTTGACATTTTTTCCAAATGCCTTGCAATATCTCCTTAACGAAAAGAGCTAGAAGGCTGAAAATGCAAATTTAGACTTGTAGGCATTGTGTGAACAAGATAGCGTTGAAAAATCGGCTCTAGCTTATTCCGCCTTAGAGAAAACCGCATTGACATTTTTTCCAAATGCCTTGCAATATCTCCTTAACGAAAAGAGCTAGAAGGCTGAAAATGCATATTTAGACTTGTAGGCATTGTGTGAACAAGATAGCGTTGAAAAATCGGCTCTAGCTTATTCCGCCTTAGAGAAAACCGCGTTGACATTTTTTCCAAATGCCTTGCAATAACTCCTTAACGAAAAGAGCTGGAAGGCTGAAAATGCATATTTAGACTTGTAGGCATTGTGTGAACAAGATAGCGTTGAAAAATCTGCTCCAGCTTATTCCGCCTTAGAGAAAACTGCGTTGACATTTTTTCCAAATGCCTTGCAATATCTCCTTAACGAAAAGAGCTAGAAGGCTGAAAATGCATATTTAGACTTGTAGGCATTGTGTGAACAAGATAGCGTTGAAAAATCGGCTCTAGCTTATTCCGCCTTAGAGAAAACCGCGTTGACATTTTTTCCAAATGCCTTGCAATAACTCCTTAACGAAAAGAGCTGGAAGGCTGAAAATGCATATTTAGACTTGTAGGCATTGTGTGAACAAGATAGCGTTGAAAAATCGGCTCTAGCTTATTCCGCCTTAGAGAAAACCGCGTTGACATTTTTTCCAAATGCCTTGCAATAACTCCTTAACGAAAAGAGCTAGAAGGCTGAAAATGCATATTTAGAATTGTAGGCATTGTGTGAACAAGATAGCGTTGAAAAATCAGCTCCAGCTTATTCCGCCTTAGAGAAAACCGCGTTGACATTTTTTCCAAATGCCTTGCAATATCTCCTTAACGAAAAGAGCTAGAAGGCTGAAAATGCAAATTTAGACTTGTAGGCATTGTGTGAACAAGATAGCGTTGAAAAATCGGCTCTAGCTTATTCCGCCTTAGAGAAAACCGCGTTGACATTTTTTCCAAATGCCTTGCAATAACTCCTTAACGAAAAGAGCTGGAAGGCTGAAAATGCATATTTAGACTTGTAGGCATTGTGTGAACAAGATAGCGTTGAAAAACCGGCTCTAGCTTATTCCGCCTTAGAGAAAACCGCGTTGACATTTTTTCCAAATGCCTTGCAATATCTCCTTAACGAAAAGAGCTAGAAGGCTGAAAATGCATATTTAGACTTGTAGGCATTGTGTGAACAAGATAGCGTTGAAAAATCGGCTCTAGCTTATTCCGCCTTAGAGAAAACCGCGTTGACATTTTTTCCAAATGCCTTGCAATAACTCCTTAACGAAAAGAGCTGGAAGGCTGAAAATGCATATTTAGACTTGTAGGCATTGTGTGAACAAGATAGCGTTGAAAAATCGTCTCTAGCTTATTCCGCCTTAGAGAAAACCGCGTTGACATTTTTTCCAAATGCCTTGCAATAACTCCTTAACGAAAAGAGCTAGAAGGCTGAAAATGCATATTTAGAATTGTAGGCATTGTGTGAACAAGATAGCGTTGAAAAATCAGCTCCAGCTTATTCCGCCTTAGAGAAAACCGCGTTGAAATTTTTTCCAAATGCCTTGCAATATCTCCTTAACGAAAAGAGCTAGAAGGCTGAAAATGCAAATTTAGACTTGTAGGCATTGTGTGAACAAGATAGCGTTGAAAAATCGGCTCTAGCTTATTCCGCCTTAGAGAAAACCGCGTTGACATTTTTTCCAAATGCCTTGCAATAACTCCTTAACGAAAAGAGCTGGAAGGCTGAAAATGCATATTTAGACTTGTAGGCATTGTGTGAACAAGATAGCGTTGAAAAACCGGCTCTAGCTTATTCCGCCTTAGAGAAAACCGCGTTGACATTTTTTCCAAATGCCTTGCAATATCTCCTTAACGAAAAGAGCTAGAAGGCTGAAAATGCATATTTAGAATTGTGGGCATTGTGTGAACAAGATAGCGTTGAAAAATCGGCTCTAGCTTATTCCGCCTTAGAGAAAACCGCGTTGACATTTTTTCCAAATGCCTTGCAATAACTCCTTAACGAAAAGAGCTGGAAGGCTGAAAATGCATATTTAGACTTGTAGGCATTGTGTGAACAAGATAGCGTTGAAAAATCGGCTCTAGCTTATTCCGCCTTAGAGAAAACCGCGTTGACATTTTTTCCAAATGCCTTGCAATAACTCCTTAACGAAAAGAGCTGGAAGGCTGAAAATGCATATTTTGACTTGTAGGCATTGTGTGAACAAGATAGCGTTGAAAAATCTGCTCCAGCTTATTCCGCCTTAGAGAAAACCGCGTTGACATTTTTTCCAAATGCCTTGCAATATCTCCTTAACGAAAAGAGCTAGAAGGCTGAAAATGCATATTTAGACTTGTAGGCATTGTGTGAACAAGATAGCGTTGAAAAATCGGCTCTAGCTTATTCCGCCTTAGAGAAAACCGCGTTGACATTTTTTCCAAATGCCTTGCAATATCTCCTTAACGAAAAGAGCTAGAAGGCTGAAAATGCATATTTAGACTTGTAGGCATTGTGTGAACAAGATAGCGTTGAAAAATCGGCTCTAGCTTATTCCGCCTTAGAGAAAACCGCGTTGACATTTTTTCCAAATGCCTTGCAATAACTCCTTAACGAAAAGAGCTAGAAGGCTGAAAATGCATATTTAGAATTGTAGGCATTGTGTGAACAAGATAGCGTTGAAAAATCTGCTCCAGCTTATTCCGCCTTAGAGAAAACCGCGTTGACATTTTTTCCAAATGCCTTGCAATAACTCCTTAACGAAAAGAGCTAGAAGGCTGAAAATGCATATTTAGAATTGTAGGCATTGTGTGAACAAGATAGCGTTGAAAAATCTGCTCCAGCTTATTCCGCCTTAGAGAAAACCGCGTTGACATTTTTTCCAAATGCCTTGCAATATCTCCTTAACGAAAAGAGCTAGAAGGCTGAAAATGCAAATTTAGACTTGTAGGCATTGTGTGAACAAGATAGCGTTGAAAAATCGGCTCTAGCTTATTCCGCCTTAGAGAAAACCGCATTGACATTTTTTCCAAATGCCTTGCAATATCTCCTTAACGAAAAGAGCTAGAAGGCTGAAAATGCATATTTAGACTTGTAGGCATTGTGTGAACAAGATAGCGTTGAAAAATCGGCTCTAGCTTATTCCGCCTTAGAGAAAACCGCGTTGACATTTTTTCCAAATACCTTGCAATAACTCCTTAACGAAAAGAGCTGGAAGGCTGAAAATGCATATTTAGACTTGTAGGCATTGTGTGAACAAGATAGCGTTGAAAAATCTGCTCCAGCTTATTCCGCCTTAGAGAAAACTGCGTTGACATTTTTTCCAAATGCCTTGCAATATCTCCTTAACGAAAAGAGCTAGAAGGCTGAAAATGCATATTTAGACTTGTAGGCATTGTGTGAACAAGATAGCGTTGAAAAATCGGCTCTAGCTTATTCCGCCTTAGAGAAAACCGCGTTGACATTTTTTCCAAATGCCTTGCAATATCTCCTTAACGAAAAGAGCTAGAAGGCTGAAAATGCATATTTAGACTTGTAGGCATTGTGTGAACAAGATAGCGTTGAAAAATCGGCTCTAGCATATTCCGCCTTAGAGAAAACCGCGTTGACATTTTTTCCAAATGCCTTGCAATAACTCCTTAACGAAAAGAGCTAGAAGGCTGAAAATGCAGATTTAGACTTGTAGGCATTGTGTGAACAAGATAGCGTTGATAAATCGGCTCCAGCTTATTCCGCCTTAGAGAAAACCGCGTTGACATTTTTTCCAAATGCCTTGCAATATCTCCTTAACGAAAAGAGCTAGAAGGCTGAAAATGCAGATTTAGAATTGTAGGCATTGTGTGAACAAGATAGCGTTGAAAAATCTGCTCCAGCTTATTCCGCCTTAGAGAAAACCGCGTTGACATTTTTTCCAAATGCCTTGCAATAACTCCTTAACGAAAAGAGCTGGAAGGCTGAAAATGCATATTTAGACTTGTAGGCATTGTGTGAACAAGATAGCGTTGAAAAATCGGCTCTAGCTTATTCCGCCTTAGAGAAAACCGCGTTGACATTTTTTCCAAATGCCTTGCAATAACTCCTTAACGAAAAGAGCTAGAAGGCTGAAAATGCATATTTAGAATTGTAGGCATTGTGTGAACAAGATAGCGTTGAAAAATCAGCTCCAGCTTATGCCGCCTTAGAGAAAACCGCGTTGACATTTTTTCCAAATGCCTTGCAATATCTCCTTAACGAAAAGAGCTAGAAGGCTGAATATGCAAATTTAGACTTGTAGGCATTGTGTGAACAAGATAGCGTTGAAAAATCGGCTCTAGCTTATTCCGCCTTAGAGAAAACCGCATTGACATTTTTTCCAAATGCCTTGCAATATCTCCTTAACGAAAAGAGCTAGAAGGCTGAAAATGCATATTTAGACTTGTAGGCATTGTGTGAACAAGATAGCGTTGAAAAATCGGCTCTAGCTTATTCCGCCTTAGAGAAAACCGCGTTGACATTTTTTCCAAATGCCTTGCAATAACTCCTTAACGAAAAGAGCTGGAAGGCTGAAAATGCATATTTAGACTTGTAGGCATTGTGTGAACAAGATAGCGTTGAAAAATCTGCTCCAGCTTATTCCGCCTTAGAGAAAACTGCGTTGACATTTTTTCCAAATGCCTTGCAATATCTCCTTAACGAAAAGAGCTAGAAGGCTGAAAATGCATATTTAGACTTGTAGGCATTGTGTGAACAAGATAGCGTTGAAAAATCGGCTCTAGCTTATTCCGCCTTAGAGAAAACCGCGTTGACATTTTTTCCAAATGCCTTGCAATAACTCCTTAACGAAAAGAGCTGGAAGGCTGAAAATGCATATTTAGACTTGTAGGCATTGTGTGAACAAGATAGCGTTGAAAAATCGGCTCTAGCTTATTCCGCCTTAGAGAAAACCGCGTTGACATTTTTTCCAAATGCCTTGCAATAACTCCTTAACGAAAAGAGCTAGAAGGCTGAAAATGCATATTTAGAATTGTAGGCATTGTGTGAACAAGATAGCGTTGAAAAATCAGCTCCAGCTTATTCCGCCTTAGAGAAAACCGCGTTGACATTTTTTCCAAATGCCTTGCAATATCTCCTTAACGAAAAGAGCTAGAAGGCTGAAAATGCAAATTTAGACTTGTAGGCATTGTGTGAACAAGATAGCGTTGAAAAATCGGCTCTAGCTTATTCCGCCTTAGAGAAAACCGCATTGACATTTTTTCCAAATGCCTTGCAATATCTCCTTAACGAAAAGAGCTAGAAGGCTGAAAATGCAAATTTAGACTTGTAGGCATTGTGTGAACAAGATAGCGTTGAAAAATCGGCTCTAGCTTATTCCGCCTTAGAGAAAACCGCGTTGACATTTTTTCCAAATGCCTTGCAATAACTCCTTAACGAAAAGAGCTGGAAGGCTGAAAATGCATATTTAGACTTGTAGGCATTGTGTGAACAAGATAGCGTTGAAAAACCGGCTCTAGCTTATTCCGCCTTAGAGAAAACCGCGTTGACATTTTTTCCAAATGCCTTGCAATATCTCCTTAACGAAAAGAGCTAGAAGGCTGAAAATGCATATTTAGACTTGTAGGCATTGTGTGAACAAGATAGCGTTGAAAAATCGGCTCTAGCTTATTCCGCCTTAGAGAAAACCGCGTTGACATTTTTTCCAAATGCCTTGCAATAACTCCTTAACGAAAAGAGCTGGAAGGCTGAAAATGCATATTTAGACTTGTAGGCATTGTGTAAACAAGATAGCGTTGAAAAATCGGCTCTAGCTTATTCCGCCTTAGAGAAAACCGCGTTGACATTTTTTCCAAATGCCTTGCAATAACTCCTTAACGAAAAGAGCTAGAAGGCTGAAAATGCATATTTAGAATTGTAGGCATTGTGTGAACAAGATAGCGTTGAAAAATCAGCTCCAGCTTATTCCGCCTTAGAGAAAACCGCGTTGACATTTTTTCCAAATGCCTTGCAATATCTCCTTAACGAAAAGAGCTAGAAGGCTGAAAATGCAAATTTAGACTTGTAGGCATTGTGTGAACAAGATAGCGTTGAAAAATCGGCTCTAGCTTATTCCGCCTTAGAGAAAACCGCGTTGACATTTTTTCCAAATGCCTTGCAATAACTCCTTAACGAAAAGAGCTGGAAGGCTGAAAATGCATATTTAGAATTGTAGGCATTGTGTGAACAAGATAGCGTTGAAAAATCTGCTCCAGCTTATTCCGCCTTAGAGAAAACCGCGTTGACATTTTTTCCAAATGCCTTGCAATAACTCCTTAACGAAAAGAGCTGGAAGGCTGA
This sequence comes from Crinia signifera, assembly GCF_055691185.1. Lineage (NCBI taxonomy): Eukaryota > Metazoa > Chordata > Amphibia > Anura > Myobatrachidae > Crinia > Crinia signifera. The sequence continues at coordinate 79,183,807 of NC_139224.1, read as the reverse complement.
AAATGCATATTTAGACTTGTAGGCATTGTGTGAACAAGATAGCGTTGAAAAACCGGCTCTAGCTTATTCCGCCTTAGAGAAAACCGCGTTGACATTTTTTCCAAATGCCTTGCAATATCTCCTTAACGAAAAGATCTAGAAGGCTGAAAATGCATATTTAGACTTGTAGGCATTGTGTGAACAAGATAGCGTTGAAAAATCGGCTCTAGCTTATTCCGCCTTAGAGAAAACCGCGTTGACATTTTTTCCAAATGCCTTGCAATAACTCCTTAACGAAAAGAGCTGGAAGGCTGAAAATGCATATTTAGACTTGTAGGCATTGTGTGAACAAGATAGCGTTGAAAAATCGGCTCTAGCTTATTCCGCCTTAGAGAAAACCGCGTTGACATTTTTTCCAAATGCCTTGCAATAACTCCTTAACGAAAAGAGCTAGAAGGCTGAAAATGCATATTTAGAATTGTAGGCATTGTGTGAACAAGATAGCGTTGAAAAATCAGCTCCAGCTTATTCCGCCTTAGAGAAAACCGCGTTGACATTTTTTCCAAATGCCTTGCAATATCTCCTTAACGAAAAGAGCTAGAAGGCTGAAAATGCAAATTTAGACTTGTAGGCATTGTGTGAACAAGATAGCGTTGAAAAATCGGCTCTAGCTTATTCCGCCTTAGAGAAAACCGCGTTGACATTTTTTCCAAATGCCTTGCAATAACTCCTTAACGAAAAGAGCTGGAAGGCTGAAAATGCATATTTAGACTTGTAGGCATTGTGTGAACAAGATAGCGTTGAAAAACCGGCTCTAGCTTATTCCGCCTTAGAGAAAACCGCGTTGACATTTTTTCCAAATGCCTTGCAATATCTCCTTAACGAAAAGAGCTAGAAGGCTGAAAATGCATATTTAGACTTGTAGGCATTGTGTGAACAAGATAGCGTTGAAAAATCGGCTCTAGCTTATTCCGCCTTAGAGAAAACCGCGTTGACATTTTTTCCAAATGCCTTGCAATAACTCCTTAACGAAAAGAGCTGGAAGGCTGAAAATGCATATTTAGACTTGTAGGCATTGTGTGAACAAGATAGCGTTGAAAAATCGGCTCTAGCTTATTCCGCCTTAGAGAAAACCGCGTTGACATTTTTTCCAAATGCCTTGCAATAACTCCTTAACGAAAAGAGCTGGAAGGCTGAAAATGCATATTTTGACTTATAGGCATTGTGTGAACAAGATAGCGTTGAAAAATCTGCTCCAGCTTATTCCGCCTTAGAGAAAACCGCGTTGACATTTTTTCCAAATGCCTTGCAATATCTCCTTAACGAAAAGAGCTAGAAGGCTGAAAATGCATATTTAGACTTGTAGGCATTGTGTGAACAAGATAGCGTTGAAAAATCGGCTCTAGCATATTCCGCCTTAGAGAAAACCGCGTTGACATTTTTTCCAAATGCCTTGCAATAACTCCTTAACGAAAAGAGCTAGAAGGCTGAAAATGCAGATTTAGACTTGTAGGCATTGTGTGAACAAGATAGCGTTGAAAAATCGGCTCCAGCTTATTCCGCCTTAGAGAAAACCGCGTTGACATTTTTTCCAAATGCCTTGCAATATCTCCTTAACGAAAAGAGCTAGAAGGCTGAAAATGCAGATTTAGAATTGTAGGCATTGTGTGAACAAGATAGCGTTGAAAAATCTGCTCCAGCTTATTCCGCCTTAGAGAAAACCGCGTTGACATTTTTTCCAAATGCCTTGCAATAACTCCTTAACGAAAAGAGCTGGAAGGCTGAAAATGCATATTTAGACTTGTAGGCATTGTGTGAACAAGATAGCGTTGAAAAATCGGCTCTAGCTTATTCCGCCTTAGAGAAAACCGCGTTGACATTTTTTCCAAATGCCTTGCAATAACTCCTTAACGAAAAGAGCTAGAAGGCTGAAAATGCATATTTAGAATTGTAGGCATTGTGTGAACAAGATAGCGTTGAAAAATCAGCTCCAGCTTATTCCGCCTTAGAGAAAACCGCGTTGACATTTTTTCCAAATGCCTTGCAATATCTCCTTAGCGAAAAGAGCTAGAAGGCTGAAAATGCAAATTTAGACTTGTAGGCATTGTGTGAACAAGATAGCGTTGAAAAATCGGCTCTAGCTTATTCCGCCTTAGAGAAAACCGCGTTGACATTTTTTCCAAATGCCTTGCAATAACTCCTTAACGAAAAGAGCTGGAAGGCTGAAAATGCATATTTAGACTTGTAGGCATTGTGTGAACAAGATAGCGTTGAAAAACCGGCTCTAGCTTATTCCGCCTTAGAGAAAACCGCGTTGACATTTTTTCCAAATGCCTTGCAATATCTCCTTAACGAAAAGAGCTAGAAGGCTGAAAATGCATATTTAGACTTGTAGGCATTGTGTGAACAAGATAGCGTTGAAAAATCGGCTCTAGCTTATTCCGCCTTAGAGAAAACCGCGTTGACATTTTTTCCAAATGCCTTGCAATAACTCCTTAACGAAAAGAGCTGGAAGGCTGAAAATGCATATTTAGACTTGTAGGCATTGTGTGAACAAGATAGCGTTGAAAAATCGGCTCTAGCTTATTCCGCCTTAGAGAAAACCGCGTTGACATTTTTTCCAAATGCCTTGCAATAACTCCTTAACGAAAAGAGCTAGAAGGCTGAAAATGCATATTTAGAATTGTAGGCATTGTGTGAACAAGATAGCGTTGAAAAATCAGCTCCAGCTTATTCCGCCTTAGAGAAAACCGCGTTGACATTTTTTCCAAATGCCTTGCAATATCTCCTTAACGAAAAGAGCTAGAAGGCTGAAAATGCAAATTTAGACTTGTAGGCATTGTGTGAACAAGATAGCGTTGAAAAATCGGCTCTAGCTTATTCCGCCTTAGAGAAAACCGCATTGACATTTTTTCCAAATGCCTTGCAATATCTCCTTAACGAAAAGAGCTAGAAGGCTGAAAATGCATATTTAGACTTGTAGGCATTGTGTGAACAAGATAGCGTTGAAAAATCGGTTCTAGCTTATTCCGCCTTAGAGAAAACCGCGTTGACATTTTTTCCAAATGCCTTGCAATAACTCCTTAACGAAAAGAGCTGGAAGGCTGAAAATGCATATTTAGACTTGTAGGCATTGTGTGAACAAGATAGCGTTGAAAAATCTGCTCCAGCTTATTCCGCCTTAGAGAAAACTGCGTTGACATTTTTTCCAAATGCCTTGCAATATCTCCTTAACGAAAAGAGCTAGAAGGCTGAAAATGCATATTTAGACTTGTAGGCATTGTGTGAACAAGATAGCGTTGAAAAATCGGCTCTAGCTTATTCCGCCTTAGAGAAAACCGCGTTGACATTTTTTCCAAATGCCTTGCAATAACTCCTTAACGAAAAGAGCTGGAAGGCTGAAAATGCATATTTAGACTTGTAGGCATTGTGTGAACAAGATAGCGTTGAAAAATCGGCTCTAGCTTATTCCGCCTTAGAGAAAACCGCGTTGACATTTTTTCCAAATGCCTTGCAATAACTCCTTAACGAAAAGAGCTAGAAGGCTGAAAATGCATATTTAGAATTGTAGGCATTGTGTGAACAAGATAGCGTTGAAAAATCAGCTCCAGCTTATTCCGCCTTAGAGAAAACCGCGTTGACATTTTTTCCAAATGCCTTGCAATATCTCCTTAACGAAAAGAGCTAGAAGGCTGAAAATGCAAATTTAGACTTGTAGGCATTGTGTGAACAAGATAGCGTTGAAAAATCGGCTCTAGCTTATTCCGCCTTAGAGAAAACCGCGTTGACATTTTTTCCAAATGCCTTGCAATAACTCCTTAACGAAAAGAGCTGGAAGGCTGAAAATGCATATTTAGACTTGTAGGCATTGTGTGAACAAGATAGCGTTGAAAAACCGGCTCTAGCTTATTCCGCCTTAGAGAAAACCGCGTTGACATTTTTTCCAAATGCCTTGCAATATCTCCTTAACGAAAAGAGCTAGAAGGCTGAAAATGCATATTTAGACTTGTAGGCATTGTGTGAACAAGATAGCATTGAAAAATCGGCTCTAGCTTATTCCGCCTTAGAGAAAACCGCGTTGACATTTTTTCCAAATGCCTTGCAATAACTCCTTAACGAAAAGAGCTGGAAGGCTGAAAATGCATATTTAGACTTGTAGGCATTGTGTGAACAAGATAGCGTTGAAAAATCAGCTCCAGCTTATTCCGCCTTAGAGAAAACCGCGTTGACATTTTTTCCAAATGCCTTGCAATAACTCCTTAACGAAAAGAGCTAGAAGGCTGAAAATGCATATTTAGAATTGTAGGCATTGTGTGAACAAGATAGCGTTGAAAAATCAGCTCCAGCTTATTCCGCCTTAGAGAAAACCGCGTTGACATTTTTTCCAAATGCCTTGCAATATCTCCTTAACGAAAAGAGCTAGAAGGCTGAAAATGCAAATTTAGACTTGTAGGCATTGTGTGAACAAGATAGCGTTGAAAAATCGGCTCTAGCTTATTCCGCCTTAGAGAAAACCGCGTTGACATTTTTTCCAAATGCCTTGCAATAACTCCTTAACGAAAAGAGCTGGAAGGCTGAAAATGCATATTTAGACTTGTAGGCATTGTGTGAACAAGATAGCGTTGAAAAACCGGCTCTAGCTTATTCCGCCTTAGAGAAAACCGCGTTGACATTTTTTCCAAATGCCTTGCAATATCTCCTTAACGAAAAGAGCTAGAAGGCTGAAAATGCATATTTAGACTTGTAGGCATTGTGTGAACAAGATAGCGTTGAAAAATCGGCTCTAGCTTATTCCGCCTTAGAGAAAACCGCGTTGACATTTTTTCCAAATGCCTTGCAATAACTCCTTAACGAAAAGAGCTGGAAGGCTGAAAATGCATATTTAGACTTGTAGGCATTGTGTGAACAAGATAGCGTTGAAAAATCGGCTCTAGCTTATTCCGCCTTAGAGAAAACCGCGTTGACATTTTTTCCAAATGCCTTGCAATAACTCCTTAACGAAAAGAGCTGGAAGGCTGAAAATGCATATTTTGACTTATAGGCATTGTGTGAACAAGATAGCGTTGAAAAATCTGCTCCAGCTTATTCCGCCTTAGAGAAAACCGCGTTGACATTTTTTCCAAATGCCTTGCAATATCTCCTTAACGAAAAGAGCTAGAAGGCTGAAAATGCATATTTAGACTTGTAGGCATTGTGTGAACAAGATAGCGTTGAAAAATCGGCTCTAGCATATTCCGCCTTAGAGAAAACCGCGTTGACATTTTTTCCAAATGCCTTGCAATAACTCCTTAACGAAAAGAGCTAGAAGGCTGAAAATGCAGATTTAGACTTGTAGGCATTGTGTGAACAAGATAGCGTTGAAAAATCGGCTCCAGCTTATTCCGCCTTAGAGAAAACCGCGTTGACATTTTTTCCAAATGCCTTGCAATATCTCCTTAACGAAAAGAGCTAGAAGGCTGAAAATGCAGATTTAGAATTGTAGGCATTGTGTGAACAAGATAGCGTTGAAAAATCTGCTCCAGCTTATTCCGCCTTAGAGAAAACCGCGTTGACATTTTTTCCAAATGCCTTGCAATAACTCCTTAACGAAAAGAGCTGGAAGGCTGAAAATGCATATTTAGACTTGTAGGCATTGTGTGAACAAGATAGCGTTGAAAAATCGGCTCTAGCTTATTCCGCCTTAGAGAAAACCGCGTTGACATTTTTTCCAAATGCCTTGCAATAACTCCTTAACGAAAAGAGCTAGAAGGCTGAAAATGCATATTTAGAATTGTAGGCATTGTGTGAACAAGATAGCGTTGAAAAATCAGCTCCAGCTTATTCCGCCTTAGAGAAAACCGCGTTGACATTTTTTCCAAATGCCTTGCAATATCTCCTTAGCGAAAAGAGCTAGAAGGCTGAAAATGCAAATTTAGACTTGTAGGCATTGTGTGAACAAGATAGCGTTGAAAAATCGGCTCTAGCTTATTCCGCCTTAGAGAAAACCGCGTTGACATTTTTTCCAAATGCCTTGCAATAACTCCTTAACGAAAAGAGCTGGAAGGCTGAAAATGCATATTTAGACTTGTAGGCATTGTGTGAACAAGATAGCGTTGAAAAACCGGCTCTAGCTTATTCCGCCTTAGAGAAAACCGCGTTGACATTTTTTCCAAATGCCTTGCAATATCTCCTTAACGAAAAGAGCTAGAAGGCTGAAAATGCATATTTAGACTTGTAGGCATTGTGTGAACAAGATAGCGTTGAAAAATCGGCTCTAGCTTATTCCGCCTTAGAGAAAACCGCGTTGACATTTTTTCCAAATGCCTTGCAATAACTCCTTAACGAAAAGAGCTGGAAGGCTGAAAATGCATATTTAGACTTGTAGGCATTGTGTGAACAAGATAGCGTTGAAAAATCGGCTCTAGCTTATTCCGCCTTAGAGAAAACCGCGTTGACATTTTTTCCAAATGCCTTGCAATAACTCCTTAACGAAAAGAGCTAGAAGGCTGAAAATGCATATTTAGAATTGTAGGCATTGTGTGAACAAGATAGCGTTGAAAAATCAGCTCCAGCTTATTCCGCCTTAGAGAAAACCGCGTTGACATTTTTTCCAAATGCCTTGCAATATCTCCTTAACGAAAAGAGCTAGAAGGCTGAAAATGCAAATTTAGACTTGTAGGCATTGTGTGAACAAGATAGCGTTGAAAAATCGGCTCTAGCTTATTCCGCCTTAGAGAAAACCGCATTGACATTTTTTCCAAATGCCTTGCAATATCTCCTTAACGAAAAGAGCTAGAAGGCTGAAAATGCATATTTAGACTTGTAGGCATTGTGTGAACAAGATAGCGTTGAAAAATCGGCTCTAGCTTATTCCGCCTTAGAGAAAACCGCGTTGACATTTTTTCCAAATGCCTTGCAATAACTCCTTAACGAAAAGAGCTGGAAGGCTAAAAATGCATATTTAGACTTGTAGGCATTGTGTGAACAAGATAGCGTTGAAAAATCTGCTCCAGCTTATTCCGCCTTAGAGAAAACTGCGTTGACATTTTTTCCAAATGCCTTGCAATATCTCCTTAACGAAAAGAGCTAGAAGGCTGAAAATGCATATTTAGACTTGTAGGCATTGTGTGAACAAGATAGCGTTGAAAAATCGGCTCTAGCTTATTCCGCCTTAGAGAAAACCGCATTGACATTTTTTCCAAATGCCTTGCAATAACTCCTTAACGAAAAGAGCTGGAAGGCTGAAAATGCATATTTAGACTTGTAGGCATTGTGTGAACAAGATAGCGTTGAAAAATCGGCTCTAGCTTATTCCGCCTTAGAGAAAACCGCGTTGACATTTTTTCCAAATGCCTTGCAATAACTCCTTAACGAAAAGAGCTAGAAGGCTGAAAATGCATATTTAGAATTGTAGGCATTGTGTGAACAAGATAGCGTTGAAAAATCAGCTCCAGCTTATTCCGCCTTAGAGAAAACCGCGTTGACATTTTTTCCAAATGCCTTGCAATATCTCCTTAACGAAAAGAGCTAGAAGGCTGAAAATGCAAATTTAGACTTGTAGGCATTGTGTGAACAAGATAGCGTTGAAAAATCGGCTCTAGCTTATTCCGCCTTAGAGAAAACCGCGTTGACATTTTTTCCAAATGCCTTGCAATAACTCCTTAACGAAAAGAGCTGGAAGGCTGAAAATGCATATTTAGACTTGTAGGCATTGTGTGAACAAGATAGCGTTGAAAAACCGGCTCTAGCTTATTCCGCCTTAGAGAAAACCGCGTTGACATTTTTTCCAAATGCCTTGCAATATCTCCTTAACGAAAAGAGCTAGAAGGCTGAAAATGCATATTTAGACTTGTAGGCATTGTGTGAACAAGATAGCATTGAAAAATCGGCTCTAGCTTATTCCGCCTTAGAGAAAACCGCGTTGACATTTTTTCCAAATGCCTTGCAATAACTCCTTAACGAAAAGAGCTGGAAGGCTGAAAATGCATATTTAGACTTGTAGGCATTGTGTGAACAAGATAGCGTTGAAAAATCGGCTCTAGCTTATTCCGCCTTAGAGAAAACCGCGTTGACATTTTTTCCAAATGCCTTGCAATAACTCCTTAACGAAAAGAGCTAGAAGGCTGAAAATGCATATTTAGAATTGTAGGCATTGTGTGAACAAGATAGCGTTGAAAAATCAGCTCCAGCTTATTCCGCCTTAGAGAAAACCGCGTTGACATTTTTTCCAAATGCCTTGCAATATCTCCTTAACGAAAAGAGCTAGAAGGCTGAAAATGCAAATTTAGACTTGTAGGCATTGTGTGAACAAGATAGCGTTGAAAAATCGGCTCTAGCTTATTCCGCCTTAGAGAAAACCGCGTTGACATTTTTTCCAAATGCCTTGCAATAACTCCTTAACGAAAAGAGCTGGAAGGCTGAAAATGCATATTTAGAATTGTAGGCATTGTGTGAACAAGATAGCGTTGAAAAATCTGCTCCAGCTTATTCCGCCTTAGAGAAAACCGCGTTGACATTTTTTCCAAATGCCTTGCAATAACTCCTTAACGAAAAGAGCTGGAAGGCTGAAAATGCATATTTAGACTTGTAGGCATTGTGTGAACAAGATAGCGTTGAAAAACCGGCTCTAGCTTATTCTGCCTTAGAGAAAACCGCGTTGACATTTTTTCCAAATGCCTTGCAATATCTCCTTAACGAAAAGAGCTAGAAGGCTGAAAATGCATATTTAGACTTGTAGGCATTGTGTGAACAAGATAGCGTTGAAAAATCGGCTCTAGCTTATTCCGCCTTAGAGAAAACCGCGTTGACATTTTTTCCAAATGCCTTGCAATAACTCCTTAACGAAAAGAGCTGGAAGGCTGAAAATGCATATTTAGACTTGTAGGCATTGTGTGAACAAGATAGCGTTGAAAAATCGGCTCTAGCTTATTCCGCCTTAGAGAAAACCGCGTTGACATTTTTTCCAAATGCCTTGCAATAACTCCTTAACGAAAAGAGCTAGAAGGCTGAAAATGCATATTTAGAATTGTAGGCATTGTGTGAACAAGATAGCGTTGAAAAATCAGCTCCAGCTTATTCCGCCTTAGAGAAAACCGCGTTGACATTTTTTCCAAATGCCTTGCAATATCTCCTTAACGAAAAGAGCTAGAAGGCTGAAAATGCAAATTTAGACTTGTAGGCATTGTGTGAACAAGATAGCGTTGAAAAATCGGCTCTAGCTTATTCCGCCTTAGAGAAAACCGCGTTGACATTTTTTCCAAATGCCTTGCAATAACTCCTTAACGAAAAGAGCTGGAAGGCTGAAAATGCATATTTAGACTTGTAGGCATTGTGTGAACAAGATAGCGTTGAAAAACCGGCTCTAGCTTATTCCGCCTTAGAGAAAACCGCGTTGACATTTTTTCCAAATGCCTTGCAATATCTCCTTAACGAAAAGAGCTAGAAGGCTGAAAATGCATATTTAGACTTGTAGGCATTGTGTGAACAAGATAGCGTTGAAAAATCGGCTCTAGCTTATTCCGCCTTAGAGAAAACCGCGTTGACATTTTTTCCAAATGCCTTGCAATAACTCCTTAACGAAAAGAGCTGGAAGGCTGAAAATGCATATTTAGACTTGTAGGCATTGTGTGAACAAGATAGCGTTGAAAAATCGGCTCTAGCTTATTCCGCCTTAGAGAAAACCGCGTTGACATTTTTTCCAAATGCCTTGCAATAACTCCTTAACGAAAAGAGCTGGAAGGCTGAAAATGCATATTTTGACTTGTAGGCATTGTGTGAACAAGATAGCGTTGAAAAATCTGCTCCAGCTTATTCCGCCTTAGAGAAAACCGCGTTGACATTTTTTCCAAATGCCTTGCAATATCTCCTTAACGAAAAGAGCTAGAAGGCTGAAAATGCATATTTAGACTTGTAGGCATTGTGTGAACAAGATAGCGTTGAAAAATCGGCTCTAGCATATTCCGCCTTAGAGAAAACCGCGTTGACATTTTTTCCAAATGCCTTGCAATAACTCCTTAACGAAAAGAGCTAGAAGGCTGAAAATGCAGATTTAGACTTGTAGGCATTGTGTGAACAAGATAGCGTTGAAAAATCGGCTCCAGCTTATTCCGCCTTAGAGAAAACCGCGTTGACATTTTTTCCAAATGCCTTGCAATATCTCCTTAACGAAAAGAGCTAGAAGGCTGAAAATGCAGATTTAGAATTGTAGGCATTGTGTGAACAAGATAGCGTTGAAAAATCTGCTCCAGCTTATTCCGCCTTAGAGAAAACCGCGTTGACATTTTTTCCAAATGCCTTGCAATAACTCCTTAACGAAAAGAGCTGGAAGGCTGAAAATGCATATTTAGACTTGTAGGCATTGTGTGAACAAGATAGCGTTGAAAAATCGGCTCTAGCTTATTCCGCCTTAGAGAAAACCGCGTTGACATTTTTTCCAAATGCCTTGCAATAACTCCTTAACGAAAAGAGCTAGAAGGCTGAAAATGCATATTTAGAATTGTAGGCATTGTGTGAACAAGATAGCGTTGAAAAATCTGCTCCAGCTTATTCCGCCTTAGAGAAAACCGCGTTGACATTTTTTCCAAATGCCTTGCAATATCTCCTTAACGAAAAGAGCTAGAAGGCTGAAAATGCAAATTTAGACTTGTAGGCATTGTGTGAACAAGATAGCGTTGAAAAATCGGCTCTAGCTTATTCCGCCTTAGAGAAAACCGCATTGACATTTTTTCCAAATGCCTTGCAATATCTCCTTAACGAAAAGAGCTAGAAGGCTGAAAATGCATATTTAGACTTGTAGGCATTGTGTGAACAAGATAGCGTTGAAAAATCGGCTCTAGCTTATTCCGCCTTAGAGAAAACCGCGTTGACATTTTTTCCAAATGCCTTGCAATAACTCCTTAACAAAAAGAGCTGGAAGGCTGAAAATGCATATTTAGACTTGTAGGCATTGTGTGAACAAGATAGCGTTGAAAAATCTGCTCCAGCTTATTCCGCCTTAGAGAAAACTGCGTTGACATTGTTTCCAAATGCCTTGCAATATCTCCTTAACGAAAAGAGCTAGAAGGCTGAAAATGCATATTTAGACTTGTAGGCATTGTGTGAACAAGATAGCGTTGAAAAATCGGCTCTAGCTTATTCCGCCTTAGAGAAAACCGCGTTGACATTTTTTCCAAATGCCTTGCAATAACTCCTTAACGAAAAGAGCTGGAAGGCTGAAAATGCATATTTAGACTTGTAGGCATTGTGTGAACAAGATAGCGTTGAAAAACCGGCTCTAGCTTATTCCGCCTTAGAGAAAACCGCGTTGACATTTTTTCCAAATGCCTTGCAATATCTCCTTAACGAAAAGAGCTAGAAGGCTGAAAATGCATATTTAGACTTGTAGGCATTGTGTGAACAAGATAGCGTTGAAAAATCGGCTCTAGCTTATTCCGCCTTAGAGAAAACCGCGTTGACATTTTTTCCAAATGCCTTGCAATAACTCCTTAACGAAAAGAGCTGGAAGGCTGAAAATGCATATTTAGACTTGTAGGCATTGTGTGAACAAGATAGCGTTGAAAAATCGGCTCTAGCTTATTCCGCCTTAGAGAAAACCGCGTTGACATTTTTTCCAAATGCCTTGCAATAACTCCTTAACGAAAAGAGCTAGAAGGCTGAAAATGCATATTTAGAATTGTAGGCATTGTGTGAACAAGATAGCGTTGAAAAATCAGCTCCAGCTTATTCCGCCTTAGAGAAAACCGCGTTGACATTTTTTCCAAATGCCTTGCAATATCTCCTTAACGAAAAGAGCTAGAAGGCTGAAAATGCAAATTTAGACTTGTAGGCATTGTGTGAACAAGATAGCGTTGAAAAATCGGCTCTAGCTTATTCCGCCTTAGAGAAAACCGCGTTGACATTTTTTCCAAATGCCTTGCAATAACTCCTTAACGAAAAGAGCTGGAAGGCTGAAAATGCATATTTAGACTTGTAGGCATTGTGTGAACAAGATAGCGTTGAAAAACCGGCTCTAGCTTATTCCGCCTTAGAGAAAACCGCGTTGACATTTTTTCCAAATGCCTTGCAATATCTCCTTAACGAAAAGAGCTAGAAGGCTGAAAATGCATATTTAGACTTGTAGGCATTGTGTGAACAAGATAGCGTTGAAAAATCGGCTCTAGCTTATTCCGCCTTAGAGAAAACCGCGTTGACATTTTTTCCAAATGCCTTGCAATAACTCCTTAACGAAAAGAGCTGGAAGGCTGAAAATGCATATTTAGACTTGTAGGCATTGTGTGAACAAGATAGCGTTGAAAAATCGGCTCTAGCTTATTCCGCCTTAGAGAAAACCGCGTTGACATTTTTTCCAAATGCCTTGCAATAACTCCTTAACGAAAAGAGCTGGAAGGCTGAAAATGCATATTTTGACTTGTAGGCATTGTGTGAACAAGATAGCGTTGAAAAATCTGCTCCAGCTTATTCCGCCTTAGAGAAAACCGCGTTGACATTTTTTCCAAATGCCTTGCAATATCTCCTTAACGAAAAGAGCTAGAAGGCTGAAAATACATATTTAGACTTGTAGGCATTGTGTGAACAAGATAGCGTTGAAAAATCGGCTCTAGCTTATTCCGCCTTAGAGAAAACCGCGTTGACATTTTTTCCAAATGCCTTGCAATATCTCCTTAACGAAAAGAGCTAGAAGGCTGAAAATGCATATTTAGACTTGTAGGCATTGTGTGAACAAGATAGCGTTGAAAAATCGGCTCTAGCTTATTCCGCCTTAGAGAAAACCGCGTTGACATTTTTTCCAAATGCCTTGCAATAACTCCTTAACGAAAAGAGCTGGAAGGCTGAAAATGCATATTTAGACTTGTAGGCATTGTGTGAACAAGATAGCGTTGAAAAATCGGCTCTAGCTTATTCCGCCTTAGAGAAAACCGCGTTGACATTTTTTCCAAATGCCTTGCAATAACTCCTTAACGAAAAGAGCTAGAAGGCTGAAAATGCAGATTTAGAATTGTAGGCATTGTGTGAACAAGATAGCGTTGAAAAATCGGCTCTAGCTTATTCCGCCTTAGAGAAAACCGCGTTGACATTTTTTCCAAATGCCTTGCAATAACTCCTTAACGAAAAGAGCTAGAAGGCTGAAAATGCATATTTAGAATTGTAGGCATTGTGTGAACAAGATAGCGTTGAAAAATCTGCTCCAGCTTATTCCGCCTTAGAGAAAACCGCGTTGACATTTTTTCCAAATGCCTTGCAATAACTCCTTAACGAAAAGAGCTGGAAGGCTGAAAATGCATATTTAGACTTGTAGGCATTGTGTGAACAAGATAGCGTTGAAAAACCGGCTCTAGCTTATTCCGCCTTAGAGAAAACCGCGTTGACATTTTTTCCAAATGCCTTGCAATATCTCCTTAACGAAAAGAGCTAGAAGGCTGAAAATGCATATTTAGACTTGTAGGCATTGTGTGAACAAGATAGCGTTGAAAAATCGGCTCTAGCTTATTCCGCCTTAGAGAAAACCGCGTTGACATTTTTTCCAAATGCCTTGCAATAACTCCTTAACGAAAAGAGCTGGAAGGCTGAAAATGCATATTTAGACTTGTAGGCATTGTGTGAACAAGATAGCGTTGAAAAATCGGCTCTAGCTTATTCCGCCTTAGAGAAAACCGCGTTGACATTTTTTCCAAATGCCTTGCAATAACTCCTTAACGAAAAGAGCTGGAAGGCTGAAAATGCATATTTTGACTTGTAGGCATTGTGTGAACAAGATAGCGTTGAAAAATCTGCTCCAGCTTATTCCGCCTTAGAGAAAACCGCGTTGACATTTTTTCCAAATGCCTTGCAATATCTCCTTAACGAAAAGAGCTAGAAGGCTGAAAATGCATATTTAGACTTGTAGGCATTGTGTGAACAAGATAGCGTTGAAAAATCGTCTCTAGCTTATTCCGCCTTAGAGAAAACCGCGTTGACATTTTTTCCAAATGCCTTGCAATAACTCCTTAACGAAAAGAGCTGGAAGGCTGAAAATGCATATTTAGACTTGTAGGCATTGTGTGAACAAGATAGCGTTGAAAAATCGGCTCTAGCTTATTCCGCCTTAGAGAAAACCGCGTTGACATTTTTTCCAAATGCCTTGCAATAACTCCTTAACGAAAAGAGCTAGAAGGCTGAAAATGCAGATTTAGAATTGTAGGCATTGTGTGAACAAGATAGCGTTGAAAAATCGGCTCTAGCTTATTCCGCCTTAGAGAAAACCGCGTTGACATTTTTTCCAAATGCCTTGCAATAACTCCTTAACGAAAAGAGCTAGAAGGCTGAAAATGCATATTTAGAATTGTAGGCATTGTGTGAACAAGATAGCGTTGAAAAATCTGCTCCAGCTTATTCCGCCTTAGAGAAAACCGCGTTGACATTTTTTCCAAATGCCTTGCAATATCTCCTTAACGAAAAGAGCTAGAAGGCTGAAAATGCAAATTTAGACTTGTAGGCATTGTGTGAACAAGATAGCGTTGAAAAATCGGCTCTAGCTTATTCCGCCTTAGAGAAAACCGCATTGACATTTTTTCCAAATGCCTTGCAATATCTCCTTAACGAAAAGAGCTAGAAGGCTGAAAATGCATATTTAGACTTGTAGGCATTGTGTGAACAAGATAGCGTTGAAAAATCGGCTCTAGCTTATTCCGCCTTAGAGAAAACCGCGTTGACATTTTTTCCAAATGCCTTGCAATAACTCCTTAACGAAAAGAGCTGGAAGGCTGAAAATGCATATTTAGACTTGTAGGCATTGTGTGAACAAGATAGCGTTGAAAAATCTGCTCCAGCTTATTCCGCCTTAGAGAAAACCGCGTTGACATTTTTTCCAAATGCCTTGCAATATCTCCTTAACGAAAAGAGCTAGAAGGCTGAAAATGCATATTTAGACTTGTAGGCATTGTGTGAACAAGATAGCGTTGAAAAATCTGCTCCAGCTTATTCCGCCTTAGAGAAAACCGCGTTGACATTTTTTCCAAATGCTTTGCAATATCTCCTTAACGAAAAGAGCTAGAAGGCTGAAAATGCATATTTAGACTTGTAGGCATTGTGTGAACAAGATAGCGTTGAAAAATCGGCTCTAGCTTATTCCGCCTTAGAGAAAACCGCGTTGACATTTTTTCCAAATACCTTGCAATAACTCCTTAACGAAAAGAGCTGGAAGGCTGAAAATGCATATTTAGACTTGTAGGCATTGTGTGAACAAGATAGCGTTGAAAAATCGGCTCTAGCTTATTCCGCCTTAGAGAAAACCGCGTTGACATTTTTTCCAAATGCCTTGCAATAACTCCTTAACGAAAAGAGCTAGAAGGCTGAAAATGCATATTTGGAATTGTAGGCATTGTGTGAACAAGATAGTGTTGAAAAATCTGCTCCAGCTTATTCCGCCTTAGAGAAAACCGCGTTGACATTTTTTCCAAATGCCTTGCAATATCTCCTTAAGGAAAAGAGCTAGAAGGCTGAAAATGCATATTTAGACTTGTAGGCATTGTGTGAATAAGATAGCGTTGAAAAATCTGCTCCAGCTTATTCCGCCTTAGAGAAAACCGCGTTGACATTTTTTCCAAATGCCTTGCAATATCTCCTTAACGAAAAGAGCTAGAAGGCTGAAAATGCATATTTAGACTTGTAAGCATTGTGTGAACAAAATAGCGTTGAAAAATCGGCTCTAGCTCATTCCGCCTTAGAGAAAACCGCGTTGACATTTTTTCCAAATGCCTTGCAATAACTCCTTAACGAAAAGAGTTGGAAGGCTGAAAATGCATATTTAGACTTGTAGGCATTGTGTGAACAAGATAGCGTTGAAAAATCGGCTCTAGCTTATTCCGCCTTAGAGAAAACCGCGTTGACATTTTTTCCAAATGCCTTGCAATAACTCCTTAACGAAAAGAGCTAGAAGGCTGAAAATGCAGATTTAGAATTGTAGGCATTGTGTGAACAAGATAGCGTTGAAAAATCTGCTCCAGCTTATTCCGCCTTAGAGAAAACCGCGTTGACATTTTTTCAAATTCCTTGCAATATCTCCTTAACGAAAAGAGCTAGAAGGCTGAAAATGCATATTTAGACTTGTAGGCATTGTGTGAACAAGATAGCGTTGAAAAATCGGCTCTAGCTTATTCCGCCTTAGAGAAAACCGCGTTGACATTTTTTCCAAATGCCTTGCAATAACTCCTTAACGAAAAGAGCTAGAAGGCTGAAAATGCATATTTAGACTTGTAGGCATTGTGTGAACAAGATAGCGTTGAAAAATCTGCTCCAGCTTATTCCGCCTTAGAGAAAACCGCGTTGACATTTTTTCCAAATGCTTTGCAATATCTCCTTAACGAAAAGAGCTAGAAGGCTGAAAATGCATATTTAGACTTGTAGGCATTGTGTGAACAAGATAGCGTTGAAAAAT
Organism: Crinia signifera; assembly: GCF_055691185.1. Lineage (NCBI taxonomy): Eukaryota > Metazoa > Chordata > Amphibia > Anura > Myobatrachidae > Crinia > Crinia signifera. The sequence goes on along the minus strand of NC_139224.1, from coordinate 79,167,438 downwards.
CGGCTCTAGCTTATTCCGCCTTAGAGAAAACCGCGTTGACATTTTTTCCAAATACCTTGCAATAACTCCTTAACGAAAAGAGCTGGAAGGCTGAAAATGCATATTTAGACTTGTAGGCATTGTGTGAACAAGATAGCGTTGAAAAATCGGCTCTAGCTTATTCCGCCTTAGAGAAAACCGCGTTGACATTTTTTCCAAATGCCTTGCAATAACTCCTTAACGAAAAGAGCTAGAAGGCTGAAAATGCATATTTGGAATTGTAGGCATTGTGTGAACAAGATAGTGTTGAAAAATCTGCTCCAGCTTATTCCGCCTTAGAGAAAACCGCGTTGACATTTTTTCCAAATGCCTTGCAATATCTCCTTAAGGAAAAGAGCTAGAAGGCTGAAAATGCATATTTAGACTTGTAGGCATTGTGTGAATAAGATAGCGTTGAAAAATCTGCTCCAGCTTATTCCGCCTTAGAGAAAACCGCGTTGACATTTTTTCCAAATGCCTTGCAATATCTCCTTAACGAAAAGAGCTAGAAGGCTGAAAATGCATATTTAGACTTGTAAGCATTGTGTGAACAAAATAGCGTTGAAAAATCGGCTCTAGCTCATTCCGCCTTAGAGAAAACCGCGTTGACATTTTTTCCAAATGCCTTGCAATAACTCCTTAACGAAAAGAGTTGGAAGGCTGAAAATGCATATTTAGACTTGTAGGCATTGTGTGAACAAGATAGCGTTGAAAAATCGGCTCTAGCTTATTCCGCCTTAGAGAAAACCGCGTTGACATTTTTTCCAAATGCCTTGCAATAACTCCTTAACGAAAAGAGCTAGAAGGCTGAAAATGCAGATTTAGAATTGTAGGCATTGTGTGAACAAGATAGCGTTGAAAAATCTGCTCCAGCTTATTCCGCCTTAGAGAAAACCGCGTTGACATTTTTTCAAATTCCTTGCAATATCTCCTTAACGAAAAGAGCTAGAAGGCTGAAAATGCATATTTAGACTTGTAGGCATTGTGTGAACAAGATAGCGTTGAAAAATCGGCTCTAGCTTATTCCGCCTTAGAGAAAACCGCGTTGACATTTTTTCCAAATGCCTTGCAATAACTCCTTAACGAAAAGAGCTGGAAGGCTGAAAATGCATATTTAGACTTGTAGGCATTGTGTGAACAAGATAGCGTTGAAAAATCGGCTCTAGCTTATTCCGCCTTAGAGAAAACCGCGTTGACATTTTTTCCAAATGCCTTGCAATAACTCCTTAACGAAAAGAGCTAGAAGGCTGAAAATGCAGATTTAGAATTGTAGGCATTGTGTGAACAAGATAGCGTTGAAAAATCGGCTCTAGCTTATTCCGCCTTAGAGAAAACCGCGTTGACATTTTTTCCAAATGCCTTGCAATAACTCCTTAACGAAAAGAGCTAGAAGGCTGAAAATGCATATTTAGAATTGTAGGCATTGTGTGAACAAGATAGCGTTGAAAAATCTGCTCCAGCTTATTCCGCCTTAGAGAAAACCGCGTTGACATTTTTTCCAAATGCCTTGCAATAACTCCTTAACGAAAAGAGCTGGAAGGCTGAAAATGCATATTTAGACTTGTAGGCATTGTGTGAACAAGATAGCGTTGAAAAACCGGCTCTAGCTTATTCCGCCTTAGAGAAAACCGCGTTGACATTTTTTCCAAATGCCTTGCAATATCTCCTTAACGAAAAGAGCTAGAAGGCTGAAAATGCATATTTAGACTTGTAGGCATTGTGTGAACAAGATAGCGTTGAAAAATCGGCTCTAGCTTATTCCGCCTTAGAGAAAACCGCGTTGACATTTTTTCCAAATGCCTTGCAATAACTCCTTAACGAAAAGAGCTGGAAGGCTGAAAATGCATATTTAGACTTGTAGGCATTGTGTGAACAAGATAGCGTTGAAAAATCGGCTCTAGCTTATTCCGCCTTAGAGAAAACCGCGTTGACATTTTTTCCAAATGCCTTGCAATAACTCCTTAACGAAAAGAGCTGGAAGGCTGAAAATGCATATTTTGACTTGTAGGCATTGTGTGAACAAGATAGCGTTGAAAAATCTGCTCCAGCTTATTCCGCCTTAGAGAAAACCGCGTTGACATTTTTTCCAAATGCCTTGCAATATCTCCTTAACGAAAAGAGCTAGAAGGCTGAAAATGCATATTTAGACTTGTAGGCATTGTGTGAACAAGATAGCGTTGAAAAATCGGCTCTAGCTTATTCCGCCTTAGAGAAAACCGCGTTGACATTTTTTCCAAATGCCTTGCAATAACTCCTTAACGAAAAGAGCTGGAAGGCTGAAAATGCATATTTAGACTTGTAGGCATTGTGTGAACAAGATAGCGTTGAAAAATCGGCTCTAGCTTATTCCGCCTTAGAGAAAACCGCGTTGACATTTTTTCCAAATGCCTTGCAATAACTCCTTAACGAAAAGAGCTAGAAGGCTGAAAATGCAGATTTAGAATTGTAGGCATTGTGTGAACAAGATAGCGTTGAAAAATCGGCTCTAGCTTATTCCGCCTTAGAGAAAACCGCGTTGACATTTTTTCCAAATGCCTTGCAATAACTCCTTAACGAAAAGAGCTAGAAGGCTGAAAATGCATATTTAGAATTGTAGGCATTGTGTGAACAAGATAGCGTTGAAAAATCTGCTCCAGCTTATTCCGCCTTAGAGAAAACCGCGTTGACATTTTTTCCAAATGCCTTGCAATATCTCCTTAACGAAAAGAGCTAGAAGGCTGAAAATGCAAATTTAGACTTGTAGGCATTGTGTGAACAAGATAGCGTTGAAAAATCGGCTCTAGCTTATTCCGCCTTAGAGAAAACCGCATTGACATTTTTTCCAAATGCCTTGCAATATCTCCTTAACGAAAAGAGCTAGAAGGCTGAAAATGCATATTTAGACTTGTAGGCATTGTGTGAACAAGATAGCGTTGAAAAATCGGCTCTAGCTTATTCCGCCTTAGAGAAAACCGCGTTGACATTTTTTCCAAATGCCTTGCAATAACTCCTTAACGAAAAGAGCTGGAAGGCTGAAAATGCATATTTAGACTTGTAGGCATTGTGTGAACAAGATAGCGTTGAAAAATCTGCTCCAGCTTATTCCGCCTTAGAGAAAACCGCGTTGACATTTTTTCCAAATGCCTTGCAATATCTCCTTAACGAAAAGAGCTAGAAGGCTGAAAATGCATATTTAGACTTGTAGGCATTGTGTGAACAAGATAGCGTTGAAAAATCGGCTCTAGCTTATTCCGCCTTAGAGAAAACCGCGTTGACATTTTTTCCAAATGCCTTGCAATAACTCCTTAACGAAAAGAGCTAGAAGGCTGAAAATGCATATTTAGACTTGTAGGCATTGTGTGAACAAGATAGCGTTGAAAAATCTGCTCCAGCTTATTCCGCCTTAGAGAAAACCGCGTTGACATTTTTTCCAAATGCTTTGCAATATCTCCTTAACGAAAAGAGCTAGAAGGCTGAAAATGCATATTTAGACTTGTAGGCATTGTGTGAACAAGATAGCGTTGAAAAATCGGCTCTAGCTTATTCCGCCTTAGAGAAAACCGCGTTGACATTTTTTCCAAATACCTTGCAATAACTCCTTAACGAAAAGAGCTGGAAGGCTGAAAATGCATATTTAGACTTGTAGGCATTGTGTGAACAAGATAGCGTTGAAAAATCGGCTCTAGCTTATTCCGCCTTAGAGAAAACCGCGTTGACATTTTTTCCAAATGCCTTGCAATAACTCCTTAACGAAAAGAGCTAGAAGGCTGAAAATGCATATTTGGAATTGTAGGCATTGTGTGAACAAGATAGTGTTGAAAAATCTGCTCCAGCTTATTCCGCCTTAGAGAAAACCGCGTTGACATTTTTTCCAAATGCCTTGCAATATCTCCTTAAGGAAAAGAGCTAGAAGGCTGAAAATGCATATTTAGACTTGTAGGCATTGTGTGAATAAGATAGCGTTGAAAAATCTGCTCCAGCTTATTCCGCCTTAGAGAAAACCGCGTTGACATTTTTTCCAAATGCCTTGCAATATCTCCTTAACGAAAAGAGCTAGAAGGCTGAAAATGCATATTTAGACTTGTAAGCATTGTGTGAACAAAATAGCGTTGAAAAATCGGCTCTAGCTCATTCCGCCTTAGAGAAAACCGCGTTGACATTTTTTCCAAATGCCTTGCAATAACTCCTTAACGAAAAGAGTTGGAAGGCTGAAAATGCATATTTAGACTTGTAGGCATTGTGTGAACAAGATAGCGTTGAAAAATCGGCTCTAGCTTATTCCGCCTTAGAGAAAACCGCGTTGACATTTTTTCCAAATGCCTTGCAATAACTCCTTAACGAAAAGAGCTAGAAGGCTGAAAATGCAGATTTAGAATTGTAGGCATTGTGTGAACAAGATAGCGTTGAAAAATCTGCTCCAGCTTATTCCGCCTTAGAGAAAACCGCGTTGACATTTTTTCAAATTCCTTGCAATATCTCCTTAACGAAAAGAGCTAGAAGGCTGAAAATGCATATTTAGACTTGTAGGCATTGTGTGAACAAGATACCGTTGAAAAATCGGCTCTAGCTTATTCCGCCTTAGAGAAAACCGCGTTGACATTTTTTCCAAATGCCTTGCAATATCTCCTTAACGAAAAGAGCTAGAAGGCTGAAAATGCAGATTTAGACTTGTAGGCATTGTGTGAACAAGATAGCGTTGAAAAATCTGCTCCAGCTTATTCCGCCTTAGAGAAAACCGCGTTGACATTTTTTCCAAATGCCTTGCAATAACTCCTCAACGAAAAGAGCTAGAAGGCTAAAAATTGCAGATTTAGACTTGTAGGCATTGTGTGAACAAGGTACCGTTAAAAAAAATCGGCTCTAGCTCATTCCGCTTTGGAGAAAACCGTGTTGACATTTTTTCCAAATGCCTTGCAATATCTCCTCAGCGAAAAGAGCTAACAGGCTGAAAATGCAGATTTAGACTTGTAGGCATTGTGTGAACAAGATAGCGTTGAAAAATCGGCTCCAGCTCATTCCACCTTGGAGAAAACCGCGTTGACATTTTTTCCAAATGCCTTGCAATAACTCCTCAACGAAAAGAGCTAGAAGGCTAAAAATTGCAGATTTAGACTTGTAGGCATTGTGTGAACAAGATACCGTTGCAAAATCGGCGCTAGCTCATTCCGCTTTGGAGAAAACCGCATTGACATTTTTTCCAAATGCCTTGCAATATCTCCTCAGCGAAAAGAGTAGAAGGCTGAAAATGCAGATTTAGACTTGTAGGCATTGTGTGAACAAGATACCGTTGAAAAATCGGCTCTAGCTCATTCCGCTTTGGAGAAAACCGCGTTGACATTTTTCCAAATGCCTTGCAATATCTCCTCAGCAAAAAGAGCTAGAAGGCTGAAAATGCAGATTTAGACTTTTAGGCATTGTGTGAACAAGATAGCATTGAAAAATCGGCTCTAGCTCATTCCGCTTTGGAGAAAACCGCGTTGACATTTTTTCCAAATGCCTTGCAATAACTCCTCAACGAAAAGAGCTAGAAGGCAAAAAATTGCAGATTTAGACTTGTAGGCATTTTGTGAACAAGATAGCGTTGAAAAATCGGCTCCAGCTCATTCCGCCTTGGAGAAAACCGCATTGACATTTTTTCCAAATGCCTTGCAATAACTCCTTAACGAAAAGAGCTAGAAGGCTGAAAATGCATATTTAGAATTGTAGGCATTGTGTGAACAAGATAGCGTTGAAAAATCTGCTCCAGCTTATTCCGCCTTAGAGAAAACCGCGTTGACATTTTTTCCAAATGCCTTGCAATATCTCCTTAACGAAAAGAGCTAGAAGGCTGAAAATGCAAATTTAGACTTGTAGGCATTGTGTGAACAAGATAGCGTTGAAAAATCGGCTCTAGCTTATTCCGCCTTAGAGAAAACCGCATTGACATTTTTTCCAAATGCCTTGCAATATCTCCTTAACGAAAAGAGCTAGAAGGCTGAAAATGCATATTTAGACTTATAGGCATTGTGTGAACAAGATAGCGTTGAAAAATCGGCTCTAGCTTATTCCGCCTTAGAGAAAACCGCGTTGACATTTTTTCCAAATGCCTTGCAATAACTCCTTAACGAAAAGAGCTGGAAGGCTGAAAATGCAAATTTAGACTTGTAGGCATTGTGTGAACAAGATAGCGTTGAAAAATCTGCTCCAGCTTATTCCGCCTTAGAGAAAACCGCGTTGACATTTTTTCCAAATGCCTTGCAATATCTCCTTAACGAAAAGAGCTAGAAGGCTGAAAATGCATATTTAGACTTGTAGGCATTGTGTGAACAAGATAGCGTTGAAAAATCGGCTCTAGCTTATTCCGCCTTAGAGAAAACCGCGTTGACATTTTTTCCAAATGCCTTGCAATAACTCCTTAACGAAAAGAGCTAGAAGGCTGAAAATGCATATTTAGACTTGTAGGCATTGTGTGAACAAGATAGCGTTGAAAAATCTGCTCCAGCTTATTCCGCCTTAGAGAAAACCGCGTTGACATTTTTTCCAAATGCTTTGCAATATCTCCTTAACGAAAAGAGCTAGAAGGCTGAAAATGCATATTTAGACTTGTAGGCATTGTGTGAACAAGATAGCGTTGAAAAATCGGCTCTAGCTTATTCCGCCTTAGAGAAAACCGCGTTGACATTTTTTCCAAATACCTTGCAATAACTCCTTAACGAAAAGAGCTGGAAGGCTGAAAATGCATATTTAGACTTGTAGGCATTGTGTGAACAAGATAGCGTTGAAAAATCGGCTCTAGCTTATTCCGCCTTAGAGAAAACCGCGTTGACATTTTTTCCAAATGCCTTGCAATAACTCCTTAACGAAAAGAGCTAGAAGGCTGAAAATGCATATTTGGAATTGTAGGCATTGTGTGAACAAGATAGTGTTGAAAAATCTGCTCCAGCTTATTCCGCCTTAGAGAAAACCGCGTTGACATTTTTTCCAAATGCCTTGCAATATCTCCTTAAGGAAAAGAGCTAGAAGGCTGAAAATGCATATTTAGACTTGTAGGCATTGTGTGAATAAGATAGCGTTGAAAAATCTGCTCCAGCTTATTCCGCCTTAGAGAAAACCGCGTTGACATTTTTTCCAAATGCCTTGCAATATCTCCTTAACGAAAAGAGCTAGAAGGCTGAAAATGCATATTTAGACTTGTAAGCATTGTGTGAACAAAATAGCGTTGAAAAATCGGCTCTAGCTCATTCCGCCTTAGAGAAAACCGCGTTGACATTTTTTCCAAATGCCTTGCAATAACTCCTTAACGAAAAGAGTTGGAAGGCTGAAAATGCATATTTAGACTTGTAGGCATTGTGTGAACAAGATAGCGTTGAAAAATCGGCTCTAGCTTATTCCGCCTTAGAGAAAACCGCGTTGACATTTTTTCCAAATGCCTTGCAATAACTCCTTAACGAAAAGAGCTAGAAGGCTGAAAATGCAGATTTAGAATTGTAGGCATTGTGTGAACAAGATAGCGTTGAAAAATCTGCTCCAGCTTATTCCGCCTTAGAGAAAACCGCGTTGACATTTTTTCAAATTCCTTGCAATATCTCCTTAACGAAAAGAGCTAGAAGGCTGAAAATGCATATTTAGACTTGTAGGCATTGTGTGAACAAGATACCGTTGAAAAATCGGCTCTAGCTTATTCCGCCTTAGAGAAAACCGCGTTGACATTTTTTCCAAATGCCTTGCAATATCTCCTTAACGAAAAGAGCTAGAAGGCTGAAAATGCAGATTTAGACTTGTAGGCATTGTGTGAACAAGATAGCGTTGAAAAATCTGCTCCAGCTTATTCCGCCTTAGAGAAAACCGCGTTGACATTTTTTCCAAATGCCTTGCAATAACTCCTCAACGAAAAGAGCTAGAAGGCTAAAAATTGCAGATTTAGACTTGTAGGCATTGTGTGAACAAGGTACCGTTAAAAAAAATCGGCTCTAGCTCATTCCGCTTTGGAGAAAACCGTGTTGACATTTTTTCCAAATGCCTTGCAATATCTCCTCAGCGAAAAGAGCTAACAGGCTGAAAATGCAGATTTAGACTTGTAGGCATTGTGTGAACAAGATAGCGTTGAAAAATCGGCTCCAGCTCATTCCACCTTGGAGAAAACCGCGTTGACATTTTTTCCAAATGCCTTGCAATAACTCCTCAACGAAAAGAGCTAGAAGGCGAAAAATTGCAGATTTAGACTTGTAGGCATTGTGTGAACAAGATACCGTTGCAAAATCGGCGCTAGCTCATTCCGCTTTGGAGAAAACCGCATTGACATTTTTTCCAAATGCCTTGCAATATCTCCTCAGCGAAAAGAGTAGAAGGCTGAAAATGCAGATTTAGACTTGTAGGCATTGTGTGAACAAGATACCGTTGAAAAATCGGCTCTAGCTCATTCCGCTTTGGAGAAAACCGCGTTGACATTTTTCCAAATGCCTTGCAATATCTCCTCAGCAAAAAGAGCTAGAAGGCTGAAAATGCAGATTTAGACTTTTAGGCATTGTGTGAACAAGATAGCATTGAAAAATCGGCTCTAGCTCATTCCGCTTTGGAGAAAACCGCGTTGACATTTTTTCCAAATGCCTTGCAATAACTCCTCAACGAAAAGAGCTAGAAGGCAAAAAATTGCAGATTTAGACTTGTAGGCATTTTGTGAACAAGATAGCGTTGAAAAATCGGCTCCAGCTCATTCCGCCTTGGAGAAAACCGCATTGACATTTTTTCCAAATGCCTTGCAATAACTCCTCAACGAAAAGAGCTAGAAGGCTAAAAATTGCAGATTTAGACTTGTAGGCATTTTGTGAACAAGATAGCGTTGAAAAATCGGCTCCAGCTCATTCCGCCTTGGAGAAAACCACGTTGACATTTTTTCAAAATGCCTTGCAATAACTCCTCAGCGAAAAGAGCTAACAGGCTGAAAATGCAGATTTAGACTTGTAGGCATTGTGTGAACAAGATAGCGTTGAAAAATCGGCTCTAGCTTATTCCGCCTTAGAGAAAACCGCGTTGACATTTTTTCCAAATGCCTTGCAATAACTCCTTAACGAAAAGAGCTGGAAGGCTGAAAATGCATATTTAGACTTGTAGGCATTGTGTGAACAAGATAGCGTTGAAAAATCTGCTCCAGCTTATTCCGCCTTAGAGAAAACCGCGTTGACATTTTTTCCAAATGCCTTGCAATATCTCCTTAACGAAAAGAGCTAGAAGGCTGAAAATGCATATTTAGACTTGTAGGCATTGTGTGAACAAGATAGCGTTGAAAAATCGGCTCCAGCTCATTCCGCCTTGGAGAAAACCGCGTTGACATTTTTTCCAAATGCCTTGCAATATCTCCTCAGCGAAAAGAGTAGAAGGCTGAAAATGCAGATTTAGACTTGTAGGCATTGTGTGAACAAGATACCGTTGAAAAATCGGCTCTAGCTCATTCCGCTTTGGAGAAAACCGCGTTGACATTTTTCCAAATGCCTTGCAATATCTCCTCAGCAAAAAGAGCTAGAAGGCTGAAAATGCAGATTTAGACTTTTAGGCATTGTGTGAACAAGATAGCGTTGAAAAATCGGCTCTAGCTCATTCCGCTTTGGAGAAAACTGAGTTGACATTTTTTCCAAATGCCTTGCAATAACTCCTCAACGAAAAGAGCTAGAAGGCTAAAAATTGCAGATTTAGACTTGTAGGCATTGTGTGAACAAGATACCGTTGAAAAATCGGCTCTAGCTCATTCCGCTTTGGAGAAAACCGCGTTGACATTTTTTCCAAATGCCTTGCAATATCTCCTCAGCGAAAAGAGCTAACAGGCTGAAAATGCAGATTTAGACTTGTAGGCATTGTGTGAACAAGATAGCGTTGAAAAATCGGCTCTAGCTCATTCCGCTTTGGAGAAAACCGCATTGACATTTTTTCCAAATGCCTTGCAATAACTCCTCAACGAAAAGAGCTAGAAGGCTAGAAATTGCAGATTTAGACTTGTAGGCATTGTGTGAACAAGATACCGTTGCAAAATCGGCGCTAGCTCATTCAGCTTTGGAGAAAACCGCATTGACATTTTTTCCAAATGCCTTGCAATATCTCCTCAGCGAAAAGAGTAGAAGGCTGAAAATGCAGATTTAGACTTGTAGGCATTGTGTGAACAAGATACCGTTGAAAAATCGGCTCTAGCTCATTCCGCTTTGGAGAAAACCGCGTTGACATTTTTCCAAATGCCTTGCAATATCTCCTCAGCAAAAAGAGCTAGAAGGCTGAAAATGCAGATTTAGACTTTTAGGCATTGTGTGAACAAGATAGCATTGAAAAATCGGCTCTAGCTCATTCCGATTTGGAGAAAACCGCGTTGACATTTTTTCCAAATGCCTTGCAATAACTCCTCAAAGAAAAGAGCTAGAAGGCAAAAAATTGCAGATTTAGACTTGTAGGCATTTTGTGAACAAGATAGCGTTGAAAAATCGGCTCCAGCTCATTCCGCCTTGGAGAAAACCGCATTGACATTTTTTCCAAATGCCTTGCAATAACTCCTCAACGAAAAGAGCTAGAAGGCTAAAAATTGCAGATTTAGACTTGTAGGCATTTTGTGAACAAGATAGCGTTGAAAAATCGGCTCCAGCTCATTCCGCCTTGGAGAAAACCGCGTTGACATTTTTTCAAAATGCCTTGCAATAACTCCTCAACGAAAAGAGCTGGAAGGCTAAAAATTGCAGATTTAGACTTGTAGGCATTGTGTGAACAAGATACCGTTGAAAAATCGGCTCTAGCTCATTCCGCTTTGGAGAAAACCGCGTTGACATTTTTTCCAAATGCCTTGCAATATCTCCTCAGCGAAAAGAGCTAACAGGCTGAAAATGCAGATTTAGACTTGTAGGCATTGTGTGAACAAGATAGCGTTGAAAAATCGGCTCCAGCTCATTCCGCCTTGGAGAAAACCGCGTTGACATTTTTTCCAAATGCCTTGCAATAACTCCTCAACGAAAAGAGCTAGAAGGCTAAAAATTGCAGATTTAGACTTGTAGGCATTGTGTGAACAAGATACCGTTGCAAAATCGGCGCTAGCTCATTCCGCTTTGGAGAAAACCGCATTGACATTTTTTCCAAATGCCTTGCAATATCTCCTCAGCGAAAAGAGTAGAAGGCTGAAAATGCAGATTTAGACTTGTAGGCATTGTGTGAACAAGATACCGTTGAAAAATCGGCTCTAGCTCATTCCGCTTTGGAGAAAACCGCGTTGACATTTTTCCAAATGCCTTGCAATATCTCCTCAGCAAAAAGAGCTAGAAGGCTGAAAATGCAGATTTAGACTTTTAGGCATTGTGTGAACAAGATAGCATTAAAAAATCGGCTCTAGCTCATTCCGCTTTGGAGAAAACCGCGTTGACATTTTTTCCAAATGCCTTGCAATAACTCCTCAACGAAAAGAGCTAGAAGGCAAAAAATTGCAGATTTAGACTTGTAGGCATTTTGTGAACAAGATAGCGTTGAAAAATCGGCTCCAGCTCATTCCGCCTTGGAGAAAACCACGTTGACATTTTTTCAAAATGCCTTGCAATAACTCCTCAACGAAAAGAGCTAGAAGGCTAAAAATTGCAGATTTAGACTTGTAGGCATTGTGTGAACAAGATACCGTTGAAAAATCGGCTCTAGCTCATTCCGCTTTGGAGAAAACCGCGTTGACATTTTTTCCAAATGCCTTGCAATATCTCCTCAGCGAAAAGAGCTAACAGGCTGAAAATGCAGATTTAGACTTGTAGGCATTGTGTGAACAAGATAGCGTTGAAAAATCGGCTCCAGCTCATTCCGCCTTGGAGAAAACCGCGTTGACATTTTTTCCAAATGCCTTGCAATAACTCCTCAACGAAAAGAGCTAGAAGGCTAAAAATTGCAGATTTAGACTTGTAGGCATTGTGTGAACAAGATACCGTTGCAAAATCGGCGCTAGCTCATTCCGCTTTGGAGAAAACCGCATTGACATTTTTTCCAAATGCCTTGCAATATCTCCTCAGCGAAAAGAGTAGAAGGCTGAAAATGCAGATTTAGACTTGTAGGCATTGTGTGAACAAGATACCGTTGAAAAATCGGCTCTAGCTCATTCCGCTTTGGAGAAAACCGCGTTGACATTTTTCCAAATGCCTTGCAATATCTCCTCAGCAAAAAGAGCTAGAAGGCTGAAAATGCAGATTTAGACTTTTAGGCATTGTGTGAACAAGATAGCGTTGAAAAATCGGCTCTAGCTCATTCCGCTTTGGAGAAAACCGAGTTGACATTTTTTCCAAATGCCTTGCAATAACTCCTCAACGAAAAGAGCTAGAAGGCTAAAAATTGCAGATTTAGACTTGTAGGCATTGTGTGAACAAGATACCGTTGAAAAATCGGCTCTAGCTCATTCCGCTTTGGAGAAAACCGCGTTGACATTTTTTCCAAATGCCTTGCAATATCTCCTCAGCGAAAAGAGCTAACAGGCTGAAAATGCAGATTTAGACTTGTAGGCATTGTGTGAACAAGATAGCGTTGAAAAATCGGCTCCAGCTCATTCCACCTTGGAGAAAACCGCGTTGACATTTTTTCCAAATGCCTTGCAATAACTCCTCAACGAAAAGAGCTAGAAGGCTAAAAATTGCAGATTTAGACTTGTAGGCATTGTGTGAACAAGATACCGTTGCAAAATCGGCGCTAGCTCATTCCGCTTTGGAGAAAACCGCATTGACATTTTTTCCAAATGCCTTGCAATATCTCCTCAGCGAAAAGAGTAGAAGGCTGAAAATGCAGATTTAGACTTGTAGGCATTGTGTGAACAAGATACCGTTGAAAAATCGGCTCTAGCTCATTCCGCTTTGGAGAAAACCGCGTTGACATTTTTCCAAATGCCTTGCAATATCTCCTCAGCAAAAAGAGCTAGAAGGCTGAAAATGCAGATTTAGACTTTTAGGCATTGTGTGAACAAGATAGCATTGAAAAATCGGCTCTAGCTCATTCCGCTTTGGAGAAAACCGCGTTGACATTTTTTCCAAATGCCTTGCATTAACTCCTCAACGAAAAGAGCTAGAAGGCAAAAAATTGCAGATTTAGACTTGTAGGCATTTTGTGAACAAGATAGCGTTGAAAAATCGGCTCCAGCTCATTCCGCCTTGGAGAAAACCGCATTGACATTTTTTCCAAATGCCTTGCAATAACTCCTCAACGAAAAGAGCTAGAAGGCTAAAAATTGCAGATTTAGACTTGTAGGCATTTTGTGAACAAGATAGCGTTGAAAAATCGGCTCCAGCTCATTCCGCCTTGGAGAAAACCACGTTGACATTTTTTCAAAATGCCTTGCAATAACTCCTCAACGAAAAGAGCTAGAAGGCTAAAAATTGCAGATTTAGACTTGTAGGCATTGTGTGAACAAGATACCGTTGAAAAATCGGCTCTAGCTCATTCCGCTTTGGAGAAAACCGCGTTGACATTTTTTCCAAATGCCTTGCAATATCTCCTCAGCGAAAAGAGCTAACAGGCTGAAAATGCAGATTTAGACTTGTAGGCATTGTGTGAACAAGATAGCGTTGAAAAATCGGCTCCAGCTCATTCCGCCTTGGAGAAAACCGCGTTGACATTTTTCCAAATGCCTTGCAATAACTCCTCAACGAAAAGAGCTAGAAGGCTAAAAATTGCAGATTTAGACTTGTAGGCATTGTGTGAACAAGATACCGTTGAAAAATCGGCTCTAGCTCATTCCGCTTTGGAGAAAACCGCGTTGACATTTTTTCCAAATGCCTTGCAATATCTCCTCAGCGAAAAGAGCTAACAGGCTGAAAATGCAGATTTAGACTTGTAGGCATTGTGTGAACAAGATAGCGTTGAAAAATCGGCTCCAGCTCATTCCGCCTTGGAGAAAACCGCGTTGACATTTTTTCCAAATGCCTTGCAATAACTCCTCAACGAAAAGAGCTAGAAGGCTAAAAATTGCAGATTTAGACTTGTAGGCATTGTGTGAACAAGATACCGTTGCAAAATCGGCGCTAGCTCATTCCGCTTTGGAGAAAACCGCATTGACATTTTTTCCAAATGCCTTGCAATATCTCCTCAGCGAAAAGAGTAGAAGGCTGAAAATGCAGATTTAGACTTGTAGGCATTGTGTGAACAAGATACCGTTGAAAAATCGGCTCTAGCTCATTCCGCTTTGGAGAAAACCGCGTTGACATTTTTCCAAATGCCTTGCAATATCTCCTCAGCAAAAAGAGCTAGAAGGCTGAAAATGCAGATTTAGACTTTTAGGCATTGTGTGAACAAGATAGCGTTGAAAAATCGGCTCTAGCTCATTCCGCTTTGGAGAAAACCGAGTTGACATTTTTTCCAAATGCCTTGCAATAACTCCTCAACGAAAAGAGCTAGAAGGCTAAAAATTGCAGATTTAGACTTGTAGGCATTGTGTGAACAAGATACCGTTGAAAAATCGGCTCTAGCTCATTCCGCTTTGGAGAAAACCGCGTTGACATTTTTTCCAAATGCCTTGCAATATCTCCTCAGCGAAAAGAGCTAACAGGCTGAAAATGCAGATTTAGACTTGTAGGCATTGTGTGAACAAGATAGCGTTGAAAAATCGGCTCTAGCTCATTCCGCTTTGGAGAAAACCGCATTGACATTTTTTCCAAATGCCTTGCAATAACTCCTCAACGAAAAGAGCTAGAAGGCTAGAAATTGCAGATTTAGACTTGTAGGCATTGTGTGAACAAGATACCGTTGCAAAATCGGCGCTAGCTCATTCAGCTTTGGAGAAAACCGCATTGACATTTTTTCCAAATGCCTTGCAATATCTCCTCAGCGAAAAGAGTAGAAGGCTGAAAATGCAGATTTAGACTTGTAGGCATTGTGTGAACAAGATACCGTTGAAAAATCGGCTCTAGCTCATTCCGCTTTGGAGAAAACCGCGTTGACATTTTTCCAAATGCCTTGCAATATCTCCTCAGCAAAAAGAGCTAGAAGGCTGAAAATGCAGATTTAGACTTTTAGGCATTGTGTGAACAAGATAGCATTGAAAAATCGGCTCTAGCTCATTCCGATTTGGAGAAAACCGCGTTGACATTTTTTCCAAATGCCTTGCAATAACTCCTCAAAGAAAAGAGCTAGAAGGCAAAAAATTGCAGATTTAGACTTGTAGGCATTTTGTGAACAAGATAGCGTTGAAAAATCGGCTCCAGCTCATTCCGCCTTGGAGAAAACCACGTTGACATTTTTTCAAAATGCCTTGCAATAACTCCTCAACGAAAAGAGCTAGAAGGCTAAAAATTGCAGATTTAGACTTGTAGGCATTGTGTGAACAAGATACCGTTGAAAAATCGGCTCTAGCTCATTCCGCTTTGGAGAAAACCGCGTTGACATTTTTTCCAAATGCCTTGCAATATCTCCTCAGCGAAAAGAGCTAACAGGCTGAAAATGCAGATTTAGACTTGTAGGCATTGTGTGAACAAGATAGCGTTGAAAAATCGGCTCCAGCTCATTCCGCCTTGGAGAAAACCGCGTTGACATTTTTTCCAAATGCCTTGCAATAACTCCTCAACGAAAAGAGCTAGAAGGCTAAAAATTGCAGATTTAGACTTGTAGGCATTGTGTGAACAAGATACCGTTGCAAAATCGGCGCTAGCTCATTCCGCTTTGGAGAAAACCGCATTGACATTTTTTCCAAATGCCTTGCAATATCTCCTCAGCGAAAAGAGTAGAAGGCTGAAAATGCAGATTTAGACTTGTAGGCATTGTGTGAACAAGATACCGTTGAAAAATCGGCTCTAGCTCATTCCGCTTTGGAGAAAACCGCGTTGACATTTTTCCAAATGCCTTGCAATATCTCCTCAGCAAAAAGAGCTAGAAGGCTGAAAATGCAGATTTAGACTTTTAGGCATTGTGTGAACAAGATAGCATTGAAAAATCGGCTCTAGCTCATTCCGCTTTGGAGAAAACCGCGTTGACATTTTTTCCAAATGCCTTGCATTAACTCCTCAACGAAAAGAGCTAGAAGGCAAAAAATTGCAGATTTAGACTTGTAGGCATTTTGTGAACAAGATAGCGTTGAAAAATCGGCTCCAGCTCATTCCGCCTTGGAGAAAACCGCATTGACATTTTTTCCAAATGCCTTGCAATAACTCCTCAACGAAAAGAGCTAGAAGGCTAAAAATTGCAGATTTAGACTTGTAGGCATTTTGTGAACAAGATAGCGTTGAAAAATCGGCTCCAGCTCATTCCGCCTTGGAGAAAACCACGTTGACATTTTTTCAAAATGCCTTGCAATAACTCCTCAACGAAAAGAGCTAGAAGGCTAAAAATTGCAGATTTAGACTTGTAGGCATTGTGTGAACAAGATACCGTTGAAAAATCGGCTCTAGCTCATTCCGCTTTGGAGAAAACCGCGTTGACATTTTTTCCAAATGCCTTGCAATATCTCCTCAGCGAAAAGAGCTAACAGGCTGAAAATGCAGATTTAGACTTGTAGGCATTGTGTGAACAAGATAGCGTTGAAAAATCGGCTCCAGCTCATTCCGCCTTGGAGAAAACCGCGTTGACATTTTTTCCAAATGCCTTGCAATAACTCCTCAACGAAAAGAGCTAGAAGGCTAAAAATTGCAGATTTAGACTTGTAGGCATTGTGTGAACAAGATACCGTTGAAAAATCGGCTCTAGCTCATTCCGCTTTGGAGAAAACCGCGTTGACATTTTTTCCAAATGCCTTGCAATATCTCCTCAGCGAAAAGAGCTAACAGGCTGAAAATGCAGATTTAGACTTGTAGGCATTGTGTGAACAAGATAGCGTTGAAAAATCGGCTCCAGCTCATTCCGCCTTGGAGAAAACCGCGTTGACATTTTTTCCAAATGCCTTGCAATAACTCAACGAAAAGAGCTAGAAGGCTAAAAATTGCAGATTTAGACTTGTAGGCATTGTGTGAACAAGATACCGTTGCAAAATCGGCGCTAGCTCATTCCGCTTTGGAGAAAACCGCATTGACATTTTTTCCAAATGCCTTGCAATATCTCCTCAGCGAAAAGAGTAGAAGGCTGAAAATGCAGATTTAGACTTGTAGGCATTGTGTGAACAAGATACCGTTGAAAAATCGGCTCTAGCTCATTCCGCTTTGGAGAAAACCGCGTTGACATTTTTCCAAATGCCTTGCAATATCTCCTCAGCAAAAAGAGCTAGAAGGCTGAAAATGCAGATTTAGACTTTTAGGCATTGTGTGAACAAGATAGCGTTGAAAAATCGGCTCTAGCTCATTCCGCTTTGGAGAAAACCGAGTTGACATTTTTTCCAAATGCCTTGCAATAACTCCTCAACGAAAAGAGCTAGAAGGCTAAAAATTGCAGATTTAGACTTGTAGGCATTGTGTGAACAAGATACCGTTGAAAAATCGGCTCTAGCTCATTCCGCTTTGGAGAAAACCGCGTTGACATTTTTTCCAAATGCCTTGCAATATCTCCTCAGCGAAAAGAGCTAACAGGCTGAAAATGCAGATTTAGACTTGTAGGCATTGTGTGAACAAGATAGCGTTGAAAAATCGGCTCTAGCTCATTCCGCTTTGGAGAAAACCGCATTGACATTTTTTCCAAATGCCTTGCAATAACTCCTCAACGAAAAGAGCTAGAAGGCTAGAAATTGCAGATTTAGACTTGTAGGCATTGTGTGAACAAGATACCGTTGCAAAATCGGCGCTAGCTCATTCAGCTTTGGAGAAAACCGCATTGACATTTTTTCCAAATGCCTTGCAATATCTCCTCAGCGAAAAGAGTAGAAGGCTGAAAATGCAGATTTAGACTTGTAGGCATTGTGTGAACAAGATACCGTTGAAAAATCGGCTCTAGCTCATTCCGCTTTGGAGAAAACCGCGTTGACATTTTTCCAAATGCCTTGCAATATCTCCTCAGCAAAAAGAGCTAGAAGGCTGAAAATGCAGATTTAGACTTTTAGGCATTGTGTGAACAAGATACCGTTGAAAAATCGGCTCTAGCTCATTCCGCTTTGGAGAAAACCGCGTTGACATTTTTCCAAATGCCTTGCAATATCTCCTCAGCAAAAAGAGCTAGAAGGCTGAAAATGCAGATTTAGACTTTTAGGCATTGTGTGAACAAGATAGCGTTGAAAAATCGGCTCTAGCTCATTCCGCTTTGGAGAAAACCGAGTTGACATTTTTTCCAAATGCCTTGCAATAACTCCTCAACGAAAAGAGCTAGAAGGCTAAAAATTGCAGATTTAGACTTGTAGGCATTGTGTGAACAAGATACCGTTGAAAAATCGGCTCTAGCTCATTCCGCTTTGGAGAAAACCGCGTTGACATTTTTTCCAAATGCCTTGCAATATCTCCTCAGCGAAAAGAGCTAACAGGCTGAAAATGCAGATTTAGACTTGTAGGCATTGTATGAACAAGATAGCGTTGAAAAATCGGCTCCAGCTCATTCCACCTTGGAGAAAACCGCGTTGACATTTTTTCCAAATGCCTTGCAATAACTCCTCAACGAAAAGAGCTAGAAGGCTAAAAATTGCAGATTTAGACTTGTAGGCATTGTGTGAACAAGATACCGTTGCAAAATCGGCGCTAGCTCATTCCGCTTTGGAGAAAACCGCATTGACATTTTTTCCAAATGCCTTGCAATATCTCCTCAGCGAAAAGAGTAGAAGGCTGAAAATGCAGATTTAGACTTGTAGGCATTGTGTGAACAAGATACCGTTGAAAAATCGGCTCTAGCTCATTCCGCTTTGGAGAAAACCGCGTTGACATTTTTCCAAATGCCTTGCAATATCTCCTCAGCAAAAAGAGCTAGAAGGCTGAAAATGCAGATTTAGACTTTTAGGCATTGTGTGAACCAGATAGCATTGAAAAATCGGCTCTAGCTCATTCCGCTTTGGAGAAAACCGCGTTGACATTTTTTCCAAATGCCTTGCAATAACTCCTCAACGAAAAGAGCTAGAAGGCAAAAAATTGCAGATTTAGACTTGTAGGCATTTTGTGAACAAGATAGCGTTGAAAAATCGGCTCCAGCTCATTCCGCCTTGGAGAAAACCGCATTGACATTTTTTCCAAATGCCTTGCAATAACTCCTCAACGAAAAGAGCTAGAAGGCTAAAAATTGCAGATTTAGACTTGTAGGCATTTTGTGAACAAGATAGCGTTGAAAAATCGGCTCCAGCTCATTCCGCCTTGGAGAAAACCACGTTGACATTTTTTCAAAATGCCTTGCAATAACTCCTCAACAAAAAGAGCTAGAAGGCTAAAAATTGCAGATTTAGACTTGTAGGCATTGTGTGAACAAGATACCGTTGAAAAATCGGCTCTAGCTCATTCCGCTTTGGAGAAAACCGCGTTGACATTTTTTCCAAATGCCTTGCAATATCTCCTCAGCGAAAAGAGCTAACAGGCTGAAAATGCAGATTTAGACTTGTAGGCATTGTGTGAACAAGATAGCGTTGAAAAATCGGCTCCAGCTCATTCCGCCTTGGAGAAAACCGCGTTGACATTTTTTCCAAATGCCTTGCAATAACTCCTCAACGAAAAGAGCTAGAAGGCTAAAAATTGCAGATTTAGACTTGTAGGCATTGTGTGAACAAGATACCGTTGCAAAATCGGCGCTAGCTCATTCCGCTTTGGAGAAAACCGCATTGACATTTTTTCCAAATGCCTTGCAATATCTCCTCAGCGAAAAGAGTAGAAGGCTGAAAATGCAGATTTAGACTTGTAGGCATTGTGTGAACAAGATACCGTTGAAAAATCGGCTCTAGCTCATTCCGCTTTGGAGAAAACCGCGTTGACATTTTTCCAAATGCCTTGCAATATCTCCTCAGCAAAAAGAGCTAGAAGGCTGAAAATGCAGATTTAGACTTTTAGGCATTGTGTGAACAAGATAGCGTTGAAAAATCGGCTCTAGCTCATTCCGCTTTGGAGAAAACCGAGTTGACATTTTTTCCAAATGCCTTGCAATAACTCCTCAACGAAAAGAGCTAGAAGGCTAAAAATTGCAGATTTAGACTTGTAGGCATTGTGTGAACAAGATACCGTTGAAAAATCGGCTCTAGCTCATTCCGCTTTGGAGAAAACCGCGTTGACATTTTTTCCAAATGCCTTGCAATATCTCCTCAGCGAAAAGAGCTAACAGGCTGAAAATGCAGATTTAGACTTGTAGGCATTGTGTGAACAAGATAGCGTTGAAAAATCGGCTCTAGCTCATTCCGCTTTGGAGAAAACCGCATTGACATTTTTTCCAAATGCCTTGCAATAACTCCTCAACGAAAAGAGCTAGAAGGCTAGAAATTGCAGATTTAGACTTGTAGGCATTGTGTGAACAAGATACCGTTGCAAAATCGGCGCTAGCTCATTCAGCTTTGGAGAAAACCGCATTGACATTTTTTCCAAATGCCTTGCAATATCTCCTCAGCGAAAAGAGTAGAAGGCTGAAAATGCAGATTTAGACTTGTAGGCATTGTGTGAACAAGATACCGTTGAAAAATCGGCTCTAGCTCATTCCGCTTTGGAGAAAACCGCGTTGACATTTTTCCAAATGCCTTGCAATATCTCCTCAGCAAAAAGAGCTAGAAGGCTGAAAATGCAGATTTAGACTTTTAGGCATTGTGTGAACAAGATAGCATTGAAAAATCGGCTCTAGCTCATTCCGATTTGGAGAAAACCGCGTTGACATTTTTTCCAAATGCCTTGCAATAACTCCTCAAAGAAAAGAGCTAGAAGGCAAAAAATTGCAGATTTAGACTTGTAGGCATTTTGTGAACAAGATAGCGTTGAAAAATCGGCTCCAGCTCATTCCGCCTTGGAGAAAACCGCATTGACATTTTTTCCAAATGCCTTGCAATAACTCCTCAACGAAAAGAGCTAGAAGGCTAAAAATTGCAGATTTAGACTTGTAGGCATTTTGTGAACAAGATAGCGTTGAAAAATCGGCTCCAGCTCATTCCGCCTTGGAGAAAACCGCGTTGACATTTTTTCAAAATGCCTTGCAATAACTCCTCAACGAAAAGAGCTAGAAGGCTAAAAATTGCAGATTTAGACTTGTAGGCATTGTGTGAACAAGATACCGTTGAAAAATCGGCTCTAGCTCATTCCGCTTTGGAGAAAACCGCGTTGACATTTTTTCCAAATGCCTTGCAATATCTCCTCAGCGAAAAGAGCTAACAGGCTGAAAATGCAGATTTAGACTTGTAGGCATTGTGTGAACAAGATAGCGTTGAAAAATCGGCTCCAGCTCATTCCGCCTTGGAGAAAACCGCGTTGACATTTTTTCCAAATGCCTTGCAATAACTCCTCAACGAAAAGAGCTAGAAGGCTAAAAATTGCAGATTTAGACTTGTAGGCATTGTGTGAACAAGATACCGTTGCAAAATCGGCGCTAGCTCATTCCGCTTTGGAGAAAACCGCATTGACATTTTTTCCAAATGCCTTGCAATATCTCCTCAGCGAAAAGAGTAGAAGGCTGAAAATGCAGATTTAGACTTGTAGGCATTGTGTGAACAAGATACCGTTGAAAAATCGGCTCTAGCTCATTCCGCTTTGGAGAAAACCGCGTTGACATTTTTCCAAATGCCTTGCAATATCTCCTCAGCAAAAAGAGCTAGAAGGCTGAAAATGCAGATTTAGACTTTTAGGCATTGTGTGAACAAGATAGCATGAAAAAATCGGCTCTAGCTCATTCCGCTTTGGAGAAAACCGCGTTGACATTTTTTCCAAATGCCTTGCAATAACTCCTCAACGAAAAGAGCTAGAAGGCAAAAAATTGCAGATTTAGACTTGTAGGCATTGTGTGAACAAGATACCGTTGAAAAATCGGCTCTAGCTCATTCCGCTTTGGAGAAAACCGCGTTGACATTTTTTCCAAATGCCTTGCAATATCTCCTCAGCGAAAAGAGCTAACAGGCTGAAAATGCAGATTTAGACTTGTAGGCATTGTGTGAACAAGATAGCGTTGAAAAATCGGCTCTAGCTCATTCCGCTTTGGAGAAAACCGCATTGACATTTTTTCCAAATGCCTTGCAATAACTCCTCAACGAAAAGAGCTAGAAGGCTAGAAATTGCAGATTTAGACTTGTAGGCATTGTGTGAACAAGATACCGTTGCAAAATCGGCGCTAGCTCATTCAGCTTTGGAGAAAACCGCATTGACATTTTTTCCAAATGCCTTGCAATATCTCCTCAGCGAAAAGAGTAGAAGGCTGAAAATGCAGATTTAGACTTGTAGGCATTGTGTGAACAAGATACCGTTGAAAAATCGGCTCTAGCTCATTCCGCTTTGGAGAAAACCGCGTTGACATTTTTCCAAATGCCTTGCAATATCTCCTCAGCAAAAAGAGCTAGAAGGCTGAAAATGCAGATTTAGACTTTTAGGCATTGTGTGAACAAGATAGCATTGAAAAATCGGCTCTAGCTCATTCCGATTTGGAGAAAACCGCGTTGACATTTTTTCCAAATGCCTTGCAATAACTCCTCAAAGAAAAGAGCTAGAAGGCAAAAAATTGCAGATTTAGACTTGTAGGCATTTTGTGAACAAGATAGCGTTGAAAAATCGGCTCCAGCTCATTCCGCCTTGGAGAAAACCGCATTGACATTTTTTCCAAATGCCTTGCAATAACTCCTCAACGAAAAGAGCTAGAAGGCTAAAAATTGCAGATTTAGACTTGTAGGCATTTTGTGAACAAGATAGCGTTGAAAAATCGGCTCCAGCTCATTCCGCCTTGGAGAAAACCGCGTTGACATTTTTTCAAAATGCCTTGCAATAACTCCTCAACGAAAAGAGCTAGAAGGCTAAAAATTGCAGATTTAGACTTGTAGGCATTGTGTGAACAAGATACCGTTGAAAAATCGGCTCTAGCTCATTCCGCTTTGGAGAAAACCGCGTTGACATTTTTTCCAAATGCCTTGCAATATCTCCTCAGCGAAAAGAGCTAACAGGCTGAAAATGCAGATTTAGACTTGTAGGCATTGTGTGAACAAGATAGCGTTGAAAAATCGGCTCCAGCTCATTCCGCCTTGGAGAAAACCGCGTTGACATTTTTTCCAAATGCCTTGCAATAACTCCTCAACGAAAAGAGCTAGAAGGCAAAAAATTGCAGATTTAGACTTGTAGGCATTGTGTGAACAAGATACCGTTGAAAAATCGGCTCTAGCTCATTCCGCTTTGGAGAAAACCGCGTTGACATTTTTTCCAAATGCCTTGCAATATCTCCTCAGCGAAAAGAGCTAACAGGCTGAAAATGCAGATTTAGACTTGTAGGCATTGTGTGAACAAGATAGCGTTGAAAAATCGGCTCTAGCTCATTCCGCTTTGGAGAAAACCGCATTGACATTTTTTCCAAATGCCTTGCAATAACTCCTCAACGAAAAGAGCTAGAAGGCTAGAAATTGCAGATTTAGACTTGTAGGCATTGTGTGAACAAGATACCGTTGCAAAATCGGCGCTAGCTCATTCAGCTTTGGAGAAAACCGCATTGACATTTTTTTCCAAATGCCTTGCAATATCTCCTCAGCGAAAAGAGTAGAAGGCTGAAAATGCAGATTTAGACTTGTAGGCATTGTGTGAACAAGATACCGTTGAAAAATCGGCTCTAGCTCATTCCGCTTTGGAGAAAACCGCGTTGACATTTTTCCAAATGCCTTGCAATATCTCCTCAGCAAAAAGAGCTAGAAGGCTGAAAATGCAGATTTAGACTTTTAGGCATTGTGTGAACAAGATAGCATTGAAAAATCGGCTCTAGCTCATTCCGATTTGGAGAAAACCGCGTTGACATTTTTTCCAAATGCCTTGCAATAACTCCTCAAAGAAAAGAGCTAGAAGGCAAAAAATTGCAGATTTAGACTTGTAGGCATTTTGTGAACAAGATAGCGTTGAAAAATCGGCTCCAGCTCATTCCGCCTTGGAGAAAACCGCATTGACATTTTTTCCAAATGCCTTGCAATAACTCCTCAACGAAAAGAGCTAGAAGGCTAAAAATTGCAGATTTAGACTTGTAGGCATTTTGTGAACAAGATAGCGTTGAAAAATCGGCTCCAGCTCATTCCGCCTTGGAGAAAACCGCGTTGACATTTTTTCAAAATGCCTTGCAATAACTCCTCAACGAAAAGAGCTAGAAGGCTAAAAATTGCAGATTTAGACTTGTAGGCATTGTGTGAACAAGATACCGTTGAAAAATCGGCTCTAGCTCATTCCGCTTTGGAGAAAACCGCGTTGACATTTTTTCCAAATGCCTTGCAATATCTCCTCAGCGAAAAGAGCTAACAGGCTGAAAATGCAGATTTAGACTTGTAGGCATTGTGTGAACAAGATAGCGTTGAAAAATCGGCTCCAGCTCATTCCGCCTTGGAGAAAACCGCGTTGACATTTTTTCCAAATGCCTTGCAATAACTCCTCAACGAAAAGAGCTAGAAGGCTAA
The DNA here is from genome assembly GCF_055691185.1 of Crinia signifera. Lineage (NCBI taxonomy): Eukaryota > Metazoa > Chordata > Amphibia > Anura > Myobatrachidae > Crinia > Crinia signifera. The sequence continues at coordinate 79,143,071 of NC_139224.1, read as the reverse complement.
AAATTGCAGATTTAGACTTGTAGGCATTGTGTGAACAAGATACCGTTGCAAAATCGGCGCTAGCTCATTCCGCTTTGGAGAAAACCACATTGACATTTTTTCCAAATGCCTTGCAATATCTCCTCAGCGAAAAGAGTAGAAGGCTGAAAATGCAGATTTAGACTTGTAGGCATTGTGTGAACAAGATACCGTTGAAAAATCGGCTCTAGCTCATTCCGCTTTGGAGAAAACCGCATTGACATTTTTTCCAAATGCCTTGCAATATCTCCTCAGCGAAAAGAGTAGAAGGCTGAAAATGCAGATTTAGACTTGTAGGCATTGTGTGAACAAGATACCGTTGAAAAATCGGCTCTAGCTCATTCCGCTTTGGAGAAAACCGCGTTGACATTTTTCCAAATGCCTTGCAATATCTCCTCAGCAAAAAGAGCTAGAAGGCTGAAAATGCAGATTTAGACTTTTAGGCATTGTGTGAACAAGATAGCGTTGAAAAATCGGCTCTAGCTCATTCCGCTTTGGAGAAAACCGAGTTGACATTTTTTCCAAATGCCTTGCAATAACTCCTCAACGAAAAGAGCTAGAAGGCTAAAAATTGCAGATTTAGACTTGTAGGCATTGTGTGAACAAGATACCGTTGCAAAATCGGCGCTAGCTCATTCCGCTTTGGAGAAAACCGCATTGACATTTTTTCCAAATGCCTTGCAATATCTCCTCAGCGAAAAGAGTAGAAGGCTGAAAATGCAGATTTAGACTTGTAGGCATTGTGTGAACAAGATACCGTTGAAAAATCGGCTCTAGCTCATTCCGCTTTGGAGAAAACCGCGTTGACATTTTTCCAAATGCCTTGCAATATCTCCTCAGCAAAAAGAGCTAGAAGGCTGAAAATGCAGATTTAGACTTTTAGGCATTGTGTGAACAAGATAGCATTGAAAAATCGGCTCTAGCTCATTCCGCTTTGGAGAAAACCGCGTTGACATTTTTTCCAAATGCCTTGCATTAACTCCTCAACGAAAAGAGCTAGAAGGCAAAAAATTGCAGATTTAGACTTGTAGGCATTTTGTGAACAAGATAGCGTTGAAAAATCGGCTCCAGCTCATTCCGCCTTGGAGAAAACCGCATTGACATTTTTTCCAAATGCCTTGCAATAACTCCTCAACGAAAAGAGCTAGAAGGCTAAAAATTGCAGATTTAGACTTGTAGGCATTTTGTGAACAAGATAGCGTTGAAAAATCGGCTCCAGCTCATTCCGCCTTGGAGAAAACCACGTTGACATTTTTTCAAAATGCCTTGCAATAACTCCTCAACGAAAAGAGCTAGAAGGCTAAAAATTGCAGATTTAGACTTGTAGGCATTGTGTGAACAAGATACCGTTGAAAAATCGGCTCTAGCTCATTCCGCTTTGGAGAAAACCGCGTTGACATTTTTTCCAAATGCCTTGCAATATCTCCTCAGCGAAAAGAGCTAACAGGCTGAAAATGCAGATTTAGACTTGTAGGCATTGTGTGAACAAGATAGCGTTGAAAAATCGGCTCCAGCTCATTCCGCCTTGGAGAAAACCGCGTTGACATTTTTCCAAATGCCTTGCAATAACTCCTCAACGAAAAGAGCTAGAAGGCTAAAAATTGCAGATTTAGACTTGTAGGCATTGTGTGAACAAGATACCGTTGAAAAATCGGCTCTAGCTCATTCCGCTTTGGAGAAAACCGCGTTGACATTTTTTCCAAATGCCTTGCAATATCTCCTCAGCGAAAAGAGCTAACAGGCTGAAAATGCAGATTTAGACTTGTAGGCATTGTGTGAACAAGATAGCGTTGAAAAATCGGCTCCAGCTCATTCCGCCTTGGAGAAAACCGCGTTGACATTTTTTCCAAATGCCTTGCAATAACTCCTCAACGAAAAGAGCTAGAAGGCTAAAAATTGCAGATTTAGACTTGTAGGCATTGTGTGAACAAGATACCGTTGCAAAATCGGCGCTAGCTCATTCCGCTTTGGAGAAAACCGCATTGACATTTTTTCCAAATGCCTTGCAATATCTCCTCAGCGAAAAGAGTAGAAGGCTGAAAATGCAGATTTAGACTTGTAGGCATTGTGTGAACAAGATACCGTTGAAAAATCGGCTCTAGCTCATTCCGCTTTGGAGAAAACCGCGTTGACATTTTTCCAAATGCCTTGCAATATCTCCTCAGCAAAAAGAGCTAGAAGGCTGAAAATGCAGATTTAGACTTTTAGGCATTGTGTGAACAAGATAGCGTTGAAAAATCGGCTCCAGCTCATTCCGCCTTGGAGAAAACCGCATTGACATTTTTTCCAAATGCCTTGCAATAACTCCTCAACGAAAAGAGCTAGAAGGCTAAAAATTGCAGATTTAGACTTGTAGGCATTTTGTGAACAAGATAGCGTTGAAAAATCGGCTCCAGCTCATTCCGCCTTGGAGAAAACCGCGTTGACATTTTTTCAAAATGCCTTGCAATAACTCCTCAACGAAAAGAGCTAGAAGGCTAAAAATTGCAGATTTAGACTTGTAGGCATTGTGTGAACAAGATACCGTTGAAAAATCGGCTCTAGCTCATTCCGCTTTGGAGAAAACCGCGTTGACATTTTTTCCAAATGCCTTGCAATATCTCCTCAGCGAAAAGAGCTAACAGGCTGAAAATGCAGATTTAGACTTGTAGGCATTGTGTGAACAAGATAGCGTTGAAAAATCGGCTCCAGCTCATTCCGCCTTGGAGAAAACCGCGTTGACATTTTTTCCAAATGCCTTGCAATAACTCCTCAACGAAAAGAGCTAGAAGGCAAAAAATTGCAGATTTAGACTTGTAGGCATTGTGTGAACAAGATACCGTTGAAAAATCGGCTCTAGCTCATTCCGCTTTGGAGAAAACCGCGTTGACATTTTTTCCAAATGCCTTGCAATATCTCCTCAGCGAAAAGAGCTAACAGGCTGAAAATGCAGATTTAGACTTGTAGGCATTGTGTGAACAAGATAGCGTTGAAAAATCGGCTCTAGCTCATTCCGCTTTGGAGAAAACCGCATTGACATTTTTTCCAAATGCCTTGCAATAACTCCTCAACGAAAAGAGCTAGAAGGCTAGAAATTGCAGATTTAGACTTGTAGGCATTGTGTGAACAAGATACCGTTGCAAAATCGGCGCTAGCTCATTCAGCTTTGGAGAAAACCGCATTGACATTTTTTCCAAATGCCTTGCAATATCTCCTCAGCGAAAAGAGTAGAAGGCTGAAAATGCAGATTTAGACTTGTAGGCATTGTGTGAACAAGATACCGTTGAAAAATCGGCTCTAGCTCATTCCGCTTTGGAGAAAACCGCGTTGACATTTTTCCAAATGCCTTGCAATATCTCCTCAGCAAAAAGAGCTAGAAGGCTGAAAATGCAGATTTAGACTTTTAGGCATTGTGTGAACAAGATAGCATTGAAAAATCGGCTCTAGCTCATTCCGATTTGGAGAAAACCGCGTTGACATTTTTTCCAAATGCCTTGCAATAACTCCTCAAAGAAAAGAGCTAGAAGGCAAAAAATTGCAGATTTAGACTTGTAGGCATTTTGTGAACAAGATAGCGTTGAAAAATCGGCTCCAGCTCATTCCGCCTTGGAGAAAACCGCATTGACATTTTTTCCAAATGCCTTGCAATAACTCCTCAACGAAAAGAGCTAGAAGGCTAAAAATTGCAGATTTAGACTTGTAGGCATTTTGTGAACAAGATAGCGTTGAAAAATCGGCTCCAGCTCATTCCGCCTTGGAGAAAACCGCGTTGACATTTTTTCAAAATGCCTTGCAATAACTCCTCAACGAAAAGAGCTAGAAGGCTAAAAATTGCAGATTTAGACTTGTAGGCATTGTGTGAACAAGATACCGTTGAAAAATCGGCTCTAGCTCATTCCGCTTTGGAGAAAACCGCGTTGACATTTTTTCCAAATGCCTTGCAATATCTCCTCAGCGAAAAGAGCTAACAGGCTGAAAATGCAGATTTAGACTTGTAGGCATTGTGTGAACAAGATAGCGTTGAAAAATCGGCTCCAGCTCATTCCGCCTTGGAGAAAACCGCGTTGACATTTTTTCCAAATGCCTTGCAATAACTCCTCAACGAAAAGAGCTAGAAGGCTAAAAATTGCAGATTTAGACTTGTAGGCATTGTGTGAACAAGATACCGTTGCAAAATCGGCGCTAGCTCATTCCGCTTTGGAGAAAACCGCATTGACATTTTTTCCAAATGCCTTGCAATATCTCCTCAGCGAAAAGAGTAGAAGGCTGAAAATGCAGATTTAGACTTGTAGGCATTGTGTGAACAAGATACCGTTGAAAAATCGGCTCTAGCTCATTCCGCTTTGGAGAAAACCGCATTGACATTTTTTCCAAATGCCTTGCAATATCTCCTCAGCGAAAAGAGTAGAAGGCTGAAAATGCAGATTTAGACTTGTAGGCATTGTGTGAACAAGATACCGTTGAAAAATCGGCTCTAGCTCATTCCGCTTTGGAGAAAACCGCGTTGACATTTTTCCAAATGCCTTGCAATATCTCCTCAGCAAAAAGAGCTAGAAGGCTGAAAATGCAGATTTAGACTTTTAGGCATTGTGTGAACAAGATAGCGTTGAAAAATCGGCTCTAGCTCATTCCGCTTTGGAGAAAACCGAGTTGACATTTTTTCCAAATGCCTTGCAATAACTCCTCAACGAAAAGAGCTAGAAGGCTAAAAATTGCAGATTTAGACTTGTAGGCATTGTGTGAACAAGATACCGTTGCAAAATCGGCGCTAGCTCATTCCGCTTTGGAGAAAACCGCATTGACATTTTTTCCAAATGCCTTGCAATATCTCCTCAGCGAAAAGAGTAGAAGGCTGAAAATGCAGATTTAGACTTGTAGGCATTGTGTGAACAAGATACCGTTGAAAAATCGGCTCTAGCTCATTCCGCTTTGGAGAAAACCGCGTTGACATTTTTCCAAATGCCTTGCAATATCTCCTCAGCAAAAAGAGCTAGAAGGCTGAAAATGCAGATTTAGACTTTTAGGCATTGTGTGAACAAGATAGCATTGAAAAATCGGCTCTAGCTCATTCCGCTTTGGAGAAAACCGCGTTGACATTTTTTCCAAATGCCTTGCATTAACTCCTCAACGAAAAGAGCTAGAAGGCAAAAAATTGCAGATTTAGACTTGTAGGCATTTTGTGAACAAGATAGCGTTGAAAAATCGGCTCCAGCTCATTCCGCCTTGGAGAAAACCGCATTGACATTTTTTCCAAATGCCTTGCAATAACTCCTCAACGAAAAGAGCTAGAAGGCTAAAAATTGCAGATTTAGACTTGTAGGCATTTTGTGAACAAGATAGCGTTGAAAAATCGGCTCCAGCTCATTCCGCCTTGGAGAAAACCACGTTGACATTTTTTCAAAATGCCTTGCAATAACTCCTCAACGAAAAGAGCTAGAAGGCTAAAAATTGCAGATTTAGACTTGTAGGCATTGTGTGAACAAGATACCGTTGAAAAATCGGCTCTAGCTCATTCCGCTTTGGAGAAAACCGCGTTGACATTTTTTCCAAATGCCTTGCAATATCTCCTCAGCGAAAAGAGCTAACAGGCTGAAAATGCAGATTTAGACTTGTAGGCATTGTGTGAACAAGATAGCGTTGAAAAATCGGCTCCAGCTCATTCCGCCTTGGAGAAAACCGCGTTGACATTTTTCCAAATGCCTTGCAATAACTCCTCAACGAAAAGAGCTAGAAGGCTAAAAATTGCAGATTTAGACTTGTAGGCATTGTGTGAACAAGATACCGTTGAAAAATCGGCTCTAGCTCATTCCGCTTTGGAGAAAACCGCGTTGACATTTTTTCCAAATGCCTTGCAATATCTCCTCAGCGAAAAGAGCTAACAGGCTGAAAATGCAGATTTAGACTTGTAGGCATTGTGTGAACAAGATAGCGTTGAAAAATCGGCTCCAGCTCATTCCGCCTTGGAGAAAACCGCGTTGACATTTTTTCCAAATGCCTTGCAATAACTCCTCAACGAAAAGAGCTAGAAGGCTAAAAATTGCAGATTTAGACTTGTAGGCATTGTGTGAACAAGATACCGTTGCAAAATCGGCGCTAGCTCATTCCGCTTTGGAGAAAACCGCATTGACATTTTTTCCAAATGCCTTGCAATATCTCCTCAGCGAAAAGAGTAGAAGGCTGAAAATGCAGATTTAGACTTGTAGGCATTGTGTGAACAAGATACCGTTGAAAAATCGGCTCTAGCTCATTCCGCTTTGGAGAAAACCGCGTTGACATTTTTCCAAATGCCTTGCAATATCTCCTCAGCAAAAAGAGCTAGAAGGCTGAAAATGCAGATTTAGACTTTTAGGCATTGTGTGAACAAGATAGCGTTGAAAAATCGGCTCTAGCTCATTCCGCTTTGGAGAAAACCGAGTTGACATTTTTTCCAAATGCCTTGCAATAACTCCTCAACGAAAAGAGCTAGAAGGCTAAAAATTGCAGATTTAGACTTGTAGGCATTGTGTGAACAAGATACCGTTGAAAAATCGGCTCTAGCTCATTCCGCTTTGGAGAAAACCGCGTTGACATTTTTTCCAAATGCCTTGCAATATCTCCTCAGCGAAAAGAGCTAACAGGCTGAAAATGCAGATTTAGACTTGTAGGCATTGTGTGAACAAGATAGCGTTGAAAAATCGGCTCTAGCTCATTCCGCTTTGGAGAAAACCGCATTGACATTTTTTCCAAATGCCTTGCAATAACTCCTCAACGAAAAGAGCTAGAAGGCTAGAAATTGCAGATTTAGACTTGTAGGCATTGTGTGAACAAGATACCGTTGCAAAATCGGCGCTAGCTCATTCAGCTTTGGAGAAAACCGCATTGACATTTTTTCCAAATGCCTTGCAATATCTCCTCAGCGAAAAGAGTAGAAGGCTGAAAATGCAGATTTAGACTTGTAGGCATTGTGTGAACAAGATACCGTTGAAAAATCGGCTCTAGCTCATTCCGCTTTGGAGAAAACCGCGTTGACATTTTTCCAAATGCCTTGCAATATCTCCTCAGCAAAAAGAGCTAGAAGGCTGAAAATGCAGATTTAGACTTTTAGGCATTGTGTGAACAAGATAGCATTGAAAAATCGGCTCTAGCTCATTCCGATTTGGAGAAAACCGCGTTGACATTTTTTCCAAATGCCTTGCAATAACTCCTCAAAGAAAAGAGCTAGAAGGCAAAAAATTGCAGATTTAGACTTGTAGGCATTTTGTGAACAAGATAGCGTTGAAAAATCGGCTCCAGCTCATTCCGCCTTGGAGAAAACCACGTTGACATTTTTTCAAAATGCCTTGCAATAACTCCTCAACGAAAAGAGCTAGAAGGCTAAAAATTGCAGATTTAGACTTGTAGGCATTGTGTGAACAAGATACCGTTGAAAAATCGGCTCTAGCTCATTCCGCTTTGGAGAAAACCGCGTTGACATTTTTTCCAAATGCCTTGCAATATCTCCTCAGCGAAAAGAGCTAACAGGCTGAAAATGCAGATTTAGACTTGTAGGCATTGTGTGAACAAGATAGCGTTGAAAAATCGGCTCCAGCTCATTCCGCCTTGGAGAAAACCGCGTTGACATTTTTTCCAAATGCCTTGCAATAACTCCTCAACGAAAAGAGCTAGAAGGCTAAAAATTGCAGATTTAGACTTGTAGGCATTGTGTGAACAAGATACCGTTGCAAAATCGGCGCTAGCTCATTCCGCTTTGGAGAAAACCGCATTGACATTTTTTCCAAATGCCTTGCAATATCTCCTCAGCGAAAAGAGTAGAAGGCTGAAAATGCAGATTTAGACTTGTAGGCATTGTGTGAACAAGATACCGTTGAAAAATCGGCTCTAGCTCATTCCGCTTTGGAGAAAACCGCGTTGACATTTTTCCAAATGCCTTGCAATATCTCCTCAGCAAAAAGAGCTAGAAGGCTGAAAATGCAGATTTAGACTTTTAGGCATTGTGTGAACAAGATAGCATTGAAAAATCGGCTCTAGCTCATTCCGCTTTGGAGAAAACCGCGTTGACATTTTTTCCAAATGCCTTGCATTAACTCCTCAACGAAAAGAGCTAGAAGGCAAAAAATTGCAGATTTAGACTTGTAGGCATTTTGTGAACAAGATAGCGTTGAAAAATCGGCTCCAGCTCATTCCGCCTTGGAGAAAACCGCATTGACATTTTTTCCAAATGCCTTGCAATAACTCCTCAACGAAAAGAGCTAGAAGGCTAAAAATTGCAGATTTAGACTTGTAGGCATTTTGTGAACAAGATAGCGTTGAAAAATCGGCTCCAGCTCATTCCGCCTTGGAGAAAACCACGTTGACATTTTTTCAAAATGCCTTGCAATAACTCCTCAACGAAAAGAGCTAGAAGGCTAAAAATTGCAGATTTAGACTTGTAGGCATTGTGTGAACAAGATACCGTTGAAAAATCGGCTCTAGCTCATTCCGCTTTGGAGAAAACCGCGTTGACATTTTTTCCAAATGCCTTGCAATATCTCCTCAGCGAAAAGAGCTAACAGGCTGAAAATGCAGATTTAGACTTGTAGGCATTGTGTGAACAAGATAGCGTTGAAAAATCGGCTCCAGCTCATTCCGCCTTGGAGAAAACCGCGTTGACATTTTTTCCAAATGCCTTGCAATAACTCCTCAACGAAAAGAGCTAGAAGGCTAAAAATTGCAGATTTAGACTTGTAGGCATTGTGTGAACAAGATACCGTTGAAAAATCGGCTCTAGCTCATTCCGCTTTGGAGAAAACCGCGTTGACATTTTTTCCAAATGCCTTGCAATATCTCCTCAGCGAAAAGAGCTAACAGGCTGAAAATGCAGATTTAGACTTGTAGGCATTGTGTGAACAAGATAGCGTTGAAAAATCGGCTCCAGCTCATTCCGCCTTGGAGAAAACCGCGTTGACATTTTTTCCAAATGCCTTGCAATAACTCAACGAAAAGAGCTAGAAGGCTAAAAATTGCAGATTTAGACTTGTAGGCATTGTGTGAACAAGATACCGTTGCAAAATCGGCGCTAGCTCATTCCGCTTTGGAGAAAACCGCATTGACATTTTTTCCAAATGCCTTGCAATATCTCCTCAGCGAAAAGAGTAGAAGGCTGAAAATGCAGATTTAGACTTGTAGGCATTGTGTGAACAAGATACCGTTGAAAAATCGGCTCTAGCTCATTCCGCTTTGGAGAAAACCGCGTTGACATTTTTCCAAATGCCTTGCAATATCTCCTCAGCAAAAAGAGCTAGAAGGCTGAAAATGCAGATTTAGACTTTTAGGCATTGTGTGAACAAGATAGCGTTGAAAAATCGGCTCTAGCTCATTCCGCTTTGGAGAAAACCGAGTTGACATTTTTTCCAAATGCCTTGCAATAACTCCTCAACGAAAAGAGCTAGAAGGCTAAAAATTGCAGATTTAGACTTGTAGGCATTGTGTGAACAAGATACCGTTGAAAAATCGGCTCTAGCTCATTCCGCTTTGGAGAAAACCGCGTTGACATTTTTTCCAAATGCCTTGCAATATCTCCTCAGCGAAAAGAGCTAACAGGCTGAAAATGCAGATTTAGACTTGTAGGCATTGTGTGAACAAGATAGCGTTGAAAAATCGGCTCTAGCTCATTCCGCTTTGGAGAAAACCGCATTGACATTTTTTCCAAATGCCTTGCAATAACTCCTCAACGAAAAGAGCTAGAAGGCTAGAAATTGCAGATTTAGACTTGTAGGCATTGTGTGAACAAGATACCGTTGCAAAATCGGCGCTAGCTCATTCAGCTTTGGAGAAAACCGCATTGACATTTTTTCCAAATGCCTTGCAATATCTCCTCAGCGAAAAGAGTAGAAGGCTGAAAATGCAGATTTAGACTTGTAGGCATTGTGTGAACAAGATACCGTTGAAAAATCGGCTCTAGCTCATTCCGCTTTGGAGAAAACCGCGTTGACATTTGTCCAAATGCCTTGCAATATCTCCTCAGCAAAAAGAGCTAGAAGGCTGAAAATGCAGATTTAGACTTTTAGGCATTGTGTGAACAAGATAGCATTGAAAAATCGGCGCTAGCTCATTCCGCTTTGGAGAAAACCGCATTGACATTTTTTCCAAATGCCTTGCAATATCTCCTCAGCGAAAAGAGTAGAAGGCTGAAAATGCAGATTTAGACTTGTAGGCATTGTGTGAACAAGATACCGTTGAAAAATCGGCTCTAGCTCATTCCGCTTTGGAGAAAACCGCGTTGACATTTTTCCAAATGCCTTGCAATATCTCCTCAGCAAAAAGAGCTAGAAGGCTGAAAATGCAGATTTAGACTTTTAGGCATTGTGTGAACAAGATAGCGTTGAAAAATCGGCTCTAGCTCATTCCGCTTTGGAGAAAACCGAGTTGACATTTTTTCCAAATGCCTTGCAATAACTCCTCAACGAAAAGAGCTAGAAGGCTAAAAATTGCAGATTTAGACTTGTAGGCATTGTGTGAACAAGATACCGTTGAAAAATCGGCTCTAGCTCATTCCGCTTTGGAGAAAACCGCGTTGACATTTTTTCCAAATGCCTTGCAATATCTCCTCAGCGAAAAGAGCTAACAGGCTGAAAATGCAGATTTAGACTTGTAGGCATTGTATGAACAAGATAGCGTTGAAAAATCGGCTCCAGCTCATTCCACCTTGGAGAAAACCGCGTTGACATTTTTTCCAAATGCCTTGCAATAACTCCTCAACGAAAAGAGCTAGAAGGCTAAAAATTGCAGATTTAGACTTGTAGGCATTGTGTGAACAAGATACCGTTGCAAAATCGGCGCTAGCTCATTCCGCTTTGGAGAAAACCGCATTGACATTTTTTCCAAATGCCTTGCAATATCTCCTCAGCGAAAAGAGTAGAAGGCTGAAAATGCAGATTTAGACTTGTAGGCATTGTGTGAACAAGATACCGTTGAAAAATCGGCTCTAGCTCATTCCGCTTTGGAGAAAACCGCGTTGACATTTTTCCAAATGCCTTGCAATATCTCCTCAGCAAAAAGAGCTAGAAGGCTGAAAATGCAGATTTAGACTTTTAGGCATTGTGTGAACCAGATAGCATTGAAAAATCGGCTCTAGCTCATTCCGCTTTGGAGAAAACCGCGTTGACATTTTTTCCAAATGCCTTGCAATAACTCCTCAACGAAAAGAGCTAGAAGGCAAAAAATTGCAGATTTAGACTTGTAGGCATTTTGTGAACAAGATAGCGTTGAAAAATCGGCTCCAGCTCATTCCGCCTTGGAGAAAACCGCATTGACATTTTTTCCAAATGCCTTGCAATAACTCCTCAACGAAAAGAGCTAGAAGGCTAAAAATTGCAGATTTAGACTTGTAGGCATTTTGTGAACAAGATAGCGTTGAAAAATCGGCTCCAGCTCATTCCGCCTTGGAGAAAACCACGTTGACATTTTTTCAAAATGCCTTGCAATAACTCCTCAACAAAAAGAGCTAGAAGGCTAAAAATTGCAGATTTAGACTTGTAGGCATTGTGTGAACAAGATACCGTTGAAAAATCGGCTCTAGCTCATTCCGCTTTGGAGAAAACCGCGTTGACATTTTTTCCAAATGCCTTGCAATATCTCCTCAGCGAAAAGAGCTAACAGGCTGAAAATGCAGATTTAGACTTGTAGGCATTGTGTGAACAAGATAGCGTTGAAAAATCGGCTCCAGCTCATTCCGCCTTGGAGAAAACCGCGTTGACATTTTTTCCAAATGCCTTGCAATAACTCCTCAACGAAAAGAGCTAGAAGGCTAAAAATTGCAGATTTAGACTTGTAGGCATTGTGTGAACAAGATACCGTTGCAAAATCGGCGCTAGCTCATTCCGCTTTGGAGAAAACCGCATTGACATTTTTTCCAAATGCCTTGCAATATCTCCTCAGCGAAAAGAGTAGAAGGCTGAAAATGCAGATTTAGACTTGTAGGCATTGTGTGAACAAGATACCGTTGAAAAATCGGCTCTAGCTCATTCCGCTTTGGAGAAAACCGCGTTGACATTTTTCCAAATGCCTTGCAATATCTCCTCAGCAAAAAGAGCTAGAAGGCTGAAAATGCAGATTTAGACTTTTAGGCATTGTGTGAACAAGATAGCGTTGAAAAATCGGCTCTAGCTCATTCCGCTTTGGAGAAAACCGAGTTGACATTTTTTCCAAATGCCTTGCAATAACTCCTCAACGAAAAGAGCTAGAAGGCTAAAAATTGCAGATTTAGACTTGTAGGCATTGTGTGAACAAGATACCGTTGAAAAATCGGCTCTAGCTCATTCCGCTTTGGAGAAAACCGCGTTGACATTTTTTCCAAATGCCTTGCAATATCTCCTCAGCGAAAAGAGCTAACAGGCTGAAAATGCAGATTTAGACTTGTAGGCATTGTGTGAACAAGATAGCGTTGAAAAATCGGCTCTAGCTCATTCCGCTTTGGAGAAAACCGCATTGACATTTTTTCCAAATGCCTTGCAATAACTCCTCAACGAAAAGAGCTAGAAGGCTAGAAATTGCAGATTTAGACTTGTAGGCATTGTGTGAACAAGATACCGTTGCAAAATCGGCGCTAGCTCATTCAGCTTTGGAGAAAACCGCATTGACATTTTTTCCAAATGCCTTGCAATATCTCCTCAGCGAAAAGAGTAGAAGGCTGAAAATGCAGATTTAGACTTGTAGGCATTGTGTGAACAAGATACCGTTGAAAAATCGGCTCTAGCTCATTCCGCTTTGGAGAAAACCGCGTTGACATTTTTCCAAATGCCTTGCAATATCTCCTCAGCAAAAAGAGCTAGAAGGCTGAAAATGCAGATTTAGACTTTTAGGCATTGTGTGAACAAGATAGCATTGAAAAATCGGCTCTAGCTCATTCCGATTTGGAGAAAACCGCGTTGACATTTTTTCCAAATGCCTTGCAATAACTCCTCAAAGAAAAGAGCTAGAAGGCAAAAAATTGCAGATTTAGACTTGTAGGCATTTTGTGAACAAGATAGCGTTGAAAAATCGGCTCCAGCTCATTCCGCCTTGGAGAAAACCGCATTGACATTTTTTCCAAATGCCTTGCAATAACTCCTCAACGAAAAGAGCTAGAAGGCTAAAAATTGCAGATTTAGACTTGTAGGCATTTTGTGAACAAGATAGCGTTGAAAAATCGGCTCCAGCTCATTCCGCCTTGGAGAAAACCGCGTTGACATTTTTTCAAAATGCCTTGCAATAACTCCTCAACGAAAAGAGCTAGAAGGCTAAAAATTGCAGATTTAGACTTGTAGGCATTGTGTGAACAAGATACCGTTGAAAAATCGGCTCTAGCTCATTCCGCTTTGGAGAAAACCGCGTTGACATTTTTTCCAAATGCCTTGCAATATCTCTTCAGCGAAAAGAGCTAACAGGCTGAAAATGCAGATTTAGACTTGTAGGCATTGTGTGAACAAGATAGCGTTGAAAAATCGGCTCCAGCTCATTCCGCCTTGGAGAAAACCGCGTTGACATTTTTTCCAAATGCCTTGCAATAACTCCTCAACGAAAAGAGCTAGAAGGCTAAAAATTGCAGATTTAGACTTGTAGGCATTGTGTGAACAAGATACCGTTGCAAAATCGGCGCTAGCTCATTCCGCTTTGGAGAAAACCGCATTGACATTTTTTCCAAATGCCTTGCAATATCTCCTCAGCGAAAAGAGTAGAAGGCTGAAAATGCAGATTTAGACTTGTAGGCATTGTGTGAACAAGATACCGTTGAAAAATCGGCTCTAGCTCATTCCGCTTTGGAGAAAACCGCGTTGACATTTTTCCAAATGCCTTGCAATATCTCCTCAGCAAAAAGAGCTAGAAGGCTGAAAATGCAGATTTAGACTTTTAGGCATTGTGTGAACAAGATAGCATGAAAAAATCGGCTCTAGCTCATTCCGCTTTGGAGAAAACCGCGTTGACATTTTTTCCAAATGCCTTGCAATAACTCCTCAACGAAAAGAGCTAGAAGGCAAAAAATTGCAGATTTAGACTTGTAGGCATTGTGTGAACAAGATACCGTTGAAAAATCGGCTCTAGCTCATTCCGCTTTGGAGAAAACCGCGTTGACATTTTTTCCAAATGCCTTGCAATATCTCCTCAGCGAAAAGAGCTAACAGGCTGAAAATGCAGATTTAGACTTGTAGGCATTGTGTGAACAAGATAGCGTTGAAAAATCGGCTCTAGCTCATTCCGCTTTGGAGAAAACCGCATTGACATTTTTTCCAAATGCCTTGCAATAACTCCTCAACGAAAAGAGCTAGAAGGCTAGAAATTGCAGATTTAGACTTGTAGGCATTGTGTGAACAAGATACCGTTGCAAAATCGGCGCTAGCTCATTCAGCTTTGGAGAAAACCGCATTGACATTTTTTCCAAATGCCTTGCAATATCTCCTCAGCGAAAAGAGTAGAAGGCTGAAAATGCAGATTTAGACTTGTAGGCATTGTGTGAACAAGATACCGTTGAAAAATCGGCTCTAGCTCATTCCGCTTTGGAGAAAACCGCGTTGACATTTTTCCAAATGCCTTGCAATATCTCCTCAGCAAAAAGAGCTAGAAGGCTGAAAATGCAGATTTAGACTTTTAGGCATTGTGTGAACAAGATAGCATTGAAAAATCGGCTCTAGCTCATTCCGATTTGGAGAAAACCGCGTTGACATTTTTTCCAAATGCCTTGCAATAACTCCTCAAAGAAAAGAGCTAGAAGGCAAAAAATTGCAGATTTAGACTTGTAGGCATTTTGTGAACAAGATAGCGTTGAAAAATCGGCTCCAGCTCATTCCGCCTTGGAGAAAACCGCATTGACATTTTTTCCAAATGCCTTGCAATAACTCCTCAACGAAAAGAGCTAGAAGGCTAAAAATTGCAGATTTAGACTTGTAGGCATTTTGTGAACAAGATAGCGTTGAAAAATCGGCTCCAGCTCATTCCGCCTTGGAGAAAACCGCGTTGACATTTTTTCAAAATGCCTTGCAATAACTCCTCAACGAAAAGAGCTAGAAGGCTAAAAATTGCAGATTTAGACTTGTAGGCATTGTGTGAACAAGATACCGTTGAAAAATCGGCTCTAGCTCATTCCGCTTTGGAGAAAACCGCGTTGACATTTTTTCCAAATGCCTTGCAATATCTCCTCAGCGAAAAGAGCTAACAGGCTGAAAATGCAGATTTAGACTTGTAGGCATTGTGTGAACAAGATAGCGTTGAAAAATCGGCTCCAGCTCATTCCGCCTTGGAGAAAACCGCGTTGACATTTTTTCCAAATGCCTTGCAATAACTCCTCAACGAAAAGAGCTAGAAGGCAAAAAATTGCAGATTTAGACTTGTAGGCATTGTGTGAACAAGATACCGTTGAAAAATCGGCTCTAGCTCATTCCGCTTTGGAGAAAACCGCGTTGACATTTTTTCCAAATGCCTTGCAATATCTCCTCAGCGAAAAGAGCTAACAGGCTGAAAATGCAGATTTAGACTTGTAGGCATTGTGTGAACAAGATAGCGTTGAAAAATCGGCTCTAGCTCATTCCGCTTTGGAGAAAACCGCATTGACATTTTTTCCAAATGCCTTGCAATAACTCCTCAACGAAAAGAGCTAGAAGGCTAGAAATTGCAGATTTAGACTTGTAGGCATTGTGTGAACAAGATACCGTTGCAAAATCGGCGCTAGCTCATTCAGCTTTGGAGAAAACCGCATTGACATTTTTTCCAAATGCCTTGCAATATCTCCTCAGCGAAAAGAGTAGAAGGCTGAAAATGCAGATTTAGACTTGTAGGCATTGTGTGAACAAGATACCGTTGAAAAATCGGCTCTAGCTCATTCCGCTTTGGAGAAAACCGCGTTGACATTTTTCCAAATGCCTTGCAATATCTCCTCAGCAAAAAGAGCTAGAAGGCTGAAAATGCAGATTTAGACTTTTAGGCATTGTGTGAACAAGATAGCATTGAAAAATCGGCTCTAGCTCATTCCGATTTGGAGAAAACCGCGTTGACATTTTTTCCAAATGCCTTGCAATAACTCCTCAAAGAAAAGAGCTAGAAGGCAAAAAATTGCAGATTTAGACTTGTAGGCATTTTGTGAACAAGATAGCGTTGAAAAATCGGCTCCAGCTCATTCCGCCTTGGAGAAAACCGCATTGACATTTTTTCCAAATGCCTTGCAATAACTCCTCAACGAAAAGAGCTAGAAGGCTAAAAATTGCAGATTTAGACTTGTAGGCATTTTGTGAACAAGATAGCGTTGAAAAATCGGCTCCAGCTCATTCCGCCTTGGAGAAAACCGCGTTGACATTTTTTCAAAATGCCTTGCAATAACTCCTCAACGAAAAGAGCTAGAAGGCTAAAAATTGCAGATTTAGACTTGTAGGCATTGTGTGAACAAGATACCGTTGAAAAATCGGCTCTAGCTCATTCCGCTTTGGAGAAAACCGCGTTGACATTTTTTCCAAATGCCTTGCAATATCTCCTCAGCGAAAAGAGCTAACAGGCTGAAAATGCAGATTTAGACTTGTAGGCATTGTGTGAACAAGATAGCGTTGAAAAATCGGCTCCAGCTCATTCCGCCTTGGAGAAAACCGCGTTGACATTTTTTCCAAATGCCTTGCAATAA
Source organism: Crinia signifera (assembly GCF_055691185.1). NCBI lineage: Eukaryota > Metazoa > Chordata > Amphibia > Anura > Myobatrachidae > Crinia > Crinia signifera. Next base: position 79,126,477 of record NC_139224.1, on the reverse strand, counting down.
CTCCTCAACGAAAAGAGCTAGAAGGCAAAAAATTGCAGATTTAGACTTGTAGGCATTGTGTGAACAAGATACCGTTGAAAAATCGGCTCTAGCTCATTCCGCTTTGGAGAAAACCGCGTTGACATTTTTTCCAAATGCCTTGCAATATCTCCTCAGCGAAAAGAGCTAACAGGCTGAAAATGCAGATTTAGACTTGTAGGCATTGTGTGAACAAGATAGCGTTGAAAAATCGGCTCTAGCTCATTCCGCTTTGGAGAAAACCGCATTGACATTTTTTCCAAATGCCTTGCAATAACTCCTCAACGAAAAGAGCTAGAAGGCTAGAAATTGCAGATTTAGACTTGTAGGCATTGTGTGAACAAGATACCGTTGCAAAATCGGCGCTAGCTCATTCAGCTTTGGAGAAAACCGCATTGACATTTTTTCCAAATGCCTTGCAATATCTCCTCAGCGAAAAGAGTAGAAGGCTGAAAATGCAGATTTAGACTTGTAGGCATTGTGTGAACAAGATACCGTTGAAAAATCGGCTCTAGCTCATTCCGCTTTGGAGAAAACCGCGTTGACATTTTTCCAAATGCCTTGCAATATCTCCTCAGCAAAAAGAGCTAGAAGGCTGAAAATGCAGATTTAGACTTTTAGGCATTGTGTGAACAAGATAGCATTGAAAAATCGGCTCTAGCTCATTCCGATTTGGAGAAAACCGCGTTGACATTTTTTCCAAATGCCTTGCAATAACTCCTCAAAGAAAAGAGCTAGAAGGCAAAAAATTGCAGATTTAGACTTGTAGGCATTTTGTGAACAAGATAGCGTTGAAAAATCGGCTCCAGCTCATTCCGCCTTGGAGAAAACCGCATTGACATTTTTTCCAAATGCCTTGCAATAACTCCTCAACGAAAAGAGCTAGAAGGCTAAAAATTGCAGATTTAGACTTGTAGGCATTTTGTGAACAAGATAGCGTTGAAAAATCGGCTCCAGCTCATTCCGCCTTGGAGAAAACCGCGTTGACATTTTTTCAAAATGCCTTGCAATAACTCCTCAACGAAAAGAGCTAGAAGGCTAAAAATTGCAGATTTAGACTTGTAGGCATTGTGTGAACAAGATACCGTTGAAAAATCGGCTCTAGCTCATTCCGCTTTGGAGAAAACCGCGTTGACATTTTTTCCAAATGCCTTGCAATATCTCCTCAGCGAAAAGAGCTAACAGGCTGAAAATGCAGATTTAGACTTGTAGGCATTGTGTGAACAAGATAGCGTTGAAAAATCGGCTCCAGCTCATTCCGCCTTGGAGAAAACCGCGTTGACATTTTTTCCAAATGCCTTGCAATAACTCCTCAACGAAAAGAGCTAGAAGGCAAAAAATTGCAGATTTAGACTTGTAGGCATTGTGTGAACAAGATACCGTTGAAAAATCGGCTCTAGCTCATTCCGCTTTGGAGAAAACCGCGTTGACATTTTTTCCAAATGCCTTGCAATATCTCCTCAGCGAAAAGAGCTAACAGGCTGAAAATGCAGATTTAGACTTGTAGGCATTGTGTGAACAAGATAGCGTTGAAAAATCGGCTCTAGCTCATTCCGCTTTGGAGAAAACCGCATTGACATTTTTTCCAAATGCCTTGCAATAACTCCTCAACGAAAAGAGCTAGAAGGCTAGAAATTGCAGATTTAGACTTGTAGGCATTGTGTGAACAAGATACCGTTGCAAAATCGGCGCTAGCTCATTCAGCTTTGGAGAAAACCGCATTGACATTTTTTCCAAATGCCTTGCAATATCTCCTCAGCGAAAAGAGTAGAAGGCTGAAAATGCAGATTTAGACTTGTAGGCATTGTGTGAACAAGATACCGTTGAAAAATCGGCTCTAGCTCATTCCGCTTTGGAGAAAACCGCGTTGACATTTTTCCAAATGCCTTGCAATATCTCCTCAGCAAAAAGAGCTAGAAGGCTGAAAATGCAGATTTAGACTTTTAGGCATTGTGTGAACAAGATAGCATTGAAAAATCGGCTCTAGCTCATTCCGATTTGGAGAAAACCGCGTTGACATTTTTTCCAAATGCCTTGCAATAACTCCTCAAAGAAAAGAGCTAGAAGGCAAAAAATTGCAGATTTAGACTTGTAGGCATTTTGTGAACAAGATAGCGTTGAAAAATCGGCTCCAGCTCATTCCGCCTTGGAGAAAACCGCATTGACATTTTTTCCAAATGCCTTGCAATAACTCCTCAACGAAAAGAGCTAGAAGGCTAAAAATTGCAGATTTAGACTTGTAGGCATTTTGTGAACAAGATAGCGTTGAAAAATCGGCTCCAGCTCATTCCGCCTTGGAGAAAACCGCGTTGACATTTTTTCAAAATGCCTTGCAATAACTCCTCAACGAAAAGAGCTAGAAGGCTAAAAATTGCAGATTTAGACTTGTAGGCATTGTGTGAACAAGATACCGTTGAAAAATCGGCTCTAGCTCATTCCGCTTTGGAGAAAACCGCGTTGACATTTTTTCCAAATGCCTTGCAATATCTCCTCAGCGAAAAGAGCTAACAGGCTGAAAATGCAGATTTAGACTTGTAGGCATTGTGTGAACAAGATAGCGTTGAAAAATCGGCTCCAGCTCATTCCGCCTTGGAGAAAACCGCGTTGACATTTTTTCCAAATGCCTTGCAATAACTCCTCAACGAAAAGAGCTAGAAGGCAAAAAATTGCAGATTTAGACTTGTAGGCATTGTGTGAACAAGATACCGTTGAAAAATCGGCTCTAGCTCATTCCGCTTTGGAGAAAACCGCGTTGACATTTTTTCCAAATGCCTTGCAATATCTCCTCAGCGAAAAGAGCTAACAGGCTGAAAATGCAGATTTAGACTTGTAGGCATTGTGTGAACAAGATAGCGTTGAAAAATCGGCTCTAGCTCATTCCGCTTTGGAGAAAACCGCATTGACATTTTTTCCAAATGCCTTGCAATAACTCCTCAACGAAAAGAGCTAGAAGGCTAGAAATTGCAGATTTAGACTTGTAGGCATTGTGTGAACAAGATACCGTTGCAAAATCGGCGCTAGCTCATTCAGCTTTGGAGAAAACCGCATTGACATTTTTTCCAAATGCCTTGCAATATCTCCTCAGCGAAAAGAGTAGAAGGCTGAAAATGCAGATTTAGACTTGTAGGCATTGTGTGAACAAGATACCGTTGAAAAATCGGCTCTAGCTCATTCCGCTTTGGAGAAAACCGCGTTGACATTTTTCCAAATGCCTTGCAATATCTCCTCAGCAAAAAGAGCTAGAAGGCTGAAAATGCAGATTTAGACTTTTAGGCATTGTGTGAACAAGATAGCATTGAAAAATCGGCTCTAGCTCATTCCGATTTGGAGAAAACCGCGTTGACATTTTTTCCAAATGCCTTGCAATAACTCCTCAAAGAAAAGAGCTAGAAGGCAAAAAATTGCAGATTTAGACTTGTAGGCATTTTGTGAACAAGATAGCGTTGAAAAATCGGCTCCAGCTCATTCCGCCTTGGAGAAAACCGCATTGACATTTTTTCCAAATGCCTTGCAATAACTCCTCAACGAAAAGAGCTAGAAGGCTAAAAATTGCAGATTTAGACTTGTAGGCATTTTGTGAACAAGATAGCGTTGAAAAATCGGCTCCAGCTCATTCCGCCTTGGAGAAAACCGCGTTGACATTTTTTCAAAATGCCTTGCAATAACTCCTCAACGAAAAGAGCTAGAAGGCTAAAAATTGCAGATTTAGACTTGTAGGCATTGTGTGAACAAGATACCGTTGAAAAATCGGCTCTAGCTCATTCCGCTTTGGAGAAAACCGCGTTGACATTTTTTCCAAATGCCTTGCAATATCTCCTCAGCGAAAAGAGCTAACAGGCTGAAAATGCAGATTTAGACTTGTAGGCATTGTGTGAACAAGATAGCGTTGAAAAATCGGCTCCAGCTCATTCCGCCTTGGAGAAAACCGCGTTGACATTTTTTCCAAATGCCTTGCAATAACTCCTCAACGAAAAGAGCTAGAAGGCTAAAAATTGCAGATTTAGACTTGTAGGCATTGTGTGAACAAGATACCGTTGCAAAATCGGCGCTAGCTCATTCCGCTTTGGAGAAAACCGCATTGACATTTTTTCCAAATGCCTTGCAATATCTCCTCAGCGAAAAGAGTAGAAGGCTGAAAATGCAGATTTAGACTTGTAGGCATTGTGTGAACAAGATACCGTTGAAAAATCGGCTCTAGCTCATTCCGCTTTGGAGAAAACCGCGTTGACATTTTTCCAAATGCCTTGCAATATCTCCTCAGCAAAAAGAGCTAGAAGGCTGAAAATGCAGATTTAGACTTTTAGGCATTGTGTGAACAAGATAGCATGAAAAAATCGGCTCTAGCTCATTCCGCTTTGGAGAAAACCGCGTTGACATTTTTTCCAAATGCCTTGCAATAACTCCTCAACGAAAAGAGCTAGAAGGCAAAAAATTGCAGATTTAGACTTGTAGGCATTTTGTGAACAAGATAGCGTTGAAAAATCGGCTCCAGCTCATTCCGCCTTGGAGAAAACCACGTTGACATTTTTTCAAAATGCCTTGCAATAACTCCTCAACGAAAAGAGCTAGAAGGCTAAAAATTGCAGATTTAGACTTGTAGGCATTGTGTGAACAAGATACCGTTGAAAAATCGGCTCTAGCTCATTCCGCTTTGGAGAAAACCGCGTTGACATTTTTTCCAAATGCCTTGCAATATCTCCTCAGCGAAAAGAGCTAACAGGCTGAAAATGCAGATTTAGACTTGTAGGCATTGTGTGAACAAGATAGCGTTGAAAAATCGGCTCCAGCTCATTCCGCCTTGGAGAAAACCGCGTTGACATTTTTTCCAAATGCCTTGCAATAACTCCTCAACGAAAAGAGCTAGAAGGCTAAAAATTGCAGATTTAGACTTGTAGGCATTGTGTGAACAAGATACCGTTGAAAAATCGGCTCTAGCTCATTCCGCTTTGGAGAAAACCGCGTTGACATTTTTTCCAAATGCCTTGCAATATCTCCTCAGCGAAAAGAGCTAACAGGCTGAAAATGCAGATTTAGACTTGTAGGCATTGTGTGAACAAGATAGCGTTGAAAAATCGGCTCCAGCTCATTCCGCCTTGGAGAAAACCGCGTTGACATTTTTTCCAAATGCCTTGCAATAACTCCTCAACGAAAAGAGCTAGAAGGCTAAAAATTGCAGATTTAGACTTGTAGGCATTGTGTGAACAAGATACCGTTGCAAAATCGGCGCTAGCTCATTCCGCTTTGGAGAAAACCGCATTGACATTTTTTCCAAATGCCTTGCAATATCTCCTCAGCGAAAAGAGTAGAAGGCTGAAAATGCAGATTTAGACTTGTAGGCATTGTGTGAACAAGATACCGTTGAAAAATCGGCTCTAGCTCATTCCGCTTTGGAGAAAACCGCGTTGACATTTTTCCAAATGCCTTGCAATATCTCCTCAGCAAAAAGAGCTAGAAGGCTGAAAATGCAGATTTAGACTTTTAGGCATTGTGTGAACAAGATAGCGTTGAAAAATCGGCTCTAGCTCATTCCGCTTTGGAGAAAACCGAGTTGACATTTTTTCCAAATGCCTTGCAATAACTCCTCAACGAAAAGAGCTAGAAGGCTAAAAATTGCAGATTTAGACTTGTAGGCATTGTGTGAACAAGATACCGTTGAAAAATCGGCTCTAGCTCATTCCGCTTTGGAGAAAACCGCGTTGACATTTTTTCCAAATGCCTTGCAATATCTCCTCAGCGAAAAGAGCTAACAGGCTGAAAATGCAGATTTAGACTTGTAGGCATTGTGTGAACAAGATAGCGTTGAAAAATCGGCTCTAGCTCATTCCGCTTTGGAGAAAACCGCATTGACATTTTTTCCAAATGCCTTGCAATAACTCCTCAACGAAAAGAGCTAGAAGGCTAGAAATTGCAGATTTAGACTTGTAGGCATTGTGTGAACAAGATACCGTTGCAAAATCGGCGCTAGCTCATTCAGCTTTGGAGAAAACCGCATTGACATTTTTTCCAAATGCCTTGCAATATCTCCTCAGCGAAAAGAGTAGAAGGCTGAAAATGCAGATTTAGACTTGTAGGCATTGTGTGAACAAGATACCGTTGAAAAATCGGCTCTAGCTCATTCCGCTTTGGAGAAAACCGCGTTGACATTTTTCCAAATGCCTTGCAATATCTCCTCAGCAAAAAGAGCTAGAAGGCTGAAAATGCAGATTTAGACTTTTAGGCATTGTGTGAACAAGATAGCATTGAAAAATCGGCGCTAGCTCATTCCGCTTTGGAGAAAACCGCATTGACATTTTTTCCAAATGCCTTGCAATATCTCCTCAGCGAAAAGAGTAGAAGGCTGAAAATGCAGATTTAGACTTGTAGGCATTGTGTGAACAAGATACCGTTGAAAAATCGGCTCTAGCTCATTCCGCTTTGGAGAAAACCGCGTTGACATTTTTTCCAAATGCCTTGCAATATCTCCTCAGCGAAAAGAGCTAACAGGCTGAAAATGCAGATTTAGACTTGTAGGCATTGTGTGAACAAGATAGCGTTGAAAAATCGGCTCCAGCTCATTCCGCCTTGGAGAAAACCGCGTTGACATTTTTTCCAAATGCCTTGCAATAACTCCTCAACGAAAAGAGCTAGAAGGCTAAAAATTGCAGATTTAGACTTGTAGGCATTGTGTGAACAAGATACCGTTGCAAAATCGGCGCTAGCTCATTCCGCTTTGGAGAAAACCGCATTGACATTTTTTCCAAATGCCTTGCAATATCTCCTCAGCGAAAAGAGTAGAAGGCTGAAAATGCAGATTTAGACTTGTAGGCATTGTGTGAACAAGATACCGTTGAAAAATCGGCTCTAGCTCATTCCGCTTTGGAGAAAACCGCGTTGACATTTTTCCAAATGCCTTGCAATATCTCCTCAGCAAAAAGAGCTAGAAGGCTGAAAATGCAGATTTAGACTTTTAGGCATTGTGTGAACAAGATAGCGTTGAAAAATCGGCTCTAGCTCATTCCGCTTTGGAGAAAACCGAGTTGACATTTTTTCCAAATGCCTTGCAATAACTCCTCAACGAAAAGAGCTAGAAGGCTAAAAATTGCAGATTTAGACTTGTAGGCATTGTGTGAACAAGATACCGTTGAAAAATCGGCTCTAGCTCATTCCGCTTTGGAGAAAACCGCGTTGACATTTTTTCCAAATGCCTTGCAATATCTCCTCAGCGAAAAGAGCTAACAGGCTGAAAATGCAGATTTAGACTTGTAGGCATTGTGTGAACAAGATAGCGTTGAAAAATCGGCTCTAGCTCATTCCGCTTTGGAGAAAACCGCATTGACATTTTTTCCAAATGCCTTGCAATAACTCCTCAACGAAAAGAGCTAGAAGGCTAGAAATTGCAGATTTAGACTTGTAGGCATTGTGTGAACAAGATACCGTTGCAAAATCGGCGCTAGCTCATTCAGCTTTGGAGAAAACCGCATTGACATTTTTTCCAAATGCCTTGCAATATCTCCTCAGCGAAAAGAGTAGAAGGCTGAAAATGCAGATTTAGACTTGTAGGCATTGTGTGAACAAGATACCGTTGAAAAATCGGCTCTAGCTCATTCCACTTTGGAGAAAACCGCGTTGACATTTTTCCAAATGCCTTGCAATATCTCCTCAGCAAAAAGAGCTAGAAGGCTGAAAATGCAGATTTAGACTTTTAGGCATTGTGTGAACAAGATAGCATTGAAAAATCGGCTCTAGCTCATTCCGATTTGGAGAAAACCGCGTTGACATTTTTTCCAAATGCCTTGCAATAACTCCTCAAAGAAAAGAGCTAGAAGGCAAAAAATTGCAGATTTAGACTTGTAGGCATTTTGTGAACAAGATAGCGTTGAAAAATCGGCTCCAGCTCATTCCGCCTTGGAGAAAACCGCATTGACATTTTTTCCAAATGCCTTGCAATAACTCCTCAACGAAAAGAGCTAGAAGGCTAAAAATTGCAGATTTAGACTTGTAGGCATTTTGTGAACAAGATAGCGTTGAAAAATCGGCTCCAGCTCATTCCGCCTTGGAGAAAACCGCGTTGACATTTTTTCATAATGCCTTGCAATAACTCCTCAACGAAAAGAGCTAGAAGGCTAAAAATTGCAGATTTAGACTTGTAGGCATTGTGTGAACAAGATACCGTTGAAAAATCGGCTCTAGCTCATTCCGCTTTGGAGAAAACCGCGTTGACATTTTTTCCAAATGCCTTGCAATATCTCCTCAGCGAAAAGAGCTAACAGGCTGAAAATGCAGATTTAGACTTGTAGGCATTGTGTGAACAAGATAGCGTTGAAAAATCGGCTCCAGCTCATTCCGCCTTGGAGAAAACCGCGTTGACATTTTTTCCAAATGCCTTGCAATAACTCCTCAACGAAAAGAGCTAGAAGGCTAAAAATTGCAGATTTAGACTTGTAGGCATTGTGTGAACAAGATACCGTTGCAAAATCGGCGCTAGCTCATTCCGCTTTGGAGAAAACCGCATTGACATTTTTTCCAAATGCCTTGCAATATCTCCTCAGCGAAAAGAGTAGAAGGCTGAAAATGCAGATTTAGACTTGTAGGCATTGTGTGAACAAGATACCGTTGAAAAATCGGCTCTAGCTCATTCCGCTTTGGAGAAAACCGCGTTGACATTTTTCCAAATGCCTTGCAATATCTCCTCAGCAAAAAGAGCTAGAAGGCTGAAAATGCAGATTTAGACTTTTAGGCATTGTGTGAACAAGATAGCATGAAAAAATCGGCTCTAGCTCATTCCGCTTTGGAGAAAACCGCGTTGACATTTTTTCCAAATGCCTTGCAATAACTCCTCAACGAAAAGAGCTAGAAGGCAAAAAATTGCAGATTTAGACTTGTAGGCATTTTGTGAACAAGATAGCGTTGAAAAATCGGCTCCAGCTCATTCCGCCTTGGAGAAAACCACGTTGACATTTTTTCAAAATGCCTTGCAATAACTCCTCAACGAAAAGAGCTAGAAGGCTAAAAATTGCAGATTTAGACTTGTAGGCATTGTGTGAACAAGATACCGTTGAAAAATCGGCTCTAGCTCATTCCGCTTTGGAGAAAACCGCGTTGACATTTTTTCCAAATGCCTTGCAATATCTCCTCAGCGAAAAGAGCTAACAGGCTGAAAATGCAGATTTAGACTTGTAGGCATTGTGTGAACAAGATAGCGTTGAAAAATCGGCTCCAGCTCATTCCGCCTTGGAGAAAACCGCGTTGACATTTTTTCCAAATGCCTTGCAATAACTCCTCAACGAAAAGAGCTAGAAGGCTAAAAATTGCAGATTTAGACTTGTAGGCATTGTGTGAACAAGATACCGTTGAAAAATCGGCTCTAGCTCATTCCGCTTTGGAGAAAACCGCGTTGACATTTTTTCCAAATGCCTTGCAATATCTCCTCAGCGAAAAGAGCTAACAGGCTGAAAATGCAGATTTAGACTTGTAGGCATTGTGTGAACAAGATAGCGTTGAAAAATCGGCTCCAGCTCATTCCGCCTTGGAGAAAACCGCGTTGACATTTTTTCCAAATGCCTTGCAATAACTCCTCAACGAAAAGAGCTAGAAGGCTAAAAATTGCAGATTTAGACTTGTAGGCATTGTGTGAACAAGATACCGTTGCAAAATCGGCGCTAGCTCATTCCGCTTTGGAGAAAACCGCATTGACATTTTTTCCAAATGCCTTGCAATATCTCCTCAGCGAAAAGAGTAGAAGGCTGAAAATGCAGATTTAGACTTGTAGGCATTGTGTGAACAAGATACCGTTGAAAAATCGGCTCTAGCTCATTCCGCTTTGGAGAAAACCGCGTTGACATTTTTCCAAATGCCTTGCAATATCTCCTCAGCAAAAAGAGCTAGAAGGCTGAAAATGCAGATTTAGACTTTTAGGCATTGTGTGAACAAGATAGCGTTGAAAAATCGGCTCTAGCTCATTCCGCTTTGGAGAAAACCGAGTTGACATTTTTTCCAAATGCCTTGCAATAACTCCTCAACGAAAAGAGCTAGAAGGCTAAAAATTGCAGATTTAGACTTGTAGGCATTGTGTGAACAAGATACCGTTGAAAAATCGGCTCTAGCTCATTCCGCTTTGGAGAAAACCGCGTTGACATTTTTTCCAAATGCCTTGCAATATCTCCTCAGCGAAAAGAGCTAACAGGCTGAAAATGCAGATTTAGACTTGTAGGCATTGTGTGAACAAGATAGCGTTGAAAAATCGGCTCTAGCTCATTCCGCTTTGGAGAAAACCGCATTGACATTTTTTCCAAATGCCTTGCAATAACTCCTCAACGAAAAGAGCTAGAAGGCTAGAAATTGCAGATTTAGACTTGTAGGCATTGTGTGAACAAGATACCGTTGCAAAATCGGCGCTAGCTCATTCAGCTTTGGAGAAAACCGCATTGACATTTTTTCCAAATGCCTTGCAATATCTCCTCAGCGAAAAGAGTAGAAGGCTGCAAATGCAGATTTAGACTTGTAGGCATTGTGTGAACAAGATACCGTTGAAAAATCGGCTCTAGCTCATTCCGCTTTGGAGAAAACCGCGTTGACATTTTTCCAAATGCCTTGCAATATCTCCTCAGCAAAAAGAGCTAGAAGGCTGAAAATGCAGATTTAGACTTTTAGGCATTGTGTGAACAAGATAGCATTGAAAAATCGGCGCTAGCTCATTCCGCTTTGGAGAAAACCGCATTGACATTTTTTCCAAATGCCTTGCAATATCTCCTCAGCGAAAAGAGTAGAAGGCTGAAAATGCAGATTTAGACTTGTAGGCATTGTGTGAACAAGATACCGTTGAAAAATCGGCTCTAGCTCATTCCGCTTTGGAGAAAACCGCGTTGACATTTTTCCAAATGCCTTGCAATATCTCCTCAGCAAAAAGAGCTAGAAGGCTGAAAATGCAGATTTAGACTTTTAGGCATTGTGTGAACAAGATAGCGTTGAAAAATCGGCTCTAGCTCATTCCGCTTTGGAGAAAACCGAGTTGACATTTTTTCCAAATGCCTTGCAATAACTCCTCAACGAAAAGAGCTAGAAGGCTAAAAATTGCAGATTTAGACTTGTAGGCATTGTGTGAACAAGATACCGTTGAAAAATCGGCTCTAGCTCATTCCGCTTTGGAGAAAACCGCGTTGACATTTTTTCCAAATGCCTTGCAATATCTCCTCAGCGAAAAGAGCTAACAGGCTGAAAATGCAGATTTAGACTTGTAGGCATTGTGTGAACAAGATAGCGTTGAAAAATCGGCTCCAGCTCATTCCACCTTGGAGAAAACCGCGTTGACATTTTTTCCAAATGCCTTGCAATAACTCCTCAACGAAAAGAGCTAGAAGGCTAAAAATTGCAGATTTAGACTTGTAGGCATTGTGTGAACAAGATACCGTTGCAAAATCGGCGCTAGCTCATTCCGCTTTGGAGAAAACCGCATTGACATTTTTTCCAAATGCCTTGCAATATCTCCTCAGCGAAAAGAGTAGAAGGCTGAAAATGCAGATTTAGACTTGTAGGCATTGTGTGAACAAGATACCGTTGACAAATCGGCTCTAGCTCATTCCGCTTTGGAGAAAACCGCGTTGACATTTTTCCAAATGCCTTGCAATATCTCCTCAGCAAAAAGAGCTAGAAGGCTGAAAATGCAGATTTAGACTTTTAGGCATTGTGTGAACCAGATAGCATTGAAAAATCGGCTCTAGCTCATTCCGCTTTGGAGAAAACCGCGTTGACATTTTTTCCAAATGCCTTGCAATAACTCCTCAACGAAAAGAGCTAGAAGGCAAAAAATTGCAGATTTAGACTTGTAGGCATTTTGTGAACAAGATAGCGTTGAAAAATCGGCTCCAGCTCATTCCGCCTTGGAGAAAACCGCATTGACATTTTTTCCAAATGCCTTGCAATAACTCCTCAACGAAAAGAGCTAGAAGGCTAAAAATTGCAGATTTAGACTTGTAGGCATTTTGTGAACAAGATAGCGTTGAAAAATCGGCTCCAGCTCATTCCGCCTTGGAGAAAACCACGTTGACATTTTTTCAAAATGCCTTGCAATAACTCCTCAACGAAAAGAGCTAGAAGGCTAAAAATTGCAGATTTAGACTTGTAGGCATTGTGTGAACAAGATACCGTTGAAAAATCGGCTCTAGCTCATTCCGCTTTGGAGAAAACCGCGTTGACATTTTTTCCAAATGCCTTGCAATATCTCCTCAGCGAAAAGAGCTAACAGGCTGAAAATGCAGATTTAGACTTGTAGGCATTGTGTGAACAAGATAGCGTTGAAAAATCGGCTCCAGCTCATTCCGCCTTGGAGAAAACCGCGTTGACATTTTTTCCAAATGCCTTGCAATAACTCCTCAACGAAAAGAGCTAGAAGGCTAAAAATTGCAGATTTAGACTTGTAGGCATTGTGTGAACAAGATACCGTTGAAAAATCGGCTCTAGCTCATTCCGCTTTGGAGAAAACCGCGTTGACATTTTTTCCAAATGCCTTGCAATATCTCCTCAGCGAAAAGAGCTAACAGGCTGAAAATGCAGATTTAGACTTGTAGGCATTGTGTGAACAAGATAGCGTTGAAAAATCGGCTCCAGCTCATTCCGCCTTGGAGAAAACCGCGTTGACATTTTTTCCAAATGCCTTGCAATAACTCCTCAACGAAAAGAGCTAGAAGGCTAAAAATTGCAGATTTAGACTTGTAGGCATTGTGTGAACAAGATACCGTTGCAAAATCGGCGCTAGCTCATTCCGCTTTGGAGAAAACCGCATTGACATTTTTTCCAAATGCCTTGCAATATCTCCTCAGCGAAAAGAGTAGAAGGCTGAAAATGCAGATTTAGACTTGTAGGCATTGTGTGAACAAGATACCGTTGAAAAATCGGCTCTAGCTCATTCCGCTTTGGAGAAAACCGCGTTGACATTTTTCCAAATGCCTTGCAATATCTCCTCAGCAAAAAGAGCTAGAAGGCTGAAAATGCAGATTTAGACTTTTAGGCATTGTGTGAACAAGATAGCGTTGAAAAATCGGCTCTAGCTCATTCCGCTTTGGAGAAAACCGAGTTGACATTTTTTCCAAATGCCTTGCAATAACTCCTCAACGAAAAGAGCTAGAAGGCTAAAAATTGCAGATTTAGACTTGTAGGCATTGTGTGAACAAGATACCGTTGAAAAATCGGCTCTAGCTCATTCCGCTTTGGAGAAAACCGCGTTGACATTTTTTCCAAATGCCTTGCAATATCTCCTCAGCGAAAAGAGCTAACAGGCTGAAAATGCAGATTTAGACTTGTAGGCATTGTGTGAACAAGATAGCGTTGAAAAATCGGCTCTAGCTCATTCCGCTTTGGAGAAAACCGCATTGACATTTTTTCCAAATGCCTTGCAATAACTCCTCAACGAAAAGAGCTAGAAGGCTAGAAATTGCAGATTTAGACTTGTAGGCATTGTGTGAACAAGATACCGTTGCAAAATCGGCGCTAGCTCATTCAGCTTTGGAGAAAACCGCATTGACATTTTTTCCAAATGCCTTGCAATATCTCCTCAGCGAAAAGAGTAGAAGGCTGAAAATGCAGATTTAGACTTGTAGGCATTGTGTGAACAAGATACCGTTGAAAAATCGGCTCTAGCTCATTCCGCTTTGGAGAAAACCGCGTTGACATTTTTCCAAATGCCTTGCAATATCTCCTCAGCAAAAAGAGCTAGAAGGCTGAAAATGCAGATTTAGACTTTTAGGCATTGTGTGAACAAGATAGCATTGAAAAATCGGCTCTAGCTCATTCCGATTTGGAGAAAACCGCGTTGACATTTTTTCCAAATGCCTTGCAATAACTCCTCAAAGAAAAGAGCTAGAAGGCAAAAAATTGCAGATTTAGACTTGTAGGCATTTTGTGAACAAGATAGCGTTGAAAAATCGGCTCCAGCTCATTCCGCCTTGGAGAAAACCGCATTGACATTTTTTCCAAATGCCTTGCAATAACTCCTCAACGAAAAGAGCTAGAAGGCTAAAAATTGCAGATTTAGACTTGTAGGCATTTTGTGAACAAGATAGCGTTGAAAAATCGGCTCCAGCTCATTCCGCCTTGGAGAAAACCGCGTTGACATTTTTTCAAAATGCCTTGCAATAACTCCTCAACGAAAAGAGCTAGAAGGCTAAAAATTGCAGATTTAGACTTGTAGGCATTGTGTGAACAAGATACCGTTGAAAAATCGGCTCTAGCTCATTCTGCTTTGGAGAAAACCGCGTTGACATTTTTTCCAAATGCCTTGCAATATCTCCTCAGCGAAAAGAGCTAACAGGCTGAAAATGCAGATTTAGACTTGTAGGCATTGTGTGAACAAGATAGCGTTGAAAAATCGGCTCCAGCTCATTCCGCCTTGGAGAAAACCGCGTTGACATTTTTTCCAAATGCCTTGCAATAACTCCTCAACGAAAAGAGCTAGAAGGCTAAAAATTGCAGATTTAGACTTGTAGGCATTGTGTGAACAAGATACCGTTGCAAAATCGGCGCTAGCTCATTCCGCTTTGGAGAAAACCGCATTGACATTTTTTCCAAATGCCTTGCAATATCTCCTCAGCGAAAAGAGTAGAAGGCTGAAAATGCAGATTTAGACTTGTAGGCATTGTGTGAACAAGATACCGTTGAAAAATCGGCTCTAGCTCATTCCGCTTTGGAGAAAACCGCGTTGACATTTTTCCAAATGCCTTGCAATATCTCCTCAGCAAAAAGAGCTAGAAGGCTGAAAATGCAGATTTAGACTTTTAGGCATTGTGTGAACAAGATAGCGTTGAAAAATCGGCTCTAGCTCATTCCGCTTTGGAGAAAACCGAGTTGACATTTTTTCCAAATGCCTTGCAATAACTCCTCAACGAAAAGAGCTAGAAGGCTAAAAATTGCAGATTTAGACTTGTAGGCATTGTGTGAACAAGATACCGTTGAAAAATCGGCTCTAGCTCATTCCGCTTTGGAGAAAACCGCGTTGACATTTTTTCCAAATGCCTTGCAATATCTCCTCAGCGAAAAGAGCTAACAGGCTGAAAATGCAGATTTAGACTTGTAGGCATTGTGTGAACAAGATAGCGTTGAAAAATCGGCTCTAGCTCATTCCGCTTTGGAGAAAACCGCATTGACATTTTTTCCAAATGCCTTGCAATAACTCCTCAACGAAAAGAGCTAGAAGGCTAGAAATTGCAGATTTAGACTTGTAGGCATTGTGTGAACAAGATACCGTTGCAAAATCGGCGCTAGCTCATTCAGCTTTGGAGAAAACCGCATTGACATTTTTTCCAAATGCCTTGCAATATCTCCTCAGCGAAAAGAGTAGAAGGCTGAAAATGCAGATTTAGACTTGTAGGCATTGTGTGAACAAGATACCGTTGAAAAATCGGCTCTAGCTCATTCCGCTTTGGAGAAAACCGCGTTGACATTTTTCCAAATGCCTTGCAATATCTCCTCAGCAAAAAGAGCTAGAAGGCTGAAAATGCAGATTTAGACTTTTAGGCATTGTGTGAACAAGATAGCATTGAAAAATCGGCTCTAGCTCATTCCGATTTGGAGAAAACCGCGTTGACATTTTTTCCAAATGCCTTGCAATAACTCCTCAAAGAAAAGAGCTAGAAGGCAAAAAATTTCAGATTTAGACTTGTAGGCATTTTGTGAACAAGATAGCGTTGAAAAATCGGCTCCAGCTCATTCCGCCTTGGAGAAAACCGCGTTGACATTTTTTCAAAATGCCTTGCAATAACTCCTCAACGAAAAGAGCTAGAAGGCTAAAAATTGCAGATTTAGACTTGTAGGCATTGTGTGAACAAGATACCGTTGAAAAATCGGCTCTAGCTCATTCCGCTTTGGAGAAAACCGCGTTGACATTTTTTCCAAATGCCTTGCAATATCTCCTCAGCGAAAAGAGCTAACAGGCTGAAAATGCAGATTTAGACTTGTAGGCATTGTGTGAACAAGATAGCGTTGAAAAATCGGCTCCAGCTCATTCCGCCTTGGAGAAAACCGCGTTGACATTTTTTCCAAATGCCTTGCAATAACTCCTCAACGAAAAGAGCTAGAAGGCTAAAAATTGCAGATTTAGACTTGTAGGCATTGTGTGAACAAGATACCGTTGAAAAATCGGCTCTAGCTCATTCCGCTTTGGAGAAAACCGCATTGACATTTTTTCCAAATGCCTTGCAATATCTCCTCAGCGAAAAGAGTAGAAGGCTGAAAATGCAGATTTAGACTTGTAGGCATTGTGTGAACAAGATACCGTTGAAAAATCGGCTCTAGCTCATTCCGCTTTGGAGAAAACCGCGTTGACATTTTTCCAAATGCCTTGCAATATCTCCTCAGCAAAAAGAGCTAGAAGGCTGAAAATGCAGATTTAGACTTTTAGGCATTGTGTGAACAAGATAGCGTTGAAAAATCGGCTCTAGCTCATTCCGCTTTGGAGAAAACCGAGTTGACATTTTTTCCAAATGCCTTGCAATAACTCCTCAACGAAAAGAGCTAGAAGGCTAAAAATTGCAGATTTAGACTTTTAGGCATTGTGTGAACAAGATACCGTTGAAAAATCGGCTCTAGCTCATTCCGCTTTGGAGAAAACCGCGTTGACATTTTTTCCAAATGCCTTGCAATATCTCCTCAGCGAAAAGAGCTAACAGGCTGAAAATGCAGATTTAGACTTGTAGGCATTGTGTGAACAAGATAGCGTTGAAAAATCGGCTCTAGCTCATTCCGCTTTGGAGAAAACCGCATTGACATTTTTTCCAAATGCCTTGCAATAACTCCTCAACGAAAAGAGCTAGAAGGCTAAAAATTGCAGATTTAGACTTGTAGGCATTGTGTGAACAAGATACCGTTGCAAAATCGGCGCTAGCTCATTCCGCTTTGGAGAAAACCGCATTGACATTTTTTCCAAATGCCTTGCAATATCTCCTCAGCGAAAAGAGTAGAAGGCTGAAAATGCAGATTTAGACTTGTAGGCATTGTGTGAACAAGATACCGTTGAAAAATCGGCTCTAGCTCATTCCGCTTTGGAGAAAACCGCGTTGACATTTTTCCAAATGCCTTGCAATATCTCCTCAGCAAAAAGAGCTAGAAGGCTGAAAATGCAGATTTAGACTTTTAGGCATTGTGTGAACAAGATAGCATTGAAAAATCGGCTCTAGCTCATTCCGATTTGGAGAAAACTGCGTTGACATTTTTTCCAAATGCCTTGCAATAACTCCTCAAAGAAAAGAGCTAGAAGGCAAAAAATTGCAGATTTAGACTTGTAGGCATTTTGTGAACAAGATAGCGTTGAAAAATCGGCTCCAGCTCATTCCGCCTTGGAGAAAACCGCATTGACATTTTTTCCAAATGCCTTGCAATAACTCCTCAACGAAAAGAGCTAGAAGGCTAAAAATTGCAGATTTAGACTTGTAGGCATTTTGTGAACAAGATAGCGTTGAAAAATCGGCTCCAGCTCATTCCGCCTTGGAGAAAACCGCGTTGACATTTTTTCAAAATGCCTTGCAATAACTCCTCAACGAAAAGAGCTAGAAGGCTAAAAATTGCAGATTTAGACTTGTAGGCATTGTGTGAACAAGATACCGTTGAAAAATCGGCTCTAGCTCATTCCGCTTTGGAGAAAACCGCGTTGACATTTTTTCCAAATGCCTTGCAATATCTCCTCAGCGAAAAGAGCTAACAGGCTGAAAATGCAGATTTAGACTTGTAGGCATTGTGTGAACAAGATAGCGTTGAAAAATCGGCTCCAGCTCATTCCGCCTTGGAGAAAACCGCGTTGACATTTTTTCCAAATGCCTTGCAATAACTCCTCAACGAAAAGAGCTAGAAGGCTAAAAATTGCAGATTTAGACTTGTAGGCATTGTGTGAACAAGATACCGTTGCAAAATCGGCGCTAGCTCATTACGCTTTGGAGAAAACCGCATTGACATTTTTTCCAAATGCCTTGCAATATCTCCTCAGCGAAAAGAGTAGAAGGCTGAAAATGCAGATTTAGACTTGTAGGCATTGTGTGAACAAGATACCGTTGAAAAATCGGCTCTAGCTCATTCCGCTTTGGAGAAAACCGCGTTGACATTTTTCCAAATGCCTTGCAATATCTCCTCAGCAAAAAGAGCTAGAAGGCTGAAAATGCAGATTTAGACTTTTAGGCATTGTGTGAACAAGATAGCGTTGAAAAATCGGCTCTAGCTCATTCCGCTTTGGAGAAAACCGAGTTGACATTTTTTCCAAATGCCTTGCAATAACTCCTCAACGAAAAGAGCTAGAAGGCTAAAAATTGCAGATTTAGACTTGTAGGCATTTTGTGAACAAGATAGCGTTGAAAAATCGGCTCCAGCTCATTCCGCCTTGGAGAAAACCGCGTTGACATTTTTTCCAAATGCCTTGCAATAACTCCTCAACGAAAAGAGCTAGAAGGCTAAAAATTGCAGATTTAGACTTGTAGGCATTGTGTGAACAAGATACCGTTGAAAAATCGGCTCTAGCTCATTCCGCTTTGGAGAAAACCGCGTTGACATTTTTTCCAAATGCCTTGCAATATCTCCTCAGCGAAAAGAGCTAGAAGGCTGAAAATGCAGATTTAGACTTGTAGGCATTGTGTGAACAAGATAGCGTTGAAAAATCGGCTCTAGCTCATTCCGCTTTGGAGAAAACCGCGTTGACATTTTTCCAAATGCCTTGCAATATCTCCTCAGCAAAAAGAGCTAGAAGGCTGAAAATGCAGATTTAGACTTTTAGGCATTGTGTGAACAAGATAGCGTTGAAAAATCGGCTCTAGCTCATTCCGCTTTGGAGAAAACCGAGTTGACATTTTTTCCAAATGCCTTGCAATAACTCCTCAACGAAAAGAGCTAGAAGGCTAAAAATTGCAGATTTAGACTTGTAGGCATTTTGTGAACAAGATAGCGTTGAAAAATCGGCTCCAGCTCATTCCGCCTTGGAGAAAACCGCGTTGACATTTTTTCCAAATGCCTTGCAATAACTCCTCAACGAAAAGAGCTAGAAGGCTAAAAATTGCAGATTTAGACTTGTAGGCATTGTGTGAACAAGATACCGTTGAAAAATCGGCTCTAGCTCATTCCGCTTTGGAGAAAACCGCGTTGACATTTTTTCCAAATGCCTTGCAATATCTCCTCAGCGAAAAGAGCTAGAAGGCTGAAAATGCAGATTTAGACTTGTAGGCATTGTGTGAACAAGATAGCGTTGAAAAATCGGCTCTAGCTCATTCCGCTTTGGAGAAAACCGCGTTGACATTTTTCCAAATGCCTTGCAATATCTCCTCAGCAAAAAGAGCTAGAAGGCTGAAAATGCAGATTTAGACTTTTAGGCATTGTGTGAACAAGATAGCGTTGAAAAATCGGCTCTAGCTCATTCCGCTTTGGAGAAAACCGAGTTGACATTTTTTCCAAATGCCTTGCAATAACTCCTCAACGAAAAGAGCTAGAAGGCTAAAAATTGCAGATTTAGACTTGTAGGCATTTTGTGAACAAGATAGCGTTGAAAAATCGGCTCCAGCTCATTCCGCCTTGGAGAAAACCGCGTTGACATTTTTTCCAAATGCCTTGCAATAACTCCTCAACGAAAAGAGCTAGAAGGCTAAAAATTGCAGATTTAGACTTGTAGGCATTGTGTGAACAAGATACCGTTGAAAAATCGGCTCTAGCTCATTCCGCTTTGGAGAAAACCGCGTTGACATTTTTTCCAAATGCCTTGCAATATCTCCTCAGCGAAAAGAGCTAGAAGGCTGAAAATGCAGATTTAGACTTGTAGGCATTGTGTGAACAAGATAGCGTTGAAAAATCGGCTCTAGCTCATTCCGCTTTGGAGAAAACCGAGTTGACATTTTTTCCAAATGCCTTGCAATAACTCCTCAACGAAAAGAGCTAGAAGGCTAAAAATTGCAGATTTAGACTTGTAGGCATTTTGTGAACAAGATAGCGTTGAAAAATCGGCTCCAGCTCATTCCGCCTTGGAGAAAACCGCGTTGACATTTTTTCCAAATGCCTTGCAATAACTCCTCAACGAAAAGAGCTAGAAGGCTAAAAATTGCAGATTTAGACTTGTAGAATAGAATAGAATAGAATAGAATCAACTTTATTGGCCATGTGTGCTTGCGCACACTAGGAATTTTTTGTGGATTACAGTGCAGCATCAAGCAGGGATGAAAAGGGGGGGGGGGGGAGACATTACATATATTACATAAAGACATTACAAGCATTTAATTTCTAGCTACGACTATGGTGGTCAGGTCACCAAGTAGGGACACGTTGTTTGGCTGTTGATATTGGGATTGCATTCGCTTTGGTTGGATTGTTCAGGTGATGGACGGCTAACGGAAAGAAGCTTCTTGCTGATCTGGACGTTTTGACGGGGATGGACCTGAACCGTCTTCTGGATGGTAGGATGTCGAACAGCTTGTGACCGGGATGCAGCTTGTCGTTTGCAATCTTCTCAGCACGTTTCCTTACCCTGGATGAGAACAGATCCCTTATCGGGGGGAGGTCGGTCCCTATGATCCTTTCCGCAGTCTTCACTACCCTCTGCAGTTTTTGTTTGTCGTTCTCGCTTGCGCCACCGTACCAGATTGTGATCGCGGAACATAAGACAGACTCCACGATGGCGGTGTAAAATACGCACAGCAGCTCCTTTGGGATGTTGAATTTCCTGAGTTGCCTCAGGAAGAACAGGCGCTGTTGGGCCTTTTTGATGTTTGTGGTTATGTTTAATCCCCATCTTAGGTCACTGGACATGGTTGTCCCTAGGAATTTGAAGGAATCAACCCGCGACACCACTGCGTTGGCTATTGTTAGCGGGGCTAGTGCATTTGTTTTTTTCCTGTAGTCGACCACCATCTCAACTGTTTTGGTGGGGTTTAGATTGAGGTTGTTGCTGCTGCACCACTGTGTCAGCTTCTCCACTGCATGCCTGTACGCGGTCTCGTCACTATCCTTGATTAGGCCGATGATAGTGGTGTCATCTGCGAATTTGATGATTTTCACTGACTGCTCAGCTGAGGTGCAGTCATTCGTGTAGAGAGAGAAGAGCAGAGGGGAGAGGACGCATCCTTGGGGGGCTCCAGTACTGATTGTTCGTGTGCTGGACGAGAAGGCGCCGGCTTTGACCACCTGTTCCCTTGCTGTTAGGAAGTCCACTATCCATGAGCATGTTGATCCTGGGACTCCTAAGGAGAGGAGTTTTGGCTGCAGGATGCTGGGAACGATAGTATTAAATGCTGAGCTGAAGTCCACGAATAGGACTCTTGCATAGGTGCCTTGGTGGTCGAGGTGTTGTAAAATATGGTGCAGCCCGAGGTTGACCGCATCCTCTACACTTCTGTTCGCCCGGTAGGCAAACTGCATGGGGTCAAGGTGAGAGTTTGTCACTTCTTTCAGGTGCTTCAGTACTAGTCTTTCAAATGCTTTCATGGCCACTGAGGTTAGTGCAATTGGCCTGAAGTCATTTAGGTCCTTCGTGGGTGTTTTCTTAGGGACCGGGATGATGATAGAGCGTTTGAAGCAGGCAGGAACCTTGCACAAGTCCAGGGAGGAGTTGAATATCGTTGTGAAGATGGGGGCGAGCTGAGCTGCACAGGTCCTAAGGCTGGATGGCGACACACCATCCGGTCCTGCAGCCTTCTTAGGTTTTATTCTTTTGAGTACTGCTTCTACCTCGCCTTGGTCCAAGTGGAGGGCCTGGGTGTGGTGGTCTTTGGGATGGAGTGGGGGAGGTACGGCCTGCTCAAATCTGCAGTAGAACTTGTTCAGGTCTTCTGCAAGTTCATGGCTGGTTTCAGACTGTGTTTGGGCTTTCTTGTAATTTGTTATGTTTTGCATGCCCTTCCATACTGCCGCAGGGTCCTTTGCTGTGAGGTTGTGTGTCAGCTTGTTTGTATATTCCCTTTTTGCAAGTTTGATACCCCGAGTCAAGGAGTTCCTGGCTTCTTTGTACTGTGTCCTGTCCCCGCTGCTGTATGCCACCTCCTTGGCTCGGCGGAGTTTCCTGAGCTGGCTACCGAACCATGGCTTGTTGTTGTTAAAGGATCGGATTTGCTTGGTTGGTACACATAAGTCCTCGCAGAAGCTGATGTAGGATGTCACTGCATCCGCTAGTTCATCTATGTCAGAGGCAGAGGCTTTGAACACCATCCAGTCAGTGCAGTCGAAGCAGGCCTGAAGCTTTGTTTTTGCCTCGATTGACGAGTTTTTGACAGACTTGGTAACAGGCTTAGCAGACTTTAGCTTCTGGATATATGTCGGAAGAAGGTGGACTATGCAGTGGTCGGAGAGACCCAGTGCTGCATGGGGTATGGATCGGTATGCAGACTTTATGGTGGTGTAGCAGTGGTCTAGCGTTCGCCCCTCTCTTGTGTGGCATGTGACCTGCTGGGTGTATTTTGGGAGCTCCTGGCTCAGGTTAGCACAGTTGAAGTCACCAAGCACAATGAGCAGCGAGTCTGGGTGTCTAAGTTCGGTGTCCGTTATCAGAGTGGCCAGCTGAAGTTGGGCTTCTGTTGGTCTTGTTTGTGGGGGGATGTATACTCCTACTAGGATAATAGAGGCAATTTCCCGAGGGGAGTAGAAAGGTTTGCATTTGATGGTAAGAGTCTCTAGTTGGGGGCTGCATGACTTGCCCAGGGACTTTATGTCTGTGCACCACCTGTCGTTAATGTACAGACAGATGCCCCCTCCTTTGGATTTGCCCGAGAGCTCTTTGTCGCGGTCGGCCCTGAAGAGGCTGAAGCCTGACAGAGTCACTGAAGATTCAGCAATATGGTCTTCCAGCCAGGTTTCTGTGAAGCATAGGATGGAGGATCTTGCAGTGGCCGACCTTGCATCTTGTATTAGCAGAGACAGCTCATCCATCTTGTTCGCAAGAGATCTCGTGTTTGATAGCATGATTGCTGGGAGGGCAGATCTATGGCCTCTGCGTTTCCACCTGACAGCGACTCCGGCCCGGCAGCCCCTATTGCGGTTACTGCACCATTCGACCATGCCAGACTTCCCTGCTGGCAACAACTTTGCTGCATCCTTTCTGCACAGGGCAGCAAGGGCAGTGTGGACTGTGAGGGCTGCCAATCTGCCCACCTCCCGCTCCGTCAGGCCCATACGGGTGGTCTGCTCCAGGGGTGAGCTCCATTTCAGAAGGGCTTCTCTGCTGTGCTTCGTCACCACACTTGGCGGGGTCACCACACTCGAGGGGGTGGTGAATGAGGACAAGGACAGGGGGAGACAAGGGGAGACATATAGTTTGGTTGAGCTGCACAGCTCCAAGGCAGCCTTCTGCGGCGCCATATTTGTGGTATCCAGTATGTTGAAAACACTTTTGCTCAAGTCTATGTAGCTCCAGGTTATTGCTATATTAGGTTGTTTCTTTCTTGTACAAAGATGTATTTTGGACAGGTATTCATTAAATAAACTACAAGTAACTTTCCTTTTCAGTTGCTGATTTAGTGATTTAGTCACACAAGTTATTTGGGAACAAAGCGGGCTTCTGGAGAGGTGTTACAAGACAATCCCAATAAAGGTGTGAAATCCCAGCGTGAGGCTTTTGAAGTGTATGTTCTTTGTAGAGATAACCAGTCTCTTGGGAATAAACTGGGCCCTGTGTGATTGTGAAATCCAGGGGCTGGGGGTATTTTATTTCAGATTCTTTTTAAGGGAAAGGATCAGAGTTCGTTTCTGAACAGAGAAACATATGTAACTGGACGGAAAGCATAGGTAACTGATGTCAATGGGGGACCTTGATAGAGATAGTTTAGTTTTTCCAGTACCTTGTTCTGTGATGTTCCCTGAAGATGTAAAGCCAGTCCTTGTAGAAGGGGCAGGGGTTTAAATCCAATCCAGTGTGCATCTCAGTGCAGGAGTGCAATCCGTTTGTTCTGAAGAGACATCCATGTAGTGAAGTACAAGTTAAAGGTAAGTCCCTGGATATTTTTGATGATTTTTAAGTCTGCTGTATAGAATTTAAGCTGTTTTGTAGAGATGTTCAGGAGCATGTAAAGTGTGAGGCAGCCATCTTGGGTGCTGGAATATTATTGTAGGCATTGTGTGGTTGTAGGCATTGTGTGAACAAGATACCGTTGAAAAATCGGCTCTAGCTCATTCCGCTTTGGAGAAAACCGCGTTGACATTTTTTCCAAATGCCTTGCAATATCTCCTCAGCGAAAAGAGCTAGAAGGCTGAAAATGCAGATTTAGACTTGTAGGCATTGTGTGAACAAGATAGCGTTGAAAAATCGGCTTTAGCTCATTCCGCTTTGGAGAAAACCGCGTTGACATTTTTTCCAAATGCCTTGCAATATCTCCTCAGCGAAAAGAGCTAGAAGGCTGAAAATGCAGATTTAGACTTGTAGGCATTGTGTGAACAAGATAGCGTTGAAAAATCAGCTCCAGCTCATTCCGCCTTGGAGAAAACCACGTTGACATTTTTTCCAAATGCCTTGCAATAACTCAACGAAAAGAGCTAGAAGGCTAAAAAATGCAGATTTAGACTTGTAGGCATTGTGTGAACAAGATACAGTTGCAAAATCCGCTCTAGCTCATTCCGCTTTGGAGAAAACTGCGTTGACATTTTTTCCAAATGCCTTGCAATATCTCCTCAGCGAAAAGAGCTAGAAGGCTAAATTGTGTATTTTATTTTTTATATCCAAAAAGAACATCTTTTCCCCATCTTTGTGAAAGTACTGAAATGCTATTACAGATATTGCAAGGCATTTGGAAAAAATGTCAACGCGGTTTTCTCCAAAGCGGAATGAGCTAGAGCCGATTTTTCAACGGTATCTTGTTCACACAATGCCTACAACCACACAATGCCTACAATAATATTCCAGCACCCAAGATGGCTGCCTCACACTTTACATGCTCCATGTGTGAAAAAGATAGCGTTGAAAAATCGGCTCTAGCTCCTTCCGCTTTTGAGAAAACCGCGTTGACATTTTTTCCAAATGCCTTGCAATATCTCCTCAGCAAAAAGAGCTAGAAGGCTGAAAATGCAGATTTAGACTTGTAGGCATTTTCTGAACAAGATAGCGTTGAAAAATCGGCTCCAGCTCATTCCGCCTTGGAGAAAACCGCGTTGACATTTTTTCCAAATGCCTTGCAATAACTCCTCAACGAAAAGAGCTAGAAGGCTAAAAATTGCAGATTTAGACTTGTAGGCATTGTGTGAACAAGGTACCGTTAAAAAAATCGGCTCTAGCTCATTCCGCTTTGGAGAAAACCGTGTTGACATTTTTTCCAAATGCCTTGCAATATCTCCTCAGCGAAAAGAGCTAGGAGGCTGAAAATGCAGATTTAGACTTGTAGGCATTGTGTGAACAAGATAGCGTTGAAAAATCGGCTCTAGCTCATTCCGCTTTGGAGAAAACCGCATTGACATTTTTTCCAAATGCCTTGCAATAACTCCTCAACGAAAAGAGCTAGAAGGCTAAAAATATTTCAGATTTAGACTTGTAGGCATTGTTTGAACAAGATAGCGTTGAAAAATCGGCTCCAGCTAATTCCGCCTTGGAGAAAACCGCGTTGACATTTTTTCCAAATGCCTTGCAATAACTCCTCAACGAAAAGAGCTAGAAGGCTAAAAATTGCAGATTTAGACTTGTAGGCATTGTGTAAACAAGATACCGTTGAAAAATAGGCTCTAGCTCATTCCGCTTTGGAGAAAACCGCGTTGACATTTTTCCAAATGCCTTGCAATATCTCCTCAGCAAAAAGAGCTAGAAGGCTGAAAATGCAGATTTAGACTTTTAGGCATTGTGTGAACAAGATAGCATTGAAAAATCGGCTCTAGCTCATTCCGCTTTGGAGAAAACCGCGTTGACATTTTTTCCAAATGCCTTGCAATAACTCCTCAACGAAAAGAGCTAGAAGGCAAAAAATTGCAGATTTAGACTTGTAGGCATTTTGTGAACAAGATAGCGTTGAAAAATCGGCTCCAGCTCATTCCGCCTTGGAGAAAACCGCATTGAAATTTTTTCCAAATGCCTTGCAATAACTCCTCAACGAAAAGAGCTAGAAGGCAAAAAATTGCAGATTTAGACTTGTAGGCATTTTGTGAACAAGATAGCATTGAAAAATCGGCTCCAGCTCATTCCGCCTTGGAGAAAACCGCGTTGACATTTTTTCAAAATGCCTTGCAATAACTCCTCAACGAAAAGAGCTAGAAGGCTAAAAATTGCAGATTTAGACTTGTAGGCATTGTGTGAACAAGATACCATTGCAAAATCGGCTCTAGCTCATTCCGCTTTGGAGAAAACCGCGTTGACATTTTTTCCAAATGCCTTGCAATATCTCCTCAGCGAAAAGAGCTAACAGGCTGAAAATGCAGATTTAGACTTGTAGGCATTGTGTGAACAAGATAGCGTTGAAAAATCGGCTCCAGCTCATTCCGCCTTGGAGAAAACCGCGTTGACATTTTTTCCAAATGCCTTGCAATAACTCCTCAACGAAAAGAGCTAGAAGGCTAAAAATTGCAGATTTAGACTTGTAGGCATTGTGTGAACAAGATACCGTTGCAAAATCGGCGCTAGCTCATTCCGCTTTGGAGAAAACCGCATTGACATTTTTTCCAAATGCCTTGCAATATCTCCTCAGCGAAAAGAGTAGAAGGCTGAAAATGCAGATTTAGACTTGTAGGCATTGTGTGAACAAGATACCGTTGAAAAATCGGCTCTAGCTCATTCCGCTTTGGAGAAAACCGCGTTGACATTTTTCCAAATGCCTTGCAATATCTCCTCAGCAAAAAGAGCTAGAAGGCTGAAAATGCAGATTTAGACTTTTAGGCATTGTGTGAACAAGATAGCGTTGAAAAATCGGCTCTAGCTCATTCCGCTTTGGAGAAAACCGAGTTGACATTTTTTCCAAATGCCTTGCAATAACTCCTCAACGAAAAGAGCTAGAAGGCTAAAAATTGCAGATTTAGACTTGTAGGCATTTTGTGAACAAGATAGCGTTGAAAAATCGGCTCCAGCTCATTCCGCCTTGGAGAAAACCGCGTTGACATTTTTTCCAAATGCCTTGCAATAACTCCTCAACGAAAAGAGCTAGAAGGCTAAAAATTGCAGATTTAGACTTGTAGGCATTGTGTGAACAAGATACCGTTGAAAAATCGGCTCTAGCTCATTCCGCTTTGGAGAAAACCGCGTTGACATTTTTTCCAAATGCCTTGCAATATCTCCTCAGTGAAAAGAGCTAGAAGGCTGAAAATGCAGATTTAGACTTGTAGGCATTGTGTGAACAAGATAGCGTTGAAAAATCGGCTCTAGCTCATTCCGCTTTGGAGAAAACCGCGTTGACATTTTTTCCAAATGCCTTGCAATAACTCCTCAACGAAAAGAGCTAGAAGGCTAAAAATTGCAGATTTAGACTTGTAGGCATTGTGTGAACAAGATACCGTTGAAAAATCGGCTCTAGCTCATTCCACTTTGGAGAAAACCGCGTTGACATTTTTTTCCAAATGCCTTGCAATATCTCCTCAGCGAAAAGAGCTAGAAGGCTGAAAATGCAGATTTAGACTTGTAGGCATTGTGTGAACAAGATAGCGTTGAAAAATCGGCTTTAGCTCATTCCGCTTTGGAGAAAACCGCGTTGACATTTTTTCCAAATGCCTTGCAATATCTCCTCAGCGAAAAGAGCTAGAAGGCTGAAAATGCAGATTTAGACTTGTAGGCATTTTGTGAACAAGATAGCGTTGAAAAATCGTCTCCAGCTCATTCCGCCTTGGAGAAAACCGCGTTGACATTTTTTCCAAATGCCTTGCAATAACTCCTCAACGAAAAGAGCTAGAAGGCTAAAAATTGCAGATTTAGACTTGTAGGCATTGTGTGAACAAGATATAGTTGAAAAATCGGCTCTAGCTCATTCCGCTTTGGAGAAAACCGCGTTGACATTTTTTCCAAATGCCTTGCAATATCTCCTCAGCGAAAAGAGCTAGAAGGCTGAAAATGCAGATTAAGACTTGTAGGCATTTTGTGAACAAGATAGCGTTGAAAAATCGGCTCCAGCTCATTCCGCCTTGGAGAAAACCGCGTTGACATTTTTCCAAATGCCTTGCAATAACTCCTCAACGAAAAGAGCTAGAAGGCTAAAAATTGCAGATTTAGACTTGTAGGCATTGTGTGAACAAGATACCGTTGAAAAATCGGCTCTAGCTCATTCCGCTTTGGAGAAAACCGCGTTGACATTTTTTCCAAATGCCTTGCAATATCTCCTCAGCGAAAAGAGCTAACAGGCTGAAAATGCAGATTTAGACTTGTAGGCATTGTGTGAACAAGATAGCGTTGAAAAATCGTCTCCAGCTCATTCCACCTTGGAGAAAACCGCGTTGACATTTTTTCCAAATGCCTTGCAATAACTCCTCAACGAAAAGAGCTAGAAGGCTAAAAATTGCAGATTTAGACTTGTAGGCATTGTGTGAACAAGATACCGTTGAAAAATCGGCTCTAGCTCATTCCGCTTTGGAGAAAACCGCGTTGACATTTTTTCCAAATGCCTTGCAATATCTCCTCAGCGAAAAGAGCTAACAGGCTGAAAATGCAGATTTAGACTTGTAGGCATTGTGTGAACAAGATAGCGTTGAAAAATCGTCTCCAGCTCATTCCACCTTGGAGAAAACCGCGTTGACATTTTTTCCAAATGCCTTGCAATAACTCCTCAACGAAAAGAGCTAGAAGGCTAAAAATTGCAGATTTAGACTTGTAGGCATTGTGTGAACAAGATACCGTTGCAAAATCGGCGCTAGCTCATTCCGCTTTGGAGAAAACCGCATTGACATTTTTTCCAAATGCCTTGCAATATCTCCTCAGCGAAAAGAGTAGAAGGCTGAAAATGCAGATTTAGACTTGTAGGCATTGTGTGAACAAGATACCGTTGAAAAATCGGCTCTAGCTCATTCCGCTTTGGAGAAAACCGCGTTGACATTTTTCCAAATGCCTTGCAATATCTCCTCAGCAAAAAGAGCTAGAAGGCTGAAAATGCAGATTTAGACTTTTAGGCATTGTGTGAACAAGATAGCGTTGAAAAATCGGCTCTAGCTCATTCCGCTTTGGAGAAAACCGCGTTGACATTTTTTCCAAATGCCTTGCAATAACTCCTCAACCAAAAGAGCTAGAAGGCTAAAAATTGCAGATTTAGACTTGTAGGCATTGTGTGAACAAGATAGCGTTGAAAAATCGGCTCCAGCTCATTCCGCCTTGGAGAAAACCGCGTTGACATTTTTTCCAAATGCCTTGCAATAACTCCTCAACGAAAAGAGATAGAAGGCTAAAAATTGCAGATTTAGACTTGTAGGCATTGTGTGATCAAGATACCGTTAAAAAATCGGCTCTAGCTCATTCCGCTTTGGAGAAAACCGCATTGACATTTTTTCCAAATGCCTTGCAATATCTCCTCAGCGAAAAGAGCTAGAAGGCTGAAAATGCAGATTTAGACTTGTAGGCATTTTGTGAACAAGATAGCGTTGAAAAATCGGCTCCAGCTCATTCCGCCTTGGAGAAAACCGCGTTGACATTTTTTCCAAATGCCTTGCAATAACTCCTCAACGAAAAGAGCTAGAAGGCTAAAAATTGCAGATTTAGACTTGTAGGCATTGTGTGAACAAGATACCGTTGAAAAATCGGCTCTAGCTCATTCCGCTTTGGAGAAAACCGCGTTGACATTTTTTCCAAATGCCTTGCAATATCTCCTCAGCGAAAAGAGCTAGAAGGCTGAAAATGCAGATTTAGACTTGTAGGCATTGTGTGAACAAGATAGCGTTGAAAAATCAGCTCCAGCTCATTCCGCTTTGGAGAAAACTGCATTGACATTTTTTCCAAATGCCTTGCAATATCTCCTCAGCGAAAAGAGCTAGAAGGCTGAAAATGCAGATTTAGACTTGTAGGCATTGTGTGAACAAGATAGCGTTGAAAAATCGGCTCCAGCTCATTCCGCCTTGGAGAAAACCACGTTGACATTTTTTCCAAATGCCTTGCAATAACTCCTCAATGAAAAGAGCTAGAAGGCTAAAAATTGCAGATTTAGACTTGTAGATTGTGTGAACAAGATAGCGTTGAAAAATCGGCTCTAGCTCATTCCACTTTGGAGAAAACCGCATTGACATTTCTTTCAAATGCCTTGCAATATCTCCTCAGCGAAAAGATCTAGAAGGCTGAAAATGCAGATTTAGACTTGTAGGCATTGTGTGAACAAGATAGCGTTGAAAAATCGGCTCCAGCTCATTCCGCCTTGGAGAAAACCACGTTGACATTTTTTCCAAATGCCTTGCAATAACTCCTCAACCAAAAGAGCTAGAAGGCTAAAAATTGCAGATTTAGACTTGTAGGCATTGTGTGAACAAGATAGCGTTGAAAAATCGGCTCCAGCTCATTCCGCCTTGGAGAAAACCGCGTTGACATTTTTTCCAAATGCCTTGCAATAACTCCTCAACGAAAAGAGATAGAAGGCTAAAAATTGCAGATTTAGACTTGTAGGCATTGTGTGATCAAGATACCGTTAAAAAATCGGCTCTAGCTCATTCCGCTTCGGAGAAAACCGCATTGACATTTTTTCCAAATGCCTTGCAATATCTCCTCAGCGAAAAGAGCTAGAAGGCTGAAAATGCAGATTTAGACTTGTAGGCATTTTGTGAACAAGATAGCGTTGAAAAATCGGCTCCAGCTCATTCCGCCTTGGAGAAAACCGCGTTGACATTTTTTCCAAATGCCTTGCAATAACTCCTCAACGAAAAGAGCTAGAAGGCTAAAAATTGCAGATTTAGACTTGTAGGCATTGTGTGAACAAGATACCGTTGAAAAATCGGCTCTAGCTCATTCCGCTTTGGAGAAAACCGCGTTGACATTTTTTCCAAATGCCTTGCAATATCTCCTCAGCGAAAAGAGCTAGAAGGCTGAAAATGCAGATTTAGACTTGTAGGCATTGTGTGAACAAGATAGCGTTGAAAAATCAGCTCCAGCTCATTCCGCTTTGGAGAAAACTGCATTGACATTTTTTCCAAATGCCTTGCAATATCTCCTCAGCGAAAAGAGCTAGAAGGCTGAAAATGCAGATTTAGACTTGTAGGCATTGTGTGAACAAGATAGCGTTGAAAAATCGGCTCCAGCTCATTCCGCCTTGGAGAAAACCACGTTGACATTTTTTCCAAATGCCTTGCAATAACTCCTCAATGAAAAGAGCTAGAAGGCTAAAAATTGCAGATTTAGACTTGTAGATTGTGTGAACAAGATAGCGTTGAAAAATCGGCTCTAGCTCATTCCACTTTGGAGAAAACCGCATTGACATTTCTTTCAAATGCCTTGCAATATCTCCTCAGCGAAAAGATCTAGAAGGCTGAAAATGCAGATTTAGACTTGTAGGCATTGTGTGAACAAGATAGCGTTGAAAAATCGGCTCCAGCTCATTCCGCCTTGGAGAAAACCACGTTGACATTTTTTCCAAATGCCTTGCAATAACTCCTCAACCAAAAGAGCTAGAAGGCTAAAAATTGCAGATTTAGACTTGTAGGCATTGTGTGAACAAGATAGCGTTGAAAAATCGGCTCCAGCTCATTCCGCCTTGGAGAAAACCGCGTTGACATTTTTTCCAAATGCCTTGCAATAACTCCTCAACGAAAAGAGATAGAAGGCTAAAAATTGCAGATTTAGACTTGTAGGCATTGTGTGATCAAGATACCGTTAAAAAATCGGCTCTAGCTCATTCCGCTTCGGAGAAAACCGCATTGACATTTTTTCCAAATGCCTTGCAATATCTCCTCAGCGAAAAGAGCTAGAAGGCTGAAAATGCAGATTTAGACTTGTAGGCATTGTGTGAACAAGATAGCGTTGAAAAATCGGCTCCAGCTCATTCCGCCTTGGAGAAAACCGCGTTGACATTTTTTCCAAATGCCTTGCAATAACTCCTCAACGAAAAGAGCTAGAAGGCTAAAAATTGCAGATTTAGACTTGTAGGCATTGTGTGAACAAGATACCGTTGAAAAATCGGCTCTAGCTCATTCCGCTTTGGAGAAAACCGCGTTGACATTTTTTCCAAATGCCTTGCAATATCTCCTCAGCGAAAAGAGCTAGAAGGCTGAAAATGCAGATTTAGACTTGTAGGCATTGTGTGAACAAGATAGCGTTGAAAAATCAGCTCCAGCTCATTCCGCTTTGGAGAAAACTGCATTGACATTTTTTCCAAATGCCTTGCAATATCTCCTCAGCGAAAAGAGCTAGAAGGCTGAAAATGCAGATTTAGACTTGTAGGCATTGTGTGAACAAGATAGCGTTGAAAAATCAGCTCCAGCTCATTCCGCTTTGGAGAAAACTGCATTGACATTTTTTCCAAATGCCTTGCAATATCTCCTCAGCGAAAAGAGCTAGAAGGCTGAAAATGCAGATTTAGACTTGTAGGCATTGTGTGAACAAGATAGCGTTGAAAAATCGGCTCCAGCTCATTCCGCCTTGGAGAAAACCACGTTGACATTTTTTCCAAATGCCTTGCAATAACTCCTCAATGAAAAGAGCTAGAAGGCTAAAAATTGCAGATTTAGACTTGTAGATTGTGTGAACAAGATAGCGTTGAAAAATCGGCTCTAGCTCATTCCACTTTGGAGAAAACCGCATTGACATTTCTTTCAAATGCCTTGCAATATCTCCTCAGCGAAAAGATCTAGAAGGCTGAAAATGCAGATTTAGACTTGTAGGCATTGTGTGAACAAGATAGCGTTGAAAAATCGGCTCCAGCTCATTCCGCCTTGGAGAAAACCACGTTGACATTTTTTCCAAATGCCTTGCAATAACTCCTCAACCAAAAGAGCTAGAAGGCTAAAAATTGCAGATTTAGACTTGTAGGCATTGTGTGAACAAGATAGCGTTGAAAAATCGGCTCCAGCTCATTCCGCCTTGGAGAAAACCGCGTTGACATTTTTTCCAAATGCCTTGCAATAACTCCTCAACGAAAAGAGATAGAAGGCTAAAAATTGCAGATTTAGACTTGTAGGCATTGTGTGATCAAGATACCGTTAAAAAATCGGCTCTAGCTCATTCCGCTTCGGAGAAAACCGCATTGACATTTTTTCCAAATGCCTTGCAATATCTCCTCAGCGAAAAGAGCTAGAAGGCTGAAAATGCAGATTTAGACTTGTAGGCATTTTGTGAACAAGATAGCGTTGAAAAATCGGCTCCAGCTCATTCCGCCTTGGAGAAAACCGCGTTGACATTTTTTCCAAATGCCTTGCAATAACTCCTCAACGAAAAGAGCTAGAAGGCTAAAAATTGCAGATTTAGACTTGTAGGCATTGTGTGAACAAGATACCGTTGAAAAATCGGCTCTAGCTCATTCCGCTTTGGAGAAAACCGCGTTGACATTTTTTCCAAATGCCTTGCAATATCTCCTCAGCGAAAAGAGCTAGAAGGCTGAAAATGCAGATTTAGACTTGTAGGCATTGTGTGAACAAGATAGCGTTGAAAAATCAGCTCCAGCTCATTCCGCTTTGGAGAAAACTGCATTGACATTTTTTCCAAATGCCTTGCAATATCTCCTCAGCGAAAAGAGCTAGAAGGCTGAAAATGCAGATTTAGACTTGTAGGCATTGTGTGAACAAGATAGCGTTGAAAAATCGGCTCCAGCTCATTCCGCCTTGGAGAAAACCACGTTGACATTTTTTCCAAATGCCTTGCAATAACTCCTCAATGAAAAGAGCTAGAAGGCTAAAAATTGCAGATTTAGACTTGTAGATTGTGTGAACAAGATAGCGTTGAAAAATCGGCTCTAGCTCATTCCACTTTGGAGAAAACCGCATTGACATTTCTTTCAAATGCCTTGCAATATCTCCTCAGCGAAAAGATCTAGAAGGCTGAAAATGCAGATTTAGACTTGTAGGCATTGTGTGAACAAGATAGCGTTGAAAAATCGGCTCCAGCTCATTCCGCCTTGGAGAAAACCACGTTGACATTTTTTCCAAATGCCTTGCAATAACTCCTCAACCAAAAGAGCTAGAAGGCTAAAAATTGCAGATTTAGACTTGTAGGCATTGTGTGAACAAGATAGCGTTGAAAAATCGGCTCCAGCTCATTCCGCCTTGGAGAAAACCGCGTTGACATTTTTTCCAAATGCCTTGCAATAACTCCTCAACGAAAAGAGATAGAAGGCTAAAAATTGCAGATTTAGACTTGTAGGCATTGTGTGATCAAGATACCGTTAAAAAATCGGCTCTAGCTCATTCCGCTTCGGAGAAAACCGCATTGACATTTTTTCCAAATGCCTTGCAATATCTCCTCAGCGAAAAGAGCTAGAAGGCTGAAAATGCAGATTTAGACTTGTAGGCATTGTGTGAACAAGATAGCGTTGAAAAATCGGCTCCAGCTCATTCCGCCTTGGAGAAAACCGCGTTGACATTTTTTCCAAATGCCTTGCAATAACTCCTCAACGAAAAGAGCTAGAAGGCTAAAAATTGCAGATTTAGACTTGTAGGCATTGTGTGAACAAGATACCGTTGAAAAATCGGCTCTAGCTCATTCCGCTTTGGAGAAAACCGCGTTGACATTTTTTCCAAATGCCTTGCAATATCTCCTCAGCGAAAAGAGCTAGAAGGCTGAAAATGCAGATTTAGACTTGTAGGCATTGTGTGAACAAGATAGCGTTGAAAAATCAGCTCCAGCTCATTCCGCTTTGGAGAAAACTGCATTGACATTTTTTCCAAATGCCTTGCAATATCTCCTCAGCGAAAAGAGCTAGAAGGCTGAAAATGCAGATTTAGACTTGTAGGCATTGTGTGAACAAGATAGCGTTGAAAAATCGGCTCCAGCTCATTCCGCCTTGGAGAAAACCACGTTGACATTTTTTCCAAATGCCTTGCAATAACTCCTCAATGAAAAGAGCTA
Source organism: Crinia signifera (assembly GCF_055691185.1). Classification (NCBI taxonomy): domain Eukaryota; kingdom Metazoa; phylum Chordata; class Amphibia; order Anura; family Myobatrachidae; genus Crinia; species Crinia signifera. The sequence goes on along the minus strand of NC_139224.1, from coordinate 79,091,628 downwards.
GAAGGCTAAAAATTGCAGATTTAGACTTGTAGATTGTGTGAACAAGATAGCGTTGCAAAATCGGCGCTAGCTTATTCCACTTTGGAGAAAACCGCATTGACATTTCTTTCAAATGCCTTGCAATATCTCCTCAGCGAAAAGATCTAGAAGGCTGAAAATGCAGATTTAGACTTGTAGGCATTGTGTGAACAAGATAGCGTTGAAAAATCGGCTCCAGCTCATTCCGCCTTGGAGAAAACCACGTTGACATTTTTTCCAAATGCCTTGCAATAACTCCTCAACGAAAAGAGCTAGAAGGCTAAAAATTGCAGATTTAGACTTGTAGGCATTGTGTGAACAAGATACCATTGCAAAATCGGCTCTAGCTCATTCAGCTTTGGAGAAAACCGCGTTGACATTTTTTCCAAATGCCTTGCCTTGCAATATCTCCTCATGTTCTTTTAACATTAGTGAGGTTTCAGTAGATTTTTTTAGATATTACTATTTTTATTCAAAATGGTTTTTTTTGTACTAAAACCTTCACGAAACCTACGGACTCTGGCACTTATATCGAGACCACGAGTTGCCACCATAATAACTGGTTGGACTCTATTCCAGGTGGTCAACTTAAAAGGATTAAAAGAAACTGCAGTGAAGATGAAGTATACAAAATGCAGGCTGACCAACTAGAAATTAAATTTAAAAAATGTGGTTACAAAGAAAGATCTATGAAACAAGCCAGAATGTTGGTAGACAATACTGATCGTAAAGTCCTGCTTGAAACCAAAGTTAATGATGTAGAGGAAGACGCACCAAGAAAAAAACAATAAAGCGGAGTGGGCCTTCATCACTAATTACTCCGCACAACACAAATATATTGAAAATTCTTTCAGGCGACATTGGGAAATTCTGTTTCGTGACCCAGTAACAGGGGAAATTATCCCTAAAAGACCGCAGTTCATCTACAAAAGGGCCCCCAACCTTAAAAATAAACTTGTTAAGAGTGCCCTCCCCCCCCCCCCCCAAGAAAAAGGAGGGTAAAATCCTTACAAAAGGATTTCATAGGTGTGGGACATGTCCGGGATGTAGGGAAATCAAAGGTGATGGCAGTAAAAAAACTGATAATATAACCATCAATGACATAACCTTTGAACTCAGGGATTTTTTAACTTGTAATACAAAGAGTGTGGTCTACATGATAGAATGCACATGCAATTTAGTGTATATCGGACGCACTTCAAGACCATTCAAGGTCAGAATAGGCGAGCATTTACATAATATTAAAAAAGGGCTTGCCACACATGCTTTATCCCAACATTTTAATGAGGTTCACAATAGATCGACTGCTGGAATAAAAAGATTTCTTGCGATTAAAAATGTTAAGACTAATAACAGGCAACGCAATTTGAGCACCGCACTAGCTAAAGCAGAGATGCAGTGTATTTATGATTTTGGAACCTTGAAACCAGGCGGACTCAACGCTGACTTTGAGATCAAATGGTTTCTATAATTGGATTTTAGGTGCTATTCCATCCCTTAGACCACATTCTTTAAGCTGATCTTGTTACTTGTCATTTTTATATAATGTATTTTTAATGTATTCTTAATGTATTTTATCCATATTTATACATATACTTCAATAATTATATATATATTTATTTTTACATGTTTTTGCACATTTAAACGATATGCACTTTATGGGTAGGTTTCAGGTTGATTAAAGTATTGTATTGGATGACCTGACCACTGCCTATCATCTTGCCCCATTACAGATCAAATGCCGGATCAGGGGCAGAAAAAGAAAGTTTTAAATTGCCTGTCACGCTTCTCCTGATGCGCTCCAGCACGGAGAATCAGGAAGTAAAATGCCCGGCCAGCTGGAACGCAAACAGCGTTCCACCAACCGGAAGTGACGTGACGCAACCCAGAACCCGGAAGCGATCAGCGGTGAGAGCGGGGAAGGAAGGTGGACGCTCGTTCACCGCTGATTTCTTCAATTAATGACCCACTATTTAAGACAGGAGCTGCCCATGCCACATCACAGCCTTGAGAAAGACCCATTGTATGCAGGGTCGAAACGCGTTGGCAGGAGTGAAGTGGCAGCTATTTGGACCAGCCCAAGGAAACACCAGGATCTTACCTTTGGTATTCTGCTACCCGGGACCAGACTGGTGACTATTATACCATTCGCATGAACTGATTAACACCCAGTTCTGATACTTTATTTGGTAATTGCACCTGTGTACCTTGACTGCTGGACTTTGTATTGCTGGATTCATCATTGTTTGTTCATTTGTATTTTTATGTCCATGTATGTATATGTATATTAAAAAACTGGCTTCACTATTTTAAGCCTTTTCCTCTTTTGCATATACTGGAGCATAGGCGTGCGCACAGGGGGTGCCGGGGGTGCACAGGCACCTCCTAATGACAGGCACCCCAGCATGCACGATTGCAGTAAGGTCCGACAGCACAGAAAAGCATTTTTTTTCCTGGAGCCGGCTGCCTGTAGGGGGAGCTGAAGTGCACAGGCAGCTCCTCTCAGGCCTTACTGAATAGTGCTGGCCGGGTGAAGAGTGAGGCTGAGCCTGGACTTCCTGGTATATGAAATGTGCTGCAGGTGAGCTAGAATAGGGGGGGGGGTTATGTTATATGAGCAGGCTATGACTTTGTTTTAGAGGGAGAGGGGGGATGGTATAAAATGTTGTGTTTTTATTGGTGTAATAATGCTGGCTGCTTTTATGTCATAAAGGTGTGTGTTTATCAGCTTTTTGTAAGTATACTGTGTGTGTGTGTGTGTGTATATAGGGGGGCTGTGTATATGTATACTATGTGTGTGGGAGGGGGCACTGTGTATACTACAGTACATTGTGTGTGTGCATGCTGTGCCTGTATGTATACTATGTGTGTATATATATGTATGGGCTGTGTATATCTGCGCCTATGTATACTGTGTGTGTGTATTGAGGGGCTGTGAGTATGTATATGTATGTATATATAGTATATATTTTGTGTGCATACTGTAGGGGGGGGGGCTATATATATATGTATACTATGTGTGTGGGGGCTGTGTATGCGTATCAGGGTTGCCGACCCTCCCGCAATTTGCGGGAGTCTCCCACATTTTGACTCTAACTCCCGGTCTCACTGAAATAGAGGGGATCCTCCTGGTTTTTTAAGGTTTACGGCAAACTTCTGACTGTGCATGCGCTAGTAATGAATTGCCACGGTAGGGCTCTTTAAGCACGACATCATGACGTAGTGGATGTCCTGTTTAATGCCGGCCGCTGCGGGGATTTGTGGGTAGCGCTGTCCGCAGCAGCAGCTGTGCTGCCTTCGGGTGCATATGAAAAATGATTTATGGCCCTCTGCTCCCCGCTGATATTTTAGAAGGGTTCTTAACTCAGGTGCCGTCTCCCCCCATCCAGGACTCCACGCTCGTGCAGCAGCGCAGCTTGATAAACAGTCTCCCCTGCCTGCCCCCTCTTCTGCTTCATAAACATTTTTTTCTCCCCACTGCCTTATAAAAAGTTTTGTGAAGCAGCGCGGGGGGCCTGGAGGGTGGAGAGGAGAAAGGATTGCTAAGTAGTGGGGAAGGGGGCAGTGAGAGATAAAACTATTTGTGAAGCTGCTTCAGCTTATAACAATAATGAAGCAGGGGGAGACAGAGGGGTAATGTCTGTGGAGGGGTCATGGGGAGATGCATAACATTTATGAAAAAGTGGGGAGGGGGCAGGGGAGAAGGAATCATATTACCATAAAAATGGTTCCTCTCCCCCTCCCCACAGTTGCTTTTGGTGCCTGGAAATAATGGATGTCTCTTTGTTTTATTCCATTGTCACTAAAATACAAAATAGTGCTCCACAACATTCTCTCTAAATATAACTTCGAAATTATTTTGTTTATTTTCAAAATAATCTATCCCTAATTTATGATGGCTTCTGGTAATACCTAATTTATATTTCTAATTAAATTACCCATTTCTAATGTTCTCCTAGACTTCACATCATTTGTTCTGTATGAAAGTGGTTTACAAATGGACAGTAGTTTGATACATTATTCGATTATATTACAAAGATGTCTGTTTAGCTTGAGTTAGTTTACAAAAGTATTGCATGTGTGTTTTACTAGTGGGGCGCAGGTGACCATAAGCTTGTATTACATTTAAGCATATGTAGTTTCTCAGGACAGTATGGCCACATATCGTGACAAACTAGATACGCCAAAAAGTTTCACTAGATGTGCCAATAGGTGTCACTAGATACGCCCATATGTGTCATTAGACACGCCCTTTTGGCGGAACATGACACGCCCCCTCAGAATCTACAATCTCCCTGAAGCCGCTTTTCAAAAGAGGGCAACCCTGATGTGTATACTACATCTGTATGTGTGCAGGCTGTGTGTGTATATGGGTGCGCAAAGGGGGGCTGTGCATATGTGTTGGGGGGCTCTTTGTATGTATGTGTGTATGTGCGCATCACGATGTAAGACGCAACCTGTAATGGGCATCACGGTGTGAGGCGTAACCTGTAATGGGCATCACGGTGTGAGGGGTAACCTGTAATGGGCATCACGGTGTGAGGCGTAACGTGTAATGGGCATCACGGTGTGAGGCGTAACGTGTAATGGGCATCACGGTGTGAGGGGTAACCTGTAATGGGCATCACGGTGTGAGGCGTAACGTGTAATGGGCATCACGGTGTGAGGCGTAACCTGTAATGGGCATTACGGTGTGAGGCATAATGTGTAATGGGCAGGGGCGTAGCTAAGGGTTCATGGGCTCTGGTGCGAAAGGTCAGCTTGGGGCCCCCTACATACAACAAAATTAAAATCTCGGTCAGTTTATATTTTAATACATCAAGTTTATTATGTTAATAATAGAACTAACATTTAAACATAGGATAGTAGTTTATTTAAATAAAATATTGAGTCACAGGGGGTCTGCACACTGGCGGAGCTCCGGGCAGCAGCTGATGATGTGCCTGGAGAGTGATGGAGCGGGCACGGCTGACAGCAGCCAGGACTGCATCCCCGGAGCGGGGGACGGTGGGCTGGAGGCCCTGTCGGGGAGGATTCCCCGCTACCACCGCGCTGAATTATGAAGTCCCCGGAGATGGAGAGCCCCGGCGGCAAGCCCGCCCTCCCCCAGAAAGCCTGCAATGTGCGGCGAGCCAGGGTGGCAGCGGCGGGCATACTCAGCGTGGGCAACGTGCTCAACTACCTGGACAGGTACACGGTGGCAGGTGAGAATATACCCAACCCCCCCCCCCGGTGCCCGCTATGTACCCTGTCACAGCCAGCCGCGGCCCACTATGCGGGACATACCGTGTGTGTGTTACATCCCGCCTCATGCAGTGCTCGCCTCGTGCTCAGATCAGGAGGATTCACTTCCTTCCTGCCTGACTGAGCAGTGTCTTCTGGGTCCTGTTGCTATGGAGTCGGACCGTCCTCTACCCCCCCCAGCATGGCTGCAGGTATCGCCGCCCGCCCCCCCTGCTTCTTGATGCTGTCAGTGAGAGAGGAGCAGAGGTGGCCGGACAGTGGCGGGGGCTGGGCCCCCCTGGCTCAGGGGCCTGGTCGCAGGTGCGACCGCTGCGACCCCTGTAGCTACGCCACTGGTAATGGGCATCACGGTGTGAGGGGTAACCTGTAATGGGCATCACGGTGTGAGGCGTAATGTGTAATGGGCATCACGGTGTGAGGCGTAACCTGTAATGGGCATCACGGTGTGAGGCGTAACGTGTAATGGGCATCACGGTGTGAGGCGTAACGTGTAATGGGCATTATGGAATGTGGTGGCTATGTGATGTGTAATATGCATTACGGTGTAAATTTTTGGCGCGCGCCTTCGACGCGCACAGTCCCTATTGTCCCTGTTTTACTAATATTTTTTTAAGCCCTGACATTATGTGTAATGGGCATTACGGTGTATGACATTTGTGATGGGCATTATTGTGCATGGCATTATGTCTGGGCATTAGTGTGTTGCATTATGTGTAATAATAGGCGATGATGGACACGCCCAGTAGGTAGTGATGGCCCCGCCCCTCCAATGGTGCACCCCCCCAGAAAACGGGCTGCGCATGCCTATGTACTGGAGTACACCATCAGACAGGGATACTCTGCATATGGGATGTGATCACCGTGCTAAAAGGAAGTATATTTTTGCATTTTCCCTCATTGTATTAACCCACCACTATAAGATCATTTTGATTTACTGGCGCCATCTGGAGTTACAAAATTGTTGTTTTTTAGCTGTTTTGGAAGGAGAATTTGGATACCCTTCTTTGTAATTTCTGTGGCAGCCTAGCGCAGAACTGTAATAGACATTGTCTGTTTAGATTTGGGTGGGGTTTTACTTCAAAGTGAGATCTATATTGCAGTGGAAAAATAAAGCAGCCAGTATTTACCCTGCACAGAAACAAAATGACTCACCCAAATCTAATTCTCTCTGCACATTTGAAATCGGGATACGGTCATATTGTCTACAGCATTTAGGTCTACAAGCATTAGGTCTACACCACTAGGTCGACCTGCATTTAGGATTGGTACAAAAACAGAAGTGGTTGTAAAATTCAAATAATAAAATAGGCTAAATACACTTCTCATTCCGTTCATGACCTACAGGGGGAAAATATTTACATTTGTAGAAGAGGAACTACTTGGTATAATTTAAAAGTGCTATAACACAATGCAGTAACTGTAACTGAAGGGGATCTATACTCTACCGTCCTTATACCTGCAAAGTCCAGTGCGCCCGCCCCCAAAGCCGCCCAGCGCCTGACGTCAGAAGGCCCAGCACCGCCCCCCAACGCCTGACGTATGAAGGTCCTTAGGACGAAGGGAAAGAAACTAGCCTATACCGTGCTGTGTACATGCTCATTGCACAACACAACGCTAGCAGGGGGAACAGAAGGAAGCAGTGAGTGACACAGAGCAGTGCTTGAGCGAACAAGATCAGGGCTGGGGCGTCAGCAGACAATCGTCTAATAAAACCCGTGGTTGCTGAAAGTAAGGGCAGTGAGCTTAGAGAGGCCCCGCTGATACACTAGATAGAGCCACATAGTAACAACCGAGGTCGTGTTTCCGATGTGAAGGGTTACAGTTATTTCTAGTAGGGGAACTCCGTCCGGTGGTATCTACCAGAGCAGGGAGGGAAGCAAGCAATCGGTGTGACTTTGCATGCTCCTTTCTGGGTAATCAATAAGCTTGCTGCTGCCCCCAGGGTGTGAGTACCGGCTATGCCCAGCTGCAGCACTGCTAGGTACGATGTGAGTGACCAGGCCTGCTGTTAACCATAGTCCCATATCCCTGGCAGAAGCGGCGGTTGCACCAGGGGAGAGGGGCATATCACCAGTACCGCTGGCAGGGCACAGGCCAGGTATCCCTGCATACAGCTGCAGGATTATGGGCTCTGAGAGCAGCTCCCTAAGGGGATTTACCCTCCAGGATCCGCCATGGACACAGCCGTCTGGGCTCACCATGTACCCGGCTCTCCTCCAAGATGGACGCTTGGCCTCCGTTTTCGTTTACCAACCGGAGAACCAGGAGATGGTGGATAAGGCAGCCAAGGTAAGAGCCAAAGCTATTGTCTGACAGCTGGGGATACAGTGCTGCTGTACGTGTCACATGGATGTGCGGGTACAGAACACACCTGTCCATAGGCTAACAAATACAAAATGGAGCAGCACACCTGCAGGGCTGGGAAGCAAGTGGCAATTCAGCTGAACTAGTACATGCGTTGCAACTTTTAATATTAATTTTATGAAATCATGTTGTGTTGGACCATCTGGAAGACACTTTATTTGTGGCATTTGATAGGAAATATATGTATTCAAAGATTATCATTTTACTTTTGAAATTGATAGTGTATTTTAAAACCGAGTTAGGAAAAAAAAGTTTTATTATTAAGACAGGAGGACTAGTGTGTTGGTGCACTGTGCTGCATATTAGGGGTTTGCTGTTTAGCCTGCTGGTCTAGGACAACACTTCCCAAGTAGTAAGATTCCTGTGAAGGTGTCTCTTCGTCCTCCGTTCTTTTCATTTGACATATTCTAATTTCCAGATTCTGTCTGAGTCAAATTGTGTGAAGTGGATCTGAAAACATCCTTTTGTGTCTGTGGAGAGGGTCAGGGTATTACTCATTAAGTAAACACCCATTGCTTTCCTCCTCTATCCCCCTGTCACCCTTTTCCATCCCCCAATTACCCACTGCCTCCCTGTCACAAAAGGGTGTGGTATAGGGTCCCGATAGTCGGGGTCCCGACAGTCATTAGCCCGGCATCGGGATCCCGACTCGCCGGACTCAGACAGCATGGTGAGGGCAACAAAGCCCCTTTCGGGGCTACACTTACCACCTATTCCATTCTCCCTCTGTGGGGGTCGTCACGAGGTTGAATAGGCGGTGGCCGTCGGGACCCAGAGTGTCTGGGTTTTGACTGTCGGGATCCCGACGTCATCTAAATGACTATCGGGATCCCACCCGGCACCTGTCACAAAAGCGGTCACTTCACTGACCACACATGTGGTAGTAATAATATTTATTGTCTGACAGGGTCCCAGAGCAAAAAAGTTTGAGCACCCCTGTATTAACTGAAAAATATCTCAAATGTATCTAACTGGATTTTGCTACATATCTGTGAAAGCGAATACTGTCTCGTCTCGAAGCACATCCTGACTAAGTCCAATCGGATGATGGTCTCTTTACCTTTGTATGCTGATCTGCCTTAAGGTGCGTACACACGTACAGATTTATCGGTACTTGTTTCCTAGCACGGCCACACCGATTTGTATCGGGGTGATCGTGTCGGAAAAATTGCGTCGGTCGCATCGCATGCGACCAAATCGCATGTGATGCGACCAACGCGATCGACCCGATTTTTACATTGAATCAAATGTGAATAGGGCCCCTGGGACCCTATTTTACATTGGATTCAATGTAAAGTATTCCCCAGACCCCCAATTTTACCCCCTCCACGGCACCCCACGATTGACGCCAAACCGAAGCGTGGCGTGCGCAGCGAGCCCGCGAGGGGCGGAGGTGCGCGTCCTCCGACCTTTTCATACCCCTACTATCCACGTCGGCGTGGAGTTGAGAATATAAAGTGTGGCGAGTGCAGCGAGCCCGAAGCGTGGCGAGCGCAGCGAGGGGACGTGTATAACTTCACAGGTATACGCATCCCCTTGCGGGGCTCGCCACACTTTATATTCTCAACTCCACGCCGACGTGGATAGTAGGGGTATGAAAAGGTCGGACGACGCTGCGCTCGCCACGCTTCGGGTTGGCGTCAATCGTGGGGTGACGTTCACAATGGGGTTTCGTAACTTTTTAACCATGACGGGGCCATATACAATGTGAAATGGGTCATATTGGCCCATTTCACATTGTTTCCTATGTAAAATGGACTTAATCAAGTCCATCTCATCTTGTGCCATTATAATCGGTCGCGTCCGGGGCCATGTTAATGCACGCGACGCCCCCGATGGACCTGATTTCAAAGGAAATCGGGTCCATCGTGTCCCTTAACTTTAAGGGACACGATGGACGCGATTGTGGCGGTTCTAGGAAACAAGTACCGATTTATCTGTCTGATCTATCTGGTGAGAACAAAAACCTGGAAATGTATGGGAGCAAATGACAATCAAAAAATAGTTCCCAAATGCTTGAAAACAGACAGTGATCAGTCAGACAAATTGTTTAAATCATTCTGATATAACACATTTATCAAAGCATATATTTTTTTTCTGTTTTCCTGCATTTGGGTGGACATTTTTTATTGTCCTATGCTCCCATTCATTTCCAGGTCTTTGTTCCCACCAGATAGATTGGACAGATAAATCTGTATGTGTGTATGCACCTTTTTCTTTGGCTAGAGAGTGTCTCCTGGGAGCCCGGCTTATTAGCTGATTTTTGGGATATAAGGCCCATACATACTTAGTGATTTTCAGCAAGTTGCAGACAGTTTCTCTTCCTGTAATGGTTACACACATCCTGTTGTAGTCATTGAGTCTATTGTTGTTACTATATGACAACGATGAACTAGAACTGTGGTTCCCAACCTTTTTTGTCTCCCGTACCCCTTGATTAGGCTTTTCATTTATCAGTACCCCCTCGTGTCAAATCACCCCCACCCATCTCTCCACACAAAATAACATTTGTGACCCGGAACTGGCACACTGGAAGCGGCTGCTTGGCACAACTAAAGCCCCAGTGTATGAGTATTGACCCCTGGGGGTAGATTTGTGGAGACGGACAGGACAGGCCTGCTCTGTATATGTGACTTTATCAGACCTCAGCCAGAAACCACTTGCAGCCTCAACCTCTCACACAACAGTTACCTCCATTTGGCGTTACTGCGGCCACCTGCCTACATTCCGCTGCCAGGCTCCACTAAAGTAAGGGGGACAGGGGCAGTTTTATTTTAGGGATGCCAATCCCGGGAATCCCGGGATTGGGCACTGTTCAATCCCTATTCCCGGGATTGAAAAAATGCCCCGGGATTGGCATCCCTATTCCCAAGTGTCCAAGCCGTGTGGTAGGCACAGGGAATATAGTGTAATCATGGGGCAGGAGAGAATCATTGGGGCATGAGAGCTGGATTACAGATGGCAGCAGGAGGTGCAGAGGGGTTAATTGGCAAGTGTCCAAGCCGTGTGGTAGGCACAGGGAATATAGTGTAATCATGGGGCAAGAGGGAATCATGAGAGCTGCAGGCAGAAGAGATGGATTGCAGATGGCAGCAGGAGGAGCAGAGGGGTTAATTCCTAAGTGTCCAAGACGTGTGGTAGGCACAGGGAATATAGTGTAAACATGGGGCAGGAGAGAATCATGAGAGCTGCAGGCTGGAGCTGGATTGCAGGAGGTGCAGAGGGGTTAATTCTCCCAAGCCTTGTGTTCGGTCATTAAAACTAAATTAATATTTTTATGTATATTTATTTACCTGCATATTTAAAAATGCCCCCATTCGCTCTGCCATCCACGCCACCATCAATGGCGCCGAGGAGCCTGCAGATGAGGGCGGAAGTGATGTGCTGCAGCTTCAGGTCAGGCTCTGCCTCCGTCTCCCCAGCAACCCAGCCAGCGTCTCCACTCTCCGCGACCCCGCCGTCATGACACCACTAGTACGGCGCATACCCCCGGCAGCCCGTCCCCAGCAACCCGTCTCCCTCACCAGCGTCATTAGAGTCCGGGCCGCCGCATACCCCCGGCAGCCCGTCCCCAGCATCCCGTCTCCCTGACCTGCAATTAGTCAGGACGCCGCATACTGCCGCCATTACAGGCCGGGCCACCGCGTACCACCGAGCGGGTGGACGCGTACCCCCAGGGGTATGCGTACCACCGGTTGGAAACCGCTGAACTAGAAGAATACAATTTACAAACACCCTTCATCAGGAAAAAATGTTTGTAAGTGAATCCTCCACAAATCTTTACACTAGGCGATATCGCTCAAGGTGCCCACAGACGCATCAATTATTGAATGCGTTTTGTACTTTTTAAGCACAAATTGCATCTTATGTACAATTATTGGATGGTGTTTATGTTCCCGGGAGCCTGATATTGTGCTGCACGTACTTTTTAGACTACATCTGAAATTTAACATTACAAACATGGGTTCATCACATGCATCCAAGTGCACATCTCATAGCAAGCTGGAAGAAAAATTGTATAGAACCATTGTACAGTCAAAAACGCATAGCACAGTATAATTGTAGCGTCTGTGGGCACCTTCAGAAGTGCTAAAATGAGCAAGATCGGCCATTATATTGCCCAGTGTGTATGCTCTGTTGGAGGCCGATTCACGTTTCTGTCGGTCATAAACGCCCCCTTCCGACCGATGCATGCTTCTGCCTGTCATTAACGCCCCTTTCCATCATTTCTGCATTAATGCTAATGGATACAATTTGGGAAATGTTATTTGAAATCCACATATTACCCAGTCATATTTTATGTCTATTAAATTATATTTTCTACTTTTTGCGAAGATGTTTTAATATTACTCTTACCAATATCCACAGTCTGCTTACAGTAACAAGCATCATACAGAGCATCCAGGTGGCTTTTGTATGTCTGTATGTGTGTGTTCTGAAGTATATTATATACAGTATGTGTCCCATGCACACAATGCAGGAACACACATTCTCTGGATTTCCATTCATGTCACCATCAGGTCCTTTGCAGCCATGCCCAATAGGCTTTCAAAGGTTAAAAAAAAGCCATTCCTAGTGCTTTGTACACATGGTACAATCCAGCATGAGATTTTGATTATATAGTCAAAATCACATTGCAGATCATATGCAGATCGCACAGGTTTTTTACCTTGCGATCCCGATGCGCGCTCCCATGACAGCACAAATCAAAACCCAGATAGACAGGGCAGCAATGACTATATAGTGCAAATCTAATGCAGATTGTATGAATTGTATGTAAAAAGTACAGAGATAGCAAAGATTGTATAGCACTCAAATCTTAAGTCGAATAGCAAGGGAATCTCACCGTGTGTGCACACCTTAACTTGTATGTGTCATTCAGTCAACCAAATTCAGGAGACATGCATTGGGTCGACCACCGAAGGATGACAGCGCTTAGGTCGACACCTGAAATAGGTTTGCAATGGGACCTAATGCTTGTATCGACCTTCCAACCCTGTCGACCTTAATTAACCATGTTGTCCTATTTCAGGTGTCGACCTAAGCCCTGTTGACCTTCATTGTTTGCCCCAATGTATGTCGACCTAAATTGAATCAACCTAGTAACCGTATCCGTTACTAACAATTTCACCTACTTTTATGGACAAATTCTCTCTAATGGACAAAACCATGTGCACTGCAGGTGGGGCAGATGTAACAAAAAAAAAAATCCAAATCTTTGTTCCCCCAGAGCATCATCAAATCCATCATCTTCAGATCGAAAGAACATGGTAGCACAAAAAACCTGCTAAGAGAGGTCCGCCCACCAAAATTCACAGACCAGACAAGGATGGCATTAATCAGAGTGATAGCACAGTTTAAGGGGAAACATTTAAATGTGTTGGAATGGCCTAGTCAAAGCACATATATCAATCCAATTGAGAATCTGTGGTCAGACTTGAAGATTGTTGTTCACAATTGGAAACCATCCAACATGAAGGAGCTGGATCAGTTTGGCATTGAGGAATGGGCAAATATCCCAGTGATAAGCTCATAGAGCAGGCTTTCCCAACCACAATCCTCAAGGCACACCAACAGTGCAGGTTTTAGTGATATCCAGGCTTCAGCACAGATGGTTTAATCAGATTCACTCAGGTACTAATTAAGTCACCTGTGCTCAAGCCTGGATATCACTAAAACCTGCACTGTTGGTGTGCCTTGAGGACTGTGGTTGGGAAAGCCTGTTATAGAGACTTATCCAAAGTGACTTGCAGCTGTAATTGCCGAAAAAGGTGACTACAAAGTACTGACTTTAGGGGGTGAATAGTTAGTTTCTGTTATTTTGTCCTATTTGTTGTTTGCTTCACAATAAATAAAAAACATAATAACATATGAAATAATGCAAACCTTCAAACAATCCATTTTAATTCCAGGTTGTGAGGCAACAAAACATGAGAAACACCAAGGGGAGTGAATACTTTTGCAAGGCACTGTATATTGCAGTGTAATAATAAAGCAGCCAGTATTTACTCTGCACAGAAACAAAATAACACCCAAATTTAACTCTGTACATGTTACATCTGCCCCACCTGCAGTGCACATGGTTTTGTACATATATAAATGACAGGCACAATTGGACTGCCCATACAGATGAAAAAGGAGGTAGATAACAACCCACAGGAGTGCGCATTGTTATCATTAGCGTTCAAATACACTAATGTAGCTTTCACATCACATAAAACATTTTGAAACGTTTTGAAAAACTGTAATTAATGGTATTTTAAACGGGTCTAGTGTTCATATTGCAGCAGATTACCATTTAAAAATACCGTTTAAGTACCATTCACATCACCAGTCAAGCCGTTTAACCTCTGAACACGTTTCTACCCACAGCTTATTTCCTGGTTCAGGGAAGGGACACAAGACAAGGGACAGCCTATCACAGTGCTCTAACCTTTATTTTTTACTAAATACCATTTCAGTGCCATTCAGACAGCACAAAAAACGGCTCTGAATTGGATTTAAAACGGGTAGGACTCTGCTTTTTAAACGTGTTGAAATACCAGTTAACTTTAAATGGTATTTCAACTATGACACTTTCACACTGCAGCCTTAAACGTTTTAAAAGGCAAAAAAACGGCAATATACCGTTTTAAAAGTGTGATGTGAAAGCTACATGAATGATATGCAAAATAATGTTGTTAATGATATAGTTATCGTGCATCGTGTGTACCGGTATTTAGAATCCTGGATTTACACGAACTTGAGTTTGGCTTTATGGCTTTAAGTGGAGATGTTGTCTATAGCAATCAATCAGATTTCATGATAACCTTAATGGAGAGGTTTAAAAGACAACAAAATGCTTTCAAAGGGCCAAGGATACAGTGCCCTATGATGAAAAGCCATGGGTTATGCATGTTGTGCACCTTGCACTTTGTCCCTGTGACAACAATTACTGGCAGTTCTCCCCAAACATAAACATATAATCATGCATTTTTCATGGGACCGCCAGTAATTATCCTTCTCTTAACCTCTACTACTAGAACGTTTCACACCATGATCTGGCATTTGCTCTCAGCCGTCTGGTCAGCTTTATACACTGCTTTGTGTGTAAGCAGATTAAAGATACAGTATTAATGTCTATGGTTTACCATACTAGCCCTTTAAACCGTTGCACTAATGAATTACTTGGGTTATGTGGCTGATTAAAATCAGGTGAATTGCACGCTTGAAATCTACCAGCCACCGAACCTGTGTAATTCATTAGTGTCCTGCTTTAAAGAGATCGTACGATAAGCCTATTAATGCCCATATAGTTTGCACACTATTATAAACATGGTAGTTCTTGTGCTGTAAAACCTGAAATCAAGATAAATCTTGCCATGCATTTTTTCTATCTTTGAAGCATTTTTTAATAAATCACCCATTGTGGATCTTGACATAATGCACCAATTGTTTTTTTTTTTTTTTTATGATTTCTGATCCATTCCACTATACTTTAACTAAATGATTATTGGTGGTGAATGGGTACTTGTGTATTATAGCGGTGCCCATCGCATACCATATGGTATGCGATGCGATATTGTACAATGTCATACAATTTTAAAATTGTATGACATTGTGTATGGCATATGATGCGATTAAAAATTGTATAAGCACCCTAATAGTGCTTACAATGTGAAATGCACCCCCACGCCACCCCCCCACTATAAACGTGAACCCGAAGCGTGGCGAGCGCAGCGGTACGCGTCCTCCGACCTTTTCATACCCCCACTATCCACGTCGGCGTGGAGTTGAGAATAGAAAGTGTGGCGAGCCACCGAGCCCGAAGCTTGGTGAGCGGATGCAGATACCTTCACAGGTATACGCGTCCCCTCGCGGGGCTCGCTGCGCTCACCACGCTTCGGGCTCAGTGGCTCGCTGCGCTCGCCACACTTTCTATTCTCAACTCGACACCGACGTGGATAGTGGGGGTATGAAAAGGTCAGAGGACGCGTACCGCCGCCCCTCGCGGGCTCGCTGCGCTCGCCCCGCTTCGGGTTCACGTTTATAGTGGGGGGGGGGTAGCGTGGGTGTGCATTTAACCCTTTAGGGTGCTTAGGGGGCAAAAATCGCATCGCATGCCATCGGGTGCATGGCATGCGATGCGATTCGATAAAAACATTGCGCGATGTACATCGGGGGCGCCGCTATAATACACAAGTACCGGTGAATGTTTTGGAGATTAGTTATATTGCAGAATCCCTATGCTTTGGATGGAGAGGCTGTATTATTGAAAAGCCCAGCTGATTTTGCCATTTGGATGTTAAAAGTGCCATTTATTCATCGTCTATTTGTGAGTGCATCTAGTTGAATAAAATATTGGTCACTGTGCTAAAACATAATGCACCAATTGTTGTGTTCTGTCTCCAAAAAACACTCAGATTGTGGGGTGTATGGATATTGTTTTACAGATTATAGGAGAAACCATTACCTGGAGATTTGAGGAACTACAGATATATGTTCTTGAAAGTTATGTATTCCTATTTCATTTGCATGTGTATATGAGTAGAACAGGAGGTAGCGCTTAAGGGTGTTAACAATTCTTTTTTCCACAAATGCTACTTATTGGTGATTGACAAGCACTAATTTTTTTTTGACACCCCAGCTGCACATCCTCTTTTTGCGCTATAATTCTAGAGTAATTTTTACAAACATATCTTTGAAGCATGAAATTAATAACATTAGAGTTTGCAACTTTGGGATGTACTTTTCTCTAAAGGCCATCATATACTAATCCGATTTGGGCAGATTCTGACAGATAGGGCCAAGAAATCGGAACAAATTGGATGTGTTTGACATCGGGTCTGATGTGTGTTCCCGTACACATTGGAAGGAGAACTCTGACTTGAACCCCCTCCCAGGGGTAGGAAGAGGGTCGTATCCGATCTCGCTGCTTGGGAAGGTACCAGGTGGCTCAAGGGGCATCGGATGGCCATACACCTTTTACCTGAGTATCTTATCTTACCAATAACTAAAACACTTAAGCCCCATACACGTTGCACGACCGCAGCCAATATGGTTAACCAATCAGTACAGTGACGTCACCGGCACCCGCTGAGCATGCAAGTCATTTGGCTATATTTCCAAATTGACCTGCATGTCCAGTAGATATCACTCATCGTTAACGATGCGCACACTGAACAATGGGGCAGATGTATTATAGCGACGCTTAGCGTGCTGCTATAATACTTCCTGCCCCGCCTCATTAACGAGGCAAAGCAGGAAGGAACATATAAGGAAGCAGGAAGGAAGATATATTAACATCTTGTTAGCCAAAGTGGGGGAGTGTAAACTTCCTCCTCTGGCTATGTCTCCTCCTGGAGACAATGGGGGGAATTTACTAAGAATACAAATACAAAAAAATTGTATTCATATTCTTAATACGAATGACTACGACTGCATACTGCTGTTTCAGCCGTATGCAAAGTCGTGTTCCGGAGGGGAATTTACAAAGCCGTCAAATAAGACTGCTTTGTAACCCTCCGATGTCGTATTATTTCGTATTAACGGCTGTATATACGGCCGCTAATACGAATTCCTACAGGCAGTCTGCACGGATCAGTCAGATCCGCGCAGGCTGCAGAGTGTAAAAATTTTTTTGAAAAATAAATAAAAAAACAGCGTGGGGTCCCCCCCACAGCCGTAACCAGCACCAGGCTGAAAGAGCTGGGGCCGGTAATAAAAAATCAGGAAACCCGACAAATAGGGTTTCCCCAATTTTTTTTTTTTAAACCAGCCCCAGGCTCCAGGTCCGGGGCTGGTTCCCAAAATACGGGGGGGGGGGGATATAATGAATAGGGGTCCCCCGTATTTTAAGAACCAGCCCCAGGCTAAGCCAGCCAGCAGGATAATGTCACAGCCGGGGGACACTTATCATATAACGTCCCGTGGCCAAAACATCACCCTACTGACCAGTCAGCCTGGCCTGGGGCCCTGGGGGAGTGGGGACCCCCCCTATAAAGGCCCCCCCCCTCCAGGACTTACCTGACCAGGCTGAAGCCTGGTGCTGTCCCCGGTGGCCCCGGAGCGGTGGCCACCAGGCTGATTGAGTGTAAAAAGATAGAATAAACTATTGTTTAATACTGTAGAACTATGAGTCTGATCAAGCCTCCCCCACAACCTGGGACTTGGACTACCACAAGTCCCAGCATGCGGGGCTTTAAAGGTCCCGCTGGCACTTGTAGTTCCACAGTAGTAAAAATAGTCAAATAAACACACAATAAAAATAAAACTTTAATACATCCAAAGCCCATACATACTGATACTTACTGTACCTATCTTGAGCCCGTAGGTAGGTCCCTGGGTCTTGGTCTGGGTCCATGTCGGCATCCGGGTCCGAAGTAATCCATGGGGGACCTGTGGAAGGAAATCCAACTCACCCAGATACTCCTGCGAAGATCTGTCCTCTTGATCCGACGTAGTCCTGGTCTTCTGCCAAATGCTGGCGATTCCTGCAGCTCCCCGCATCGGACTGAGGAGAGGCGCAGAGATCTTTCATCTTCCGCGCCTCTCCTACAAATGATTCTATTGGCCGCCTAGCGGCCAATCAGGAGCCGAGAAAGGGGTTATTTGGGGCTATTTTCTAGAAATTAAGCAGAAATCACTCTGTGTGTACAACCCATGGTGATGTGCAGTCTCAAATGTCGCCGGCTTAGTTCTTTAGTGCATGCAGGAATAATCTTCTCTGATCACTTTGCGAACTAATGTTTTGTATGCATTTGCTAAGATCAATTAGCATACATCACAATCTGTGTATGTAGGGCCATATAGACCTAGGGAAGTTCAAGCGAAATTGCCTACTCTAGTTTGCTTAGCACAAAAGGTCCGCACACATCTTAAAATGTGTACAGTATGCTCCTTCAGAAGAGAAACAGATCTAACGGCACCATACTACAAATGAAGCTTATTTTACCGGAAAAACGTTCCCAAATTCTGTAGTTTGTATCTTAGTGGGGCAAATCTCTGTTCGTTTGACATTCCTTTTTGTTTTTTAAGATTCTATTCCTACTTTTGTATTGTTTTTAACGTATGTAATGCTCCCATACAATAATGTAAACTCACATGGGTGAAACAAATTCTAAGGCAGGTGAAATAAAATGCCAAATAAGCGCCGTCATCATGCCAAATAGGAAAGGCCCACCAGTGGTAATTAGATGTGCTAATTTATTGTGGCTAATATGATATCAATTACATTTGTATATAATTAAATTAGTCATTAAGGGGAGTGTTTTTTTAGTTTTTCTGCACCAAGTCCCAACACTTTTACATTTATCAAATTATTATAAAAAATCCACTGGTAAAACCTAAGAATTATTGCATGTAAACTTTATTGGACAATTGAATATCCATATTTTTACGAGTCACGATAAAAGCCCATTTTACATTCGGGTTATGGCAGTTAACTAAATGCCCTCTTAGACTGAATATACATTTACTGTATTTCTAGAAAACCAAGGAGTATTATAACCTCAGAGTCTTTAAGGAAACATGAATGTAGTGTGCACTTTTTTTTCAAGGAGCCTCTAAAGAATGTATGATGCCATTATTCTTGTTTCGCTGTAACCTTCCCTGTAGACCTGGCACATCTCTGCACAAAACTTCCCTTCTGGCACAGCATACAGTATATACATCTAAAATAAGCCCAACAAAAGACCCTATTCAAAGCTCTACAGTGACCTACACACGCACCCTGTGGACAAAAGTATTCAGATACCTGACCATTACACCGATATGGACTCTAATTACATTGTATTCAATACATAGGGGGGTATTCAATCGCCGGCGAGCATCTCCCATCCGGGAGATGCCCGCCGGGCCCTATTCAATGCTGTCTTCCCCGACAGCATTGAGCAGGGTATCTCGGCAGAACGAACCAGACATCACAAGGTGTCGGGCTTGTTTTGCCGAGAAGTGACGAGCTGCCGGCTGCAGCTCGCCTCTTCCTGGCCGCAACTCGCGGCCACACCCCCTTCTCGTCTCGCTGCAGGCGGGACATTGAATCCTGCCTGCATGTTCTCGGTCGAGCTGACGGAGAACGGGACTGGGTCACGGCGGTAGAGCAAGCTCGACTGCCGTGACCCTCACATCGAATACCCCCATAGTCTTTATATTTAATAGGAAGTTGGATCCCCTTTTTTTTTTTTCACATCAATACATTTTTATTGAAGATTTTCATAGAAATGGGGTACAGAAAAAAGAAGTAGGGAAACAAAACCATAGGGTGGGGGGGGGGGGGGGTCACACAGAATCTGGCAGTGAACATAAAAATGTAAGTAATCATACCAGGCTTTATGCGTAACAACTGAGCATCGCATTTCAAACAGTTCGATTTATGTAACACATGGGGTAGTGGTGGCTGTTGGGGAGGCACTATCTTTCTCATTGAGACTAAATTGTAGGGGGCTAACTCGAGAGGGGTCAGGGAAATATTGAGCTCCTTCACCCTCAATAACGTATGTGTGCCAGTAAGCCCATTGGACTAATGGTGAGGATGCCGAACAGGTGGAGGGTATAAATTCTGTTTCCATAATGAAATGGTGATGGATTTTATGGATAACTTTCAGGATCAGAGGGGGACTTGCCTGTTTCCAAAGCTGTGCTAGGGCTGCGCGTGCAGCTATTAATATATGGCCTAAAACATAACGTTTGGAGATAGGGATGGAAGTTGGGATGACATTCAGTAGAGCGAGCGAGGGGGATGGGGCGAGCTGGAGAGCTAGTACAACATTAAGTAAGTCAAAAACATCTGACCAATATTTGGTCAGCACTGGACACGTCCAGAACACATGATATATGTTTCCCACTTCCCCGCATAGGCGCCAACAAAATTTGGAACATGAGGGCCAGAATGTGTGTAACCTGTCTGGAGTTAAGTAGAGTCTATGGAGCAATTTCATATGCATTTCGGTGTGATTTAAGCATTTGGACATAGTGTATGATGAAAGATCTATTTTGCTCCATTGTGTAACAGTTAGATCCAGGCCTAATTCAGTTTCCCATTTCCTCTGAGCGTTAGATTTAGTGGGGGGTGTCAAGTCTTGTAGGAGCTTATACCAGAAGGAAATATCATGTTCAGAGGTAGGTTGTAGCAGCCTGGAGGTAGCAGACAAAATTAGTGGATTGGGGGGGGTGCCATCCCTAAGGTTGGACTGCCACCAGTGCGAAATCTGAAAATAGTGCAAAAGTTCACTGTTCGGGAGCGAAAACTTTTGCTGGAGACTTGCTGGAGACTTTGAAAAGACAGTAGGGTGAGGCCTGTCAATAGGTCCGCCAGCGTTGCCACTCCACGGGCAGACCAATGTGTTAGATTTAAATTCGGGATGAGAGTTGACAAGGTCTGAAGGGAGATATTAGTTAACGTATGGGCAGAAGGGGTAAGTCTAGAGGTTAACCTGTCCCAGACTAGTAAGGCGGCCTTCATGGATGGGAGCATGAGTGTGGGGGTGGGTCGTATATGTTTGGGGAGAAAAAATGCATCTTTAAAAGGGTACCGAGCGCAAACAGAGGACTCAATGAGAGCCCAACTGACAGCTGAGTCCGTTCTAAAATAGTTTTTTAACTGAGATAGTATAGCTGCTTCATGGTATAAAGTCAAATCAGGCAGGGTTAATCCGCCTTTGGCCTTGGGGAGGGTCATCCTAGAATGGGCTAGTTTAGGGGGTTTAGAGAGCCAGACATATTTAGTCATAACCTTAGTGCATTCTTGCAGGATCTTCTTTGGGATAGCATATGGGATTGTTCGAAATAGGTACATCAGCTTTGGTAACAAAGTCATCTTAAAAGCCGTGAGACGACCTAGCCAGGATATATCAAACGAGAGCCAGGATTTGGTTAAAGCTGTGATGGCTGTAAAAAGGGGGAGGAAGTTTACCTCAAACACTTTAGAAGGGTCGGCAGGGATATTTATGCCTAGATATTTAATCGCCACTGAGCGCCAATTATAGGGGTACATAGAGCGGAGGATCGGGAGGGAGTCGGAGAGATTAATTGGGAGGGCGTCTGTTTTCGTCGTGTTCAGTTTATAGTACGAAGCCTCGCTATATTGATTTAAAATCTCATGAAGGGAGGGAAGGGTCTCTGTGGGGTTTGTAACAAAGAGGAGGACATCGTCCGCAAACAAACATAGTTTATGGGTAGAGGCACCAATCCTCAGGCCCGGGATCTGATCAGTGTTGCGTATTTTCATAGCTAGGGGTTCAATAGCCAGTACAAAAATCAGTCGAGAGAGGGGGCACCCCTGTCTTGTTCCGTTAGATATGAGGAAGGGGTCAGATAAGAAGCCATTGCTGTACACCCGGGCTGAGGGGGAGCTATATAGAGCACAAATTGATGACATAATATGATCTCTAAAGCCAAATCTGGTGAGTACCTCGCGCATGTACATCCAACTTAAGCGATCGAAGGCCTTCTCCGCATCCAAGGACAGCAGAAGGAGTCCCTCGTCGGGTGGAAGCGAATCTATCAGATTGAATACTCTGCGCGTATTGTCTGAGGCCTGCCTACCAGGCACAAACCCAGCCTGATCCGGGTGTATCAGCAAGGGCAGGAAAGTGTTAATACGCGTGGCTATCATCTTTGCGTAAATCTTGAGGTCACTATTCAGTAAAGCTATTGGTCTATAGTTTGGACAATGAGCTGGATCTTTACCCGGCTTAGGGAGCGTGACTATTTGAGCCTCTAGCATCTCTTTAGGGAAGGAACCTGATGATGAAACGGTGTTGTATAGATTGGTCAGAATGGGAGTGAGTTGTTCTAAATGATGGGCATAGAAGTCATTGATAAAACCGTCAGGGCCTGGAGCTTTACCCTTAGGTAAAGACTTAATAGCTAGTTCTATATCGTTGGTATTCCATGGGGCATTTAGAGTGGCTAATTGTTCTGCAGTTAGTGAGGGCAAGTTTACAGAGTCTAAGAAGGATTTAATCAAAGCAGGGGAAGGCTGAGGTATAGTGGGGTCTTGTGATAGGTTGTAAAGATTTGAGTAGTAGGTAGCGAACTGGTTCGATATATCTTTAGTATTTAGTAGCTTAACGTTGGTTGAAGAAAAGATATGTGATATCCTATTTTTGGCTTGCTGCATCCGTAGCTTACGGGCTAGCATTTTACCCGATCTATTACCAAAAAGGTAAAATCTCTGTCGCAGCCTGTTTAGAGCAGCTTGTGTCTTAACCAGTAACAATTTTTGAAGTTGGCTGCGAACTTCTGAAAGTTCTTTACGGAGAGAGGGGGATGGGGACTCTCTATTTTTGGCATCTAGTTCTTTGATTTTGGCTTCTAGGGCATTCTGATGAGCGAAGGACTGTTTTTTAAGAATAGCGCCCGCTTGAATGGCTGCTCCACGGGTGACGGCCTTTAGGGCGCACCAGTGGGTCGCGGGCGAGGTGTCTTGGTGGGAGTTGTTGGCTAAGTAATTAATGAGGCTGTCAGAGATAATTTTTTTAGATAGAGGGTTGGACAAGAGATGGGGGGATAGTCGCCAGGGACGAGGAGGTACGTTGCGGTATTCGATCTGCCAATGCCATATAATGGGGGCGTGATCCGACCATGTGATGGGGAGAATGTCCATTTTTTTGGTATGTTGAAGCGTCCATTTGTCGCCCAACACCAGGTCTATCCTAGAATAGGTGTTATGGACTGGGGAGTAATAAGTATATTCCCGGCCGGTCGGGTTGTGTGTTCTCCATATATCGTACAGATCGAATTCAGATAACAGATTAGTAAAGGCAGATGAGGGACCCTTAAGGTTGTGCCTGTCTGAGGATTTAGGGCTACGGGATTTGTCAAGGGAAGGGTTAAGAACTAGGTTGAAATCGCCCATCACAATTAACGGGCCCTTGGCAGAGCCGCGTATCAATGTACACAGTTTACGAAGGAATGGTACTTGATTTGAGTTTGGTGCATATACAGAGACCAGCGTAACCAGAGTATTGTCCAACATGCCAGTCAGCACTAAGTATCTACCAGCCTTATCAGCAACTTGTGTATGGAGGGTAAAAGAAACATGCTTACTGAATAGGATGGCTGTCCCATTGCGCTTAAAGGGGCCGTTCGCGTAATAACCCAGAGGGTATTGTTTATCTTTAAACAGTGGTGGGTTTACAGAGGAGAAATGTGTTTCCTGTAGAGCAATAATATCTGCTCGGTTTTTGGCAAAAAAGGACAGTGCTAATCTACGCTTATTTGGGGAGTTCAACCCCTTGACATTCAATGAAAGAAACTTAGGCATGGTAAAGGTGGTATTAACCTACGTATCAACTTGCACCTAAACAGAGTGTCGAATTCTGGTATGTTTCGGGGCCAGAGTGACTCTGTGGACCATAGGTAAACAATGAAGAAAGGAAGAAAAGGTAGGGAAAAAACAAAGGAAGGGGAAAACCAAAATGACCCAGTATATCGGGTCTGCATAACTACTGCAGGGAACAATGGAACTTGCAGTAGTGTACTAAAGGGTATTGGGGGGTCGGTGGCCTAGGGCCTCCACCCATGCATGGGACTAGTCGTAATTAGCATACATCTTTTTACGGAGAAGGATGTAACTGCTTACAAAAATTTAGCAAGGGGCAAAAAACAAACAGCGAGAGTTGTCGACCTAACCTAACAAAATGGGACTAAACTCAGTCAACTCACTCCGGCAGTGTAGAAGTGTACGTCAGGGGGGACAACAAGTATAAGACATGCAATAAAAACAGTACTTGTTAATAACGAAAGGAAAAACAGTAGCAAATAACAGGGTAGAGATATACTCAGCCGAGTTTCTAGAGATGAGGGGCTTCAGACTTCGATCCAGTGAAAGACAGGGCCCATATTTGTAAGAGTCCAGCAGTTTTTCATGTGGCTTCCCACTCCGTGTGAGGAGCCGACTTCCGTTTATTTTCAGGGGCTGCCTTAACTGAGATGTCCCAGTCCAGCAACAGTTTGACCCCAGCTTCCAGGGATGAAATAGTGTAGGTGCTATCTTCATAGGTTACGATAAGTTTCACCGGGAATCCCCAGCGGTACGGTATATCTTGGGAGCGTAGAGCTGTCGTAATTGGCGCAAATGATCTCCTTTTGGCGATGGTCAGTGCAGAGAAGTCAGGGAAAATCTGAAGGCCTCCCAGTAAATCCGAATCTCCTGCAGTTCTTGCCGCTCTGAGGATTCTTTCTTTGGTCGTGAAGAAATGCACCCTCAGGAGGGTATCCCTGGGAAGCTCTGACGGTACTGTACGAGGTTTTGGGAGACGGTGGATGCGATCAATCAGCAGGTCTTTATCGGCTGTATTAGGTAAAAGCTTTCGAAAGAGAGCTAGGGCATAGTCTTCCAGTTCGGAATTAGCCACAGAGTCTGGGATGCCCCTAATTTTAATGTTGTTCCTTCTGGAACGGTCCTCCAGGTCCGCTAATTTAGTTTTAAAAGTGTCGAGTTCGGATTGTTGGAGATCGTGGGAGGTGATGAGGTCGTTGTGGGATGCCACTAGTTCCTCCATTTTTTTCTCCAGTTGGTCGGTGCGGTCTCCAATCGCCACTAGCTCAGTTTGGACCTCTCGGATTGAGGACATTAGATCTCTGGTCAGATCCACTTTAAAGGCCTCTAGGACTTTACAGAGAGTTTTGACTGTAAGTGGAGCCTCAGAGTCGCTGTCGACTCCCATCTTGGAGAGAGGGCTTTGATCTTTTGTGTTGATGGGTGGAGCCGAGGCGCCAGATGGTGAAGCAACAATAGCGGGTGATTTTTTTTGTTGGAACGTCACCCTGGGGGGGAGTGCTCCCTTAGGGCGTTTGGGAGGCATAACTGTATCGGCTCCTGGAGGAAGAGGACGGGGTGAATCGGTGTACTCTCTTAGTATTGGAAGCAGTTACAGGGATATTTAGTTACGCATAAGCTAGTGTGGTTACAATCAGCATGGGTGGAGGAACACTTGTGACAATCACATTGTGGAGTATGGGTGTGACAGGTAGCTTGGTATCAGAGGACTGCTGTGGTGTCAAAGTTTAGTTATAAGCAGGAGGGCGCAGTGTATAGTCTCAGACGTGAAATGCCAGCTGGTCTGTTTACGGATATAGTGAGGGCGGGGTAAGGGTCAGGGCAAATCAGGTTCTATTTACACCGATGGGAATGGGCCAGCCTAATCCCTGGTTTGTACCTGATGAGCTGTGATGTCTGTTGGGGCCCCTGTTGACCACCTCAGGCCGGCAGAAGGTGTCGATGTTAAGCCTGGGCAGGTGGGCATCGAGTTGGAGGCATCATTCGGGCCCGTCCAGGTCCACTGTGACACCCCAGGTCCAGGCCCTAGGGACGCGAGCAGGCCGCAATCCGCAAGCGCCTGGAGACAGGCACTCCGACTCCGCGACCGCACACGACCAGTGCAGGGGGGACCCAAGAGGTCTGGCAGAGCCACAGAGCAGGGCTTGAAGTAGATGGGGCAGCAGACAATGTTAAATTTCACTTCCAGCTGCGGCCTCACCACAGCACAGAGAGGCTCAATTACAGCAGTTGCTGAGAGCCACCTCCAAGATGGCCGCCGGGAGCTGAGGGGAGAGAAGCCTCAGGGCCCTCTGTGGAGCACCAGTGAGGTTAGTGGCACTTTTTGTTGGGCTGCAGGGGGGTCGCGGGTGTCACACAAAGCGGGGGAGTCCCCGCTGGTCTCGGTGGGGTCAGCAGTTCACCGCGCGCCCGCCGGGAGCACAGACGCGGCTGGACCCGCAAATTTAGTCCGCGGCTCCGGAGCTGGAGTAGGCCGCAGCCGGAGGGAGGGCGGCTGGACGTTCCCCGTCACAGCGCTTATGTGCACGGCACTTGGAGGCTCTGGGGACAGAGGGCAGGTGAGGCAGGCGGGTCTGGGAGGGTAGTGAATAGGTGAGGGAGCACTTTGTTAGGATAAACGGGCAGGAGCCTAGGCACCGCACGTCCTACTCCTGTCTGCGCTAGGCCACGCCCCTGGATCCCCTTTTTAACTGCTTTTTGAATGCTTTCCACAAGCATTTATGAAGTCAGGCACTGATTTTATACGAGAAGGCCTTGCTTGCAATCTCCATTCCAGTTTATCCTTTCAGGTTCTTCCACATTGAACTCCTTAAACAGTGTATTTTTAATCATTGCTTTATGTACTGGACTGGTCATGTTAGAATAGAAAAGGGTCTTCCCCAAACTGTTGGAAGCATAGCACTGTTCAAAATGTCTTGGTATGCTGAAGCTTTAATATTGCCCTTCACTGGAGATAAGGGGCATAGCCCAAACTTTAAAAAATAGTCCCATATCATTATCCATCCTCCACCAAACTTCACAGTTGGTATAATGCAGTCAGACAGGTGATATTCTCCTGGCATTTTCCAAACTCAGAGGCCCCTTTCTGACGCTCCGGCTCCTGCCGGGCGGTGAAACCCCGCTCGGCCAAAAGCCGTACCGTACAGAGAAGTTAATAATGGACATGATTGTGTCCATTCACATGGGACGGCCACGGCCGCCCGGTTGCAGCCGAATGTCACCACTGGAAGGGACGGCTGCCGGGCTGTGGCCATCCCTACCATTGTAAACTGCTGTGTATAATAATAGCCTGCAAGGTTTCCTATATGTGGAGGTGGTGGTTGTTGTTTGTTCGTTTGTTTGTTTGTTTTACACCCTTGCTTTAATGAGAATTTGTTTTGCAGAAAAACAATTGCCTTCTATAATCATTTCACTGTTTTAAAATATTGCATAGAACTGTCATTTGGCCAATAATACTTCTACTAGAAATAACTAGTAATACCAGCAAGTATTATCAGACAAATGCTGATTTCACTGTCTAGTTGACTTGCGTGAAAACGGGAGCATGCATATAGGCAATAAATGGAATTATGGGGCAGATGTGTGAAACAGTGATCAGGGAGAGGTGAGTCAGAGGAGAAGTTGCCCATGGCAACCAATCAGCACTGAAGTAACATCTATAATTTGCATAATATTAAATTATACAGAGTTTATTCATCTGCCCCTATGTGTGATCTGTTCGTTAGGTTAATTTTCCCCTCCCGAAATTTGAAATTAAACACCTCCTCATCACCCCTTGTTTCAACGCTTATATCCGTGGTTCCCAAGCTTTTTTTGAACCGTGGCACCCTATTGTTTTTTATTTTATCAAGGCACCCCTAGCATAAAATAATTAATGGATGAATTTAAAATACAATAATAATTAAGTAAATGGTGTATTTTATGTCATCCTGAGGTTTATGCTGCTTTCCCACTGCAGAAATGGGTAAAGTTAAATGGGACTTTAAAATGTGTCTAGCCTGAAACCCCTTTCCCACTGCATGTTGTAAACGGTATATTACTGGTTAATTACCGTTTTTGTACCATTTACATTAAACCCGTTTTGAAAGGTAAAAAAACAGTAATTCACCAGTAATATACTACGTGTCCCCTGGTACCTGTCCTCCCCCCCGGTACCTGGCAGCTGGTACCTGACAGCTGGTACCCCCCTCCCCCCTGCCCTGGTACCCTGCCCCCCCCCCCCCCCCTCCCCTGGCAGCAATCCAGCGGGGCAGTGCAGTAGGCAGCGGCATGCCAGGGCTCCTAGTCGGCAGGTCCCCCACTGATGCAGGAGCATGATTCAGGAGGAGGCTGCTGCTGGTGCACATTCAGCGGGGGCACTGGGGTTCCGGGCAGGTCCGTGCTCAGGAGGAGGAAGCGGAGGAAGGTCCATTAGGAGATTGTCATTTCATCGGCAGGGGTCCCTGCTGCGAATGGGAAATAGCGGGCCCGAAAATTACATATCCGCATATCTAATGAGCCGCTCATTAAATAAGCACATATATAATTCACCAGTAATATAGAAGGCAGTCCTCTGCCTGGGCAGTTCTTTAACTGAGAAATCTACTAAGTGGGAAATATACAAAGTGGATTTACTTATAAAGAACAGTTATAAAACAGTTATCCTGCATGAATTTCCCTGAATATGGACTGATCTTCTGTTTATTTCTCTTCTCACAGGTATGTGATTTAAACTGGTCCATTTCTCTACAAGTCCCAGCATTCTGCTCTGCATAAATCCCTATGAGCCCATTGCAGCAGTATTCAATGTATGTGATTTAAACTGGTCCATTTCTCTACAAGTCCCAGCATTCTGCTCTGCATAAATCCCTATGAGCCCATTGCAGCAGTATTCAATGTATGTGATTTAAACTGGTCCATTTCTCTACAAGTCCCAGCATTCTGCTCTGCATAAATCCCTATGAGCCCATTGCAGCAGTATTCAATGTATGTGATTAAAACTGGTCCATTTCTCTACAAGTCCCAGCATTCTGCTCTGCATAAATCCCTATGAGCCCATTGCAGCAGTATTCAATGTATGTGATTTAAACTGGTCCATTTCTCTACAAGTCCCAGCATTCTGCTCTGCATAAATCCCTATGAGCCCATTGCAGCAGTATTCAATGTATGTGATTTAAACTGGTCCATTTCTCTACAAGTCCCAGCATTCTGCTCTGCATAAATCCCTATGAGCCCATTGCAGCAGTATTCAATGTATGTGATTTAAACTGGTCCATTTCTCTACAAGTCCCAGCATTCTGCTCTGCATAAATCCCTATGAGCCCATTGCAGCAGTATTCAATGTATGTGATTTAAACTGGTCCATTTCTCTACAAGTCCCAGCATTCTGCTCTGCATAAATCCCTATGAGCCCATTGCAGCAGTATTCAATGTATGTGATTTAAACTGGTCCATTTCTCTACAAGTCCCAGCATTCTGCTCTGCATAAATCCCTATGAGCCCATTGCAGCAGTATTCAATGTATGTGATTTAAACTGGTCCATTTCTCTACAAGTCCCAGCATTCTGCTCTGCATAAATCCCTATGAGCCCATTGCAGCAGTATTCAATGTATGTGATTTAAACTGGTCCATTTCTCTACAAGTCCCAGCATTCTGCTCTGCATAAATCCCCATGAGCCCATTGCAGCAGTATTCAATGTATGTGATTTAAACTGGTCCATTTCTCTACAAGTCCCAGCATTCTGCTCTGCATAAATCCCTATGAGCCCATTGCAGCAGTATTCAATGTATGTGATTTAAACTGGTACATAAAACACCATAACTGATAATCTGTATTTTTGCCCTTTGCATAACAAATGCTGTATTATTAATGTGTTTCTAGTCTTTATAGTACCTGTTTGAAGCTGTGTTCAGTGAGGCATACTTTATTGTAGTAAATGTTTTGGCTAGTGTTTATGTTACACAGGCCTTGATTAGCTGGTCATGTGACCTCAGCTGTAGTCTCTCTTAATTAGACCTGCTATATCTGGTCATATAGAAGGCAGTCCTCTGCCTGGGCAGTTCTTTAACTGAGAAATCTACTAAGTGGGAAATATACAAAGTGGATTTACTTATAAAGAACAGTTATAAAACAGTTGAAAAACATTGAACAACATCAAACAAGGTAAATACAATACTTATTCCACACTTTCAAACAATCTCCTCTTTACCTGGTCACCAACAGACAAACAATCACATCATGCTCACCACAATGCTACTTCTCATTTCATTACATGGCATACTTACCAAACTTCACTCATCCTGTAATCTCCCAGACACTCACCACTCTGTACACATTGCCTCTTCTATTATACCCCTTTTACACCAAAAACCCTGGTCGGACCCTGGTCTTTGAATGCTGGAGTATCCAGGGTCTGACCCTGCTTTATACCCCATTTACACAGCACTTTGACCTGGGTCGGACCTGGGTCTGCACCATTTACACTGAACCTGGGTCAGCCCTGCCTTAAATAATATTTTATATATATATTTATAGAAATATATATATATATATATATATATATATATAGAAATATATATATATATATATATATATATATATATATATATATATATATATATATAGAAATATATAATATATAGAAATATAATATATATATATATATATATATATATATATATATATATATATATATATATCAGGGCTGACCCAGGTTAAGTGTTTTTTTTTTTTTTTTTTTTTAAGGTGCTGGGGGTGCCGGAGGGTACCTGTCCTGCCTGCTGTGCTTGGTGTACCTGGGGGTACCGGGGTGCTGGGGGGTGCAAGGGGTGCTGAAGGTACCTGTCCTGTCTGCGGTCGGATCTCAGCGGAGAAGATGATGTGCGCCGTTGCTGTACCAACCCCCCCCCCTCCCCGGCAGACGGTCCCTGCGGCGTGCGGCGTATGGAGTGTCAGTGGCGGGGGTCCCTCTGGCGCATGGGAACTAGTACTAGTTCCTATGCGCTGGAGGGACCGCCGATACTGACACTCCATACGCCGCAGGGACCGGCTGCCGGATGCGGGGGGGGGGGTGATACAGCAGCGGCGCACATCATCTTCTCCGCTGAGATCCGACCGCAGGCAGGACAGGTACCCCCAGCACCCCTAGCACCCCCGTACCCCCAGCACAGGCTGACAGGTACCCCCCTCTCCTCAGCAGCCGCAGTGACCCCCCTCCTCCCGCAGCAGCTGGGAACATCTTCCCCAGCGCTGCACGCTGTGGACCCGCTGCGGGTGCCTGCACCCGCAGCGGGACCATTTACACCGACATTTACACGGGTCCTATCCGTGTTCTACCCAGGTCAGGACCTGGGTAGAGGACCCGTGTAAATGGAAACGGATACCCCCCATTTACACCGCCGCGGATCCGGGTCTGACCCGCCGCTGACCCGGATTTTTCGGCGGTGTAAAAGGGGTATTATTCACTCCCCTCTTCTAAACACTCATGAGCTCTTTAATTACTTCTCTACTTGTACTTTCACATCCACTTCCCATCACCAATACAAAAAACTGCAAACATCCACCTATCTCTATCTCTCATTTCTAATCTTATTAGCTGGTGACATATCACCAAACCCAGGCCCCAACCACCTAACCCACCCAGATTTAATGGCTTCTAAGCCTAGAAATTCAGCTAACCTCATAAATATCACATGCCTCCCACCACACACCAAACAACTTACATGTGCCCTATTGAATGCACGCTCTGTTTGCAATAAATTAACATCCATCCATGACCTCTTTATCTCTCACAAATTCAACCTGCTGGCAGTTACAGAAACCTGGCTCACACAATCAGACACGGCCTCGCCTGCAGCACTGTCACATGGTGGTTTCCACTTCACTTACACCCCCAGGCCTGGTAACTGTAAAGGAGGTGGGGTAGGTATATTACTGTCACAAGACTTCACATACTCAGTTCTCCCACCAGTTCCTTCACTCACATTTACATCATTTGAAGTACACTCCATTAGGGTTTTTTCCCCTTTCTCTCTGCGTGTTGCTGCTATCTATCGCCCACCTGGGCTTCCCAAATCTAAATTTCTGGAAGATTTCTCTGCCTGGCTCCCCCATTTCTTATCCTCTGACATCTCCACTATCATCCTGGGTGACTTCAACATTGCTATTGACAGTCCACCATCTCTGCATGCCTCCAAACTCCTCTCTCTAACCTCCTCTCTTGGCCTCTCCCAGTGGTCCGACGCCGCTACTCATGAGGAAGGCCACTGCCTTGACCTCGTTTTCACCAGGCTGTGCTCAGTCTCTGATTTTACTAACACTCCCTTCCCTCTCTCGGATCACAATCTCATTACTCTCTCACTCTCCTCCATTACCTCAAGCTCACTAACACAGAAATCATGCAAGCCTACTCTAACCCGCAGAAATACTAATGCTATTAATTTTCCACAACTTTCCACCTCCCTGCAACAACAGCTCTCACTAATTTCTACATTTACCTCTCCTGACTCTGCTGTTTCCCACCTCTACCAGACTCTTGAAACAGCCCTTGATGAAGTGGCTCCAGCTACCCATTATACCCCACGTAGGCTTAGATGCCAACCGTGGCACTCCAACACAACAAGACAACTACGAAATCAGTCACGTAAAGTTGAACGCCAATGGCGTAAATCTCGTAATATTACTGATTTCCTCACATATAAGACTAGCTACCACTCCTACTGCAAGGCTTTGGACACGGCCAAACAAACATACTACCAATCTCTCATCTCTTCTCATGCCACCAACCCTAAGCGACTTTTTAACACATTTAAGTCTCTTCTGTACCCTCCCCCTCCTCCCCCACCGGCTACCATCAGTGCACAAGAACTTGCCTCCTACTTTAAGGACAAGATTGATAACATCCGAGATGAAATGGTATGCTCCACAATCTCTAACCCTCTTTCTGCCACACCTGAACCCTCTTGCACTTTCTCTTCGTTTGAGCCCACAAATGGAAAGGAAGTATCCGCACTCTTCTTATCCTCCTACTCTACTACCTCTCCTCTTGATCCTATACCTGCACAAGTCATTAAAAATCTATCTCCTGTGCTTATTCCAACCTTAACTAAAATCTGCAATCTCTCTCTTGCTACTGGTACTTTTCCGTCTCTGCTCAAACATGCAGTGATTACTCCCATTCTGAAAAAACACAATTCTGACCCTAACTCTCTCTCTAACTATCGTCCTATCTCTCAGCTCCCATGCCTCTCCAAGCTACTCGAGAGACTGGTCTACTCTCGCCTAACAAACTTTCTTAACTCCAACACCCTATTAGACCCTCTTCAGTCAGGCTTTCGCTCTCAACACTCCACTGAGACAGCACTGACTAAAGTGGTGAATGATCAGGTAACAGCTAAGTCTAAAGGCCATTATTCACTGCTTATTCTTCTAGATCTTTCTGCTGCATTTGACACTGTGGATCACACTCTCCTTTTACAAACACTACACTCCCTAGGTCTTAATGATACAGCCCTTTCCTGGTTCACATCTTACCTATCTGATCGCTCTTTCACTGTTCGCTTCTCTGACTCTACTTCCTCTTCACTACCTCTGTCAGTCGGAGTTCCGCAAGGCTCAGTCTTAGGTCCTCTGCTTTTCTCAATCTATACCTCCTCGCTTGGCAAACTAATCAGCTCCTTCGGATTTCAGTATCACTTATATGCGGATGATACTCAAATCTATCTATCAACCCCAGAGTTGTCACCAGTGGTTTTGGGCCGAGTCTCTGAATGTCTCTCTGCCATCTCATCTTGGATGTCTTCTCGCCAACTTAAACTCAATATTTCCAAAACTGAATTACTTATATTCCCGCCAACTAAGAACAGTTACCATCCTGATATCTCCATCACTGTTGACAACTCGATAATCTACCCTACCCCACAAGCTCGTTGCTTAGGGGTCACCCTCGACTCTGACCTGTCCTTTGTTCCCCACATTCAATCTGTCTCTAAATCATGTTACATGCATCTAAAAAACATATCCAAAATACGACCGTATCTCACACAAGACACTACTAAATCTCTTATCCATGCACTCATTATATCCCGCATTGATTATTGCAATAGTCTCCTAACTGGACTTCCCAAGAACAGACTCTCACCACTGCAATCCATTTTAAATGGTGCTGCTAGGCTGATCTTCCTTGCAAGACGCTCATCGTCTGCTGATCCGCTCTGCCAGTCCCTCCATTGGTTGCCTGTATATTACCGTATTCAATATAAAACACTTCTACTTGCATATAAAGCTATTAACCATACTGCACCAGCATATATCTCTGCACTTATCACACAATATCTCCCATCTCGACCACTCCGCTCTGCACAAGATTTGCGTCTCTCATCTGAGCGGATCACTAGCTCCCATTCACTATTACAGGACTTTCATCGGGCTGCTCCCATCCTATGGAATGCCCTTCCATGCACAATTAGACTCTCCGCTAGCCTCCAAACTTTCAAGCGTTCCCTGAAAACTCACCTCTTCAGGCAAGCCTATCATATTTAAGTTCTACACGCATAATCCTCTGAGGCACTTATGTATTATATAGCTTCCCTTCTGGACTTGTAACTTGTTGGGACTGCTATGCTATTACTGATGCCTGTCCTTGTGTTTCCCGCCTATATACCTAATAGATTGTAAGCTTGCAGCAGGGCCCTCCTACCTCCAAGTCTGTCTGTTACCCAGTTTGTTGTATCACTGTCTACTATTGTAAAGCGCAACGGAATCTGCTGCGCTATATAAGAAACTGCAAATAAATAAATAAATAAATAAATAAATGAACGGCTCGGCTATTTCCCATTCGCGGCAGGGAACCCCGCCGATGAAATGACAATCTCCTAATGGACCTTCCTCCGCTTCCTCCTCCTAAGCACGGACCTGCCCGGATCCCCAGTGCCCCCACTGTCTGTGCACCAGCTGCAGCCTCCTCCTGCATGATGCTTTCATGCATCAGTCTGGGACCTGCCGACTAGGAGCAATGTTCCCTCTAATTTTACAAAGGCTGTGTGCGGCAAAAGATTTTGGCAGTGCAACTTTGGAAGAAAATAATAAATTGTGTGCGTCACTTATATATAACTGGAAAATGACATTCAGCATTTGTGTTAACTTTACTTCAAAATTATATTAAACATTTAAACATTTAAAACACAGCACACAATGTAGTTAATGGGTGAAACACACATTAATTGAGTCCACAACTGCAAAAACGGACCACTGCTGCTTTGTGCGCTCTGTTGTAATGTCTGTGCGCACGCTCAGCGATTTGTGTGCGCGCGCACACAAACAGCTTAGAGGGAACACTGACTAGGAGCCCTGGAGTGCCCGCTGCCTCTACTACCTACCATGCTGCCTGGATGGATCGTTACCAGGGGAGGGGGGGTGTTGCGGGGGTACCTGGGGCGGGGGGTACCATATGCAAGGTACGGGGGGGGGGGGGGTACCAGCTGCAAGGTACCAGGGGGGGCCAGGACAGGTACCAGGGGAGGGGGAAGACTAGTGTAGGATCTTAAATACAATTTCAGAGCCATTCTCACTGCATTTTTAAACATGTTGAAATACCGGTTATCTTTAACCGGTAAATCACCTCTGGCACTTTCCCACTGCAGCCTTAAACGTTTTGAAAGGGGGAAAAAAAAGGCGGTACTTGTTACCTAGAACTGTTTTGATCCTAGGCATCGCAAGGAAAAAAATCGCGTCGGTCGCATCGCATGCGGCCAAAAAAATCACATGCGATGCGACCGACGCGATTACCGCGATTTTACATAGGGAACAATGTTAAATGGCCCAATTGACCCGATTTCACATAGGGAACAATGGCCCACAGACCCCAAATAAATGGCCCACAGACCCCAAATAGCCACCCTGAAGTGTGAAATGGCCCCCCAATTGTTAACGTCAACCCGAAGCGTGGCGAGCGGCGGCGGTACGCGTCCTCCGACCTTTTCATACCCCCACTATCCACGTCGGCGTGGAGTTGAGAATAGAAAGTGTGGCGAGCCACCGAGCCCGAAGCGTGGCGAGCGGACGCGGATACCTTCACATGTATACACGTCCCCTCGCGGGCTTCACAGGTATCCGCGTATCTTCAGGTATCTTCACAGGTATCCGCGTCCCCTCGCTGCGCAACTCCACGCCGACGTGGATAGTGGGGGTATGAAAAGGTCGGAGGACGCGTACCGCCGCCCCCTCGCGGGCTCGCTGCGCTCGCCACGCTTCAGGTTTACGTTGATCGTGGGGTGGCGTTAACAATTGGGGGGGGCCATTTCACACTTCAGGGTGGCTATTTGGGGTCTGTGGGCCATTTAACCATGTTCCCTATGTGAAATTGGGTCAATTGAGCCATTTAACATTGTTCCCTATGTAAATTGCGGTAATCGCGTCAGTCGCATCGCATGCGTTTTTTGGACCGCATGCGATTCGACCGAAGCGATTTACCTTTTACCATTCATTTCTATGTGAAATCGCGGGCATCACATCGGTTGCATCGCATGCCATTATAATGGCATGCGATGCCCGCGATGGGCACCGTTCTAGGTAACAAGTACCAAAAAGGCAATATACTGTTCAACAAGTGCAGTGTGAAAGGGGTATTCACACTGCACTTGTGTCCTGGACCATCAACTCGAGGCACCCCTGGAAGAGTCTTATGGCATTCCAGCGGCCTAGGCACACAGTTTGGGAACCACTGGCTTATTTTCATTTGTGTAATATAGTAATAGGTTTTATATATTGATGGATACTCGCTTGCAGTCTCACTTCTAAAAAAAAAAAATTGTTCTATTTCCTTCGGCTTTTTAACATACCTGCTCCCTGCTGATATGTTATGGATTTGTTTATCTTTCATTATTAAACTCATTGCTATGATTTCTAACTGATATAAAGATTAGTGGGACAGATGTATTAAGCCTGGTCTAGTGATAAAGAGTGGAAGGTGATAACGCACCAGCCAATCAACTCCTGTCATTTTTCAAACACAGCTGATTCGCTAGTGCTTTATCACCTTCCAATTTATCAATGCTTTTATCACCACTTTTGTCACTTTACGGCAGATGTATTAAAAGCTAGTTGTGTGTGGTCCTTTTGAAAATCAGAGGGCCATGTGATGTGATCCCCAAAGTATATGCATTTGTGTATCACTGACCTAATCAATCTTTATCTTTTTTTATTGTTAAGCATTTGAAAACATTACGGCATCCATGTCTTCTAAGATTTTTGTCGTGTACTGTGGAGGAGGATGGTATCTACCTCATCACGGAGCGGGTACAGCCCTTAGAAATGCTTCTTCAGAAGCTATCAGCTGATGAAATCTGTGCTGGGATATATGATATACTACAAGCTCTGGTATTTCTACATGACCGGGTAATTATCTTTTTACTTCTACAATATTTATGGGTATAAGTTTACATTTATAACTTTTTCGAATCTAGGTGCCCTATTATATAAGAAATTTATCCACAGCACCCATAGGACAAAAGTTTCGGTACTTATGTAGTATCTGGGCTGCCGATTTTTTGATTGTATGCCTTAAGTTAAGGCATACAATCAGATGCGATGCGATATCGCATCGCATCGCATACGATGCGATGCGATGCGATGCGATGACCCGATTTTTCCATAGGATTCAATGTTAAAATGGACTGAGTCCATTTTAACATGAAATTCAATGGGAAAAAGGGGTCCTTTTCATACCCCTACTATCCAAGTGGGCATGGAGTTGGATATAAACCTGTGGCGAGCGTAGCGAGCCACCGAGCCCGAAGCGTGGCGAGCGAAGTGAGCCCCGCGAGGGGACGGTATTCTGTGTCCCCTCGCGGGGCTCGCTACGCTCGCCACGCTTCGGGCTCGGTGGCTCGCTACGCTCGCCACAGGTTTATATCCAACTCCATGCCCACTTGGATAGTAGGGGTATGAAAAGGACCCCTTTTTCCCATTGAATTCCATGTTAAAATGGACTCAGTCCATTTTAACATTGAATCCTATGGAAAAATCGGGTCCATCGCATCGCATCGCATCGCATCGCATCGCATGCGATTTGATCGGGTGCGATGCGATGCGATGGACCCGATTTCAAAATCGGCAGCCCAGTTACTACATAAGTACCAAAGTTTCTTACTGAGAAAATGATATATAATTTAAATATTTCATCTTTCGGTTTAATTATTTAGTTAGGGACAAGATTTGCTTGCTTGTCCACATATATTATGATTGTCAACCACTTTCACTGGTTTTGCCAAATTACATTGACCGTAATTAATTTCCATTGGTCCTAGACCACCAACATGAGGCACCCCTGCAAAAATCCTAAGGCTAAAGGTCCCCATACACGGACCGTTCGCGGCGGGTCCATTTTGTACTTTGAGATGCGCGCTCCTGCGGCATCTCATCGTACAGTACAAAAAGTATGTGCTGCACATACTTTTTGTACATGCTTTTCATCGCATCGCATCGCATTGCATGCACAATGATAAACGGACAATGATAAACGGACCGTGTATGGGGACCTTAAGTTTGTGAATCACTGGACTAGACCAACTTTGGAGTTGTATTGGTTTTACAAGTTCTAAATTATTATTTGTTTGTATTTTTTTCATCTGATATTCACATTTATCTAATCACAAATGAGTGAGGAATCCAGTCAGACTCGAGTATACTAAAAAGTCATATCGAATAAAATCATTGGTAAATGTTAATGTAGTAATAAATCAACACTCACTTTAGTCTGCATGACAGGCCTAGTTAAACATAACACCTGGTAATGTGTGACTTAAAAACTCCTTGTTTATATCATGCTCGGTGTGGTGGCTGGCATGAAAAGTATGCACAGATAGGAACTTGGAGGGGGAAGAACCCAATCAACAAGAATCTTATACTGGGCATAAATTATGCAATCATCTGGGCAATCCACCTCATATTGACAGATTGCCCAGATAATTTTATTGATATTGTGTGTGTTTACCGTTGGCCCAAAAATATTTATCTGTTTGCTATGCAGAATTGTCAAGTATGTTTGTCCCATGTGATATGTCTCCTGCTCTATAATCATACATCGGGTGAAATTCCAAATAAAAAGGATTTATTTCTCCACAGTTTTCACAGCGGTTCCCAAGCAAGTTACAGGAAATTGCAAAGGTCACCGAAATTATTTTTTACCCCGTTCATATCACCAAAATACTGGTGTGCTGTGTGAAAGCTCCACTAATCAATAACCTGGGTGGACCAACCTGATATTTGATCCCAGGTTAAAAGAAGGGATATTCGACTCTAGTCTGAGAGAGAGGATGTTGATTGACCATTTCTGCTTCCATGTCAACAGCCTCAGCACTGCACATGTGTATTTCCTGTACAGAGCCCACTGTATTCATAGAGCACATGATTAGCACAGTATAGCTATTTTCTTTAGCAATGGCTAATTGGGGCGATGAAGAGGTGATGGAGTTGCTGCAGATCAGGGGTGAGGAAGAAATCACCAAGCAGATAAGTGGCACAGTTAAAGATGTCATTACCTATAGCAACGGTTATCAGACTGTGGGTCCTGACCCAAAAGTGGGTCCGGAACACCTCAGCATGGGGTCACGGCTCTGTTACTGACCACTGGCAAATATGTCTGTGGAGGGAGGACAAGGTATAACTCATTTAAGTAAACACCCACTGCTTTCCTTTTCCATTCCCCCCATTACTCACTGCCTCCCTGTCAAAATAGCGGTCACTTGACTTCACTGACCACATATGTGGCGCCCATTCAGTAGTAACTTGCTGGGGTCCTGTAATAATTTTTATTGTCTGACGAGGTCCCAGAGCAAAATAGTTTGAGCACCCCTGACCTATAGGAATATAATTAAAATGATTGCTGCACTGCTCAGAGCATTCCCCAGCCCCTCCTTTTGTTTAAGGTTTAACATAAAAAACATGAGCCAAATAAGTTCATTTTAAAATGACATCAACACTGTTTGACATGGATGAAACCAGGTTTAAAGACACCAAAATGCACCAACCTGGGAATTACCCAGTAATAACCCGAGTCTAGAATTCTCTAAGTATTACCCCTTTTCCACTAGCAACCTGGGACAGACCCGGTAATTTGTACCCAGATCGATACCGGGTTGGACCTGGGTTTAAGACACATTTCCACTGCAGTGCTACCCGGTAAATTACGGGATCAGCCCTGTTTACACTTAACCCGGGTAAGGCCAGTTTTTTCCTAAGAAAAGGCCTTTTTAAAGGGCTTTACCAAGGGAGATGTCACAAAACAGGGCCACCATTACCCCAAAGGGCCACCATTAAAGAAAACATTTTCTGATTAAAAAAAGAGACTAAAAATATTTATTTTAAAAAGCTTGTGCTTTTATTTTAGTCCCAAATATTCAATATGAAACCTTTTCAAAAGTGTCTTCACACACTATTGTAAAAACTGTTGTGTGCAGTATACCTGAGCCATTTGTGTACCTAGACATGTAAAAAGTGCACATACACATGTACAAAATGCATATAACCATGCCCCATAACCTCCAATCAGCTCTGTTTTTCAAATATACCGGGTTGGGAGCATTTCCACTAACCCTGAACCCAGGTGCAAACCAGGTGCTACCCTGATCATTACCTGGGTAGGATTGCCGGGGAATCCAAACCGGGTTATTTGACAGGGAGCATTTCCACTAGCAGAAAAACCCGGGTAGATGCGTGTCCCCGTGGAGATTACCGGGTTATTTCTGCTAGTGGAAAAGGGGTATATCTGAGCTTGGTAGGACCTGGGTTTGCGATGTGAAAGGGGTATTACAAACCGCTTGTAAATTCAGAGCCGGCCCTAGCCTAAATGATGCCCTAGGCAAGATTTTTGCTGGTGCCCCGTAGAACCGACACTAGTTCTGCCTCTGACCCTGCTCCCATTTCCCAGCGCCATCAGCCCTCATCATAGCAGTCATCATTTTGGTGCATCTACCCGCAATATTTGAAATAGAAACAGTGCACACACAGGGGTGTGTTCTTGCTGGGAAGGGGCATGGCCACACAATAGTACCCCCAATTCAAATTATGCCACACAGTAGTGCAACTTTATTCACATGATATCATGCGATGGTGTCCCTTATTCACAGTAGTACCACTTTACCTTATATACATTACTCCTCACAATATTCACATTATACCCTTAGAAAAAATCCTGAGAAAATATTGTATTTTAAGCACCTCCATGGCCACACTGCAACCCAGCACAAAGCAATGTGTGCTGGGCAGAGCAGAAGAGCTGCAGCTGCTGCTGTCACTTAAGAGGAGGGGGCCCGGGCCCCCGCTGGGCCCTTCCTTCAGACTCTGGCCTGGGTAATTTGTACCCCCTACCCCTTTCTCTCGGCACCCCTGATAATACCACACAGTAACGCCCCTTACACATGACACACATTATTAATGTCCTTATAAACATAATGCCCCTTACACATTATGCCAACCTTTATTCACATTATGACAAATATAATGCCCCTTACACATATGTTGCACATTATTAATGCCCTTATACACATGACACACATAATGCCTGTTACACATATGTTGCACATTATTATTGCATTTATACATGACACACATAATGCCCCTTACACATATGCCAAACAGTATTGCACAACCAACCCACCCGCAGACAGCACTTGCACAGCCGCTAACACTGTGACCTCTGCCTCTGCTTGGATACAGATATTTCCTCATACATCTTGCCTCAATAGGCCATGCAGCTCCTGGCCAGTTCTGCTAATGTTGGGTGCATTTTTTGCAGAAAATTCATCTTATTAGCATTGTTATGAGACCAGGACACATAAGGAGCTTCCGATGATTAAAATGATATGCGGCATGCCTATATTCTGTGTGCGACTGTAGCTGTATTTGCATATGGAATGCTATGTTACAGTGATTTCCATGAATACACTATTTCATATGCATATACAGCCTCACTCACACACAGAATATAGGCATGCTGCATATCATTTTAATCATCAGAAGCTGCTGGTGCCCCTAGGCATTCCAAACGCCCTAGGCATTTGCCTAGTTTGCCTATGCCTAGGGCCGGCTCTGTGTAAATTCCTTCAGAGACCAGTTCCAGGACCCCTATTAACCAATTTCTGATTTTTCACCTCGCCAGCTTGTACAGCATCAGGGGCCCTGTCTCTTGTCTCTGAACACAATTTAAAACAAACTGACAAGTGTCTGCAATTAGGCTTGATTTATTAAGGCCCCATCAACTTGTGAGATCTCTCTTGGCAATTAGTTGGATCCTTTTTTCCTGCAATCTGGACAGCAGCTTCCCAGGAATCCTGCAATTGTGATTTGCTACTGAAGTGTTGTTTTGTTTTATTTACATCATATTTATGACATGCTATCTATCATAATTGTGATCCATATGATGCGATAAATATGAAAGAACATTTTTACCTGCATTTTTTACGTGTGTTTGGGAGTGGCCAAGGTACCAGTCAATGACTTCTTCCAAGCAATCGCATGCGATCATATTGCATGTGTACAAATGCACTGCAATTGTACAAATGCACTGTGTGCATTGCGATAAATATTCATTTCAGCCGATCTGATCTGCGACTGTGATGCGGATTCACAGGAAATGGACATGCGATGTGACACTTTTCATGCAATCCATCATAGCAGTTTGAAGGAGTTTGAGTGGTGCGCTATCCATAGCAGCCGGCACTGGGTTGTCAGGCCCAAAAGAATATGTAGAAATATGAAAGGATGTGCCAGCGCTAGCTGCTTCAATAAGACATACTCTACGGTTCTAATAAAAAGTATGAATTTATTAACACGTTATATCTATCATAGACATTTTAAAAAACACATACATTACACATATAAAAATGTAATTGAATTGGTTAGGTGCTGCAGGTATATAATAGTCTAGGACTCCATCAGAGTTATGATGTAAGAATATTGCATATTACCATCCTTTTGTATCACCTGGAATTGATGACTGATCCAGGGAAGGTGTCACCAGATGTCCTTTGCCCTATTGTTTCAAAGGCTCAAGTCTCCCTATTTGGCAAGTATTCTCCTTTATACTGGGTTAGGAATATGGCGTGTATCCCAAATGGAAAGTCCAGATTTTTATGGAGTGGTGGTTCGTCGTCGGGAGAATGGACTGGTCACTTGTGAAGGTGGATGGGAGTCCTGAAGAAGCCGGCCACAGATAAGCCGGGGAAATGCATTGAGCCTGTTATTCTTTGTGTCTGGACTCCCATCCATCTTCACAAGTGACCAGTCCATTCTCCCAACGACGAACCACCACTCCATAAAAATCTGGACTTTCCATTTGGGATACACGCCATATTCCTAACCCAGTATAAAGGAGAATACTCGCCAAATAGGGAGACTTGAGCCTTTGAAACAATAGGGCAAAGGACATCTGGTGTCTCCTTCCCTGGATCAGTCATCAATTCCAGGTGATACAAAAGGATGGTAATATGCAATATTCTTACATCATAACTCTGATGGAGTCCTAGACTATTCTATACTCACCTGGTCATTTGCTCAAAAATAAAACGCCTGCAGCACCTAACCAATTCAATTTTATTTTATTTTTATATGTGTAATGTATGTGTTTTTTAAAATGTCTATTATAGATATAATGTATTAATAAAATCATCATAGCAATTTGTCTGAATTGCATGAAAAGTGCCCATGTCTCACAAGTGGATTGGGGCCTTTAAACCGGACTTCACTTAAAACCTGGCCTGGATTTAATTCAACCACACCATACCTTTCTATATCCATACCATATGTATTGGAGAGAGATGGTTCTTTTATTTTGCGATTTGGGTTCTGTGCCTTATGCTCATGTGTTGCTCATTTTTTTATTTTGTATGCAGGGAAAGGTTTCCCATAACAATGTCTGCCTGTCATCCGTGTTTGTAAGTGAAGATGGACACTGGAAGCTGGGTGGAATGGAAATGGTCTGCAAGCTGACAGAGGTGGTTCCCGAGGTGTGTTACTTAATACAAACCAATTAGTGGATTTCAAATAAAAAACACTTGTACTAAAGCTGACTGTACTCTTTTGAAGAGAACCTCTGTCAAAAGTAGTATTTACAGTTATCTACAGAATAGCAGTTTAATTAACTGAATGTGTTGTACACTGCTTGCTTGCTTAGGTACTGAATATTATATTTACTTTCAGTGCATTCATTACTCTGCCAGTCTTCAGTGTGTTTTTTGTATGTGACAGTTGTACAGGAGCTGTTGGCAAATTTAACAACTAATCACAAATGTATGCGGCCAGGTAGCAACAATCATCCTACATACTGGCCTAGTGTTTTCCTATGGAAAATCTGTACGGTTATGTGAGGCTGAGGAAGAAAACACAGATGGCATTAAATCACATATATACAGTATGTTTCTTTCTT
The DNA here is from genome assembly GCF_055691185.1 of Crinia signifera. NCBI lineage: Eukaryota > Metazoa > Chordata > Amphibia > Anura > Myobatrachidae > Crinia > Crinia signifera. The sequence goes on along the minus strand of NC_139224.1, from coordinate 79,047,338 downwards.
CTTTCTTTAATTTGAGTTGTTTTAGCACTTTTATAAGAGCACACTCCTATTCCTGATGAGCAGAATTGAAGATTGCCATCTGTTATGAAAATGCATCACCCACCCCTCCTCTTATTTTCCTTAAAACTTAAACATTATCTCCTCCAAGCATTGGTGCCTGTAGAACTATGACAATCGAAGGAATGTTATCCTGTATATCATTTACGTTCACTACATTATTACTGTTTGTGCATTTGCTCCTCTTTGTTTACACACTTTGTAAGGGATCCCGCAGGGGGACTTGTTATTGACCTACCCTCTCTCAAGATTACTTTTGCTGGTGTCTCTCTTGAGACTTTATGGCTTACTTAACTGCATGAATGTCATAATTGCCACCCTTTATTTGATCATGTGAACAAAAAGCAAAACATTTAAAAAACATTTTTTTTAACTTAAATACAGATTTATCCTACATCATTACTGCAGTTGCGCCAAGCAGCCCCTAACAGCACACAGTTCTATGAGAGATCACTAGTGTTAGGTGACTTTTTTTTTTTAAATGCACCTTGGTTACAACATGACTAGGACCCGACTTGGACACACAAGGAGACTGATGACAAATTTGATTAGAGACACTTGTGTAACTGTTTGCACCTCAAGGTGTGTACACATGGTGCGATGGGGCAGCCTCCAATATTGAATCAGGGGGGAGCTGTGCCATGCTGACCCTCCTTTCGATCAGAACTATTTTTGCTTTCAATTTTATGGGGCCGCGCATGGGGATCAGATCTGGATCAAATGCGGTGCGATTCAGGGTCACTTTCTATTCAGTTTGGACTATATAGTCCAAATCGAATAGAAAGTAACCCTGAATCACGAAGCATTAGTCTCTGAATCTGTATATTCATAAGTTCCAAAATTTGGGCAGAGAAATAGGATCAACGCAGGGTGAGCAACTGAGGGGGCGGGTATGCGCCCCTCTTCGCCGAGTGAGCTGCTGGGGCGGGACCGGCTGAACAACTGGGGAGGCGGCAGGAGGATGGCGCTGGCGCTGTCCTCCCTGCCTCAATCCGACTTGTCAGAAATGGGGCTAAAACCTGGCTGATTTGGCTGTGTTTCTGACAAAAGCACGGGGATCCGCGACTATTCTGCCAATCCAAGTGGTTTCCGACAGGTCGGAGCATTACGACCTGTTGGAGAAATCACACCTTATTGAAGAGGTCTGAATTGCTTCTGATCTATTCAAGTCGGAAACTGCCGTCTTTACAATCCTTCGGCAATTTCGACTACAATTGAATATACCGCATTACCCCCAACAGTTGGTTGTGAGGGGGTCTGAGTTGTGACCTGGAGATGGTGGGTGTGAGGGACAGATGAGCATCTTGGGAGGTCATTGGGGACATATAGTAGCTGAGAAACAGGGAGACTGGGAGGTGAGTAATACTCTAGAGAGAGGAGGAAGTTAAAGAGATGGCGAAGTGATCAGTGATCCATTAATAAGAAATGCAGTCATTTAATAGCCTATCCTCCCGTAAGCTCCAGTAGCAAATAGCAATACAATGGATATTGTGGAAATACAGATGTGTCCTCATAAGCCATTGCTGCAGTCATACCTAAGAGTGCCCTCTTGGTATACCAGATGCCAAGTATCTGCTAGCGTTCGACAGCTTTAAAAAAAAAAAAAAAAAAAAGAATATCTGATTTAATCTCAAAATTATGTGACTAGGACATAACAGGAGATGGTTTGCTGGTTTATATGATCTATCTGTTTGACTGAGTCTCTGAATCTGTATACAGTAGTGTTCATTCTAGCACCCGCCATTTTTGAAAACCCATGCAGTTCCTCTTCCCTGCCTGGGGTGTCACTGTCTGCTGTAGTGCTTCTAGCATAGTGTGGTCTGTATATCAGTGCTGGTATGCAAACCAGACCTGTGCTAGAAACTCCACAGCAGACAGCGACACCCCAGGCATGAAAGAGGAACTGCATGGGTTTTTAAAGATGGAGGGTGCTAGAATGAACACTATACAAAGTACTCTGTATATAGACTGTCACACAATATACAAGTGTACATACTGTATATAAAATTAATTTGTAGTCTCCTGGAGTGTCCTAGTCACTTCACGTTGCGACTAGGATACCTTTTGGTACTTATGTATTATCTGGGCTCCCATGTTAAATGCACACCATTTTTTCATACCCCTACTTTCCAACTACGCATGGAGTTGATTTTATATAGTGTGGCGAGCGCAGCGAGCCACCGTGCCCGAAGCGTGGCGAGGGGACGCGGTCTCATAAGAAAAACGGGAGCCCAGATATTACATAAGTACCTACCTTTTTCTGCTCACTCCCTGCAGACTTCTCATGTTGCAAGATGCAGGTTAGATGTATGAGGACACATCTGTAGGTTTATTCTAATTGGTAAACTTCTCACCTGCTAGCTACCCTCCCAGACCTTTATGTCAGCATTGCACTGCTCACCCGGCTGCCTCTGTATCAGTGCAGGTCTGCAGCACGCCTTTTTCAAAACTGGAGCACGGAGCTGCAGTGGTAGCTCCTGATTGGCTCGCAAGCCACCTTGACTTTGAAATAGTTGCTTCATGGACTCTGATACAGCAGCATCCGGGAGATTTGTGCACCGCTCTGCTGTCTCTGTACAGGATAACAGACCGTGGGGCTGATGCTTATGATGCTGCAGTCCCTGGAGCTGCTGTTCAGCGCCCGGTGCCGGGCGTGTGACTGTAGACTACACCCCGCCTCGCTGACAGACCGCGGCGCTCACCTCCTCTGATAAGAGGAGTGGCTGTCAGCTGTACACCGCCCCCCCCCCCCCCACTGCCGCACTGACACGCCTCGGCCGGCTTCCGCTCTCACTCACCGCGCCTGCTGGCCGCTCACCCTGCATGGCAGAGGTCAGAGCCATGCAGACTGAGTGCTTTCTAAGGAGGAGCTTGTGGTGCTGCTGCTGCCGCCACCGCTGCAGGGAGCTCAGGGGTCTAAGGCCATGGCTGGTGAGTGGTGCTGCTGTACATGATGGGGGGATCAGGTTTTTTCCCCTCATTCTGGCGGGGTCTCCCCCTCAACTTATCATTCCCTCTGGCCACGTTCACCCTATGAAACCGCCTCATCCTACCATGTGTGCCCACATCACTACTCTTTGTGGCCGCCTAACATCCCCCCCCCCATGCACAGCTCACCCCTCCCTGTGACCACCTTCACCCTATGAAACCTTCTCATCCAAGCCTGTGCCCAACTCAATCCTCTTTGTGCCTCCTCACCCTAAACTGTGCCCCCCTCACCCCTCCCTCAACTTACCTTGCTCCGTGCCCACGGGAGCATGACAGCTCTGTTGGGTCCTGATACAAAGAGGGGCATGACTCATGACCAGACACCCTCTTAGTGTTTTTATTTGGGGGGAGGGGAGGTGAGGTGGTGCCATAATGTGGAATGGGCATGACGGTGCATGCCATAATGTGGAATGGGTCATAATCCTGGTGCAGTGTGCAATTTGGTACTTCCTCATCTTTGCGGCCACCGCTTATGCTACGGAAGTTTCATGATCGCCGAGCACGAAGCATGGGGAGCTGCTAATCCTTAATGCAATGGTGCTGCTAATCCTTAAACCGAAAATCCTTATGTAGCGGCTAAAGTAACTGGTGTAGTGGTGGCCACAAAGATGAGGAAGTACCTGCAATTTTTTATATATGTTCCCTACTCGGTGGTCAGCACCCTAAACAAATCCTAGAGTGAACACTATCCATGGCAACAAACATTTACCCCCGCCAGACCGGGTTAACCCCATAGCAACAAGCATTTACCCCTTGGCAACGAGCAGGTTAACCCCTTGCAGACCATGGTAACCCCATAGCAACAACCATTTACACCTGGCAGACCATGGTAACCCCATAGTGGCAGATCATGTTAACCCCTGGCAGACTATGGTAACACCATAGCAACACGCATTTAACCCTGGCAGAGCATGTTCACCCCATTGGCAATGAGCATGTTAACTCCTGGCATCAAACATGAAACCCATAGCAATGATCATGTAGGTAAGCAGAATGTATGTGGCATAATATGTAATTACGGCATGTGGTTTTATATGTAATGAGCATTACTATGTTTGGTATAATGTGTAATGGACATTACAGCGTGTGGTATATGTAATGGGCATTATGGTGTGTGTACATATTTTGGGGCATGCCTTCGCCGCCCACTGTCCCTACTATTAGTTTATCTGGCTCCTACATTTTCATCCTGGCTCCTAGATTTCAAAGAAATTTGTTGAGCCCTGCTTTATGTGCAGTTTGTCAGAAATTGGTGCCAAAAATTCAACTTCCTTCACTTGCCTCAGGAAGGGCAGTATGAAGGCAAATGATTTGCACTGAAGGTAGTGCCGCCCCTACTGAGCATATTCATGTAGAATAAAAGTGGCTATTTTATTAATGTTACTACTACTGTATATGCACACAATCCTTTTTTTCTTGCTTGCGTGTTTTGATTTGTGTGTTGAAAAAAATGTATATTACCTTTTTAATTGTTCATATATTAACATTAGATAAGATGGATACCTATCCTACATTCTTTTATTTTATGTTTGAACACTAAAATAATTGTGATATGCAATAAAAATCCCAGTAATCATTTTCTGGGTACTTATATGTTATTTGGGCACCCACTAAGCTATTTGCTTAGTTTTCCGCGTCCCCTCGCGGGGCTCGCTATGCTCGCCACGCTTTGGGCTAGGTGGCTCGCTGCGCTCGCCACACTATATAAAGTCAGCTCCATGCCGACATGGATAGTGGGGGTATGAGCGTAGTAACTATAGTGGGCGACCAACTAACATATAAGTACCGTTTTACTAAATATGCTTTGCAAGTAATTTACTGCTCGTAATCGATTCACCAAGGGCTATTCGGTACTTGTGTACTAGCACGGCGCGCATCGCAGACCATAAGGCATGCGATGGTATGCGATGTTACGCGATGGCAGGCGATGTTATACAATTTTAAATTGTATACCATCGCATTGTATGACATTGTATGCCATTCTATCGCATATACAATGGTATGCGATTTAAAATTGTATAAACACCCTAATGGGTTTTCCCATGTTAAAAGTGGCCCCTTTAAGATAATTAAATGTGATGGGTGCTTAGTATGTTAAAAGCACCCCCACTATCAATGCCAGCCCGAAGCGTGGCGAGCGCAGCGGTACGCGTCTTACGACCTTTTCATACCCCCACTATCCACGTCGGCGTGGAGTTGATTTTATATAGTGTGGCGAGCCACTGAGCCCGAAGCGTGGCGAGTGCAGCGTGCCCTGCGAGGGGACGCGGAATACATGTAAAGTAATACGCGGCGCTCGCCACACTATATAAAATCAACTCCACGCCGACGTGGATAGTGGGGGTATGAAAAGGTCATAGGACGCGTACCGCTGCCCCTCGCAGGCTCGCTGCGCTCGCCATACTTCGGGTTGGCGTTCATAGTGGGGGTGCATTTAACATTGTAAGCCCCCATTTAGGGTGCTTATACAATTAAACATCGTATAGGGGGCTTATACAATTTAAAATTGCATCGGGTGTATGGCATGCGATGCGATTATATGTCGTGCGACCTAATATCGTGGGCGCCGTGATAATACACAAGTACCGGCTATCCCATTAGCCCAGAAAGCTGGCATTTAGCGGATATTGGTTTAACCCAAGCCATAAGTGCCACAAAAATACATAGGTCATGGGATTTCCCATGCCATTCTTTCAAGTAATTTGATACCCATGTAAAACCGGCACATATTATTAAATAAGTGCTGATTTTTTTTTTTCTTAGTCTGCAGAGTTTGGGGTTGTGCCAGTGTCATTGAGCCATGCTCGGGATGCCTTTTTGTTTGGACGTTTGGCAGAAAACCTGCTGGCACACGTGAAAGATCAAAGTATGTCTCAATATACTCTTAATACTCATTTCATTCAAATACTGTACATTTTTTTTTCCAATTCATTGATGTGTTACTATTCTGTTATTTAGTTTTCTTCTATTACTGTTGTTTGAATTGTAAAGCGTTTTACTAAATATGCTTTGCAAGTAATTTACTGCTCGTAATCGATTCAGGGACCTATGTTTTCTTTAATGTTTTGCTATTTACAGTATGTATTTAAAGATGTTTTGGGGGATGTGATTTATTTTAGTGGCTGTGCACTTTTTATTTTCTCATTCAGCAGCATTGATTTCCCCTTTATAAACTTTTTTGTACTTCGTGAACACCTATCTGTTCCTTGTACATTTTAAATGCTCTCCTCTTATTTTTTTTTTATTGCTTCCCTTTTTTGTTCTACCATGATGGGTTTGTCCTGTTGATATTGCCCTTAATTCCCCTTGGGATATTTTTATTAGTATATCCAGCAAACTTTTTAAAGATTCCCACATTTCCTCATGGCCTCAAATAAAGCATCCCACTCTCTATTTATTTCTTTTTTTTTCAATATATGTTTAGTTTAGTTAGTTAGGTTTTGTAAACAAACATACAATGAGCAAGGATCAGAAGACCATAGCGTCGGAATTCTATCTCAAACCAGTATGTACTCGTATATCTAACAAAACAAATGGTCTCCGTTAAATACAATGGGGCAGATTTATGAAGAGTTGTTATGGGGGAGAAGGGGTATCAGCGCACGTTATGTGCACTGATATCGCTTCTCCCCCATGTATGAAGGAGCCAGCGTGTAGTAAAGGACAGGAGCGCATGGCCCACTGCTGGTTTTGGCTTCGCCAGCAGCAGGCTGGTGAAGCCCTATCTCAACAGCAGGGACAGCGCTGTCCCTGCGGTTTGCTCTGGGCTGCGCTGGGACTCTCGCGTGAGTAGTGAGATCCTGCGCATGCACAACCCAGCCGGCCGGGGGGGAAGGAGAGGGCACATCAGTGTAAACTGATGCGCTATCTCCAGGAGGGAACATCGCCGGAGGGGGGAGTTATCACTCCCCCGCTTCAGCAGAGAAGATGTTAATACATCTTGTCGGTCTCCCCTCCTGCTTCGCCTCGTTAATGAGGCGAAGCAGGAAGTATTATAGCGGCAAGCTAAGCGCCGCTGTAATACATCTGCCCCAAGTTGAGCTCTCTAACAATAGCACACACAAGACAAAAAACCTATTAGAAGACATAGAACACACAATAAAGAAGGGGGAGGGAAAGTAAAAGGTAGGGAAGGATGGGGGGTTGTAGTCGAATACCCATTGTGTCCAGATCCTAAACTAACTCAGCAGTGTAGGATACGGACAATTTAAATTCAATCCAAGAGAACCATATGAAATAAACTCCTGATGTTTTTCCACACCTAGACGGAGATCTTCCATGTCCATATAAAGGTCTAGGGAATCATTCCATCAGCTAGGACGGGGCTGTGGATTCACAATGGACAGGAATTACTGCTTTTGCAGCACTGTTAAGGAATTTAGGCCACAATTTTTTGTAAGTGGCTAGGGGACCAGGAAAAGGGGATTTTTGTAAGAACTTACCGTTCGAACCCCTTTCTCTGAGTACAGTCCGGTGACACAGCGATCCCTCCCATGACGCACAGCCCAAGAGGAAGCTACTGACCTGGTGGTATGTGCATTAATCCGAGAAGGAACAGGACTACCTACCTTCGTGTAAGCAAAGGCAATTACTGACCTAAGCCAGCTTGCAATAGTCTGCTTAGAAGCAGGTCAACCTCTCTTATGCACATCATACAGAACCAACAACAGATCTGATTTGCGGATGTCCTTTACCCTTTCCACATAAATTGGCAAGGCGCGAACTACGTCCAACTTTCTTAATTTGTCCTTGTTGCTTGCCCCTTCTGGAGGGGAAAACATTGGGAGCACAATCTCCTGGTTTAAATGAAAAGAAGAAACCACTTTTGGTAAAAACTTTGGTACTATTCGAAGCACAGCCCTATCCTCATGTAAAATTAAATGTGGAGATTTACAGGACAAAGCTCCTAACTCCGAAACATGTCTAGCCGAAGCAATGGCTAACAAAAAGGACAGTTTCCAAGAAACATATTTAAGGTCAGCTGATCTTAACGGTTCAAATGGAAGATTCTGTAACACTGACAGAACCAAAGATAAATCCCACAGTGCCACTGGCTGCCTATATGGTGGTTTTAACCTGGTAACACCCTGTAAGAAGGTTTGAACTTCAGGTATAAATGCTATTCTTTTCTGGAAGAAAATGGACAGAGCAGAAAGCTGTACTTTCACAGACTGTAAACCCAGTCCTGATGAAAAACCGTCCTGCAAGAACTCCAATAATCTAGACACCTTGAACCTGGAGGTGTGTACTTTCTGACGCTCATACCACCCGATGTAAATCTTCCAGACTCGGTGATAATTAGCAGCTGAGACTGGCTAAGAGCCCTAAGCATAGTCTCGATAACCGCATCAGAGAGACCTTTTTTTTTTCAATAAGGTGGTCTCATAAGCCAGGCCATCAAACTGAGCCGAGCTAGGTCCAGCACAGAAATGGCCCTTGTCTTGGAAGGTCCTGATGAAGAGGAAGGGGCCAAGATTTTACTGCAAACCTCAGAATGTCCAAATACCACGACCTCTTGGGCCAGTCTGGTGCAATCAGAATGGCTTGCACTTGCTGAGACTTCACTCTTCTCAATACCCTTGGAATCATTGGGAATGGAGGAAAAATATATACCAGGTGAAACAGCCACTGAACCGTCATGGCATCCATGGCCCAAGCGGTTGGGTCCCTGGTCCTGGAACAGAATTTCTGAAACTGACAGTTGTTCCTGGATGCCATTAGATCCACTTCTGGGAGCCCCCAGAGACTCTCAATCTCCTGGAATACCTCCAGATGCAAAGACCATTCCCTTTCCAGCAGGTCCTCCCTGCTGAGGAAATTCGCCTCCACATTCCGGATCCCCGGAATGAAGACAGCGGACAGAATCGGAAAGTTAATATCTGCCCAGGTGAATATCCTCGCGACATCCTGCATTGCCATCCTGCTGCGAGTCCCGTCCTGATGTTTCAGGTAAGCCACCGCCGTGGCGTTGTCTGACTGCACTCTGATCGGAAGGCCCGGAAGGCCCTTCAAACAATTCTCAGCCTGTTGGAACTTCGAGCACTCTGGAAGACTCTCCAATATATTTATTGGAAGTCTGGATTCCTGTATGGACCACAGACCCTGCAGTCAATGGTGAAGGGCAACTGCCCCACAACCCCTGAGACTGGCGTCGGGTTGTTATCACCACCCAGTCCCAAGAGCGAAGTGACCGCCCTAGTTGCAACGTCTCTATGTCCGTCCACCACAGTAAGGACTCCTTTGTCTCCTGAGAGAGAAGTAATCTTTCCTGTTTCATGGTCTTTGCATTCCCTGACCAACAGGACAGAATGTTCCATTGAAACGTTCTGGAATGAAACCTGGCAAACTGAAGCGTCTCGAAGGTCGCCACCATCTTGCCAAAGAGTTTAACCCCTTGCCAGACTGTAGGCCTTGGAGTCTGCAGTAAAAGTAGAACTAACTGCCTTGGACTCCAATAGGAAAACCCGGTGTAAATGGGTGTCCAAGATTACCCCCAGAAATAGCAATCTCTGGGAGTGAACCAAATGGGATTTGGTCAGATTTAGCACCCATCCCATATCCTACAAAAACTGAGTCGCTATTGACAGATGTTCCCGCAACTTGTTTTCTGACTCTGCTTTGAATAGCATATTATCTAAGTATAGGATGTTCACAATCCCCCTTAGCCTCAGTGATGCAGCCATGACCGCCATCACCTTTGTGAATACCCTTGGTGCTCTCGCCAGACCAAAGGGTAGGGCCTGGAACTGTAAATGAGTCTCCCCTATCGCAAAGCGAAGTAAGGACTGGTGTTCTTTGCATATGGGTATGTGTAGATATGGATCCTGGATGTCTACGGATGCTAAAAATTCCCCTGGCTCTATGCTGCCAAGTACTGAGCGGAGGGACTCCATACGTAAGTGATCCACCCAGAGGTGTTGATTTAAAGATTTCAAATTTTAGTATGGGTCTCACTGACCCTTCTGGTTTGGGCACCAAGAAGAGTATCGAATAAAAACCCTTGTGTTCCTCCTGAGGGACCAGGACCACAACCCCATTTTTCCCTAAGAGCCAAGGCTCCCAAAAGGACCGTGCGTGAAGTGGCTTCCCTTGGTAAAGGATTTGGCAGAAATCTCCTTGGAGGATTTCCTCTGAGATATTTATCTGATAACCTTGGGTGACAATGGACAGGACCCAAGGATCTGAAGTCGGAATGTTCCACTTGTCCCGATACTGCAGGAGGCGACCCCCCACTCTGAGCCCAGAACGGGGAGCCTGTACCCCATCATGCAGAGGACTTATACTCTTCTTTTGACACTTGCTTCTTACTGAAGGCCCCAAATCTGGATTTGGCAGCCTTACCTCTACCGGCTTGGAATTTACCCCTTCCCGCCTGCCCTTTACTGGACGCACCGCCACAAATGAAGGACCAAAAAGTAGGCTTAAAAGCCCCAAACTTAGAGCCTGAAGTCTTAGCGGTGGTAGGCAAGAAAGTACTTTTTTCCCCCTGTGGCCTGTTTAATAATGGCTTCTAACTCCGAGCCAAAAAGTAATTCCCCTTTGAACTCTAGGGTTTCGAGGGCTTTCTTTTTTTCGCTGTCAGCATCCCAGGCCTTCAGCCAGAGGGCTCGCCTAGCTGACACAGAAGTGGCTGATACCTTGGACGCCATTTTAGCGCCTTCTTCCCCAGCCTCAGTGATATACTCTGCTGCACTTTGGAGTTTTTCTGCCAGCATAAACACCTCAGAATCAGGCCGCAGCTGATCTCCCAAAGCCTCAGCCCACTTAATCATAGCTTTCGCTACCCAAGCTGAGGCAATAATGGGGCGGAGGGTATATCCCACTCCCTCAAAAACAGTTTTAGGCATCCTTCCACTTTTTTATCCACTGGATCCTTAAAGGCTGCACCACCCTGAACTGGCAATGCTGTAGCCTTTGATAATCTAGCCACCGGGGCATCTACTTTCGGAACTTTCTGCCACAATTTTACATGCTCTTCAGGCATGGGATACATATTTGCATATCTCTTGGACATAGACACCTTTTTATCAGGGACTTTCAAAGCCTCCCCTAACAACAAGACCATACCGGGGTCTGAGGGAAAAGTCACAGAGTCTCTGCGCATTCTGTTAAAGATACAATGAGCCTGAATCTTATCCAGATCCGGTGGGTGTAGTCACCGGTGCGTGCACTTGCAGCCGGCAGCTGTTCCACACTGCTCTACAGCGTTTCGGCCGCCTTTGGCCTTTTTCAAAGGCAGCTGAAACGCGTTAGACAGAGCTTTACCACACTTCAAACAACCATTTCCAAGTCTCCTCCACACACAGGAGTAGAGTGCACACAGCTCCGGCAAAACCTGCACTCCGGGCGCACGCCCACCAGCTGAACCCGGAAGTGACGGGAGACGCCGTAGAGCAGTGTGGAACAGCTGCTGGCTGCAAGTGCATGCACCGGTGAAGACAGACAGACCGCGGCGAGGGACACGGAGCCTCAGAAGACCAGGTATCGGGTAAGAGTTGAGTGTATCACTGGGAGGTTAGGGACGCCAGCCCCCGGTGACATTTACACTCTCACCTTGACCTCACTGTACAGACTGTCACTGACTATACCCACCGGATCGTTCACTCTGTGTTAGAATTATCACAGTCACCCCTATACCCCCATCCCCCACCACCACTGCAATATTACAGCCCGTACCCACCACAGTGCACTGATACCACCTTGTAGCACTGGTTGTGTGCAAATGGACTTGCATTGCAGTTTTAGTTTAAGTTTGTGTCAGCACAATAAACCTTTTATAATTAACACTACGTGTCACTTCTCTCTTTATATCCAACCACATACAATATTGTCACATCCAGAGGGTGAGCGCAACGCTACCTACCTAATAATATATTACCATTTAGGAGCCTGGACCACTCCAGCCTGGCAGCCCCCTCGCTACATTTTGGTATCTAGCGCTAGCACTCCCAATTGTTTCCTCTGACAGGTCTAAAGCCTGTCTTACAGCCAGGATAAGATCCTCAATACATGGGACAGACGCGTCAGCCTCTTCCCTATGGTCACCAGAAAAATCATCTGCACACACGCCATCATTATCTGAATCAGCCGATAACCGAGGAGGTGTAGCTGAAGGCCGTCTAGAGGAAGGACTATCAGGGTTTTTTGCAAACTTCTCCATAAGTGCATTAATTTATGTACCCCTGTGCAGTGTCCTGTATGACTTGCAACAACATGGGGTTCCCTTGCGCAGGAGCAATGGACACCGCCGGACACCTTTAACCCCTTGAGTGGTAGGTTTTGCTGGGGCAGGACAAACCTACCAGGGCAGGTTTATCCTGCCCCAGCAAAACCCACCACATCAGGCTAGAAGCAGCGCCCCCACTCGCCTGCGCTCCGGCGTTAGTACGCCGGAGCTTCCTTTTGCTGCCTCTCTCCCCCCCAGCCTATGCCGCCTGTCACATTTAGCAGTGACGTCGGCGGCAGGCTGGGGGATGTTCGCGGCTCGGGAGGACTCGGGTGCCTGAGCGCTCCCGAGTCCCCCCGAGCCTGGCCGACCATACCCGAGCCTGCCGCCGACGTCACTGTAAAATGAGTGACAGGCGGACGGGCTGGCTGGAGGGTCAGGGAAGTTCCGGCGCAGCGATCACTGGAACAATGGTACAGGGGTGGACGGGGGGAATGGAGCTTGCCAAGGGGGTGTTCTGTAGAGGTGCTGCGCCAGTGGTGCACACCTGGACACCACTGGCGCGCACCTGTTGTATAATAGTGGTATGCCCGGAGATTTTCCGGGACAGCCCGCTGCGGCAGCGCAGCTGAGCCCGGAAAATCTCCGGGCATACCACTCAAGTGGTTAACAGCCTTCACTTCCCCAGAGGGATTTCAGGCAGTAAACCCTTCCAAGATGGCGCCCGCCATTGCGGGAGGTCCTTCCCCCACGATCCCCTTCTGTAAGGAGCTGGTTCCGGACGCACCCAAGGCCCAGGCAAACCCCAGGGGTTAAGCGCTGTGCAGCGGATGCAGACAGTCACCCCTGCACACAGAGCGCTGACAGGCTCTGCTGCGCTCTGTGTGCCTTGCTTCTATTAGAAGCAGCACACTGGTGTAAAAAAAACTGCACTAGTCACTATAGTTAATAAAATAATAAAACCTAGTACACTAGTAAAACAAAAAAAATCCAGTAAAAAGCCGGCGGCTGGATCAGCAAAGCACCCACTCCTGTGGGCTCCTAAATTGAAATGTAGCATGATGGGATGCAGAAGGGGAGGAGCCTGTGTCCAGTGGAAAGCTTTCAGCAATAGGTGCCTTGGCCCCTGCGGACCCTCCTACATCCCAATGTGCCAGTGTGGGGCCAACTGTGGAATGGGATGAGAGGCACCCTGGATCTCCATGGTCCAAAGCCTAATACGGGCAAATGATGTAATACCAATGGAAGATGGAGCCTCATAATAGGGTCCAACATTGGATACCGACATATCTGTCTCATACGAAACACCAGTTCAGGCAGCAGGGAGGAGAACATTTGAACAGGTCCTTGAGAGATCTGTCCTAGTGGAGCAGTGGCCCCAGACGCCCGCGGGATTCTTGGGGTTTTCGGATTGCTTTTTACCAGTTGCCAATCATTGTTGGGATCAGAAATTTCCTACAGGATGGACCGTAGTAGAGGCTTCTGCCAATCCGGAATACATATCAGAGGTATACCACAGCATGACAGAAGTGGCCAAGATCAGGTAGATCTTTAAAGGTGTGCAGCTTTCCATTATGAGAGACTTGGAGGCTAAAGGTGAAACCCCATCTATATTTAGTTCCCAGCTTGCAAAGTTCAACCGTCAGTGGCTGTAGGGCCCTGCATTTCTGAAGAGAACAAATCGATCAAATTGATTCGGTGCCCCTCAATCTCAATAACATTTCTTAGCCGAATTTTACGGAGAATGTCTTCTTCTTTCAGAGCAAAATAGTGGAGGCGACATATAATATCTCTTGGGCGGTCAGAAGGGGATCTCCTAGGTCTCGGGGCACGGTGGCCTCTATCAAATTCATTAAGGGTACCAATAGCAGATAGGAGCTGGATGTTAAAAAAAAAAAAAAAGATTGGAACCTGTGAGAATGTATTGCTGTCAGGGTCACTGCCGTCGCATTCCCCATTCAAAGTGGCTAGGCTGGCATCATAAGATAGGGTATGGATCATTGGATAGACACTAACTAGGTCGACAAGCATTAGGTTTACATGGGGAAGGTCAGTAAGTCGACAGTCAAAAGGTCGACATGGACGCTGACACGTAGCACTGTCTCCCCTTGCTTCGGGCACAGTGCCTCAATACACTCAACACACTATTTTATTCTCCCACCACGCCCTATTGGGATGGTAGGGCATGAAATACCGCCTGTGGACTAAAAAAAAAAAAAGTTAAAAACCCACTGTCGACCTTTTGACTGTCGACCTAATGCTTGTGTCGACCTTCTCATTGTCGACCTAATGCTTGTGTCGACCTTCAGTCATGTTGACCTTAACCCCTTCCTGACAGAGCCAGTTTTTGCGTTCCTGACAGAGCCCTTTTTTTCAAATCTGACATGTCTCACTTAAGTGGGGATAACTTTTTTTTGCTTTTACTTATCCCAGTGATTTTGAGATTGTTTTTTCGTGACACATTGTACTTCAAATTAGTGGTAAATTTGGGTCGATACAGTCTGTGTTTTTTTGTGAAAAATACCAAAATGTCGTAAAAAAATGGAAAATTTAGCAATTTGCAAAATGTTAAATTTTCTGCTTGTGAGACAAATAATCATACCACTCAAAATAGTTAATAACTAACATAGACCATATGTCTACTTTATGTTGACATCATTATTTCAACTTCCTTTTAATTTTTTTGGACACTAGGAGGCTTACAATATGAATAGCAAATTCTCAAATTTTCAAGAAAATTTCAAACACTGATTTTTTTAGGGACCAGTTCAGTTCTGATGTGACTTTGAGGGACTTGTATGTGAGACACCCCCATAAATGATACCATTTCAAAAACTGCACCCCTCACAGTATTCAAAACAGCATTTTGGAAGTTTGTTAACCCTTTAGGTGTTTCACAGGAATTAAAACAAAGTGTAGGTGAAATTTCAAAATTTCATTTTTTTTGCAGATTTGCAATTTTAATACATTTTTCTAAGGAACACAGTACATTTTACTAGAGAAATGTGACTAAAAATTGATTCCCCCAATTCTTTTGTTTTCATAAATATCCTATATGTGGCCCTAGTGTGCACGTTGACCAAACCACAGGCTTCATAATAGAAGGAGCACCTACTTGATTTTGGAGCCTCCTTTTTATGAGATTATTTTTTAGGCACCATGTAGGTTTCTAGGCACCATAAGATGCTAAAAGTTAGGAACCCCCCCACAAGTGACCCCATTTTGCAAACTACACCCCTCAGGGAATTCATCTAGGGGTATAGTGTACATTTCAAACCCCCAGGGGTTTCACCAATTGTGGTACAACTGGGCAGTGAAAATGAAAAATTACATTTTTTACACAAAAATGCAGTTCTGGCTCAAAATTTTTCATTTTCAGAAGGTATGAAGGAGACAAAGCACCCCAAAATCTGTGCCCCAATTTCTCCCGAGTACGGCAATGCCTCACATGTGACCAAAAAATACCATTTGGGTGCATGGCAGGACTCAGAAGGGAAGGAGTGATTTTTGGATTTTGCAGCTCAGATTCTGGTGGAATTTTGGTGGGTGCTATGTCGCATTAGCAAGACCCCCCAAGCACCAATACAGTGGAACCCCCCCACAAGTGACCCCATTTTGCAAACTACACCCCTCAGGGAATTCATCTAGGGGTATAGTGTACATTTCAAACCCCCAGGGGTTTCACCAATTTTGATACAACTGGGCAGTGAAAATGAAAAATTACATTTTTTTACACAAAAATGCAGTTCTGGCTCAAAATTTTTCATTTTCAGAAGGTATGAAGGAGAAAAAGCACCCCAAAATCTGTGCCCCAATTTCTCCCGAGTACGGCAATGCCTCACATGTGACCAAAAAATACCAGTTGGGTGCATGGCAGGACTCAGAAGGGAAGGAGTGATTTTTGGATTTTGCAGCACAGATTTTGGTGGAATGAATGGTGGGTGCTATGTTGCACCAATACAGTGGAACCCCCCCACAAGTCACCCCATTTTGCAAACTACACCCCTCAGGGAATTCATCTAGGGGTATAGTGTACATTTCAAACCCCCAGGGGTTTCACCAATTTTGATACAAGTGGGCAGTGAAAATGAAAAATTACATTTTTTTACACAAAAATGCAGTTCTGGCTCAAAATTTTTCATTTTCAGAAGGTATGAAGGAGAAAAAGCACCCCAAAATCTGTGCCCCCATTTCTCCCGAGTACGGCAATGCCTCGTGTGACCAAAAAGTGGCAGGACTCAGAAGGGAAGGAGTGATATTTGGATTTTGCAGCACAAATTCTGGTGGAATGTTGGTGGGTGCTATGTCGCATTAGCAAGACCCCCCAAGCACCAATACAGTGGAACCCCCCCACAAGTGACCCCATTTTGCAAACTACACCCCTCAGGGAATTCATCTAGGGGTATAGTGTACATTTCAAACCCCCAGGGGTTTCACCAATTGTGGTACAACTGGGCAGTGAAAATGAAAAATTACATTTTTTTACACAAAAATGCAGTTCTGGCTCAATTTTTCATTTTCATAAGGTATGAAGGAGAAAAAGCACCCCAAAATCTGTGCCCCAATTTCTCCCGAGTATGGCAATGCCTCATATGTGACCAAAAAATACCAGTTGGGTGCATGGCAGGACTCAGAAGGGAAGGAGTGATTTTTGGATTTTGCAGCTCAGATTCTGGTGGAATGTTGGTGGGTGCTATGTGGCATTAGCAAGACCCCCGAAGCACGGTGAAATGATGAACCTAATAATCCATAGATGTGTGGTATATTTTAAAACACTCCTTTATACATAGGCCGGGTTTGTCGGGGCAAGTTTCACAGTGGAAAATAGTTTCCTTTCTTATTCCCTTTTTATAGCAAACTTTGCACCCTTTTTTGTGTCCTGCCCTTTCTTGCAGTGGAGGGGATTTCGTTCGGAAAATGCTGCCCTGGTACAATACGGGGGCCAGTACTAGAAGTACTGGGGCCCTCTGCCTGCTGGTTCCCAAATACTAGGCCCTTTATGACTTCCTCTTGAAAGTGCATAAATGTCCCCCTCTGGCCGGTAGAACGGAATAGCACGTAAGCGTTATACAGTGCCATCTGGATGATATACACGGCCAGCTTCTTGTACCAGATTTTTGTTTTCCGCAGGGCACTGTACGGCTTCAGTACCTGATCTGAAAGATCCACTCCGCCCATGTACCTATTGTAATCCAGGATACAATTAGGTTTTGAGGTGTGGGTACTGGTACCTCGTACAGGGACGGAGGTGGTACTGTCTCCGTGAATTGTTGTCAGTATAAGGACATCCCTCTTGTCCTTATATTTGACCAACAACATATTTTCGGTGCATATTCCCCTGCTTTCACCCCTTCTCATTACTTGGGCAATGTGCGTTTTTGGGAGGCCTCTTTGGTTCTTGCGCACAGTACCGCAAGCTGCTGTACCTCTTGAACCAAGGGCCTTAAACAGGGGGGTGCTAGTGTAAAAGTTATCCACATAGAGGTGATAACCTTTATCCAGGAAGGGGTGCACTAAATCCCAGACAATTTTTCCACTAACACCTACGAGGGAGGGGGGGCATTCTGGCGGTTCAATTCTTGAATCCTTCCCTTCATATACCCTAAACCTGTGAGTGTACCCTGAGGTGCTTTCACACAGCTTATACATTGTTATGCCATACCTTGCCCTCTTACTGGGAAGGTACTGGCGGAATTTAACCCTTCCTTTAAAATGTATAAGGGACTCGTCTATGCAAATGAATTTATCTGGGATGTACATCTCTTCAAATTTGGCACTGAAATGATCAATGACCGGCCTGACTTTGAATAGCCGGTCAAAGGTGGGATCATCTCTGGGTGGGCACTGTGCATTATTGTTGTAATGCAAAAATTTAAGGATCGTCTCAAATCGAGCCCGGGGCATGGCCATATGGTAAAATGGGGTGCTGTACAGAACATCTGTACTCCAATATTGCCTAATTTCTGGCTTTTTTACTATGCCCATATGAAACACCAGACCCCAAAACGTCATCATCTCTACTGCATCTACAGGGGTCCACCTAGCAAATGATGACGTGGGGTTTTGAGCAATAAACTGCTGGGCATATAAATTAGTTTGGTCCACCATTAAATTTATAAAATCATCAGAGAAAAATAATTTGAAAAAGTCAATTTCTCTGAGACCTGTGGAATCAAATTGGATTCCTGGCATGGCCAAAAACTCAGGAACCTGGGGCTCAAAATTGTCTGGTGGTGGGGTCCATACGAGATCAATTATTGGGGGGGGGTCTCAGCTGCTCTACGGGGGCGTCTTTGAGGGAGTCCCTCATCACCAGAGGAGGAAGAGGAGCTTAAGGCGAATCCTTCAAATTCCCCGCTTGCCTCACTGGCTGTGTCAGAGTCAGAAGCAAGCATGGCATATGCCTCCTCTGCTGAATACATTCTTCTGGATGACTGGGATGACATTTGGGATGCCATTTTTATTTTTGTGTTACTGGTAGTGAAATGTTTCAACACGTGTATAGTGTAGGGGGGGTACAAACTTTATTTCAACCAGGGGGGTATGTAGTGTGTAGTGTGTATGTAGTGCAGAAAAAAAAAATACTTTATACAAAAAAAAAAAATTGAAGGGGTTAAAAAAAAAAAAAATTGAAGGGGTTAAAAAAAAAAAATTGAAGGGGTTAAAAAAAAAAAAAAAAAAAGGTCCTGCGCCAAAAATTGAGCACAGATGTTGGTCAGTAACGTCCGTCACTGAACAGCGCTCAAAGGCAACAGGAATTTGATCAAAAAAAAAAAAAATAGATCAACCCTGTGCCGAAAAAGATGATCAGTGATGTACGTCACTGATCAGCGCACAGCGGCCACAGGACACCCACAAAATCACAGTGTGTGTAAAAAAAAAAATTAAAAAAAGACCCCACAGCACACACAAAAAAAAAAAAGGTGATCAGTGATGCGACACTGATTACCAGTGAGGGGCAGCAGGTGCACAACCTTTGGTGCAACTGGCAGGTATATATAAAAAAAAAAAACCTCTGCACCCCTAAAAAGTTGCTGATCACCTCAGATATAGTGATCAGCACAAAAGGCGGGGGCAGCAGACACAAAATTTAGCACTCTCTATCACTCTCTGTCACTATCTCTCTCTATCTCTCTATCTCTCACTATCTATCACTCTATGACACTGCAGCAGCAGCACTGACAGTTATATATATGAAAAATAACCCCTGCACCCCCAAAAAGTTGCTGGGGGTGCACAAAAGGGGGGCAGCAGACACAAAATATAGCAGTCTCTATCACTCTCTGTCACTATCTCTCTCTATCTCTCTATCTCTCTATCTCACTATCTATCACTCTATGACACTGCAGCAGCAGCACTGACAGGTATATATATATATATAAAAAATACCCTGCGCCCCCAAAAAGTTGCTGATCAGTTAATTTATACTGATCAGCACAAAAGGGGGGGCAGCAGTCAGTTATATAAAAAATATATAGCTCGATCTGTCACTATCTCTCTATCTCTCTCTATCTCTCTCTATCTCTCTATCTAATAACTCGCAGCAGCACAACACAGCACAACACAGCACAGGATGTCACAAGATGAAGCAAGATCCCAAGCAGTGATCAGGTAAGTATTGAGCAAGGTTCTGGTCAGTAAATGGCGACAGCTGGGCACGGTGACCGCACTGCACGCTATTCCAGACCGGAATGGCGTCTGCAGTGCAGTCCCCGTTAGTTTAAACCCCCCTCCATGGCTGTGATTGGTCCATCGGTCCGACGGACCAATCACGGCCTTTGGGGGCGGGCGGGGTGAGGTGGGGTGACACCAGTGTCACCCTTACACCCCGCGGTGATTGGTGCTGTACTTTACAGCACCAATCACCTCCGATCCCGTGTCACCGGCGAACGTTATTCGCCGGTGACACAGAAAACGCTGTAATTGGCTGTTCACACTGAACAGCCAATCACAGCGATCGCCGACGGGGGGGCTGCATCGCAGCCCCCCCTGGGCATGCAGGGACATGTCTGCTGTCAGGGACAGCAGACATCGTCCCTCTGTCACTGCGTCTCTAGACGCAGTGACAGTTAGAAGTCATGACGTATATATACGTCATGTGTCGGGAAGTACTTCCCGGCCATGACGTATATATACGTCAAATGTCGGGAAGGGGTTAATGCATGTCGACCTAGTGACCGTATTCCGATACAGGCCCATTTCAGGTCACACTGGTGAACAACATGGGATAGACCAGCGGTTCTCAAACTGTGGGTCCTGACCCCAAAGTGGGTCCTGACCACTTCAGCATGGGGTCACGACTATGTTGCTGACCATCAGGCAAATGTGTCTGTGGAGGGGGAACAGGGTATAACTCATTAAGTAAACACCCACTGCTTCCCTCTTCCATCCCCCCCCCTCCCCATTACCTACTGCCTCCCTGTCACAATAGCGATCACTTCACTCACCACACATGTGGTGGCACTTCAGTAGTAACTTGCTGGGGTCCTGTAATCATTTTTATTGTCTGATGGGTTCCCAGAGCAAAGTAGTTTGAGCACCCCTGGGATAGACTATACGTGGACTTCTCTCAGGCAGGAGGTGGTGGATAACTATGCAGCAATAATCCACTGCATACCATACAGGGAGCGACTAGCTTGTGACAGAGCTTACACTTCCTGCAGCTCCAGCAACCAGGCCACACCACCCCCCCCCCCCCCCACACACACACAATCTATTTATTTTATAGATTCCCTGAACAAATTCAAAATTGGCTTTCCTAGAATTAAGTATTTTAGATGGTCCCTTTTATTGTTTACAGAGGCTAATTTCCAGTGAAACCGTGTTCTGATCACTGTTTTCCAGATACTTTGGTATCTGATACTAATTCTATTTTATTTGTTAGTACGAAAGCCAATATGGACTTGTTACTCATTGTGCAATATACTGGTCCTTTAGTAAGTTTTAGAAATCTCATTTTTATGTACAGAGACACTGCTAGAAACACCACAGCAGACAACGACACCCCAGGCAGGGAAGAGGAACTGCATGGGCTTTCAAATATGGCAGGTGCTAGAATGAACACACTGTATATTCATGTTGCTGTGTATTATGTTCTATAATATTTTTAATACAAAGCATTTTGTTAACAAATTAATGATAAATATTTTTTTTCTAGCTGATGTGCACTCCAGTTTCAAGAATACTGTCAAGAACTGTCTTTTGAACCCTGAACCAGAGCTCCGACCTGCTCTGTCCTCTTTACTATCTCATGACTTTTTTAGGTATGTAATTTACAGTTCAGAATATATTTTCATTTTTTTTTTTACAAAAACATTTTTTATTATTATTATTACTACATTTTATTTATAAGGCGTCATAAGTGGTTTGCAGCGTATACCGACCTAAACATAACTGAAAAACTAAAACAACACAGGTAACAATTGGCAGCAAAGTTATTGGTATACAATACAGCTGAGATGTAGGGATTATATATAATCTTATGGGGAGATTTGATCTGGTTTTCGAAGTAATCTGCCTAGGTCGCTTAGAAATTAAGCCCAAATCGCTCAGTGTGTATTCCCCATAGTGATGGCGATGCACATATCACCAGGCTAGATCATTTAAGCCGCAGTATAAATCAAGTAATCGTCATTATGTTCTCACCAGAGAACCCCGTATACAACAGGTCACTCAGGACACATCACTGGTACATCTCTGTGTGTTTTTTTTTCGTTGCAAGGTACTTTATTTTTTCGTTCATGCCAATGGTGGTCACTGGGACAGTGGGGTGTGGGCGGAGCTTCAGCTACAGGCACCAAGGAGAATAGAGTTCTTCGAGTGCAGCCCAGGCTCCTCCTCCTCCACTCCCCTACAGGCTTCAGTTGTTTCTTGGTGCCTCAAGGCACAGGTACTAAGGGACAGGGCTCCGTGCCCTGTCTGAAATCTTCAGTTTTTTTTTATTTTATTTTTTTTATTACTTTTACGCTAACGGAGACAGCGCAACGCTGCTCCCCTGTGGCTGGCAGCGGCGCGCTGACTTTCATAGCCAGACCCGCCGCGCTCCAACCACAGGGTAAGCAGGTCCTCCATGTGAGGTGACGCACGCTGTTCGCAGCACGCACCGGAAGCGGTCAAGTCACCCGGGCAGGTGCAGCCCGGGTGACCCTGGCAGTGGCACCCAGTCTTTTCTGCGCTGCCACTAGACCACCAGGGCGCCATACAGTGGAGCACCATTTTTGTTAATGGTGCAGGGCACTGACGGTTCCAGGGGAGGCGGGGTCTCGATCCACAGCTCCCGGTCTCCACGCTCAGAGCGGCACAGCGCTTGTTTCCCGCCTGAGCTTAGCTTCCCCACGCCCCAGCAGCGTACTGAAGACGCCATTACGCGGGACTCACTGTGGGAGAAGTGCACCGGAATTCCTGCTCCTCTACCCGCTACGGGAACAGGTTTTTCAGCAGCCCTCTGCACCTCAGTATTTGGCTGAGTGTCAGAGAGGATAGTGTCTTTCTTTCTTTTCATCCATCTGTATACCTTTATAGTTTCAGAGGGTGTTACTGTCCACTGTATTATTGTTAACAGTGCATACAGGGCCTGTCTGTGTTAAACATGTCACAGAAAAACCCCAGACCAAAGCCAGTAAGGGATTCACCTAAGCTGCATGCTTACACATGCACGAACTGTAAGGAGAATTATTCCTCCATACAGGATCAGGCTGGTTTGTGTGAACGCTGTTCTGCACAAGGCTCCCTGGGGGGCCCTTCAGACCCAACGCAGGGGGAACCCAGTTGGGCATCCACTCTCTCAGCAGCCATGAAGGAGTTAGCTACTCAGTTAGCTGCAACCAGAGAGTCTGCTGCGCAGCCATTGCCGGCTCAGCCTGCTGCTGCTGCATCAGAGCCGGCCTGGGTACAGGGTTTGTCCACCTCTGTTCAGGATTTAGTCCTGGTGTCTGCTTCTCTGCAGTCTGCATTGAGGGCTCCACTTAAACGCAAAGAACAAGCTCCTTTAGCCTCTAATCAGTCAGATACTGGGGATGACTTGGACGACCAGATGCTGGTCGACACAGATGATGATGTCGACATAGACGAACCTGATAAGGAGGAAAGGATGACCCAGTCCAGGGTAGACTCCTTAGTTAAGGCTGTTGGGATGTCTCTTAATATACAAGACACCCACACAACAACACCTGACACACTTCTTTTTAAAAAGAAAAAGAAGGAGTTGGCACTATTTCCCTCTAACTCAGACTTAGAGGAGGTTTTAGCTGAGGCTTGGCAACACCCTAACAAAAAGTTTTTAGTGTCAAAACGCCTTATTTCCTTCTTCCCGTTCGCTCAAGCGGACCGTAAAAAATGGGAGGAGCCTCCACAGGTTGATGCTCACGTAGCCCACCTGGTTAAGGCCACTACCCTTCCTATTCCTACAGTGGCATCTCTTAAAGATCCTACTGATAGGAAGATTGAACACTGCCTAAAAGCAGTATTTTCCAATGCAGGCGTGTCAGCAAGGCCGGCCATGGCCTCAGCCTGGGTGGCAAAAGCAATTGCTACTTGGGCTGACTCTCTGCAAGAGCAAATTACCTCAGGTACACGTCGTTCAGAATTATTGTCGACAGTGGACCTCATTAGGGAAGGGGCCACATATCTGGAAGAGGCAGCGATAGATGCGGCAGCTCTCTCCTCAAAAATATCAGCATCTTCAATTGCTGCCCGTCGGGCCCTTTGGTTGCGTACTTGGAACGCAGACTCTGATTCCAAGAAAGCGTTAGAGGCCCTGCCGTTCTCAGGGGAGGTACTGTTCGGCTCTGAGCTGGACAAAATTATAGCCACCATTGCGACATCCAAAACAGCCTTTCTGCCTTCGGCCCCGGCTAAACCCAGATCTCAGTCCTTTCGGACTTTTCGCCCACAGGGGAGACCCAGAGGCCAGCCTTCTTCGAGGGCCCAGGTCTCCACAAGGCGTCCATCCGCTCCCAAGGCCAAGGAGTCCTGGGCGGGTCGCCGTCAGGCCCCAAAACAGGCCGACAAGGCCTCAGCATGAGGATCGGGCGGCCCACCAAGCATCTCAGGTGGGCGGTCGCCTGTTGTCATTTGCCGAGGTATGGCAAGCCACTACCACCGACAGGTGGGTAAACACCATAGTGGCCCAGGGCTATTCCCTCTCTTTTCAGGGGCGTCCACCAGCTCGGTTTTTCACAACAAGCATGCCCCGGGAGAAGGACAGAGCGGCTGCTCTGATCAGCTCCATTCACTCCCTACTAGCAGCAGGGGCATAGTTCCTGTCCCACTTTCTCAGCGAGGAGCAGGTTTCTACTCAAGCCTGTTCCTGGTGACAAAGCCGGACGGGTCATACCGACCCATCCTCAATTTGAAGGGCCTAAACAAACACCTCTGTGTCCCCAAGTTCAGGATGGAGTCCCTCAGGTCTATCCTGCAAGCTCTGGAACCAGAGGACTTCATGGCATCCCTGGACATCCAGGATGCCTACCTCCATGTACCAATTCGACCGGACAGCCAGTGCTACCTCAGGTTTGCGGTCAAAAGCAACCACTACCAGTTCATAGCCCTTCCCTTCGGCCTGTCGACCGCGCCACGAATCTTCACAAAGATTATGGCCACCATGGCGGCTGCCCTAAGGACTCAGGGCGTTCGTCTGCTACCATACCTGGACGACCTCCTGATATTGGTACAATCCGCCCAGACACTCCAGAGGCATCTGGAGCTGACAGTATCCCTTCTGCAGACCCACGGCTGGCTCATAAATTGGAAAAAATCCTCAACAACCCCATCACAGCGGATGGTGCATCTGGGAGCCTTGATAGACACAAAAACCCTAAGGGTTTACCTGCCAGTGGACAAATGGATACCCCTCAGAGACCTCCTAAAGGCCTTCCTGAAGCAACACAGAGTCTCCGTGCACCTGTGCATGAAGGTCCTAGGGTCTCTTGCTACGACATGGCAGAATTTGCGCAGTTCCATTCCAGGCCCCTGCAGAGGGAAATGCTGCTTCACTGGAACCGTTCCCAGCCAAGTCTGAAAACACAGACCTTCGTTCTGTCCAGGCAGACCCGTCTGTCGCTCACATGGTGGCTCAGCCCTCAAAACCTTCAAAAAGGGCGCCAGTTTGTCATTCCTCAGTGGATAATATTGACAACGGACACCAGCCTCCGAGGGTGGGGAGCCGTACTGGCAGAGCATTCCTTCCAGGGACGATGGTCAAGGGAGGAGGCACTGCTCCCAATAAACATATTGGAGCTAAGAGCCATCCTGCTAGCCCTCAAGTCGGCAGGCCCTCTGGTCCACTCCAAACCGGTGAAAATACAATCGGACAATGCCACGGCAGTGGCATACGTCAACCACCAGGGGGGGACCAGGAGCTTGGCAGCCATGAAGGAGGTAACATCGATCCTGCAGTGGGCAGAACATCACCTGTTAGCTTTGTCGGCAGTTCACATCCCAGGGGTTCAGAACTGGGAGGCTGACTTTCTGAGCCGCCAGGACGTACAGTCAGGCGAATGGGAGCTCCATGAGGACGTGTTCCAGGAACTGGTCAACAGATGGGGACTCCCACAAATAGACCTAATGGCCTCAAGCGTAAACAAGAAGCTACCCTGTTACGGGGCTCGCTCCAGGGACCCACAAGCGTACCTGGTAGATGCCCTGTCAGCTCCATGGCCATTCTCCCTGGTCTACATCTTTCCTCCAGTGGCTCTACTTCCGAGAGTCCTCAGGCGCCTCAAACAAGAGAGGACCACAGCAATCCTCCTGGCTCCAGACTGGCCCCGAAGAGCCTGGTACACGGGCCTTCAGGAGATGTCTCTGCATCCACCTTGGCGGCTGCCGGTTCGTCCGGACTTGCTAGTACAAGGACCATGCCTTCACCCGAACCTGCACAGACTAGCTTTGACGGCGTGGCTCTTGAGATGGAAGTTTTAAGAGAAAAGGGTTTTTCATTGCCGGTCATAAAGACCATGATAGCAGCAAGAAAACCTGCTTCCTCCCGGGTCTATTATCGAATCTGGAATGCTTTCTTCACCTGGTGTGCGAAGAAGAGCTTTCCGCCTAGGGAGTTTCGGTTATCCAGGATCCTGGCCTTCTTGCAAGCAGGCCTGGATTTGGGCCTAAGGTTGTCCTCATTAAAGGTCCAAGTTTCCGCTCTTTCTATTTTGTTTCAGCGGAAGTTGGCAAAGAGGATGGCAATACAGACCTTTTTGCAGGGGGTCCTTCACATACAGCCTCCCTTTGTACCCCCAATTCAACCTTGGGACCTCACATTGGTGCTATCAGCACTACAAAGATCTCCGTTCGAGCCTCTGGAATCCTCAGAACTCAGATGGCTAACGTGGAAAACAGTTTTTCTACTGGCTATTTCCTCAGCCAGAAGAGTTTCGGACCTGTCAGCCTTGTCCAGTGTCTCTCCATATCTGGTGTTCCACTCAGACAGGGCAGTCTTGCGAACTCGAAAGGAGTTCCTACCCAAAGTTCTTTCCAGTTTTCACATGAACCAGGATATTGTTGTTCCTGCTTTTTCCCCGTTGGAGGATTCCCCAGAGATACGCTCTTTAGATGTTACAAGAGCTTTAAAGGGCTACGTTACTAGGACTCAAGAAATTCGCAAGACAGAGGCCCTTTTCGTGCTCTATGATGCAAACAAGAGAGGCTGGTCTGCAATGAAGCAGACACTGGCTCGATGGTTACGGTTAACTATAAAGCAGGCTTATGTGTCTTCCAATAAGCCAGTTCCATCTTCCATTAGAGCCCACTCCACGCGTTCGGTAGCGACCTCTTGGGCGGCTCACCAGGGAGCCTCTGCAGAGCAGTTGTGTCGCGCAGCCACTTGGTCTTCTCCACACACTTTTCTAAAGTTTTACCAATTTGACACGTTCGCCAGGGCAGATGCTGCTTTTGGGCAACGCGTCATCAGTGCAGCTCAGGTGCGTTCCCTCCCGTAAAAGGGACAGCATTGGGACGTCCCACTGTCCCAGTGACCACCATTGGCATGAATGAAAAAAGGGGATTTTGGTCCTACCTGTAAAATCCTTTTTTCTGAATCCATGGTGGACACTGGGCGCCCGCCCTCGCACACTGATCTACAGTAATGGGGGACGGCTTACACCTTCCTGAAACTTATTCTTCCTTCGGGTTGCTTGGTTTCTTTCCTGTTTCTCTTCCTTTTCCTGTACCTTGCGGGTAAGCTGTTGAACAAACTGAAGCCTGTAGGGGCGTGGAGGAGGAGGAGCCTGGACTGCACTCGAAGAACTCTATTCTCCTTGGTGCCTGTAGCTGAAGCTCCACCCACACCCCACTGTCCCAGTGTCCACCATGGATTCAGAAAAAAGGATTTTACAGGTAGGACCAAAATCTCCTTTTTTCATCAAAATTGGTTCAGCTCTTTGTAATCCTGTAATATTTGCTACTGTCGTTTAACCAGTTTTTACTTTTTAAATAGAAATGATTTTCTGGAGGTTGTCAACTTCTTGGAAAGTTTAACTGTGAAAAGTGAAGAAGAGAAGAATGAATTTTTCAAGTATGTTTATTTCAGTGTTTTAATTCCTATTTGTATATAAGCATATGCTATGTATATAAGCATATGCTATGTATTTTGGTTTAACACTGGATAAAACCATGTTGTGTCTTTCTCACGGAAAGAGATCTTTCAGGCAATACTGTTTTGGAAAAGGAATATTTAACCCGAAACACTTTTAGAAATGGGCCATAATGGTAAAATACATTGATCAAGCCTCAGGAAACTACATCAAACCAGATTTAATAGTGGAATGCATTTTCCTTATCTTGTTTATAATCACTCCTCCCAGGTGAGAGTCTTGACGGGTTGTAAGACCAAGAGGTTTATGCTAATACATCCCACAAATCGGTTTTTACCTACAATGGTCTTAAAATACTTTTCTTTACATTCACAATCAGGAGGTTCCACTTTAGGTTTGTGGCAATCCTTTACTAATGACAACTAGACGCCTCTGGCATATCCTGTGCCATAATTGCTCTTAATGCTCATTTATCAATTGATCTCCCACTTTTACATGTCTTTCCTTCTTGAAAATTTAGGTTTACTTTTTACAGTGTTGGGGATTGGCAGGGGGGTCCACAGTCTAAGCCACGGGTGTCAAACACAAGGCCCGCGGGCCAAATCCGGCCCGCCAGACCTCGTCATGTGGCCCACGCAAGGAGATAGCACACAGGGGCAGTGTGTCCCAGCTCCTGCCTAGGCCACCTCCTCTCACCCACCCCGCGCGCACTCGCTCGCTCGCCGGAGCTGTGGGGTTGGTTGCTGGGACTGGGACGTCACGCAGCTGGCGATCCGTGCTGGCCTGCTGGTAGTAGCGGTAACCGTGTGTGCGAGGCGGTTGACTGAAATAGGTTAGTAGTGTATAGCTCTGGCTGGTCGCTGTATGTGGGGATCTCTGTCACTGAGGGTGACATTTACACACCAGGCCATGCTCTCCTCTAGTCACTGCGTGTCTATCTTGCTAGCCCACATTAAAATGTCTTTCCCAAAATGGTGTCACCTCCTCTAGCATCCCTAAGGCAGCTCTGTACCTTCTGTCCCGGTCTACCACTGAACCCTGCACCTCAATATAATTGGTACCTGATGTGGAATTAAATTTTTGCAGCATAGCTCTGTGTTTGATGGCCCACCATTTTTGTTATCGCATTATTGTTATATGCATGTCCTGTTTCATACTGCTTTTAAGTACACCTTGTAGAAGTTTTCTGTCATTTGTACTTTTTGGGGGACCGGCCCTTTGAGGGTGACCAAACTGCTGATGCGGCCCCCGATGAATTTGAGTTTGACACCCCTGGTCTAAGCCATCTACTTGAGTTTTAATGCAACAGAGGGTGAGTGTGGATCGGGGCGGAGCTAGAATGAACCGCTCCGAGACACACCTCCTTGCGCTCAGTAGTTTTGATTAAGTTCAAATGAACTAAGTAAAGTAATAAAGTTTTACAGCTGCAGCATGCACTTCTGTGAGCCCGTCTAGACTCACTTTAGAAAAAATAAAATTGGGGGAGTTGAAGTGAATTGCGCTGCTGTTTTAGAAAATAATAATAATATGAACACACTGGTTTGGCTGAATAAAGATAAATGCTGGACACACTGTTGCTTTTGCAAATTTTATATGAAAAGAGTAAATATAGATAATACATAAACATACATTTATTACATAAAAACAATACTAAAAATATTTCATGAATTGGGATCCCAGTTATATAAGCTATGATGGCTTTTGCGAATTTTCAGCAATATAGGTTGTTTCAACAGAATTGTGCAAATGTATGCATATAATGGTAGTTTGCAGTACCAAATAGGGGGAAAGGTCCAATTGAGGCAGAGGCCAGTATTCAATGAGAAATTTTCTCCGTGCATGGCGAGAGATTTTTTCTCTCGCCATGCACTCTCCGTGTTCCGGAGCCTCCTGCTCCCCCTATTCAACGTGTTAAAGACTCGCCGCCACTCGCGGCGAGTCTTAACCCCTGCAGCGGACGAGCGTCCGCGGCAGGGAGCTGTCAGGGAGCCGGGGGACGTAGCAGCCAAGAGAGATTAAAGTCTCTCTTGGCTGCTGTAGGGGATATGGGGAGGGGAGCAAGGCTCCCCTGGACCCAGGCAGCACAGGCTGCCCCCCCTATAGCCAGCGGGGGGCCCAGTATTCACTGTACCCGAACGTGCATCGGGTGCAGTGAATATATGAATATCTAATGAGCGGCTCGAGCGCTCCGGCCCCCTGCTGGCTGCACTGTGTAAAAAAAAAAAAAAAAATTGTAAAAAAATATTTTCTTTTTAATTAAATATATATTCATGTGCTATAGGCACATGAATAAAAATAACATGGCCCTTCACAGAAAAAAAAACCTGATTTTTTGACACCAAAATTAAAAAAAAAAAACCTTTACGTTCAAAAGTTCACATTCCAGCTCTCCATCAAAAGATGGAGAATTTCTACACGGAGAGAGACGGCGAGAATCACTTAGAAAGACGGAGAATATTTCACATTGAATAGGGTGGCTCGCCTTTGGAGAAAAAAAACCTCTCTCCACCGCGTGAAAAGCACAGACTCCAGAAATCACAGCGAATTTTTCTCATTGAATACTGGCCAGAGTATGGATTTACTGCGTGTGGACTGACCTGTAAATTCAAATCACAGGGGATAGTGTGTAGTCACAGGTTTTGTATTATGCTCACCCTGGGGGATAGCACCTTCTCCTTGCTTGTTTGCGGGGGTCTCCAGCGAGCGGTCCCAGTTGTTATAGGGATGGAGTTCCTTCTAGATGTAGCTGACACTCCTCTCGGCAGCACACCGGTGTGACCTGCCTGTAGTCAGAGACGGATCCACCATCCTGACCACGGCGGCGTAAGGAGTGACTTGGGTGATGGAAGGAGTACTCCGCTCTGTGGTGAGATAGTGTTTTCCTCACTGTAGCGTGGAGAGCGGTGGACAGCTGATTGCCGGCAGCTGATTGCTGGCACTTCAGCTGGGGGTCAAATGCAGAGTCAGCGGTGAGCCAAAGGTGAGCCTGTGCAGCGGGGGACCCGGTCAGTGCGGAGCGGCTGATTGCCGGCAGCGTGGAACGGGCTGCGCTTCAGCTATGGAACAAGCTGGGGGTTTGCTGAGTGGATCTCCAATTCAAATGTGATGATGACGTCAACGCGTTTCGTTCCCGTAATCAGCTGGGAAATTTTTCAAGACGAATGACTGTGTTCTAGAGGAGACTTTATTTATAGGCATGGCATTGCTTCAATAGCCAATTGATCAAATAATCAATTGGACCAATTTATGTTTCTTTTCAGCAGAGAATTAAAACCAGTAACAAGTGTAGCAGGTCATGTTGCATACAGTGTATCCAATAAATCTTATATACAACTATTTGTATTGCATACAGTGCGTCCAGTGAACAAATAGCTTACAAATATTTATTAACCATGCACAAACATATATAGCTTGGATATGATATCAACAGCTAATTTAGGCATAAAATAGCCAGTTGTTAATAATAAATGTGGTGGAAATTAAACATGGTATATAGTCATAAATCGCATCAAGCTATGTTTACATTAATAATTAGCGTTAAATACAGTACCATATATACATTTATTTGTTAATTAGTTAAACATCAATTATGTGAGAAGATTGAGACTGCTTTCATTCATCCATTTGTAAAATAATTGCAAATACAGAATCTCTAGGTAGTTTATTAGAGGTTTATAAATTTATATATTTAAATAGTTCGTAGTATAGTTATAGGGAAATAGAGATCAGATAAATACTATATATGTGTAGATACCTGCAATGTAGGAGTTTACATCTGCTATACAATTTGTTGGAATCCACACATATTCATTATTATAGCATTAGATCTTATGAGAGAGTTCAATAGGGGTGTGTTCCTATATTTATAACGCATTTATAGCAAAGAAAGATCCTCATTAAAAATCATAGTCTAAGTATATATTTAGATAATTAGTAATAAAATTAGAGAAAGAGAGAGAGCAAATAGAGAATATATGTACATATATATCTATATACAGAGGGATGGTGCGTTTTTTCAGAGACATAGTGGGGGATGGTTGTATTCTCATAGCATGTATATTGCAACCACCAAGTTAGATAGTATATTCATTAATTGTATTTTATGCATAGATGTATTTATTTATTTATTTATGAAGTGAGGTCCACACTCCACAAAGATGATGGTCCTGAGTAGGGTTTGGCAGAAAGAGTTTGTTCCATCAGATACATTAGAGGTATATAGTCTATATTCAGAGGATTTATTTCTATGGTGAGCACCATTCTATCTATCTTCAAGGCATCACCACCTCCACTACTACATCATCATTAATGTTGTATGTTTTACTAAGAGTCCCATAACAGTGGGTTAATCCTAAATTTCCTAGGAGTATGTCTCTCAGGGGGTGGGGCAAGGGAGGTCTGCAAACCCGGGATGTCACAATTAAATGCGCATGCCGGGTAGATCCCTGTCACTCCAGCCCATGAGAGACATAAAAAAGATCCATATTGTGGTATACTATTAGAGGTTAGGGAAATTATGAATTTAAGTCTAGACATGTGAAATCTAAGGCTTCATTTAATCCCTGAGGACTCAGGGTATCAAGTTTAAAGATCCAAGCTGATTCTGCTGGACAGAGTTTCCTAAAGCGATCACCTCCTCTTTTTGTATTCAAGATTTGTTCAATTCCCATAACCAGCAGTCCAAGTGGGTCCCCCCCATGTTTTTCAGAAAAGTGACGTGGGATGCTGTGGTTATGTATTTTCTTTAGTATGTTATTCCTGTGCTCCCTAAATCTACTTTTCAAGCTCCTGGTCGTACGACCCACGTATTGGAGCTTGCACGGACACTCCAGTACATACACACAGTAAGCTGTTTCACAGTTGATAAACTGTTTTAATGGAAAGGTTTGTTTATTATGGGTGGATGTTATTATTTTCTTTTTGTTAGACATATATTTGCAAGTCAAGCATACATTCTTGTTGCATTTGTAGCTACCAATTGGTTTGGGGGGAATCCAAGTAGACATTGTGTCATGTTTCATTGAGGGTAGTAAGCGTGGAGATATGTAATCTTTAAGATTTCTGTTTCTCCTAAAGGTAATCCTGGGCTTGGTCAGGACCCCTTGTAGGATCTTGTCATGAGACAGTATTTTAAAATTCTCCAGTACAATTTTCTTGATTTGTTGGGACTTATTATTAAATTTTGAGATGAACGCAATTGAATTATTTGTTAGATGGTCTATTTTATCTTGTTCCTTGGGTTTCAGGAGGTTTTCTCTTTTAACTTTATCCACATGATCTAATGCTTCCTGTAGGATTCCATCTGGGTATCCTCTTCTCTTAAAATTCGCTGGAGACACCCGCAAACAAGCACGGAGAAGGTGCTATCCCCCAGGGTGAGCATAATACAAAACCTGTGACTACACACTATCCCCTGTGATTTGAATTTACCGGTCAGTCCACACGCAGTAAATTCATACTCTGCCTCAAGTGGACCTTTCCCCCTATTTGGTACTGCAAACTACCATTATATGCATACCTTTGCACAATTCTGTTGAAACAATCTATATTGCTGAAAATTCGCAAAAGCCATCATAGCTTATATAACTGGGATCCCAATTCATGAAATATTGTTAGTATTGTTTTTATGTAATAAATGTATGTTTATGTATTATCTATATTTACTCTTTTCATATAAAATTTCCAAAAGCAACAGTGTGTCCAGCATTTATCTTTATTCAGCCAAACCAGTGTGTTCATATTATTATTATTTTCTAAAACAGCAGCGCAATTCACTTCAACTCCCCCTGAGTTTTAATGCAAGCTGGCCCATGACATTCAGTTGGAGTCAGTGGCGTAAGTTCATACGAGGCACCCGGAGGCGGTTTAGATAGTGGTGCCACCCAACCAACAAACCGCATTTGTGTGTGTGTGTGTGTGTGTGTGTATGTATGTATGTATGTATTATATGTATGTATATGTATATATATTATAAGGGCACGCTGAATCGAACAAACAGATTTTTCCCATAGGGAACTTTTCGGATGGGGGCATGGTGTTTGAGGGACTGCACCTCAAAAGTGTCTGGGCGTACTGAGCTGAAATTTGGCATGTACGCGTAGAATCGTCAACCGGTGCTGCGTGCCAAATTTCAGGTCCAAATATTAAAAAATGAGCAATTGGGAGTGATCTAAATTTCCAACTGCCAGTTTTTTTCTGACACTCGAGAAATGACACTTTGTCACCCATGTTAGTCTATGAGGGTTTATTGGGAAGGCATAACTCGGGGTCGAGGAACAATTGAGACTTGGGGTTTGTTTTATTAGGTAGATATTGTCCCAGTGGAGTGCCTTTTGGGGTTGAGGATTTTCAGATAGGTACAGTTTTTTTTTATAATTTAGTGAAACGTCCCCCATTATAAAGATAGGAGAGCTCAACTTGTTGCGCATGCGCAGTGTGTCCAGTAGGGGGAGTACGGACAGAAGTTTCACTTGGGTGCACAAACATGGCCGACCTGCCCGAGTAGCTGTTTTGTTTAGTGAGCAGGAGGGCAATTACCATTCTTTGTGTTATACAGGGGAGCTAAGGGGTGTTATGGGGTTAAGAGGGACAGAGTGTGTGAATAATCGCACTGGCACCGCTTTATTTAAGTAGTTTGATAAGTTCTGTGCAGTGCCAGAGGTGAGGGAAGAATCAGTGACGTCAGTGAACTGGGCGGGATATTCAAAAGTGCTTTGCTTTTGAAAGGTGCCCAGCACTGCCTGTCCATGTTCCCTGCAGGCTATCAGCTCTGTGCCTTTTCTTATTAGCTTAGCTCAGCTGAGCTGAGCACCCCTCCAGCAGCAGCAGCAGCAGCTCTCCGTGTACCTGCCAGCAGCTGTCAGTCAGTGCTGCCAGCGGTCGCACAGGGACACAGTGCACACACATCTCCCGATCTTGCTGTGTGCACTGTGCAGCCTCCTTCTCCCCCCTGACATCAGCCCCAGTGGGTTCCTCCTTCTGGGGGCTGCACCAGTAGGTTCCTCCTTTTCCCCTGCACCAGCTCCCTCTCCCACTCCCGACAGCCTCCCAAGCCAGCTTCGCTCCCTCTTCTTTTTAAACAATAGCTACCATACCAAGAAGTAGTCAACTGTGCACAGGGGGCGGGGCTACACGGGACCCAGAGGGGGCGGAGCTACACGGGACAGCCTAAGTCCCACTCCCGACAGCCTCCCAAGCCAGCTCCGCTCCCTCTTCTTTTTAAACAGTAGCTACCATACCAAGAGGTAGTCAACTGTGCACAGGGGGCGGGGCTAAACGGTCCCAGAAGGGGGCGGAGGTACACGGGACCCAGAAGGGGGCGGAGCTACATGGAATCCATAGGGGCTGCTGTGCTGTCAGCAGTGAGAGAGAGAGGGAGCCACTACAGATCCCCAGCTGCTTGTAATGTAAGTGTGTTTGTGCAGTGCATGTGTTTTAATGACTGAGACTGTGTGACTGACTGCCATGTGTGGGGAACTGGTGTGTGTCAGTGTGACTGCTGTGAGTGTGTCAGTGACTTGGTGCTGTGTGTAGGTGACAGTGGGTGACTGCTGTGTGTGTGTGTGTGTCAGTGACTGGGTGCTGTGTGTGGGTGACTGCCATGTGTGGGTGTGTCACTGACTAGGTGCTGTGTGTGGGTCACTGCTGTGAGTGTGTGTCACTGACGGAGTGCTGTGTGGGTGTGACTGCCATGTGTGGGTGTGTCAGTGACTAGGTGCTGTGTGTGGGTGACTGCCATGATGTGTGGGTGTGTCAGTGACTGGGTGCAGGGCCGTATTTCCCACTAGGCCCATGTATTGTCAGTGACAGGAGCTTGCACTTCTGACTATGGGTACTCGATCCTTGGCACCAGAAGCACAAACTCCTGTCACTGACATTACAGGGCTGCCTCTCTCTGGGTGTTCGGCACCCGATCCCCAGCGCAAGAGAGAGGCAGCCCTATGATGCCTGTCTGCTAATGAAGACACAGCACTGGAGCCGCCCTGATGCTGAAGACGGAGCTTTGCACTGCCAGGGAGCTGAAGACATGCAGTCCCATGCAGTTAAAGTTACACTGAAGACATGCAGCCCCACGCATGAAGTTACAGCACCTGCGCTGCTGAAGGTACTTCGTATGCTCTGCTTTCTCTACACTCCCTCCCTATAATAGCCGGGGGGGGGGGCGCAAATAATCTGGTTTCTAGGGGCGGTCTGAGACTTATATCCGGCCCTGACTGGGTGACAGTGGTTAACGCTGTGTGTGTCAGTGACTCGGAGCTGTGTGTGGGTGACTGCCGTGAGTGTGTATCACTAACTGGTGCTGTGTGTGCGTGATTGCCATGTGCGGATGACAGCTGTGTGTGTGTCCGTGACTGGATGCTGTGTGGGTGACTGCCTTGTGTGTGTATGTGACTGGGTGCTGCGTGTGGGTGACTGCTTTGTGTCTGTGTCAGTGACGGTGCTGTATGGGTGACTGCCTTGTGTGTGTCAGTGACTGGGAGCTTTGTGTGTGTCACTGACTGGGTGCTGTGTGTGTGGGCAGGGGCGGATTGGCTATTAAATTCACCGGGAAGTTTCACGGGAGGCCGATTACATTGAGGCTGAAAGATGCAGGCGGGTGTGTAGCACACCAGTGCCGCCCACACAATTCGGCCGGGCCCCTCGTTACTCAGTGTACATCTCAGCCTCAGTGGTAGACGGCAGCCCGAGTCCGTGTCCCTGGGTAGTCCTGCCCCCCCCCCACCCGTTGCAGAAGTATGCACGTATGAGGGTGGCGGTGTATAAATGTATGCACATATGAGGGTGGCGGTGTATAAATGTATGTACGTATGAGGGTGGCGGTGTATAAATGTATGCACGTATAAGGGTGGCGGTGTATAAATGTATGCACGTATGAGGGTGGCGGTGTATAAATGTATGTATGAGGGTGGCGGTGTATAAATGTATGCACGTATAAGGGTGGCGGTGTATAAATGTATGCACGTATGAGGGTGGCGGTGTATAAATGTATGTATGTATGAGGGTGGCGGTGTATAAATGTATGCACTTATGAGGGTGGCGGTGTATAAATGTATGTATGAGGGTGGTGGTGTAAATGTATGCACTTATGAGGGTGGCGGTGTATAAATGTATGTATGAGGGTGGTGGTGTAAATGTATGCACGTATGAGGGTGGCGGTGTATAAATGTATGTATGTATGTATGAGGGTGGCGGTGTATAAATGTATGCACGTATGAGGGTGGCGGTGTATAAATGTATGCACGTATGAGGGTGGCGGTGTATAAATGTATGCACGTATGAGGGTGGCGGTGTATAAATGTATGTACGTATGAGGGTGGCGGTGTATAAATGTATGCACGTATGAGGGTGGCGGTGTATAAATGTATGCACGTATGAGGGTGGCGGTGTATGTATGTATGAGGGTGGCTGTGTATAAATGTATGCACGTATGAGGGCCGCGGTGTATAAATGTATGTATGAGGGTGGCGGTGTATAAATGTATTTATGTATGTATGAGGGTGGCAGTGTATAAATGTATGCACGTATGAGGGCCGCGGTGTATAAATGTATGTATGTATGTATGTATGTATGAGGGTGGTGGTGTATAAATGTATGCACGTATGAGGGTAGCGGTGTATAAATGTATGTATGTATGTATGAGGGTGGCGGTGTATAAATGTATGCACGTATGAGGGTGGTGGTGTAAATGTATGCACGTATGAGGGTGGCGGTGTATAAATGTATTTATGTATGTATGAGGGTGGCAGTGTATAAATGTATGAGGGCCGCTGTGTATAAATGTATGTATTAGGGTGACGGTGTATAAATGTATGCACGTATGAGGCTGGCGGTGTATAAATGTATATATATATATATATATGTATGTATGTATGAGGGTGGCGGTGTATAAATGTATGCACGTATGAGGGTGGCGGTGTATGAATGTATGTATGAGGGTATTTTAAGGAGGACAGAAAAGAGTGCCTTTTCTTGGTGCACCTAGAGAAATAATACTTAGTAAAACATCACTTTTATTGAGTTCATTTAAAATAGTTGCGAAGATATAAAAAGGACTGGACAACACGTAAGACAACAAATAGTGATTTTTAAAAAGGATAAGAATCCTCACCTAGCGGGACCCCACTACCCGTTATCACCGTTATTATTTATAATAGATATAGTGTGGCACGGAAGACTTGTTTATATTACCAAAGTCATGTAATGTGGATAAGTCAGGTTTGTAACTTTATCATATACAATGTATCACAATAGTCCTGAGGCTCACTTAGTGCAGCCACCAGCACGCGCTTGAACACGGATGTGATGCCGTTTCAGCGCTGCTGTTAGGCTTGCTGGAGCCAGTAGTTCCACAACCTGCGTTCCAACCGCAGAGCTGAGGTGTGCCTGTGTGCACTCCCTCGCTCATGTGGATCTAGAACAGGCAGGGACACACACGGCTCTGGCGCCAGAGACCGTGTCAGTGTACTGATTGGGGACCGTGTCCAACGGAAACCCCAATGTAGCCAACAACAAATATATATACAGTTTGTAAGTGGGGAAGGGAAAGTGGGGTATTAGACACACTAGGTGTGTAGTTAGTCGAGCGTACGCTTTCGCAAAAAAGCTTCCTCAGGACCCTGAGGGTCCTGAGGAAGCTTTTTTGCGAAAGCGTACGCTCGACTAACTACACACCTAGTGTGTCTAATACCCCACTTTCCCCTCCCCACTTACAAACTGTATATATATTTGTTGTTGGCTACATTGGGGTTTCCGTTGGACACGGTCCCCAATCAGTACACTGACACGGTCTCTGGCGCCAGAGCCGTGTGTGTCCCTGCCTGTTCTAGATCCACATGAGCGAGGGAGTGCACACAGGCACACCTCAGCTCTGCGGTTGGAACGCAGGTTGTGGAACTACTGGCTCCAGCAAGCCTAACAGCAGCGCTGAAACGGCATCACATCCGTGTTCAAGCGCGTGCTGGTGGCTGCACTAAGTGAGCCTCAGGACTATTGTGATACATTGTATATGATAAAGTTACAAACCTGACTTATCCACATTACATGACTTTGGTAATATAAACAAGTCTTCCGTGCCACACTATATCTATTATAAATAATAACGGTGATAACGGGTAGTGGGGTCCCGCTAGGTGAGGATTCTTATCCTTTTTAAAAATCACTATTTGTTGTCTTACGTGTTGTCCAGTCCTTTTTATATCTTCGCAACTATTTTAAATGAACTCAATAAAAGTGATGTTTTACTAAGTATTATTTCTCTAGGTGCACCAAGAAAAGGCACTCTTTTCTGTCCTCCTTAAAATATCCTGTCTGTGCCTCTGGTAGCACACCCTCGCATTTACATATACAGGTCGAGTATCCCGTATCCGAATATCCGTTATCCGAATTATTCCGAAATACGGATATTCCAGAAAGTGAAAAAAATATATTTTTTTTTCTAAAAACTCACTGGGGACATATGTAACAGCATCACTGGGGACATGATATGTAACTGGCACTATATATGTGCAAGACAATGATTGCTTGGCATTCAAATTCAGTGCTGAGATAGTACACACATTTTGTTTCACGTTTTGAAACCTTGTTTTTTGAACAATTAAAATATGTTTGTGTGTATTTTATGTGGTAATAAAATATATTTGTGTGTATATTATGTGTTTATACAGCATAAATGCAAGATACTTCAAAATACATCATTGAAATATTAAAATATTCCGAAATACGGAATAATCCGTTATCCAAAATTCTCCTGGTCCCGAGCATTTTGGATACGGGATACTCAACCTGTATTCAATTAATCAATTATGCTATGAGGGTCCACCCGTTTGTTACAATAAATCTACCTCTGTGCGACTGACAAACCTTTCTCTAAACGTTCTATGTATGAGGGTAGTGGTGTAAATGTATGCACGTATGAGGGTGGCGGTGTACAAATTTATGTACGTATGAGGGTGGACGTGTATAAATGTATGCACGTATGAGTGTGGCATGTGTATAAATGTATGCACGTATGAGGGTGGCGGTGTATAAATGTATGCACGTATGAGGGTGGCGGTGTATAAATGTATATATGTATGAGGGTAGCGTTATAAATGTATTAGGGTGGTGATCTGTAAATGTATGTATGAGGGTGGCAGTGTATAACTGTATGTATGAGGGTGGCGTTGTAAATGTATTCATGTATGAGGGTGGCGGTGTATAAATGTATGTATGAGGGTGGCGGTGTATAAATGTATGTATGAGGGTAGCGTTGTAAATGTATGAGGGTGGTGATGTGTAAATGTATGTATGAGGGTGGCGTTGTAAATTTATTCATGTATGAGGGTGGCGGTGTATAAATGTATGTATGTGCATGATGATGGCTCTTCAGTGTCCCTAAACATATTTCTCTGTGTGTCTGACTGGTTGCCCACCCCTGGCATAGAGTCCCTGTGGCTGCGGCTGTCTCGTCTCCTCATAAGTCCTCCCGTGTAGCCCCTCCTCCTCACTCCCACAGCATAGAACAAGCCTGTGAGGATCCGCCTCCTTCCATTGTATAAACAAAGAGCCCAGAGTGTTGCCCGCCTCCTCCTGTCCATAATTCCACTCCTCCTTGTCTCCGTCCATCAGTGACGCACAGTGCCCAGCTACTGGCTGCTGCCCCCCCTTCTCCTGCATGTGTAATGTGCGATGGGGCCTCATGATGTCACTGCACACATTACTACATGCACAAACTGTGCTGGGGCAAGACAGGTGGATGCCCGCCAAAGTGTGTGGACCTGGTGCTCAGCAAAAAGTGTGCACACTGTGTGCAGTGCTGGGGCAAAAGACTACCAGTGGTAACTGGTAAGTAACCAGCACTGATTAAGCAGAGTTACTGTAGTATTGATTCGTTTGTGTGTCCTCTCCTGCCTCCACTGCCTGCTTTTTCAAATACCTGCCAGGCTGCCTGTCTCAAACCAGAGGTAGTAGGTGATGAGGGTGCTGCCATGTATCATGCTTGCCTACCCTCCCAGAATGGTTGGGAGGCTCCCAAAAATCGGGTGCCCCTCTCGGCCTCCCGGGATGATGGGCAAGTGTCCCGCAATCTTCTTGGTGCACCCGCACCCCCCTTCCCTGCAACTTCAAATGCTTAAATTCGTGCTGTCCGGGGGGCATTTTGAGTCATTTGAGCCCATCCCCCTCTTCACGGACCCACGATTCACAGCGTTTTATGGAATGGGAGGCAGGACTTAGTGACAGCCTCCTCCCTGCATCCCCCACCCTGCCATTTAGGTCTCCAGGCTTCTCCCAGAGAGAAAATCTAAAAGTTAGGCAACTATGCCATGTGTGCCGTATAATTCCGGGAGTGCCTCATGTGTGCCGTATCAGTCCAGGGGTGCTGCCATGTGTGCTGTATAATTCCACTTTTGCTGCCATATGTTCTGTAGAATTCCAGTGGTGCCGCCATGTGTGCCGTATCAGTCCAGGGGTGCCGCCATATGTGTTGTATCAGTCCACGGCAGCTGGCTTTTTTTTTACTTTTTTTTTTTAATTAAAATAATGTATTTAATTTTTTGCTTACTGCAAGTTTGCTGTTAAGTGTGCCATATCAGTCAAGGGGTGCTGCCATGTATGCTGCATAATTTCAGGGGTGCTCCATGTATGCCATATCAGGCCAGGGGCATCGCCATGTGTGCCGTATCAGTCCAGGGGAGCTGGCTTTTTTTTTTTTTTATTAAAAGAAGAAAAAATATATATACATTTTTTCTTACTGCAAGGGTGCTGTTAAGTATGCCAAATCAGTCAAGGGGAGCCGCCATGTGTGCTGTATAGTTCCAGACACTATTGATGATTTAGGGCCAGATGCACTAATCTTCAACAGTGATAAAATGGAGAGTGATAAAGAACCAACCAATCAGCTCCTGTCTGACATTTTTCAAACACAGCCTGTGACATGGCAGGTAGGCGCTGATGGGTTGGCTGTTTATCACTCTCCATTTTATCACTTTTGAAGCTTAGTGCATCTGGCCCTTAGTCTTGCCTGTCACCGATGTCTCTAAGTATGGTGATGTAGTAATTTAGAATGTAAGCTCTAACGAGCAGGGCCCTCTCTCATGTGCTTTTCTAAGAATATATCTCTGCCACTATTATAATTACATCAGTGTCTGCTGCTGCAACTGTCTTTTTTTATTTACCATGTACTTGTCCTAATTTGCATTTGTACTCAGTGGCGTAGCTCCGGGTTGCAGACGAGTAGCAGGGCGCACGGGCGCCGGTCCACCCCCTGGATGCCACCCGCCCATAACAGAG
Organism: Crinia signifera; assembly: GCF_055691185.1. Classification (NCBI taxonomy): domain Eukaryota; kingdom Metazoa; phylum Chordata; class Amphibia; order Anura; family Myobatrachidae; genus Crinia; species Crinia signifera. Next base: position 79,005,332 of record NC_139224.1, on the reverse strand, counting down.
TCTGAGAGTATTACAGAGACCCTGCGCCCCTGCCGCCGCCACAGCAAACACAAGAAACACATGCTAGGTCCTCCTGCGTCTTGTCACACTGACAGACGCTAGAGGTGCAGGGGGACCTCTAGTGGCTGTCTCCTTTTGTGGTGGCGGCCATTATGGGAGGGGCGCAGGGTCTCTAATACTGTCAGAGACTCTGCTCCTCTGCTATGGATGTGCGGGCAGGCAGACATTTAGTGATATTTATAAAGGTACAGTATGTGTGATCCGCTGTGACTGTGGGCATGGCGGGGGGCAATATCTATGAGCTGGGCAGTGACTGCGGGAATGGGGGGAGGATGCATGCATGGTGCAGTCCCTGTGTGCATGGAGAGTGTATGTGCTGGGCAGAGACTGTTGGAATGGGGGTGTATTTGCTGGGCATGAGGCTGTGAAATGTTGGGCAGTAACTGGCCATGGAGGGTCGTGTATGTGCTGGGCAGTAACTGTGAACATGGGGGTGCATGTGCTGGGTAGTGACTGGGTATGGTAGGGGTGTGTGTTCTGGGCAGTGACTGTGGGCATGGGGGTGTATTTGCTGGGCATGAGGCTGTGTAATGTTGGACAGTGACTGAGCATGAGTGGGTATGTGCTGGGCAGTGACTGTGAGAATGGGGAAGTATGTGCTGGGCATGAGGCTGAAATGTTGGGCAGTGACTGGGTATGGTGGGGGTGTATTGCTGGGCAGTGACTGTGAGCATGGGGGTGTATAAGTGGCACTAAAATGTCATGGGGGGGGGCGCCGAAACATACTGTTGCTCCGGGCACCATGTCACCTAGCTACTCCTCTGTACTGTAAATCACTATTTTTCTCGTTCAGGTGTGAGTTCCAGGTAGAATGTACGAGGCACATGGTCACTGTCAATGCCTCTGACACATGCTCCTGATCCCCAGCCAGAGCCCAGTACCAGCACACCTGGATCCTGTGTCAGTGACTGGGTGCTGTGTGAATGACTCCCATGTGTGGGTGACTGCTGTGAGTGTGTGTCAGTGACTGGGATCTGTGTGTGGGTGACTGCTGTGTGTGTGTGTGTGTGTGTGTGTGTATGTGTGTGTGTGTGTCAGTGACTGGGTGACAGTGGGTAACACTGTGTGTGTGTGTGTGTGTGTCAGTGACTGGGATCTGTGTGTGGGTGACTGCTGTGTGTGTGTGTCAGTGACTGGGTGACAGTGGGTAACACTGTGTGTGTGTGTCAGTGACTGGGATCTGTGTGTGGGTGACTGCTGTGTGTGTGTGTCAGTGACTGGGTGACAGTGGGTAACACTGTGTGTGTGTGACTGCTGTGTGTTTGTGTCAGTGACTGGGTGACAGTGGGTAACACTGTGTGTATGTGTCAGTGACTGGGAGCTGTGTGTGGGTGACTGCAATGAGTGTGTGTGTGTCACTGACTGGGTGCTGTGCATGGGTGACTGCCATGAGTGTGTGTCAGTGACTGGGTGCTGTGTGTGTGACTGCCATGTGTAGGTGACAGCTGTGTGTTGTCAATACCTAATTTTTCCCAGCATATAATTTCCATAATTATAATTATAATCATGCCCACTAAATTAATATAGTCTGAGATAAATATTATTCATATCTCATAAGTAAGGAAAAGATCGAATATTAATTTACATATTTTTAGATTAACATAATGTCATGTTTGGACTCTAAAGGTGCGAAATTATAATATCTGTCAGATGACAGTTATTAGAATTCCATATCACATTGCAGAGAAATGTTACAATGGATATTGTTAGTAGTAGCATATTCTTAAACCAGCATTAGAGATGAAGTCATTAACATTTCCAAAGAGACTAGCTAAGCCAGTCACAAGATACAGCAAACAAAGGGGCGTGTCTACCTAGTGAAACCAGTTGAATGAATAGATTCTCCCCTCCCCCGAGAGCTCTCTTGGGAAGCAAAAAATACAGTTTTAAGTTAGTTGTTTTTGGAACCTGAGCAAGTCAAGATGCAGTGCAACAGTCCTGGAGAAAGATTGGATAAGATTGGACATGACTCTGAGTAATGTATAAACTTGTAGGACCAATATATTGTGTACTAGGACCCCGGTGATGGTATATGGATTATGTTATAGAGTTTAAGAGTAGTTAACTTCCATTTTTAGTTGTCATCAGATATTAACATGTGCATAGGCCCAGTGTATGTTTACCGATGGTTCGGACAAAGAAAGCTTCTGTCTGTAGTTGAAGGTGATCTGTGTGAATGATCTTTAGCTAGCCTGTAGTTCATGGATTGTATTGTGGTTCACAATAGCTATATAGTAGGCAGCAGTCGGTAGATTATATAGATTGGTTTGTGTAAGGATAAGCTGTAGTGATTATACTGATTTGAGCATGGTGGAATGCTAAGACTATGTAAGCAGAATGTGTAGACATGTGCTGCAGGCTCCAGGCCTGCTGGGAGTCCACTGTGTGTCCATGTGTGGGTGTGGGGCTGAAAGCTTTTGGAGTGTGTTGTCCGGCTAGATTATCTAGATATTCGGATGTGACTTTGAGAAACATATGCTGTGAGGGTAGTTCACTATTGTCTGGATTCTTGGTGTTTGAATGCATGTGTAAGGCTATGCAAGAACAGAGTGCGAGTGCTTTGTGTGGTGTCCAGTGAGAGTGTCTGGATAGACTATCTGATGGAGCCTACATATATATAACAAATGTGGATAGCGTGATGCTCGGATGGTGTGTGCGTAATAGCTTGTGATGTGATTGTGATGTGATTGGTCCTTGGATTGTGTGGTACTATTTGGGTGTTCTGTGCGGAAGTGCATAGACAAATTTAATATATATAAATTGTGTGTGCAACAGGTTTAATGTGTGTGATGGATGTGCAAGTTATAGTCAGGACGGTGAGTATTGCAAGATGCAGGTTAAAGGTTAAATCTGGAGTAAATGTTGTGAATAGAAATATGAACGTACAGTCAGTGTATGTGTGATTGCCAGGCGGAAGTTAATAGTCTTTTGCTAAGGTTTCCTTTGTGTGCTAAGATGGAGGAATGCCATGTGGCAGACTAACATGTGTTCTAGCTAAGATGGCCGACAGGTAGTTATTCTAAAATGGATGCTTCATAGCCACGCCCCCTTCCGCGCTGTATTCGCATACACAGTATATAACACTGAGGTTAGCTTCATTTAAGGATGCTGGAGAATAATAATCGTTATTATGTATAAATACCTGTATTGTTATATTTTGTAATCCATGATACAGTTTCATCAGTTTACATTCATAAATAATATTCATTGGTTATAAATCTGGACATTCAATTATTGGTTGCGTGCGAAATGAATAAATTAGATAGACTTTGCATATATAAATAAATGTACTTCAATAGAGTGTGACTGGATGCTGTGTGGGTGACTGCAGTGGCGTAACTAGGGCTCCACAGCCCTTGTGGTGGTGGGGGAGCCGACGCCACAGGGGCGCAGGAGCATGGTGAAGCACGCTGGAAATATGTGCACCTCTCCCCCCCCCCCCCCCAGATGCCCCCTCCCCCCCCCCCCCCCCCAGATGCTGAGATTTGCGCTGCTCCCCCCAGATGCTGAGTTGTGCGCCCGTCGTCAAGCTCCCCCCCAGGCGCCGGAGATGTTGCGCCACCCTCTCCCCCACCTAGCAGTCCCAGAGCCTCCGTCCTCCAGCAGCCGCAACATGAGGGAAAATAAGCAGCGCTGCGCTAGGCCTGCCTCCCACACAGGGATCACACTGCTGTAGCGCTGCTATGTCCAGCCTGGATTCCCCTGCCGCCAGTCTCCCCTTCATCCTGTGGCTGGATCCACAGGCCTCATTTCCTGCAGCCCCCCCCCCCCCCGTGATTGGTCAGTGCCCATGGAGCCCTGTACCCTCCTACCTGTACCCAGTGTATGATCTCATAACTTTTATTATCTTCTTAAAAGGTTTGGCCTGACGCACTTGTCCAACAAGAAGTGTCCGTGTATGATTTCTCTCAATAAAGAATAGCATCTTTTGTAGGAAACACAGGGGGTCTCCCCCACCTAGCAGTCCCAGAGCCTCCCTCCTCCAGCAGCTGCACCATGATGGAAAATAAGCAGCGCTGGGCTTGCCTCCCATACAGGGATGACACTGCTGCAGTCCAGCCTGGATTCTCATGCCTCCAGTCTCCCCTTCATCCTGTGGCTGGATCCACAGGCCCCATTTCCTGCAGCTCAACCCCCCGATTGGTCAGTGCCCATGGAGCCCTGTACACTCCTACCTGTACCAGTGTGTGATCCCTTGTGTGTGTGCATGAAATCTTTTGACCCACCTACCCTCTTCCTCTGTGTGTGACCCCCCCTTGACCCTCCATCATCCCTGTTGTGTTCCCTCCTGCACCCCCTATTCCCTTGTGTGACACCTTGTCCCCTCTTCCACCCTTATCCATAGTGTGTGACCCTCCTGTACCACACATCTCCTGTGTGTGACACCTTCTCCACACTCTACATCCTTTCTCTGTGTGTGACAACCCTCTTATCCCTGGCTTGTAACCCCCCCTGTACAACACCTGTGTATGAAACCTTCCCCACTCTTCTCCAGGTTGGCCCTCTCTTTTGTAGATGTTTACATGGGTCCCATCTGTCCACCTGCCGTCCCTACTGCTACTAGACCTGACAGTGCCAGCAGCCCATCTCTTGGGCTAATATCACCTGCGGAGGCCTCTCCGGCAGGACCCAGCACAGGACTGCATACAGCTGAGGAAGCGGTCTGGGATGCGGTGGCAGCTCTCTCCACCCCCTTGAGGACACTTCTGCTGCCTGGCCCTATTGAGCCTGTAGCCCTCCGCCCCTGGCACTGTGAGTACTGCTTAAAACTACTGCTTAAAAGTACTGCTCATTGCCAGGGGTTTCATGGGATGGGTGTCTTTATTGCCAGGGCTTTCATGCTCTGGGACGGGTGTCATACTCCTGCCAGGGTTTTTTAATGCTTGTAGGCAGTGGTAGTGCTCGTTGCCAAGGGTGTGTTATTGTTAAACATTTTAAAAAAATCCAATGTTTATTCTTACACTGAAATTTTTATTTTGAATTAACAAAAAATAAATTAAAAAAAAGCGATGAAATTCCATTGACAAAAAACCTCACGGTTTCACATGTCCCATTAAGGCTTCTTACACATGATCTGGCATTTCAGAAACCTGTTGTAACTCTTCCACTCAAACGCCAAAAAGCAATGAAATTACGATCATTAAGGCTGATGCCTTAATGGACGTGTTCCTTGCGCAATACAGATATGGTACGCCATCACAGCCTGTGGGTAAGTGCAGATTCAGCACTCTCACGGAGTGAGATTGCTGTCACTCACACAATGGTGGAGCTGCTAATTCACAGATTTGTGTGCTCATTGGAATACACACATGCAGTCTATGCAACTGAAGGTTTGAGCAGTAAACAGAGCCGAGAGGATGGGGTAAAAGTGGTGTTGATTGGGGGAGGAGGCAGTGTGGGGCGAATAGGCGGGAATAGAAATGCCTCTTTGCGCTGGTGGAGGGACCTGACCACTCTGTGTTTTCATACACTAAACCTTGCTATTCACACTCACTTCAAGGTGTGGGGACACCTCAGGTTCAGATACCTACCGTCAGCTGCAGTGCCACTACATCTGCGCAAATTCTGGGACGACCTCAACTCACACTTTTTTTCAGGAATAGAAATGCGTAGATGGTGGGAAGGCTAAGCAGCACTGATGGGGGACTAATGAAGGAGATGCGTGGAAAAAAGTGGCACAGATTGGGGAAGGTAAGGCAGAATGATGCGATTGGGTGGGAAACAGAGAAGCAGTTGGAGGAAAGACAGCACTGATGGGGGAGGGGGTTCGGATCAAAGGGGATAAAGGGAAAACAGAGCAGTACAGATGGAGAGGGGAGACAGCAGTACAGATGGAAGAAAACTGTGTCATGGATGAGGCGGGCAGAGCAGCATGGATGGAGGGGGAGACAGAGTATCACTAATAGAGGGGAAGCCAGTGGCACAAATAGAAGGAAACGGTAGCATCTGTGTGGAAAGACAGGGCAGCACAGATGGGGAAAGACACATTGGTGCAGATAAGGGAATACACACAGCAGTAGGTATCGGGGAAGACAGAGCAGCATTAAGGCGTATAGGAGAACAAAGTATAGATGCATAGTAGTTGGGAGTATTATAGTTACAATTATGAAAGATGTTTCTGGTAACTGCATGTGAATACTAAATTAAATGGATATATGTAGTGAGCATGAAAGATGTTGGACCCTCAGTGGAATAGTTCTAGTAATAATGTTTATTCTAGCAAACGCTATCTTTGAAAACCCATGCAGTTCCTCTACCCAGTCTGGGGTGTTGCTGTCTGCTGTAGTGTTTCTAGCACAGGTCTGGTTTGCAGTACTGATATACAGATCACACTGTACTAGAAGCACTACAGCAGACAGCTACACCCCAGGCAGGGAAGAGGAACTGCATGGGTTTTCAAAGACGGCGGGTGCTAGAAAGAACACTATAGTAATTCAGTGGGCTAGACCGTTTTAGATGATTGCAGGTACTTATTAGGATGAGTGCGCCACATAACTGCTCAGACCTTCAGTTGCATAGACTGCATGTGTGTATTCCAATGAGCACACAAATCTGTGAATTAGCAGCTCCACCATTGTGCGAGTGACAGCAATCTCACTCTGTGAGAGTGCGGAATCTGCACTTACCCACAGGCTGTGATGGCGTACCATATCTGTATTGCGCAAGGAACACGTCCATTAAGGCATCAGCCTTAATGATCGTAATTTCATTGCTTTTTGGCATTTGAGTGGAAGAGTTACAACAGGTTTCTGAAATGCCAGATCATGTGTAAGAAGCCTTAATGGGACATGTGAAACCGTGAGGTTTTTTGTCAATGGAATATATATATATATATATATATATATATATATATATATATATATATATATATATTCCAGAGTTCCCACACTGATCTGTGTAGGATGTAAGGCACTCGCCGGAATAACGAGTATCCAAACTCTGTTGTAAATTCATCAAATTATTGGTTTTTATTCCAGTCATAGAATTGTGCTGCAGTAATCACTATCCATACGCCACAACGTTTCGGTCCCTGCCTTGGACCTTTGTCAAGGAGCCTACAATACATACAAGCCATACATACAATAGTTCAATATATGAAAAAAAGTGGTCCAACAACGGACCACTAACATAGTAATGCAGAAATGTCATTTAGTAAAGCACACAATCTGATACATTACTTGGTATAGAAGAGTAGTCAACGTAGTCCAATGAAGAAAGAACCTCTAGGATGAGGAATCAGCACATTTAATGAGGCTGCCCGGGCCCGACATATATACCCCCCTAAAGCATCTCATAATTGACGTATTTGCCGGCGTGCACGCCGCGCTGGGTGCTCCGATACCGGAAGTTCGGATACCCGGAAGTGACGGCGCTGGACCGCATTGTGGTCCGCATGTTGCGCCGAGGTCACCGGAAGTATTGCTATACTGCAGCTAATAGTGTGAACCGCATATTGGCATGCATAACTACCGCCTATCGCGGGATTCCATCGGGCATACGGGATTGTGCCTGTTGCTAAGGGAAGGAATGTCGGGAACCGTTATGTGGTGGTAGTGCAGTGGTGTATATGTTAATATACACTCTATTGGGACGGAAGTTCAATTAGGCTATGTATTATATAGGAGTTTTTGAAATTATATAAATAAGCTCTAACCACTTATTAAAGTTCTATGCTGAGGATCTGTTTAAAGTGAGAAAATGTTATTTTGGATATTACTGTATATGTAAGAAAGGGAAATGATGTGTTATGTAATGGTCTCATGGATCTCAATACACCTATTCGACCTCTAATGTTCTGCTGTGTATAGACACACAGAATTTACATTATATTTACCAAAGTTCCAAATTTTTATGGTACTTATGTACTAACTGGGCTGCCGATTTTGAAATCGGGTCAATCGCATCGCATCGCATCCGAACATATCGCATGCGATGCGATGCACCCGATTTTTCCATAGGATTCAATGTTAAAATGGACTGAGTCCATTTTAACATGGAATTTAATGGGAAAAGGGGTCCTTTTCATACCCCTACTATCCAAGTGGGCATGGAGTTGGATATAAACCTGTGGCGAGCGTAGCGAGCCACCGAGCCCGAAGCGTGGCGAGCGGACACAGAATACTGTCCCCTCGCTGGGCTCGCTTCGCTCCCCACGCTTCGGGCTCGGTGGCTCGCTAAGCTCGTCACAGGTTTATATCCAACTCCATGCCCACTTGGATAGTAGGGGTATGAAAAGGACCTCTTTTTCCCATTAAATTCCATGTTAAAATGGACTCAGTCCATTTTAACATTGAATCCTATGGAAAAATTGGGTCATCGCATCGCATGCGATATGGTCGTATGCGATGCGATATCGCATCGCATCTGATTGTATGCCTTAAGTTAAGGCATACAATCAGAAAATCGGCAGCCCAGATAATACATAAGTACCATTTTTATTCTAAATTTTATTTTTATCTTTATAATTTTATAATTTAAATTTTTTTTTTTTTAAATTGGGTACTTGTTTCCTAGCACGGCCACAATCGCGGGCATCGGGTGTAATTTTTAGTGGTCTGCGACGCGACCGACGCGATGTCCCCGATTTCCCATTGAAATGCATTGAAAAAAGTCAAAATCGGGTCGGTCGCATCGCAGGCGGCTAAAAAAGGCTTAAATGGTCCAGACGCGATGCCCCCGATTTCCCATAGGCTTCAATGGTCCAGACGCGATGCCCCCGATTTCCCATAGGGAACAATGTTAAATGCCTCAATTTACCCAAATCATCATAGGGAACAATGGTAAATGGGCCAGACACCCCCAAAAACACCCCTGAACAGTGAAATGGCCCCCCAAAATTAGTTTACGCCACCCCACGATCAACGTGAACCCGAAGCGTGGCGAGCTCAGCGAGCCCGCGAGGGGCGGCGGTACGCATCCTCCGACCTTTTCATACCCCCACTATCCACGTCGGCGTGGAGTTGAGAATAGAATAGTGTGGCGAGCCACCGAACCCGAAGCGTGGCGAGGATACCTTCACAGGTAAACGCGTCCCTTCGCGGGCTTCACAGGTATCCGCGTCCCCACACTATTCTATGCTCAACTCCACGCCGACGTGGATAGTGGGGGTATGGAAAGGTTGGAGGACGCGTACCGCCGCCGCCCCTCGCGGGCTCGCTGCGCTCACCACGCTTCGGGTTCACGTTGATCGTGGGGTGGCGTAAACTAATTTTGGGGGGCCATTTCACTGTTCAGGGGTATTTTTGGGGGGTTCTGGACCATTTACCATTGTTCCCTATGATGATTTCGGTAAATTGAGGCATTTAACATTGTTCCCTATAGGAAATCGCGGGCATCGCGTCGGTACCATGCCCGCGATGCCCCCGATTTTTACTAACGATGCCCACGATCATGATCGGTGTGGCCGTGCTAGGAAACAAGTACCAAAAATTTTATTTTTATTTTTTGTATATATATGAGATGGGTCTTAGTCAATCTACGCTCATTCCATAGTGGGATCTTACTGGCTTTTTGGGGTTACATTATTACTAGGACCATTTACTCTAGAAGAGAGTATGGTCATTTAACTAGTCATATTTGGGAGTGACAGTCCATATTGGAGGGAGGTGCTATGGTGAAATTACAGATGTTATTCTTGGTGGTGGTAGTGGTACCACCAACACTAGTCATGGGGTGGAGTATGGGTGGTACATATAGGGGGGGAAAGAAGGTACAGAGTGTTAATACAGGGAAGAAGGCACGGGAAGAAGTCATGCAGATAATGTTTTACATGGTACAAAACAAGTATATATATATGTGAATACGTCTTCAGGTCCAATCATGGACCGTTCACTACTGTACAAGTCAAAAAGAGACCAAAAGAAAAACAAGAACAAGAAAAAGGAGGAAAAAATTGCATAAAAAATGAAAAAAAGGCTAAGTCAGATATTGAAATATTGATAAAGGGTTATTTTCATTTAGGCCCCTCGGGGCTAATGTTCCAAGTTGGTGGATCCATCGGCTTTCCTTCTTCAGAAGTAGAAGTCCTCGATCACCCCCTCTAGGTGGTGGGGGTATCCAGTCAATCAAACGACACCTCAGGCTGGATATTTGATGCCCTGCTGACGGGAAGTGACGGGGTATTGGGAGTTCGGCTTTGCCTGTTTCTGTTGCTGCCCGTATTGAGTTCCGGTGATTTGCCATCCGTTCTCTAAATTTCCTCGAGGTCTTTCCAACGTAGGCTAAGCCACAGGGACAATTGAGCAAGTATATAACATGGTCCATTTGGCAATGTAGACGGAACTTTATCTTAATGGGTTTGCCCGAGTGGGGATGGGGAAAAGTAGTACCCGGTGTCATACTATTGCAGGTTGTACAACCAGAACAACGAAAGCAGCCTGGTCGCTGAGTGTGTAGCCAAGTAATTTTTTGCTCAACAGTGGGGCTTGCTGTTGGTCTCATCAATAATTGTTTTAAATCGGGGCCTTTTTTTTAGGCCATCATTGGAGGGCCATGTTTCTGCAGTTTGAGTGCATTGTCCGATTTTATTATGGGCCAATGTTGTTTCAGGCTCTTCTGAATTTTAGCTGACATATGATCAAAGGTGTTAACGAATATCATTCGAGGTGGATCGTGTTTAGAGATGGAGGCGTCTGGTCTTTGACTTTTTGCCATGTTTATGCACGCCTTGTGCAGGCATCCCGAGTATTGGCTTGGTAGCCCCTTTGGATAAACCTACTTGTCATCTCACTTAATTGGTCTTCCATAATGGTGGCATCGGTGTTGTTTCTAATTACCCGCATATATTGCGATATTGGTAGATGTTCTTTTAGTTTCGGGGGGTGTTAACTTTCAGTGGACAATAGGGTATTCCGATCCATGGGTTTGCGGAATAGACTAGTTTGTAATGTGCCTCCTTGTATTTGCACCTTAATATCGAGGAAGTTGATGGAGCTGGTTTATATGCGGTGTGTGAATTTTATTGGACAACTGAGTCCGTTTAATTCGGATACCATGGTGTGAAATTCCTCAATAGATCCTGTCCACAGTAGAAAGACATCATCGATGAATCTTCTGTAAAACCGAATGTGTTGTCCATATCTGGGTAATATGTGGGTGTTTTCATATTCCAACATAAAGAGTCCTGCATATGCGGGGGCCAAATTCGAGCCCATCACAGTGCCCGATGTTTGGACATAATATTTGTCATTGTAAAGGAAGTGATTACATGTCAAGATGAGTGAGGCCAACTCAACCAGAAACTCGGTTGGGGGCTTAGTTACTGGACGTTCATTTAATTTCTTCTGGAGTACCACTAGACCTTTATTATGGGGGATTACGGTGTACAGTGAACTGACATCCATAGTTGCCAGTAGCATCTCGTCAGTGAGATCAACCTCTCGTAATTTGTTAATAAAGTCTGCTGTGTTTCTGATGTACGTATTACTTTCTGTTACCAGGGGCTGCAAGTGATGGTCCACGAAGATCGCCAGTGGTTGAAGTAAGGACTGACGGGCGGAGATTATGGGTCTTCCTGGGGGTTGTACAAGTGATTTATGTATTTTTGGTAGCGTATACAATATGGGACAAACCAGGAACTGAACGGAAAGAAAATCAAAATTCTCTTTGGAGAGCTATTTTGAACTGAGACCTTTTTGTAACAGGAGGTCTACCTTACGTTTAAATTCAGGGATGGGGTTCTGTTTAACTGATGTGTAGGTATTCGTGTCTGATAATTGTCGTATGACTTCTTCATGGTACTGAGTCCAGTCCTGGACCACCACTGCTCCCCCTTTGTCCGCCGGGCGGATAACCAAGTTGGTATCCTGTTTTAGTGCTTTTAGGGCTGCTCTTTCGTCACGAGTCACCCTTTTGATAATACCAAGATCATAGCATGAGATAGTGGGGTACGTGATAGGTTGAGGACTGGCTTCCTGATTCTTATTCCTAACACCTCCGCGGCGAGGGTGTGGTCTATTCCCCTTCCTCTTGGGGGTCTTCCTGATTTGTTGGCTCTGCCTGAACCTTCCTCTAAAAAATCAGATTGTTGTCCTGTAAATTCGGTGTCGGAGGCAGAGGTTGAGGATCCTGTGTTTATTTGATATGGGTTTCTCTGTTGCCGTCTCTGTCTATAGGGGCGTTGTGTGTGTCTAGGGTTAGTTTCACCTGCCAACCACCGATACACTGTATGGTTTTGGTAGTCTGAAGACACAGTTGATCATTTATTACGTTTGAAGGATATTAGGTCCTTTTTGTAAGTTTCCACCTGGACTCGAATTTTCTCAATCAGATTGCAGGTCTTATCGCTTTTTATTGTGGCGAGATGTGCAATCCCGAACTCATCTATGTCGTTTTTAACCTTCTTTAGCTCATTGCCAACTTCTTCCACCACTAGAAGCATTAGATCAAAGGAGCATTTATTAAGCATGCCACACCAGCGGCTACGGAATGTGGGATTGTTCCTCCTAATGGTGGGTATATTGAGCACTCTGAATCCACGTGGTATAAATTTCTTTCTGTGGTATTCAGATAGTCTATCTCCCATTTTTTAAGCCTTAGCAACCTTTGATATAGATCAAGTGGTGATTCTGTAGGAAGGGTGTCAAAGTCCAGCTGATCAAAAAGCACCTTATCTGCGTCGTCGTCTGTGAGAGAAATTATGCCGTGCTCGGCCTGTGTGAGCAAGTTATCATCGAGGGACCCCAATCCTCCTGTTGCCATGCTGTATGGGTGGAGGTGAAGAAAAGGACCAAGTACCGTTCTCTTTCCAAGAATTATTATATATACATATATATATACTCGTGGTACGGTCCGGCACTCCGTCTTCATGGGCAACTGCCCCGGTGCCCGTCTCGGTGGACAGTAGAGATGAAGAAAAAGACTGGCACTCGTGGGTCTTTTTTAAGACTGTATTAAACAAACAGTGGAACAACCAACGTTTCGGGGCTGCGCCCCTTTGTCAAGGTGTATGTGAACAAATAACATCAAAACGTGCTTACCTTAAATAAGGGTGAGTGATTAGGAGGCTGCGTGGCATGCTGGGCCGGGCCTGCTCCATCTGCGGGTCGTAGCGCCGGAACTGGCTCCCAGGAAGAGGTCACTGAACCGCAAAAATGACGCGCTATGGAGCGCAGGCTCCAGCAGCGCCGGAAGTAAAGGGTGGATGGAACGCACGCACAGTAGTTACCATGGTGCTATAGTAATACCCGGTGGGCGGCACTTAAGGTCCAGCATTACACGTAACCTAGGGTAACAGAAGTGAAAGTGAAGCATTAAAAAACAGTACATGTGCATAAAAGTTGCTAATAAAAATTGCATATATGGAAATATTACATGTAAGAAATCGAGCACAATAAAATCTCCTGGTGATATCATAATAATTGTGACATGCGCGAGGTGCGTGATATAATTAAAATCAGCCACTGGCCGGTTTCAGCAGGTACACTGGAACTTCCAAGTGCAGAACTTGGAAGTTCCAGTGTACCTGCTGAAACCGGCCAGTGGCTGATTTTAATTATATCACGCACCTCGCGCTTGTCACAATTATTATGATATCACCAGGAGATTTTATTGTGCTCGATTTCTTACATGTAATATTTCCATATATGCAATTTTTATTAGCAACTTTTATGCACATGTACTGTTTTTTAATGCTTCACTTTCACTTCTGTTACCCTAGGTTACGTGTAATGCTGGACCTTAAGTGCCGCCCACCGGGTATTACTATAGCACCATGGTAACTACTGTGCGTGCGTTCCATCCACCCTTTACTTCCGGCGCTGCTGGAGCCTGCGCTCCATAGCGCGTCATTTTTGCGGTTCAGTGACCTCTTCCTGGGAGCCAGTTCCGGCGCTACGACCCGCAGATGGAGCAGGCCCGGCCCAGCATGCCACGCAGCCTCCTAATCACTCACCCTTATTTAAGGTAAGCACGTTTTGATGTTATTTGTTCACATACACCTTGACAAAGGGGCGCAGCCCCGAAACGTTGGTTGTTCCACTGTTTGTTTAATACAGTCTTAAAAAAGACCCACGAGTGCCAGTCTTTTTCTTCATCTCTATATATATATATATATATATATATATATATATATATATATATATATATATATATATATATATATATATATATATATATATATATATATATATATATATATATATATATATATATATATATAGAAGTAGAGAAATAAGTGTCACTCCAGGGGTCTTGGTACAACGTAGTTTTATATAGTAGAATACAAGTTACATGGTCAAAGTCGACGTTTCGATGCTCGAAACGTGCGGACCAACCCGTTGCCAGACACTGCCTGGAGGCTTGTCACACCGTGACTGATATCAAATTCATCCTTATCGATCACGTACCCCTGCCTCCCCGTGGAGGAGACCGTGACGGTATGCTGTTACGGCTAGAGTCCAAATGGATCTATAAATTGCAAACGGTGAAACCCAAGGGGCTTAATGACCGCCTCAATTGGGGTCTTTTCCTCTAATCCTCCACAGACTCCTTGTGTGTCCGCTCATCTTGCTTATGTCGACACTTGTATAGTCTACCCATTTTTCATGTTGTCTACCCATTCCTTCCATGTACCCTTCTATTGTGTCTCCATGATTGCTGCTCTGCTGCTGCTCATTGTTGTTCATGTTTATTTTTCAGTCTTACACCATGTCTTTTTACTTGCAGTCGTATTGTCATGTTGCCGGCTCTTGGGGTTCTGGACGGGTTGCCGGGGACGCGCTCTATTGCACAGCATTACTATGCTGTGTGGAGTGACGTCAGCAGCGTGCGCATCAACCCAACTTTGGGGTGAGTCGCGCTCTGCACCCGGCACCCGTCCAGTCCACGTTTGGCCGGTATGTATGTTTGTTATTTATATGGGTCCTGCCGCCGTGCGGACAACATGTATTAAGCTTTGCTGTTTGTTCAGTTGTTACGTGCAGTCTTGATAACGATGCTTGCGAGCATCGAAACGTCGACTTTGACCATGTAACTTGTATTCTACTATATAAAACTACGTTGTACCAAGACCCCTGGAGTGACACTTATTTCTCTACTTCTACCTACATCTGAAGTTGGCACCCGGGGCATTTGAACTTGGAGTTTCAGAGTGCCGGTTCGATTTTCCTGTATATATATATATATATATATATATATATATATATATATATATATATATATATATATATATATATATATATATATATATATATATATATATATATATATATATATATATATATATATATATATATATATATATATATATATATATATATATATATATACATATATACATACATACATACATACATACATACATACATACATACATACATACATACGCACACACACATCTCTCTCAAGAGAAAACCACTAAGAGTTAAAAAAAAAAAAATTGGGCGTAATGAAAAAGGTGTATGTATATCTCCTAATAGGGTTTGTATATGTTGCTCTTTGGACACAAGGTCTTTAGAAAGATATGTCCACTTGAGATCAGAATGACCATACTATGGGTGTCCGAGCATAGAACTTAATGGCAGTCCCACATGTAGGGTGATTCCCTATCCTATTGTGAGATCCGAACTTCCAGTATCAGAGCGCCCAGCGTGGCGTGCACGCCGGCAAATACATCAATTATGAGATGCTTTATGGCGGTATATATGTCTGGCCCGGGCAGCCTCATTAAATGTGCTGATTCCTCATCCTAGAGGTTCTTTCTTCATTTGACTATGCTGACTACTCTTCTATACCAAGTAATGTATCAGATTGTGTGCTTTACTAAATTACATTTCTGCATTACTATGTTAGTGGTCCATTGTTGGACCACTTTTTTTCATATATTGAACTATTGTATGTATGGCTTGTATGTATTGTAGGCTCCTTGACAAAGGTCCAAGGCAGGGACCGAAACGTTGGGGCGTATGGATAGTGATTACTGCAGCACAATTCTATGACTGGAATAAAAACCAATAATTTGATGAATTTACAACAGAGTTTGGATACTCGTTATTCCGGCGAGTGCCTTACATCCTACACAGATCAGTGTGGGAACTCTGGACTATATTTGGGTGCATGCTCTAATGCACCTCTTGTAAGGCACCCCAAGTTGCATTGGGTGAGTGCGAGTGCTGTCTTCCCTCAAACTATATTTGAGGACCTAGGATCATCCCCTCGGTTCCTCCTGACCGGACACCCACACAAGAAAAGATCTCACAATAGGATAGGGAATCACCCTACATGTGGGACTGCCATTAAGTTCTATGCCCTGACACCCATAGTATGGTCATTCTGATCTCAAGTGGACATATCTTTCTAAAGACCTTGTGTCCAAAGAGCAACATATACAAACCCTATTAGGGGATATCCATACACCTTTTTCATTACACCAGAACTGCACTGTTCATCTTGACAAAGGGGTACCTTATGCCCCGAAACGTTGGTATGCTATTTTTGCACTAATATACGTTTTTGAAAATTCCCAGAGTGCCGCTGTCTGCTTCTTTGCCTACTCCTGCACAACTGTTCCGGAAGGCACCTGGGTCCCTGACCAGCTGGGGGAGTGCCAGGTCAACACACACCTTGCTATATATATATATATATATATATATATATATATATATATATATATATATATATGACAGAGGAAAGGAAAAAGGCGCTTCCTGGTGCATTAAAAGAGATTTATTATGATAAAACGGAGTAACAAAACTCCCAGGTACTACAAAAGTATGCTCGAACCTCATGTAAAAGCTCTGTAGGCTGGTTACCATAAGGTTTAAAACCAATCACAAGGCAAATGCAGCTCACGCGATCCTGGCTGATGTCAGTCGGGGCACTGTGGGTGCGCACGCTGGATTGCGCCGCAGGAACAAGATATCCCGGTGATCAGAGCAGCCGTCCGGTGGGTGACAGTGATGAACGTAGCAGGCCACGCCCTGACGCGTTTCGTCACTGGGGACTTCGCCAGAGGGCGTGGCTACTGCTTACGTTCATGATCTTTAAGTGGTGAGGTGCTGTCAATCAAACCGGAGAGGCCCGTCAGGCCATAACCAATCAGAAAGCAAGGCTTTTAGCCATTGTACGTTATGGAGTAATTTGCAGTTGATTTGACCAGTAGTGCACTGTAGCCACTGAACTGGTTTTACGCTAAATGTATACAATTATATAAAATATATTCATATAAAATATATTTATGTAAAATATATTCATCATAAGTTACACCAGACAGAATGACGTCTGGTAGTTCGATGCAAGAATGACAGAAGCTCACTTTACAATGATACACCCTATACGGGCCATACGTACAGACTTAAAACAGCAATAAATAGTAGGTACACACTACTAGGTCTGACTACTAGACATAAAAAATCCAAATAATGAATAAAAAAATCCATATAGAAACAACAGAGTCTAACAGTATAACTTATAGAGATTTACTGGTTTATGAAGGGTGTGATCTCATATCCTTCATTGAGACCAACGGCTGTTAGGGTGTTGAGTGTCAGGATCCAAGCTGTTTCACGTTTAAGAAGATGTTTATCAATGTCACCTCCTCTTTTGGCTGCATGTATTTTTTCTATACCTTTAACACGGAGGCTTGACGGGTCAGACCCGTGTACTTCTTTAAAATGTCAGGGGACACTATGGTTCATTACTCCATGTTTGATGTTTCTTATGTGTTCTAAAATCCCAATTTTAAGGCATCTTTTAGTTTTACCAACATATTTGTATCCACAGCCACATTTTAAAAGATATACTATGTGGGTGGAATTACAATTAATAAAGTCTTTGATCTTATATTCTGAGTCCCATACATCGCAGCCTTTATTAATGAAGGGACAGACTTTACAGCCATTACATGGGAAACATCCTTTTATAGATAAAACGTTTGACTAGAAGTACAGGAAGGTAGGACCTCTAGCTGACTTTTTGAAACCATTGATTTGATAGTTTTAGCTCGTCTGTAAACTATCTTGGGAACAGATGGAAGATGTTCAGCAAGGATCGGGTCTAACTTTAGAACATTCCAATGTTTTCTAAAAATACGGTTAATTTCTTTCTCACCAATATTATACTGGGTGATGAACATTAAATCATTAGAAGGCATATTCTCAGATGACTGGTGTGTGGTATTCAGTTCTTTTTTAGTGAGAAGGAGCTTATTCCTGTCGAGGTTCCTTGCTCGAACCAGGGCACCAGTAATAATACTTTCAGGGTACCCCTTTTCCCTGAATCTTTCCACATAAGTGGAAGCTTGATTTTCAAAAGCAGTAACATTCGAGCAGTTCCTTCGCAGTCTTAAAAACTGGGAGAAGGGAATGTTATCTTTCCAGGGGCCGTAGTGACAGCTGCGATAGTCTAAATAATTGTTAGAATCCACTGATTTAAAAAAAAGTGGAGGTTTCTATCGTATCAATAGCAGGAAAATTCTCGACACTCATCAAAACATCAAGAAATTCAATGCGCTTTTTTTGAAAGTTAGAAGTAAATCGTAGATTATACTCATTCACATTTAGATGTACCATAAATTCATCAAATGTTGTTTCGTCACCTCTCCATATTATAACAACATCATCAATGTAACGCTTGACAAGGACAATGTTATCTTTCCAGAGAACTGTGAGACAGCTAGATTCCCAGTCGGCCATATATATATTTGCCAGACTAGGGGCACAAATCGTACCCATAGCTGTCCCACAGGTCTGCAGGAACCACTCATTTAAAAATTCAAAATAATTATGCTTAAGCACAAAGCGCAAACACCTGCAAATAAACATAACCCTTTCAGGGGACATATTGGGATCAAGTCTCAAACGTCTATCAACGGCCTGAATAACTTTTTCGTGCGGTATGCTGGTATACAGCGCCTGCACGTCAATTGTTACAAAGTTGTATTCAGGTTGCCATCTAATGGGTTCCAGTATTTGTAATAAATGCGTGGAATCTCTTATATGTATTAATAAGAGGAACATAAACCTTAATGTGTGTGTGTGTGTGTGTGTGTATATGTGTATATATATATATGTATATATATATATATGTGTATATATATATATATATATATATATATATATATATATATATAGCGTGTGTGGGCGGCGGCACTCGAACAAACGACAAAACAGCAGGCAGGTATACCGACGTTTCGGGACGGTGTTGTCCCTTTATCAAGGTGCTGGTGAATAACAAAAAACATACAGTGATAACTCACCTAAATACCCCTGGAACCGTTCATGCCGCCCGGCGTGGCGCTGATGGGCTGCGTATCAATGACGTCATCTCAGTCAGACGCGACGCAGGGACGCACGGAGGGAGTCACGTGAACTAAAGCAGACAAATAACAAACCAGTTAAAAGTTGCCATGGCAACGCGTTACAAAACATAATACATATACAGCTTAAAAGCCTAAACCAAGTGAGACATTACAGCAATCAAGCAAATCTAGCAAGTAAAGTGCATATTATAGTGCAAATAAGACAAAGCTGTCAAACAGCATCTGCCAAGCGCTGGGCTCAATATAGGCAGATTAATAATTTGCAAATACATAACAGGTAAAATCAAATCCTGCATGGCACAGTATATGGCATCACTGCATACATATTACAGAATTATAGAAAATGGGCAAGTCCGAGATTCTCATTTAAACCCCGGGGTGACAAGGTGTCGAGGCAGAAGATCCACCTGCTCTCCAGACGTACAAGAATCAACGATCGGTCACCACCCCTAGATAGAGGTGGGACATGATCAATGATCCTGTATCGCAGGGAGGTTAGTGGATGCCTCGACAAAATGCCTGGCCACAGGGAAATCACTGTGACCTGCAGCTAGGCCAATCTTAATATTGGACCGATGCGCTGCTGCTCTCTCTTTAAAAGCACGATCGGTTTTTCCAATATAGTGGCGTCCGCAGGGACAGCTGATCATATATACAACATATTTAGTGCTGCAACTGACCCTGTGTTTAATCCTGAATTTTTTGCCGGAGAATGGGTGACAAAATGTGTCTCCCTGCACTAAGTAGCTGCAAGTGGTGCAACCGGTACACCGGAAGCACCCGAGTTTAGGTGTCCCCAAAAAGGTGGATTGTTTCAGAGGTGGAAATCTGATATCATTTTTGACCAAATGGTCCTTAAGATTCTTACCCCTTTTGTAAGCGCACATAACAGATTTGTCCTGTAATGATGGCAGTTGGGGGTCAGAGGTTATGATGGGCCAATGTTTACGGGTGATCTTACTCAATTGTGAGCTTTTGTTATGAAAAGAATTCACCCAAATCAACCTGTTACTGGTCTTGTTGGTATTAACAGGATTCAATGCTTGTTCACGGCTCATATTCAAGACTTTATCCCTAGATTTAATGAGCTCTGTGCGATTGTACCCTCTGACTAAAAATTTGCTAACCATTTTATCAAGCGATGTTACTAAATCTGTGCGGTCACTGGATATCCTAAGAACCCTCAACATCTGGGAAAAGGGGAGGCCCTTTTTGAGGGGAAGAGGATGATGGCTATTCGCAAGCAGAATATTGTTTCTGTCAGTGCTTTTAGTGAATAATGAAGTCTTTAAGACCCCATTATTCAATCTGATGTCAACATCTAAGTATTGTACTTGATGATGATCCACATGAAATGTGAATTTGACCGGTGATGTGGTCTTGTTGTGATCTTCAAGCAATTTGGTGAGCTCATCAATGTTGCCCCCCCAGATGATCAACAAGTCATCTATGTACCGAAGGTACAAGATGACATTGTCCCCAACTGTCAGATTATCGATAAACAATGTTTTGTCGATAATGTACATGAACGCATTGGCGAACGATGGGGCCACAGAGGACCCCATCGCACACCCTTTGCGCTGGAGGTAATACCGCCCATTGAACGTAAAATAATTACGTGTCAACGTTAAGGACAGTAGTTGCAGAAAAAATTGGATAGGGGGCCCTGTGTACAACGGGTTATCAGATATTAACGAAGACACTGCCTCTAAACCCTTATCATGCGGAATGCATGTGTAAAGGCTGGACACATCTATGGTGCCCAGCACACAGTTGTCTGGCAAGGAACTCATCCCAGACAATTTATGGATGAGGTCATTCGTATCTTTAAGGTATGAACGCATACCTTGGACACAGGGCTGCAAAAAATGGTCAAGGTAGATGGCAACAGCCTGGTACAACGACCCCCGGGCCGATATAATCGGTCTCCCTGGGGGGTTGACCAGGCTCTTGTGCACCTTGGGGAGCAGGTACAATAGTGGCACAATGGGAAATGATGTACTTAAAACTTCTCTGGTAGATGCAGTGATAACTTTATCTATGACAGCAGAGTTGAGAATAGTGTCCAATTCAGTCTTGTACAACGGTGTGGGATCTTTTGGGAGGGTGGTGTATACATCCATATCACTTAATTGTCGATCAGCTTCCCGTACATAGTCCGCTGTATTTAAGATAACAGTGGCTCCTCCCTTGTCTGCTGCTCGAATGCAAATGGTGGCATCATTGCTTAAAGTTCTCAAGGCTTGCCACTCATCAGGGGAGAAGTTAGAATGACAATCAGATCTGGCAGCATGCAGGTCAGAGGTCTCCTTGTCCAACATGCGACCAAATGTTCTGATGGACGGGTTTGCTGACATAGGCTCAAACTTCGATTTTTTTCTTGATAGAAACAGGAAATAGGTTCTCAAGGGGAGTCGTATCAGATAAAGATTTGTCCTGAAAAAATTCTTTCAGCTTTAATTGGCGGACAAGTTTATAATGTTCGATTTTGGATGTAAATCGATCCATTTTGGAAACTGGAACGAAATTGAGGCCCTTTGACAACACTTTGTGCTCTGTGGCTGTAATCTGGCGATCGGACAAATTGAATATTAATTCTTCGGGTATCTCTTTGGCTGGAACCTGGTCTTGGCTTCCCGACCTTTTATTTTGGCCGCCGCGCCGGGTATATTTTCTTGCGCGTTTTTGCCCAAATTTTTGGGCCGTGCCCCTAAAGGGAGATAACCCTGGGTGGTGCCAGTCTGGTCCGCATCGCTGTGGGAAGATAATTCTTCTCTTGAGGAGTCAGTGTCACGGCCAATTCTGTTACGCCGAGTGAACGGTCTTCTTTTAAAGGGGCGTGCTGGCTGCCCCCCCACCTGTAAGCCAGGGGTAGACCTGATGTCGGTCGTAATCTGTGTTAACCTTGTCCTTTTTATTCTTTTTATATGCTGCCAGTTCTCTAGTGTATTTGTCTAGCTGGATTTTGATTTTTTCAATCCAGTTAGTGGAGGTGTCCTTGACCAAGGTATCCTTGTGCTGGCTTTCAAAGTTGTCCATTTTGGTACGGATAATGACCAGTTAAAAAATCAAAATCCAGCTAGACAAATACACTAGAGAACTGGCAGCATATAAAAAGAATAAAAAGGACAAGGTTAACACAGATTACGACCGACATCAGGTCTACCCCTGGCTTACAGGTGGGGGGGCAGCCAGCACGCCCCTTTAAAAGAAGACCGTTCACTCGGCGTAACAGAATTGGCCGTGACACTGACTCCTCAAGAGAAGAATTATCTTCCCACAGCGATGCGGACCAGACTGGCACCACCCAGGGTTATCTCCCTTTAGGGGCACGGCCCAAAAATTTGGGCAAAAACGCGCAAGAAAATATACCCGGCGCGGCGGCCAAAATAAAAGGTCGGGAAGCCAAGACCAGGTTCCAGCCAAAGAGATACCCGAAGAATTAATATTCAATTTGTCCGATCGCCAGATTACAGCCACAGAGCACAAAGTGTTGTCAAAGGGCCTCAATTTCGTTCCAGTTTCCAAAATGGATCGATTTACATCCAAAATCGAACATTATAAACTTGTCCGCCAATTAAAGCTGAAAGAATTTTTTCAGGACAAATCTTTATCTGATACGACTCCCCTTGAGAACCTATTTCCTGTTTCTATCAAGAAAAAAATCGAAGTTTGAGCCTATGTCAGCAAACCCGTCCATCAGAACATTTGGTCGCATGTTGGACAAGGAGACCTCTGACCTGCATGCTGCCAGATCTGATTGTCATTCTAACTTCTCCCCTGATGAGTGGCAAGCCTTGAGAACTTTAAGCAATGATGCCACCATTTGCATTCGAGCAGCAGACAAGGGAGGAGCCACTGTTATCTTAAATACAGCGGACTATGTACGGGAAGCTGATCGACAATTAAGTGATATGGATGTATACACCACCCTCCCAAAAGATCCCACACCGTTGTACAAGACTGAATTGGACACTATTCTCAACTCTGCTGTCATAGATAAAGTTATCACTGCATCTACCAGAGAAGTTTTAAGTACATCATTTCCCATTGTGCCACTATTGTACCTGCTCCCCAAGGTGCACAAGAGCCTGGTCAACCCCCCAGGGAGACCGATTATATCGGCCCGGGGGTCGTTGTACCAGGCTGTTGCCATCTACCTTGACCATTTTTTGCAGCCCTGTGTCCAAGGTATGCGTTCATACCTTAAAGATACGAATGACCTCATCCATAAATTGTCTGGGATGAGTTCCTTGCCAGACAACTGTGTGCTGGGCACCATAGATGTGTCCAGCCTTTACACATGCATTCCGCATGATAAGGGTTTAGAGGCAGTGTCTTCGTTAATATCTGATAACCCGTTGTACACAGGGCCCCCTATCCAATTTTTTCTGCAACTACTGTCCTTAACGTTGACACGTAATTATTTTACGTTCAATGGGCGGTATTACCTCCAGCGCAAAGGGTGTGCGATGGGGTCCTCTGTGGCCCCATCGTTCGCCAATGCGTTCATGTACATTATCGACAAAACATTGTTTATCGATAATCTGACAGTTGGGGACAATGTCATCTTGTACCTTCGGTACATAGATGACTTGTTGATCATCTGGGGGGGCAACATTGATGAGCTCACCAAATTGCTTGAAGATCACAACAAGACCACATCACCGGTCAAATTCACATTTCATGTGGATCATCATCAAGTACAATACTTAGATGTTGACATCAGATTGAATAATGGGGTCTTAAAGACTTCATTATTCACTAAAAGCACTGACAGAAACAATATTCTGCTTGCGAATAGCCATCATCCTCTTCCCCTCAAAAAGGGCCTCCCCTTTTCCCAGATGTTGAGGGTTCTTAGGATATCCAGTGACCGCACAGATTTAGTAACATCGCTTGATAAAATGGTTAGCAAATTTTTAGTCAGAGGGTACAATCGCACAGAGCTCATTAAATCTAGGGATAAAGTCTTGAATATGAGCCGTGAACAAGCATTGAATCCTGTTAATACCAACAAGACCAGTAACAGGTTGATTTGGGTGAATTCTTTTCATAACAAAAGCTCACAATTGAGTAAGATCACCCGTAAACATTGGCCCATCATAACCTCTGACCCCCAACTGCCATCATTACAGGACAAATCTGTTATGTGCGCTTACAAAAGGGGTAAGAATCTTAAGGACCATTTGGTCAAAAATGATATCAGATTTCCACCTCTGAAACAATCCACCTTTTTGGGGACACCTAAACTCGGGTGCTTCCGGTGTACCGGTTGCACCACTTGCAGCTACTTAGTGCAGGGAGACACATTTTGTCACCCATTCTCCGGCAAAAAATTCAGGATTAAACACAGGGTCAGTTGCAGCACTAAATATGTTGTATATATGATCAGCTGTCCCTGCGGACGCCACTATATTGGAAAAACCGATCGTGCTTTTAAAGAGAGAGCAGCAGCGCATCGGTCCAATATTAAGATTGGCCTAGCTGCAGGTCACAGTGATTTCCCTGTGGCCAGGCATTTTGTCGAGGCGAGGCATCCACTAACCTCCCTGCGATACAGGATCATTGATCATGTCCCACCTCTATCTAGGGGTGGTGACCGATCGTTGATTCTTGTACGTCTGGAGAGCAGGTGGATCTTCTGCCTCGACACCTTGTCACCCCGGGGTTTAAATGAGAATCTCGGACTTGCCCATTTTCTATAATTCTGTAATATGTATGCAGTGATGCCATATACTGTGCCATGCAGGATTTGATTTTACCTGTTATGTATTTGCAAATTATTAATCTGCCTATATTGAGCCCAGCGCTTGGCAGATGCTGTTTGACAGCTTTGTCTTATTTGCACTATAATATGCACTTTACTTGCTAGATTTGCTTGATTGCTGTAATGTCTCACTTGGTTTAGGCTTTTAAGCTGTATATGTATTATGTTTTGTAACGCGTTGCCATGGCAACTTTTAACTGGTTTGTTATTTGTCTGCTTTAGTTCACGTGACTCCCTCCGTGCGTCCCTGCGTCGCGTCTGACTGAGATGACGTCATTGATACGCAGCCCATCAGCGCCACGCCGGGCGGCATGAACGGTTCCAGGGGTATTTAGGTGAGTTATCACTGTATGTTTTTTGTTATTCACCAGCACCTTGATAAAGGGACAACACCGTCCGGAAACGTCGGTATACCTGCCTGCTGTTTTGTCGTTTGTTCGAGTGCCGCCGCCCACACACGCTACATTACTGGCTGCTTTTTGCTACCCAGCACGGAGGGCACCGCTTTATTCTCTATGTCCCTTGGTGGGACTTAACCGCACCAGAGATTGGGAGTGCCGTCTCAGGCTCAGTTATATATATATATATATATATATATATATATATATATATATATATCATGTATGTCCGGCACTCCATTCTGCAGTCCCCTAACTAGGGGAGAAGTCACTGGCCGGGGTGCCTACCTGTCAGGCTTGGATAAAGAACAGTTGTTTCCCTCAAAAAACTCAGACTGGCACTCCTCGGACTTTGTATAAATGGTGTTCAAAGGTTTATTGTGGCATCATATCGACGTTTCAAAGCCAATACTTGGTATAGAAGAGTAGTCACCATAGTCAAATGAAGAAAGAACCTCTAGGATGAGGAATCAGCACATTTAATGAGGCTGCCCGGGCCCGACATATATACCCCCATAAAGCATCTCATAATTGATGTATTTGCCGGCGTGCACGCCGCGCTGGGCGCTCTGATACCGGAAGTTCGGATCTCACAATAGGATAGGGAATCACCCTACATGTGGGACTGCCATTAAGTTCTATGCACGGACACCCATAGTATGGTCATTCTTATCTCAAGTGGACATATCTTTCTAAAGACCTTGTGTCCAAAGAGCAACATATACAAACCCTATTAGGGGATATACATACACCTTTTTCATTACGCCCAATTTTTTTTTTTTAATTCTTAGTGGTTTTCTCTGGAGAGAGATGTGTGTGTGTGTGTGTGTGTGTGTGTGTGTATATATATATATATATATGTGTGTGTGTGTGTGTGTATATATAATTATTCTTGGAAAGAGAACGGTACTTGGCCCTTTTCTTCACCTCCACCCATACAGCATGGCAACAGGAGGATTGGGGTTCCTCGATGAAAACTTGCTCACACAGGCCGAGCACGGCATAATTTCTCTCAGAGACGACGACGCAGATAAGGTGCTTTTTAATCAGCTGGACTTTGACACCCTTCCTACAGAATCACCACTTGATCTATATCAAAGGTTGCTAAGGCTTAAAAAACGGGAGATAGACCTGAATTCGGGATTGCACATCTCGCCACAATAAAAAGCAATAAGACCTGCAATCTGATTGAGAAAATTAGAGTCCAGGTGGAAACTTACAAAAAGGACCTAATATCCTTCAAACGTAATAAATTATCAACTGTGTCTTCAGACTACCAAAACCATACAGTGTATCGGTGGTTGGCAGGTGAAACTAACCCTAGATGCACACAACGCCCCTATAGACAGAGACGGCAACAGAGAAACCCATATCAAATAAACACAGGATCCTCAACCTCTGCCTCCGACACTGAATTCACAGGACAACAATCTGATTTTTTAGAGGAAGGTTCAGGCAGAGCCAATAAATCAGGAAGACCCCCAAGAGGAAGGGGAATAGACCACACCCTCGCCGCGGAGGTGTTAGGAAAAAGAATCAGGAAGCCAGTCCTGAACTAGTCTTCAACCTATCACGTACCCCACTATCTCCTGCTATGATCTCGGTATTATCAAAAGGGTTGTCGTTCGTCCCGACCATCACTCATGATTCATTTGATACCTCCATTGAGCTCTATAAATTCAGTCTGAAACTTAGGCTCCATGAACAATTCGGCAATTCTGAACCTAAGGACCAAAGATCGATACTTCGACCACCATCTTCCTTCGACCCAACTTCTTCAAACCCAAGTATTAAAACCTTCACTAGGCTCATAGAACAGGACATTCAACATGTTAAAATTAAACCAAAATACGATAACCTGACTCGTGACGAAAGAGCAGCCCTAAAAGCAATAAAACAGGATACCAACTTGGTTATCCACCCGGCGGACAAAGGGGGAGCAGTGGTGGTCCAGGACTGGACTCAGTACCATGAAGAAGTCATACGACAATTATCAGACACTAATACCTACACATCAGTTAAACAGAACCCCATCCCTGAATTTGAACGTAAGGTCTCAGTTCAAAATGGCTCTCCAAAGAGAATTTTGATTTTCTTTCCGTTCAGTTCCCGGTTTGTCCCATATTATATACGCTACCAAAAATACATAAATCACTTGTACAACCCCCAGGAAGATCCATAGGGGGAAATTTACTAATATGAAAAACCTAGTTTTTCGTATTAGTATTTTCTCTACGACTGCATACGACTGTTTCAGTCGTATAAAAAGTCGTGTTCCGGAGGGGGATTTAAAAAGCAGTCATATACGACTGCTTTGTAACCCTCCGATGTCGTACTAATTCGTATTAGCTGTCCATATATACGGCCGCTAATACGAATTAGTAGAGGCAGTCTGCACGGATCAGTCAGATCCGTGCAGGCTGCAAGGTGTAAAAAAAAAATAGAAAAATAAATATTTTTTTTTTTTTTAAACAGCGTGGGGTCCCCCCCACAGCTGCAACCAGCACCAGGCTAACAGAGCCGGGGCCGGTAATTAAAAATCAGGGAACCCGAAAAATAGGGGTTCCCCGATTTTTAACAACCAGCCCCAGGCTCCAGGTCCGGTTCCCAAAATATGGGGGACAAAATGACTAGGGGTCCCCCATATTTTAAGAACCAGCCCGAGGCCAAACCAGCCAGCAGGGTAATGCCACAGCCGGGGGGGGAGACTTTTTATACAAGTCCCCACGGCCAAAGCATTAACCCTCTGACCAGTCAGCCTGGCCAGGGGCCCTGGGGGAGTGGGGACCCCCCCAATAAAGGGGTCCCCCCCCTTCAGGACTTACCTGACCAGGCTGAAGCCTGGTGCTGTCCCCGGTGGCCCTGTGCGGTGGCCACCGGGCTGATACTGGTGTAAAAAAATAGATTAATAAACTATTGTTTTAAACTGTGGAACTATGAGTCCCAGCAAGCCTCCCCCGCAAGCTGGGACTTGGAGAAGCCTGCACGGATCTTGGAGAAGCCTGCACGGATCTGACTGATCCATGCAGGCTTAAAGCAAATACGACAGGACAATCAAGGTGTATTTTCCTTTCGTATTTTCGTGCCTGTTTTACACCAATTAGCAGCCGTATTATCAATACGGCTGCTTAGTAAATCAGGAACCACCATTCTTTTGAATGGTGATTCCTGTCGTATTCTATCGATGGTGTAGACATTCGTATTTGTAAATACAAATGTGCCATCTTTAAGAATACGAATTGTTGTATTTTTGGGAAAGTAAATCCCGAAAATACAAATGTGTAAAAAATAGGTGTATTTCTGCCTACGAATACACCTATTTTTTACGAATTCATATTAGTAAATTTCCCTCATAATCTCCGCCCGTCAGTCCTTACTTCAACCACTGGCGATCTGCGTGGACCATCACTTGCAGCCCCTGGTAACAGAAAGTAATACATACATCAGAGACACAGCAGACTTCATTAACAAATTACGAGAGGTTGATCTCACTGACGAGATGCTACTGGCAACTATGGATGTCAGTTCATAATGAAGGTCTAGCGGTACTCCATAATAAATTAAATGAACGTCCAGTAACTAAGCCCCCAACCGAGTTTCTGGTTGAGTTGGCCTCACTCATCTTGACATGTAATCACTTCCTTTACGATGACAAATATTATGTCCAAACATCGGGCACTGCGATGGGCTCGAATTTGGCCCCCGCATATGCAGGACTCTTTATGTTGGAATATGAAAACACCCACATATTACCCAGATATGGACAACACATTCGGTTTTACAGAAGATTCATTGATGATGTCTTTCTACTGTGGACAGGATCTATTGAGGAATTTCACACCATGGTATCCGAATTAAACGGACTCAGTTGTCCAATAAAATTCACACACCGCATAGAAACCAGCTCCATCGACTTCCTCGATATTAAGGTGCAAATACAAGGAGGCACATTACAAACTAGTCTATTCCGCAAACCCATGGATCGGAATACCCTATTGTCCACTGAAAGTCAACACCCCCCCGAAACTAAAAGAACATCTACCAATATCGCAATATATGCGGGTAATTGGAAACAACACCGATGCCACCATTATGGAAGACCAATTAAGTGAGATGACACGTAGGTTTATCCAAAGGGGCTACCAAGCCAATACTCGAGATGCCTGCACAAGGCGCGCATAAACATGGCAAAAAGTCAAAGACAAGACGCCTCCATCTCTAAATACGATCCACCTCTAATGATATTCGTTAACACCTTTGATCATACGTCAGCTAAAATTCAGAAGAGCCTGAAACAACATTGGCCCATAATAAAATCGGACAATGCACTCAAACTGCAGAAACATGGCCCTCCAATGATGGCCTATAAAAAAAGCCCCAATTTAAAACAATTATTGATGAGACCAATAGCAAGCCCCACTGTTGAGCAAAAACGACTTGGCTACACACTCAGCGACCAGGCTGCTTTCGTTGTTCTGGTTGTACGACCTGCAATAGTATGACACCGGGTACTACTTTTCCCCATCCCCAGTCGGGCAAACCCATTAAGATAAAGTTCCGTCTACATTGCCAAATGGACCATGTTATATACTTGCTCAATTGTCCCTGTGGCTTAGCCTACGTTGGGATGACCTCGAGGAAATTTAGAGAATGGATGGCAAATCACCGGAACTCAATACGGGCAGCAACAGAAACAGGCAAAGCTGAACTCCCAATACCCCGTCACTTCCTGTCAGCAGGGCATCAAATATCCAGCCTGAGGTGTCGTTTGATTGACTGGATACCCCCACCACCTAGAGGGGGTGATCGAGGACTTCTTCTTCTGAAGAAGGAAAGCCGATGGATCCACCAACTTGGAACATTAGCCCCGAGGGGCCTAAATGAAAATAACCCTTTATCAATATTTTTGAAAAAATAGAAGATACACAATGGTCAGACGTACTAGGTTTCTGACAGCCTTTTTTTTCTTCTTTTTTTTATGCAATTTTTTCCTCCTTTTTCTTGATCTTGTTTTTCTTTTGGTTTCTTTTTGACTTGTACAGTAGTGAACGGTCCATGATTGGACCTGAAGACGTATTCACATATATATATACCGTATATACTCGAGTATAAGTCGACCCGAATATAAGCCGAGGCACCTAATTTTACAACAAAAACCTGGGAAAACTTATTG
Source organism: Crinia signifera (assembly GCF_055691185.1). Classification (NCBI taxonomy): domain Eukaryota; kingdom Metazoa; phylum Chordata; class Amphibia; order Anura; family Myobatrachidae; genus Crinia; species Crinia signifera. The sequence goes on along the minus strand of NC_139224.1, from coordinate 78,974,676 downwards.
ACTCAAGTGGGACCCTCACTCGAGTATAAGCCGAGGGGGGCTTTTTCAGCAGAAAAAATGTTCTGAAAAAGTAGGCTTATACTCGAGTATATATGGTATACTTGTTTTGTACCATGTAAAACATTATCTGCATGACTTCTCCCTGTGCCTTCTTCCCTGTATTAACACTCTATACCTTCTTTCCCCCCCTATATGTACCACCCATACTCCACCCAATGACTATTGTTGGTGGTACCACTACCACCACCAAGAATAACATCTGTAATTTCACCATAGCACCTCCCTCCAATATGGACTGTCACTCTCAAATATGACTCTAGTTAAATGACCATACTCTCTTCTAGAGTAAATGGTCCTAGTAATAATGTAACCCCAAAAAGCCAGTAAGATCCCACTATGGAATGAGCGTAGATTGACTAAGACCCATCATATATATATATATATATATATATATATATATATATATATATATATATATATATATATATATATATATATATATATATATATACACATATATACACAAAAAAATGTTTTAATGTTATTTTTTTTTTTATTATTATTATTATTATTATTATTATTATTATTATAAAATTATAAAGATAAAAATAAAATTTAGAATAAAAATTTGGAACTTTGGTAAATATAATGTAAATTCTGTGTGTCTATACACAGCAGAACATTAGAGGTCGAATAGGTGTATTGAGATCCATGAGACCATTACATAACACATCATTTCCCTTTCTTACATATACAGTAATATCCAAAATACTATTTTCTCACTTTAAACAGATCCTCAGCATAGAACTTTAATAAGTGGTTAGAGCTTATTTATATAATTTCAAAAACTCCTATATAATACATAGCCTAATTGAACTTCCGTCCCCAATAGAGTGTATATTAACATATACACCACTGCACTACCACCACATAACGGTTCCCGACATTCCTTCCCTTAGCAACAGGCAAAATCCTGTATGCCCGATGGAATCCCGCGATAGGCGGTAGTTATGCATGCCAATATGCGGTTCACGCTATTAGCTGCAGTATAGCAATACTTCCGGTGACCTCGGCGCAACATGCGGACCACGATGCGGTCCAGCGCCGTCACTTCCGGGTATCCGAACTTCCGGTATCGGAGCACCCAGCGCGGCGTGCACGCCGGCAAATACGTCAATTATGAGATGCTTTAGGGAGGTATATATGTCGGGCCCGGGCAGCCTCATTAAATGTGCTGATTCCTCATCCTAGAGGTTCTGTCTTCATTTGACTACGCTGACTACTCTTCTATACCAAGTAATGTATCAGATAGTGTGCTTTACTAAATTACATTTCTGCATTACTATGTTAGTGGTCCGTTGTTGGACCACTTTTTTTCATATATTGAACTATTGTATGTATGGCTTGTATGTATTGTAGGCTCCTTGACAAAGGTCCAAGGCAGGGACCGAAACGTTGGGGCGTATGGATAGTGATTACTGCAGCACAATTCTATGACTGGAATAAAAACCAATAATTTGATGAATTTATAACAGAGTTTGGATACTCGTTATTCCGGCGAGTGCCTTACATCCTACACAGATCAGTGTGGGAACTCTGGACTATATTTGGGTGCATGCTCTAATGCACCTCTTGTAAGGCACCCCAAGTTGCATTGGGTGAGTGCGAGTGCTGTCTTCCCTCGAACTATATATATATATATATATATATATATATATATATATATATATATGTGTGTGTGTGTGTGTGTGTGTGTGTGTGTGTGTGTGTATATATATATATATATATATATATATATATATATATATATATATATATATTCCTCAGCTCAAACAGGCACTGTCACTCCAGCGGTCTTGGTGCATAAGTCATAAATTTATTGGGTGAACCGACGTATTGGGGCTCCAAACGCCCCTTTTTCAAGGTGTACAATAACCTTGAAAAATTGTACACCTTGACAAAGGGGCGTTTGGAGCCCCGAAACGTCGGTTCACCCAATAAATTTATGACTTATGCACCAAGACCGCTGGAGTGACAGTGCCTGTTTGAGCTGAGGACTACACTTTCTTTCTCCACGAGCACCTGCGGCAGTTGTAAATTTGGCGGCTGTGATAGTTACATAGCTCAAAATTGCCCAGTGTGTATAGGCCTTAACAGCTATGTGTACCATGTGTACTAACGGCTATGTTTAGCACACTTGATTGATCTGCATACTGCTGTATTTACTACAACTTAAGGCCCATACACACTGGGTGATTTTGAGCTGAAAGCTGATCAGTTTGATATTTGAGCTGCTTTCAGTTTTCCTGTGTGCATGGCTGGGCGGTGAGTGTGTATGCGCACTTCCGCATCTTCGCCTGCGGCTGCCGTTTGTCTGCTTGTTTTACCATTAGACAGAATGGCTTTCCATAGCGTCCTTTCACCCTTCTGTGAAAATCACTGGCCAGTGGGAAAATCTGTTGGATATTTATTTAGGATGCCTTTTTTTATGTTTCTGCATCAACTAGCTGAAAGTAAACTGCTTTCACTAATGATTATTAACAGTATTTTGTTCTTTTTTTGCTACTAAAAATTACTAGCACAGTGGTTCCCAATCCTGGTCCTCAAGTACCCAAAACCGTTCACGTTTTCCATGTCCCCACACAGAATCACAAGTGAAATAATTAGCTCAGCCTGTGCATATTTTAAAATGTGTCTGAATAATGAGTTCACCTGTGCACCTGCCCTGTAACCTGGAAAATGCAAACAGTTGGGGGTACTTGAAGACCAGCGTTGAGAACTGCTCTAGCATGTGATAAAAAATCCAATAAGCTAATGTGAAATAATAATTAAAAAAAAAACTACTTCGCATGCCAAAAAATAGTAAAATGTGAAAACGTTTTGTTTATCATGTAGAAGTGGAAACATTTTTGTGAACTGCAAATATTGCATACATTGTGAATCAATGAAAACTGGTACATGAGCAGCTTCCTTTTCTCTAGCTCTCTTCTAGACAGAGTCTCCTCTTTACCAGAGGAGCTCATCTCCTCCCGATTGGTCCCTCTGCTGCTAAATCAGTTTGTATTTGCTGAACCTATGGCTGTAAAAAGCTTTCTACCCCATCTTCTTCGACCAAAAAGAGGTAAATCCTTTGATTTCTGTTGCATTATGTAACTGTTTTGTAAACTCTTTAAGCAGGCTTATTGAATGTCCTAATATGAAAATGGTTAAGAGGTCAGCATCCCTATGAAAACGCTGGGCGTTCCTATGTGTACGGGGACAGGCCGATGCCCTGTCTTCATCCCGAGTGTCCGCAAATATAATTCAGTCTCCACTGACTTATATTTGTGAAGGCATGAGAAATAATTTCATGGTTGCCAACTATTGAATGATTTCTCCTGCTGTGGGCACATGCGAGGGGATGTGTGTACTTAACACATCCCATCGTGAGGGGAAGCGGTGCCACATGGACCAAGTCGAGCAGAATGACCCCCTAAATGTGATGTTTGTAGCTGTTCATTTGTCATATCTTGAAGTTTTAGGATAACTCTTGTTCTACCCACATATAATCTGCTTTCAGAAACTATTACCTTTTACAGGCAGTATTGATTAAGGCAATTTTGTGACTAGTGAGATTCTACTGAAATTAGGACATTTTAAAAATGGACATAGATACCAGTGGAATTTCAAACAAAGTTGTTTAAAACAAAGTTATACAAAAGAACAGTTAAGAATCACTGTCTAAGATTAGAAAAGTCATCAGCCTGATGGTCAGCAACATGGAGTCACAACCCCATGCTGAGAAGGTCGGGACCCACTTTGGGGTCAGGACCCACAGTTTGAGAACCGCTGGTCTAGATCACTTAGAAAGTAAGCACAAATTACTCTTGTGTGTGTATAGGCCATAGCGATGCACGGTCCTGCGCTTCGCTATCGCCTGACTAGATCTTGACTGCATGCAGTCAAAATCTAGTCAAATCTGGTCCTCGCAGATAGCTCAGCACACATTGCTGATGCAAAGCATGTGTGCCAGCGATGTGTGCTTAGCAATTTGTGCTTAAGCACATTGCTCAGCACGGTGCACCCTTTGCTTGTGTGTACAAGCCTTTAGGCTATGTATACATTAGAACAATGGGATACGATAAGACATTGTATACAATTTGCCTTGCTCTCCTGGACATGTGGTCACTTATGTACATACTGTACGATGTGACGCAAGATCATAAGACCATAACATGTGCATAGTGTCACCCAATATATACCATCAAGCCTACATGCAAGACTACTGGCCTAAACACATTATGCAATATTGTACACAACTGTTACGCTCTAGTTCTGCTCTGTATGTTGTTGTATAATGTGTGTACACGATTAATTGGAAGATGCGCCCTCCCGTGCATCTTATGAGACATTGTCTGATAGTCCTGCATGCAGGCTTTATGATATAAGTTATGCACATATTGTGATCTTATGTCACATCATATAGTGTGTACATAAGATATCACATGTCCAGAAGAGCAAGGGAAATTGTATACAATATCTTAACTTATTCCATCCTTCTAGTGTGTACATAGCCTAACATACCACGTCTCATAAGATGCAATATCGTTCTGAACTGAGCTAAATCATAAAAATCTTGTACAATATTGCTGTATATAGCAGTGATTTCATGTGCTGCGGGAGATAAATCTCCGGGAGCGCGCTCCCTTGGCCAGCTCTTCATGGTCGCAGGAGCATGCTCCTCTGATTATGGCTAAAAATCACTGGTCACTGTGCACCAGCAATTTCTAGTCAAAATGAGGTAGAGACAGAATAGCTTGCAATTGTCAGTCAAAACTGCTGGTCGTTGATGAAAATGGTACGATATTGCCAGTACCTTGAGCAATATATTGCTGAGCAATTTTAAGCCAAAATCGCACAGCGACCAAATTGCACCGTGTGTACACAGCTTTAGAGTTGTGAAAATTGGAACTGTTGAGAGTTACTCCATTGAGCAGGGTGATGCAGATAAAGGGATAAGCAGCTGTTAGAGAGATGGCAAAAGACCAGAGTGGCTGAGCGCTCTGCTGATTATATGCAGTGGCGGCTTTTACCTCGTCGGAGGAGAGGGGCTGCCGAGATGCCAATGGTCTCCGCTGATGCCACCTCCATCCATCGTCGTGGGACAAGTCGTAACCTCTTTGGTACTGCGCATGCGCTGGCCCCAGCTTCTATTGGGCTGCTTCAGGAGCAGACCCTTAGAATTGTAATGACAGTCTCAGGTCCGGTGCATGCGCAGAACTCATTTTTAGGGGCTGCCCCACAGCTTCGCATAGAGAGGCATCCCACATGGAGGGAACATCTCCCAATGGCTTTAAGTGACTGGGAGGTCGGATTTCCAATAGGAAGTCACTGCCAGTCACACAAACTGCATCTCGCAGTGGCAGATTTTACCTAGGGGGGCTGCAGCCCATAGGTAAAAACCGCCACTGGTTATATGTACCTTTTTGTAAGGGAAGTAGAATTTGATTCAGTACATTGGTGAAACAATGTCGTTGCCCCATTTCTGGTTTGTGTTGGAAGTTGCCGACAAACAAAAAAGAAGTATTGCACAATGTACGTATAAATATCTTTCAATATTAAAACAGTGTTGTATTACATTCATTTTACATTTACTCTTTTTAAAAAAATTTTTTTTAATAATATACTTTTCTGTTTAATATAGATATAATGGGGCGAAGCCGTGAAGATTGTCTACTGTCCCCAGCTCTATTTCAGACCAAAGTCATCCCAGTGTTGATGAAAATGTTTGAAGTACTTGAGGAACATGTTCGTGTGGTGTTGTTAACGCACATAGATGCTTATGGAGAGCTTTTCACATTGAAAGAGCTGAAGGACATTATCCTTCCACAAGTAAGATGTGAAGATAAATTTACTAAAGTAAATAGTGGCATGTGTCTGGAATGTGTAGAATACAGTTTAGAGCACATTTGAATAATACTGAAAATTTTAATAGCTTACAAGTAATTTATTGAGTGAAACTAAGAGGTTCATACAGTATAAACTATATAAATCAATGTTGATGCTTTTTGGGCCTTATTCTAGTTCACTCTTTCTGACAAAATCCTTCTTAGATGGACAAAACCATGTGCACTGCAGGAGGGGCAGATATAACGTACAGAGAGAATTAGATTTGGGTGGGGTTTTACTTCAAAGTGAGCTCTATATTGCAGTGTAAAAATAAAGCAGCCAGTATTTACCATGCACAGAAACAAAATAACTCACCCAAATCTAATTCTCTCTGTGCATTTTACATCTGCCCCCCTGCAGTGCACATGGTTTTGTCCATCTAAGAAGGATTTTGTCAGAAAGAGTGAACTAGAATAAGGCCCTTTGTTCTTTGTGGCACCCACTATCTTGCATGCTAGTTTTGGCTGCAATTGCCACCCTTTTATCTGAGTATAAATACAGTGACAGGGAGAGAGCTGCCCTGAATCTGCCATAGTGCTTATACTGAATTGTATGTTCTAGGTTTGCTGGTGTGTCTTGACAAAGGTCTCCCAGTAGACCGAAATGTTGACTGACACTTCGCATCAACATTGATATCTACACCTATATACTTATATATATCTACACCTATATACCTGCCTAGGGTGTCACTGTCAGCTGTAGTGCATCTAGCACAGTGTGGTCTGTATATTGGCACTGATGTGCAAACCAGACCTGTGCTAGTGACACCCCAGGCAGGGAAGAGGAACTGCATGGGTTTTCAAAGATGGCGGGTGCTAGAATGAACACTAGCCTGATGAAATAAACTGAACATTTGTCCAGTCCAGTGAGTGCTATCTTTTTCACTTTTATTGATTTACTATAGGATTGTCCAGTGTACTATTCCTTGATTTTTACCGCAGCACCTATTTGTGCACGTAGGAGAAGAGTGCAGAATTCTATGGACAATCTATAAACGCAAATATCTTATTAAGCTATTTATGATTTATACAAATCAAAAATACATTTTACAACTATACAGAATTTTAGGAATGTTAATCTTTGTGAAGGTATAGTTGCATCTTTGCAGCAGTCATGCCAAAATTCCCCTCTTGGCGCGTCAGGTTGCATGAGAATCAGGCTTCTTCTTTTTTTTTTTGTGCCAAAAATGCATCTTAAAACAATGTGACAGACATATGAGGAGACTGTGCTGCTTAATTTTACATATGACACTTGTATATCTGTGTGCTAATGAGCCTCTAAATCTGTATTGAAAATGTCACAATCAGCAGGGGGAGGATATAGGTCATACTGTGTTATTCACCCCCACCCTAGAGAGCATCCCCTGTGCCAGGCTTTCATCCATAGGATCCTCTCTCTTTCTTCCTGAGATGCTGTGTGACCATCTTACTCAATTTAGCTGGCTGTCCTAGAGAGGAACGTTTCTTCTGCTTCTCTTCTGTAAATTGTAGTGGTGCCCTTGGTTGGTGGTCTGGGACAAATAAATTATGGTCAATGTAATGGGAAAACCAGTGCTGGTGGCTTTTTAATTTTAAAATATGCGAACAAACAAAAGCGCTTTCATGCCCAACACTCCATAAATGGATGACCTTTTAATACTATAATTTCTCTTTCAATGGTCCTGGTGACACAGCTCAACATTGGGGATGTAGGAGGGTCCGTAGGAGCCAGGCACCTATCCTAAAGCTTTTGGAGGGTAGGCTCCTCCCTTCTGCATCCCAGACTCCCCAGTTCGTGTTAGGTGCCCACTGGAGTGGGTGCTATTCTAAAGGGCTGCCGAGGCAGCCGAAGGATTAGAGTTAGTTAGGGTTTTTATTATTTTATTAACTTTTACACTAGCTAGGTAGGCACAGTGTGAGGATTCTCTCTAGTGAATCCTCACACTGACAGCGCAGCAGGAGCTGACAGAAACGCGTCCTGTCAGCTCGCTGTGCACAGGGGAGACGCTGTCTGGCCTCCCTGTGCAGCGCTTACAGCTTCTTTTAAGAAGCTGCCTGGGCTCCGGAGTGCTCTGAAACCGGCTTCACGCTAGGTGGGGATCATGGGGGACAGGCGCTCCGTGATGGCGGCGGCCATTTTACGCGGAGCTTACACACTGAGCTCCTACATGTTCCAGGGGGAGATACTGGAACTAGGAGATCCTGCAATGGGAGCGGCTGTCTGGGGGTGGTTGGCACCAAAAGTCACGGACCCCGCAGCAGCAGGGACTTGGTCTCTTCCCTCACTCTGTTTTGGCGCCATTCGGAACGCTTGCAGCGGAGCTGAGCTGGCTGACAGATCCTGGCAGAGTGTTTGGATTTCCTGGGCATCGCTTTCCCCACATCTGAAACCATCAGACAGATAAGTGACTGGGTGCATTGGCTCGGTATAAACGCTTGTACAGTGAATGTGCTGGGACTGTGTTAATTTACATCATGTCTGAGCATCAGTCTGTGGATTTGGGGGAGGGAGCCCTTAGTACATTGAGCGCTTGCAGTGTTTGTACACTGAAATTTGTCCCTGAGCAGATGGCCAAGGGGGGCTTGTGCATTACTTGCGCTGCTGTGAAACCCATGGGGAGTGAACCCCAGAGGGTAGAGCAATTGGAACCTGCGTGGGCCAGTGCCCTTGGCAGGTCTGTGAATGCTTTAGTGCAATTGCTGGACAGACAGAGTGATGTCTTGGTAGATTCTCAGAGACCTATGTCATCATCTCAGCAGTCCTCTGGCTCCTTGCCTCTGACCCAGGCAGATCCTGGCTTCCTTCAGGTCATGCAGGATACTGCAAAAGGAATTAGCAGGTTTAGTGAACTACTAGACAAAATAGATGTTGATTCTGTGGGGACCCCTAAAAGGTCTTATTCAGTGCCTTTGCTTGTTGCTGAAGAGGATGGAGAATATGCAGACATTCCCTGGGTGCATGAGTCTGAGGATTCCTCTGCCGCAGGGGTGGAGGATTTGATTACTGCTGTAAACCAGGCTTTAAATTTGTCTGTGGAAGATAAAACTCCTGCAAAAGGTGTGTTTAAACGGCAGCGTAAGGAAGCTGTTACCTTCCCTGCAGATGAAGGTTTACAGGATTTATTGGAAGGGTCTTGGAAAACGCCCGATAAAAGGCTGCAGATGCCAAAGAGATTTTTAAGTCTGTATCCCATGCCTGAGGCTCATGCAGATCTCTGGGAGAAAGTTCCAGTGGTAGATGCTTCTGTGGCACGCTTGTCAAAAGCCACTGTGCTACCAGTGCAGGGGGGAGCAGCCTTTAAGGACCCCGTAGATAAAAAGCTGGAGGGTAACCTCAAGGCAATTTTTGAAGGGGTGGGCTACACACTCCGCCCTCTGATTCCTTCAGCCTGGGTCTCTAAGGCCATGATTGTGTGGGCCAATGACCTGTGCACTATTTTACATGCTGATCTTTGTGTGTTGTTACTTGCGGAGAAGCTTAAAGCAGCTGCAGAGTACGTGCTTGAGGCTGAGGAAGAAGCTCTCAAAATGGCTGCCAGAGTTTCCACAGTGTCCGTCAATGCCAGGAGAGTGCTCTGGCTTAAAGCTTGGGAGGCGGATAACGAGTCTAAGAAGGCCTTAGAGGCATTGGCTTTTAAAGGAAAACTGTTGTTTGGTTCAGAACTAGAAGAAATTATTAAGCAGGCCACGGGTGGTAAAAGTACCTTCCTGCCGGCCCTTGCAGCCAAGCAGACATCAAGGTTTTCTGCTTTTAGGCCGTCCTTTCGGCCCTCCCCTAGAGGAGGTGCGTCCTTTCGAGAACAATTTTTTAGGGGAAAGTTTCAGTCCTCCAGGGGCAAGGCCCCAAAGTCTAAATTTGGTTCCTTTCATAAGAAACCAAACACCAAAGGAGAGGACAAACCCGCCGCATGACTACCAGGGGATTTGCCCGGCGGTGGTCAAGGTGGGGGGGGCGTCTGTCACAATTCAGGGACACATGGGCATTGTTAGACCAGGATTCCTGGGTATTAGACATTATATCCCAGGGTTACAGAATTCCCTTCAAAGGTCTTCCTCCGAGAAGATTCATTCCCACACCACTACCAAAGGAGGCTCGGCTCCGTACAGCTCTCTTGGGAGCGGCTCACTCTCTTTTAGAGAAGGGTGTGGTGATCCCGGTCCCCAGAGCGGAGTGGAAAAAAGGCTTTTATTCCACTCTGTTTCTGGTGCCCAAACCAGACGGGTCTTTCAGACCGATTCTCAATTTAAAGTCATTGAATATCCATTTGTGGGTAGACCATTTCAAAATGGAGTCTCTACGGTCAGTGCTGCTAAGCCTGGACCAGGGAGAATTTTTGGCGTCCATGGATGTCCAGGACGCATACCTTCATGTTCCTATCCATCCAGAACATCAGGCTCTATTGAGGTTTGCGATAGGAGACCTGCATTTGCAATTCCAGGCGTTGCCCTTCGGTCTGGCTACAGCACCAAGGGTATTCACCAAGATAATGTCAGTAATGGCGGCGGTGCTTCTATTTGGACGACCTGCTGTTCAAAGCGGAGTCAGCAGAAAAGCTAAAGAGTCACTTGGCAGAAGCCATCGGATTTTTGCAGGCTCACGGTTGGCTTTTAAATTTACAAAAGTCTCAGTTGGTGCCGTCACAGAGACTCCAGTTCCTGGGAGTTGTTCTGGATACCCATCTACATCGGGTATTCCTACCAGAGGCAAAGGCCAGGGACCTGGCTGCCTTGGTCCAGGAGATCCTCGGGTCTCAAAGCACATCAGTTTGGAGGTGTCTCAAGCTGCTGGGGAAGATGGTGGCATCTTTCAAGACGTTACAGTTCCACTCTCGAGTGTTCCAGTGGAACATTCTGACAGCCTGGTCGGGGAATACTCAGACCATGAAGTTGGAACACATAGTGTTGTCTCCAGAAACTCGGTCTTCCCTGAAATGGTGGATGGAGGTGGATTCCCTTCAGTGGGGTTGGTCTCTGCAGTCCTGGAGCTGGCTGGTAGTCACTACCGACGCCAGTCTCAGGGGCTGGGGGGCAGTAGTCTTGGACCTGCGTCTGCAGGGCTTATGGACCTCGGAGGAGTCTGCCTTGCCGATCAATATCCTGGAACTGAGAGCTGTGTGGAAGGTGATTTCTCTGGCAGGAGAAAGATTACAGGGGCTCCCTTTAAGGATTCAGACCGACAACGCCACAGCTGTGGCGTATCTGAATCACCAGGGAGGCACACGCAGCAAGCTGGCTATGTGGGAGGTGTCCCGGATCTTCTTGTGGGCGGAACAGTGTTCCAGCGTTATCAGCGATATTCATACCAGGGGTGGAGAATATAGAGGCCGACTTCCTGAGCAGGGAGGAGCTGCTGGAAGGAGAATGGAGCCTGAACCCACAAGTATTTCTTCAGATTACACTGAAATGGGGAACTCCGGATGTGGACCTGATGGCATCAAGGTTCAACCATCAGGTGCCCAGGTTCTATGCCAGGACAAAGGGATCCACTGGCAGAAGCAGTGGATGCTATGACCATCCCCTGGGAGGGGAATCTACTTTGTCTTTCCGCCAGTTCCAATGCTGGCAAGAGTTTTGAAAAAGATACAGGCCCAGGCAATCCCGGTGATTTCAGTGGCCCCAGATTGGCCAAGGAGGTCCTTGTACTCGAGGCTTCAGAGATTGTCTGTGGACTCGTGGCGTCTACCTCTGAGGTCAGACCTTCTAAACCAAGGACCGTTCAACCATCTGGATTCAGCTCGGTTAAATTTGACGGCTTGGCTGTTGAAACCGCCATCTTGAAGAACAAAGGGTTCTCAGAGGCTGTGGTTAACACCATGATTAAAGCTAGAAAGTCAGTGTCTTCTGCAAATTATTATAGGGTCTGGAAGACCTATATTCGGTGGTGTGAAAGGCAGAAGTCACACACATCGCGTTTTAGATTGGCTAAATTGCTTGAGTTTTTGCAGGATGGCTTTTCCTCTGGGTTAAGCCTTCAGTCACTCAAAGTGCAGATCTCGGCCTTGTCAATTTATTTCCAAAAAAGGATAGCATGGTTACCGGAAGTACAGACCTTCCTACAGGGGGTTTCTCGATTGAAACCTCCCTACAAGCAACCAGTAGCGCCATGGGATTTATCTCTGGTTCTGGAGTGCCTTCAAAAGGCGCCTTTTGAGCCGTTAAGGTTGGCTGACCTTAAATTCCTTACATGGATACTGGTATTTTTGTTGGTGGTGGCGTCAGCAAAAAGAGTATCAGAGTTGGGAGCATTGTCCTGCAAGTCTCCCTTCATCATGATGATAGGGCTGTCCTTCGGACAGTACTCCAATTTTTACCAAAAGTAGTCTCTGCTTTTCATCTAAATCAGGAGATAGTTCTGCCTGTGTTTCAACCCCCAGAGGGTTCAAGGAAAAGGGACAAATTGAGGAATTTGGATGTTGTGCGTGCCTTGCGCATTTATGTGGACAGAGTAAAGAGTGTCAGGAAGACTGATACTTTGCTAGTTTTGTATGATGTACACAAAATTGGTTGGCCTGCTTCTAAGCAGACCATTGCTAGGTGGTTGCGTTCTGTAATTGCTTTTGCATATACTAAAGTTGGTAGGCCTGTGCCGGCCAGGATTAATGCGCATACCACCAGGTCAGTCGCCACCTCTTGGGCGGTTCGACATGGGGCAACAGCTGAGCAGGTTTGCAGGGCTGCCACTTGGTCATCTGTTCATACCTTTACCAAATTCTATAGGTTCCATGAGTTCACGTCGGAGGACGCATCATTCGGGCGAGCAGTGATGAGAGCTGCAGACCTGAGCGTACCCACCCAAAGGACCGGCTCTGGAACGTCCCAATGTTGAGCTGTGTCACCAGGACCATTGAAAGAGAAAAAGGGATTTTTGTAAGAACTTACCGTTCAAATCCCTTTCTCTGATATGGTCCTGGTGACACAGCGATCCCTCCCTTACGCTCAGTAAGTATGCCAGGTTCATGATGTTTCATGTTATATATGGTTAAAAGTTATTTTAAAATTGTGCATATAATATGTGCAGGCGTTTGTACTGAGTTAATGTATTCCAGTGGCTTTGAAAGATTGAACTGATGATTCTGGGATGCAGAAGGGAGGAGCCTACCCTCCAAAAGCTTTAGGATAGGTGCCTGGCTCCTACGGACCCTCCTACATCCCCAATGTTGAGCTGTGTCACCAGGACCATATCAGAGAAAGGTATTCGAACGGTAAGTTCTTACAAAAATCCCTGTTTTTGCTGCATTTTTCAAAAACAAACGTTGGTGCCATGAAGACATTGCTGACACCGTAGGGTGCAGTGATTCAACAAAGTTTGAGAACCAATGGGTTTATATCTTCCCTATCCACACCTGTTGGTGCTGATATTTGTCTTTCTGAACACTGGAATTAGTTGTTCTCTCTACCCCGTTTTGAAAGGTCCTTTTAAGCTTAATACTAATAATAATTTTCTCTTTCATCTGTCCTGGTGACGCAGCTTCACCTTGGGATGTAGGAGGGGTCCAATGGAGCCAGGCACCTATGCTAAACTTTCTGAGAGACAGGCTCCTCCCTTCTGCATCCCAGAATCCTCAGTTTCGTTAAGGTGCCCACAGGAGTGTGTGCTATGCTGAACAGGGCTGCGGCAAGCAGCCCAAAAGAGATGGCAAGGAATTTTTATTTTATAAATTTTTACTCTTAGTTAGACAGGAACAATGATTCTTTAATCTGAGAGCGCAGCAGGAGCTGACAGAATAGTGTCCTGTCAGTGTCCTGTGCGCAGGGAGACACTGTCTGGTCTCCCTGCGCAGCGCTTCTGGCTTCCGACAACTGGAGGCTTCCAGGGCCCGGAAGACTCCTGCACCGGCTCCCCAAAGGGGGGGGGGGATTGTAGGGAACGGGGTTCCCGCGATGGCACCGCCATCTTGGACGGGCTTACAGGCTGGACTCCGACAGGAGGGCGCAGCCTTGTCACAGGAGCTCAACTAGTACGTGCTTCCAAGTGATCCCCATGTGAGGGGGAGGCACTTGGAAGAGGAGAAGGACACTACAGGAGCGTACCACAGGGGGCAGAAGGTGCCAAAAACGCCAGGGACCCCGCTGTGGCAGGGACAATGGTTTCTACCTGCACTCTGGGTTTTGGCGCGTTTTGGAAGCAAATCCATGCGATCCGCCGCTGACCAGAGGGTCTTCCAGCAGACAGGATAAGTACACAGCATACTTTTCTCAGTATTGTACTCCTGACATTTTGCACTGTTTTGTTTAGTTCTAAACATGACAGGCAGGTATGCTGCTGGTTTGGGGGAGGGGACGCTGGCTTTATCTTGCTGCTTGATTTAACACCAGAACAGATGGCCAAAGGGGAAATATGACCTCTTTGCGAAGCTGGACCCAGTGCAGCACTTGCTCAAAGGAGGGAACAGGCAGAACCAGTGTGGGCCTCGGCCCTGTGCAGGTCTGTCACTGCTTTAGTGCAGATATTAAACAGGCAGAGAGAGGAGTTGGTTTTATCTCCTAGACTCTCATCTCCCTCACAGCATTCCCTTGGTTCCATTCCCTTAACACAGGGGAACCAGCTTTTGTGCAGGTCATGCAGGACACTGCACAGAGCATCCAAAAGTTTAATGCTCGTATTGAACAGTTTTCTGGCCATGAGACTTCTAAACAGTCTGTGGATTTTCTCCCTCGCCAAAATGTGGATACTGAAGAGGAGGAGGCAGAATGTGAACAAGAACAGTATGGTGTTCAGTCAGAGGACATTGATAACTCAGCGCCTGGTATTGAGGATTTAATATTGTCAGTAAAACAGGCATTCAATTTATCTGTAGAGAATAAGTCACCTGCTCAAGGAGTTTTCAAAAGGCAATGCAGTCACTTTTCTCTCTGATGAGGGAATGCAGGATTTATTAAGCGGAGCTTGGAAGACACCTGACAAAAAACTTCTGATGCCTAAAAGGTTTTTGGGTTTATACCCCATGCCAGAGGAACATGTTAAGTTGTGGGAAAAAGTTCCCTTAGTGGATGCGTCAGTAGCTAGACTTTCCAAAGCCATGCTTTTACCTGTTCAGGGTGGAGCGGCTTTTAAGGATCCAGTTGATAAAAAACTGGACGGCTGTTTAAAATCCACTTTTGAAGGTGTAGGTTATGCCCTCACGCCGGTAATTGCTTCCGCATGGGTTTCCAAAGCTATGATTGCTTGGGCAAGTGCGCTTTGTGGATGTTTACAAAATGACACGGAGGCTATGGCTTTGGCGGAAAAACTTAAAGCAGCAGCGGAATATACCGGTGAAGCTGGCGAGGAAGCAGTTACAGTAAGATGCCTTTGAATATTTTTGCCGTGTCTGTGTATACCAGGAGAGTTCTATGGCTAAAAGCATGGGAGGCTGTTAGTGAATCCCAAAAAATCCATAGAGGCTCTGGCCTTTAAGGGAGAGTTATTATTTGGCTCAGAATTGGAAGCCATTATAAAACAGGCCACTGGTGGCAAAAGCACTTTTTTTCCCCTACATCAGGGTCAAAACATACCGCATCCAGGTTTGCAGCTTTTCGGTCTTCCTTTCCTCCATCATCTAGAGGAGGTTCATCCTCCAGAGGTTATTCTTCCAGAGGTTGTTTTAATGCAGGAAGAGGAAAACCTACAAAGTCCCGTTTTGGAGCCTTTTCAAAGGGGGAGGAGAAGTCAACTCAATGACGGAGACTGTCCACTCTGTAATCAGTGTGGAGGGTCGCCTCTTGCAGTACCGGGACATTTGTGCCCTGTTGGACCATGACCCTTGGGTCTTAAACATAGTGTCCTAGGGCTACCGGATCAATTTGAAGGGCCCTCCTCCAAAAAGATTTTTACCTACCTCATTGCCCAGAGAAGCTCGCCTCAGAACTGCCCTTTTGAGGGCGGCAAACGCTCTCCTGGAGAAGGTAGTGGTGATTCCTGTACCCCAGGAGGAAAGAAAGTTGGGGTTCTACTCCATCCTTTTCTTAGTGCCCAAATCAGACAAATCATTCCGGCCAATTTTAAATCTGAAGTCCTTAAATCAACACCTGTGGGTGGACCATTTCAAGATGGAATCCCTGAGATCAGTTCTGTTAAGCCTGGAGCAAGGGGAGTTTTTAGCGTCCATGGACATTCAGGACGCATACTTGCACATCACAATTTGCAAAGAGCATCAATTACTACTGCGTTTTGCAATAAAAAATCTTCATCTACAATTTCAGGCTCAGCCCCAAGGGTGTTCATGAAAATTATGGCAGTGACGGCCCTGAGGTTACAGGGCATAGTGGTCATTCCATACTTGGACGATCTGCTGTTCAAGGCAGAGGCAGAAAAACTTCAACACAACTTGACGGTTCTAGTTCTTTCAGATCGATGGGTGGATCCTAAATCTGCAGAAGTCACAGTTGTGTCCTACTCAGACTCAGTTTCTGGGGGTCAGAATGGATACTCATTTGCACCGGGTATTCCTTCCGGAAACAAAAGCGGCGGATATTTGTCGGTTGGTAGAGAGTATACTGAGATCTCCAGCACTGTCTGTATGGCAGTGCCTAAAACTCCCGGGCTAGATGTTTGCAACTTTCGAAACCCTACAATTTGCCCGGTTCCATTCTCAGACAATCCAGTGGAATTTTCTGGGTTGTTGGTCAGGGGATCCCAAGACTATGAAGTTGGAGAAGGTAATCTTATCTCCAGAAACAAGGACATCACTACTTTGGTGGACAGACATGGACTCGCTTCAGTGGGGTCGTTCTCTCCAATCGTGGGAGCAGCTAGTGGTGACCACAGACTCCAGTCTACAGGGTTGGGGAGCGGTTGTTCTGGACTTGAGGCTTCAGGGCTTGTGGTCCAGAGCAGAACCTCTGTTACCAATCAATGTATTGGAATTGCGGGCAGTGTGACAAACACTGTCACAGGCAGAAGACAGACTGAAGGGATTCCCACTCCGCATACAGTCAGACAATGCTACTGCAGTAGCTTATTTAAATCATCAAGGGGGGACGCACAGCAAGATGGCAATGGCGGAAGTTTCCAAGATTTTTTAATGGACAGAGAAGAATGTTCCAGCCATTTCGGCAGTATTCATCCCAGGAATCCAGAATGTGGAGGCGGATTTTCTGAGCAGAGAAAATCTTCTGGAAGGGGAATGGGCTTTTTACATCACCAGGTTTTTCAACAGCTTGTAGCTTGTTGGGGACTGCCAGAAGTGCACCTGATGGTGTCCAGACACAACTGCCAGGTACCAGATATTGCACAAGGACCAGGGATCCTCATGGTGTGAACTGCAGGAGGTTCACACTTACAGGCTCAAGGTTTCCAGAATTCTGGAATTTTTACAGGATGGTTTCTCGTCCGGACTGAGTCTTCAGTCTTTAAAAGTCCAAATTTCGACTTTATCCATT
This sequence comes from Crinia signifera, assembly GCF_055691185.1. Taxonomy (NCBI): domain Eukaryota; kingdom Metazoa; phylum Chordata; class Amphibia; order Anura; family Myobatrachidae; genus Crinia; species Crinia signifera. The sequence continues at coordinate 78,957,409 of NC_139224.1, read as the reverse complement.
TATTTTCAGAAAAGAGTAGCATTGCTACCAGAGTTTTCTTCAGGGAGGGATTCAGCTGAAGCCTCCCTATAAGCATCCTGTAGCACCGTGGGATTTGTCTTTGGTGCTGGCAGTTTTACAAAAACCTCCTTTCGAGCCTTTAAGATCGGCTGATTTAAAATTCCATACTTGGAAGTTTATCTTTTTGTTGGCCATCGCATCGGCGAGGTGGGTTTCTGAATTGGGAGCATTATCTTGTAAGACTCCATTTTTGTTTTTTCATGATGATAGGGCTGTGCTTAGAACAGTCCCCAAGTTTTACATAATGTAGTTTCTTCATTTCATTTAAACCAGGAGATTGTGATTCCAGTGTTTAATAATCTGGAAGAGACCAGGAGAAGGGAAAAATAAAAAAATGTGGATGTGGTGCACGCCTTGCGCATATATGTGGACAGAGTTAAAGATCTACGGATTATTTGCTTGTGCTATACGATGTGAACAATATAGGTTGGCCTGCTTCTAAACAGACCATTGCGAGATGGTTGAGGTCAGCTATTGCTTTTGCCTATATGAAAGTTGGCAGACCAGTGCCCTCATGGATCAATGCTCACACCACTAGGTTGCTGCTTCTTGGGCAGTGCGGCATGGAGCTACAGCAGAGCAAGTTTGCAGGGCTGCCACTTGGTCATCACATTTACCAAATTTTATAGGTTCCATGAGTTCAAATATTCCATATCCTACCTAATCCATCGCTTCTTGGATTCTCTTCTGGCACCTGGGACCCAGGTAGATTTCTGGTAGAAGTCATAGCTGCTGTTTGTACTTTCCTGCTCATTTGCATCTTTCCTCCAGTCTCAATGCTTCCACAGTCCTATGCAAATTGAAGTTGGAAGAAAGCACCTACATTCTAATTGCTCCAGCCACTCCGTTATTGGTACGCAGATCTTTGTGGTCTTGTCATATACTCCCATAGTGCCTTCTGCTTAAGACGCTCATTCTATGTCCAGGTCAGTGTCCCTACTTGGATCTTGCTTGTCTAGCTTTATTGGAGTGACTATTGAGACATCCATCTTAAAGGTAAAGGGTTTCTGGGATCCCATAATCCGAACGGTTCTTTTTGCTAGAAAACAGTCCTCTGTGAGAAATTAATATCTTACTGTACATGGCAGGCCTATTTTGATTGATGTTCCTTGAAGGTACAGGTGTCAGTACTTTCAGCGAAAGATGGAACCTTTACCAGCAATTTATTGAGGGTGTTGGACATATACAGTTTTATTTTATTCCCCCACTAGCACCATGCAACTTGGCATTGGTGTTATGGGCCCTTTAGTTCCATCTCTTTGCACTCTTCAGAAAATGTAGATCTCTTTTGGCTTCAGCCCAACTGGTTTCAGATTTCAGTGCCTTGTCTTGTTGATCTGTTTCTAATCTTTCATAAGAATATAGCAGTTTTCAGTTATTGTATAAATCAGGACATCGTGGTTCCCTCTCTTCTGGCGTCTGAATCTCAGACTCCCATTTCTCATTGGCCTCACTGTATACCGTAAGAACCCTCCTGTATCTACGTGGTAGGACAAATGAGGTTTGCAGATAAGATTTGCTCTTTGCTCTTAAATTCAATAAGCAGGGTTAGCCATCCTCCAAGCAACTCTTGGCTTTCTGGATTCAACTAATCATTCACCAGGCATAAACTTTGGTCAGCCATTTCCTGCCTTAGTGCATGCACAAGGACTGTGGGCGTCGTGCCTCCTGTAGGGAAGCTCTCAAAGAAGGCCATTTTGTTTTCTGCACATACATTCATAAAATAGTACAGATTTGGCACCTTCTCCACTGAGGCTAGTTTTGGGTGTCTGCTATTAATTGAAGCACAGGAGTATTTCTTGTTTAGGGGGACAGCACTGGGACATCTCATGATTTGTGTCCCCCATGGATGAAAGCGAAATACAATTGTAACAGGTAAGAAACTAATCTAATTTTCTGAGCTCATGCGGTACACTGGATGGCCCACCCTTACAACCTTGTCTGGCTGAGTGTTTTTTTTTCTTTTCTTTTACTTCATTCTGTTTCTGACTCTGTGCCTGCTTTGTGTTTGTGGACGTTAACAATTCTCTATGGGGTCTTCATGAAGCCATACCTACTATGGTACAGTGCATCTTGTTACTGCCATTGTATTCAGGATGCATTGGCATCATTTTGTATAATGTTGTCACTTCGCCATTTTATATATATTTTAATTTGACCTTTTTCATTTTGTTTTAAAGTGGTTGTTTTACAATATTCAAAATGCATAAACACAGTAAATGGTGGTTATCCTATTTAATTGCATCTTCTAGTCCTACTATTAATCCATTGCTACTCCTTTTTTTTTCTCTTCATTTTCCTAGGTTCTCTTGGGATTACGTGACACTAGTGATTTGTTGGTGTCCGTAACCTTGCGTGGTTTGGCTGCTTTGGTATGTTTACTTGGACCAGAAGTGGTTGTGGGAGGAGGAAGGGTTAAGATCTTCAAAACTACCACCCCAGGATTTACAAAAATAGCAGATGCCACTCCTGAAGGTAACTGAGAAATTCTATTGGTTTTTCAGTCAAACCATAAGAAATTGCAACATACAAAACCTTATATAGTCAACATATACACATCTGCAAAAACTGAAATGTCAACATTTTTTGAAATGTTAGGGTGAGGATTAAGGATGGTTAGGACTAAAGACATAAGGTTGCATAGTTGAAGGTGGTAGGTAATGTCACAAAACTGCAACCAAAGCTACAAACGCTTCATTATGAGCTGCAGGGTTAGGGCACCCTCACACTGCCTATTTGTCTATTTAGCAAGTTAACATTCTAACCATTGACCAAGTATACCAAACCCTATCAAACTGTTATTTAGAGAAAGAGCACATAGCTTACAGTATAAATGTAACTTTGGCTCGTGGGGGTTAATTCAATTAGGTGCGAGTGTGAGTTTGTTTTATAAAATGTTTTCAAATTTGCGCACCTGAGAATTCGGCAATCCAGTTAGAAATGCCTATTTGCAGTACTCGTGGCAGGGGTGTGCAAATTTGATACAATGCAATGTGGGAGAAGTACATGAAAAAGACCTTGAAGATTGTGCTAATGCTGCCCAAACACGCTGCTATGCGTGCTGTTCCGATGTGTGCTTTGAGGTGCACGCTCCCGCGGCACCTCATCGCACAGTGCAAAAATTAAGTGCTTGCACATACTTTTTGTACTTAGGTTTCATCACATTGCATCGCATTGCATGCACAACGTGTGCACAGGCAATGCAATGTGATCCGTGCCAGTACAGCACGGAAAGCACGCCCTCATAGCAGCGTGTATGGGCTGCTTAAGACCTTCCTTGACCCCAGAAAATGTACTATTTGTTAGCAGAATCATATAGAAGGATGTTAGTGTGTAAAAGGAAAATACTAGATACTGTTATAAGGTGCTGAGTTTGTAATTGTAGTTCTTGGTGCAAATTTTTTGAAAAATAACAACTCTCACCTGATTGACCCCATGGTCTCTTTGCAAGTATATTGGAAATCCATTAAGCTACTTTATGTGTATACTGAAAAATAGCATAGATGTACATACAGGAATGTTGCATGTGCTATATAAGTATCTGGGTGATCTTTCCCAGGCCAGCAATGTTAGTTAATTTTAAAACAAAAAGGCAGCATTGCTATAAATCTTCTTCTGTTTAGGAACATACCACAGAAGTACATAGTTTTTTAGGAACAGCACATAGACGGGTTTAGAGCAGTTGCTTTATAGCTACCGGTTATCTTTTAGTACATTAAAACTCCTAGGCATTGGTGTCCAGACAATGTTTCCTGTATCTAACAAAAGGTGTATCAATTCTTCACCTGCCCATCCACATTTTTATATATCGGTCAAATCTAGATTCGGCTCAGTCTGAGCCCTTCTGTATGCTGTAATATTATGGGAGATTTGATGTATTACCTGTAAAATCTGTAATACAACAAGCATTATGCCAAGTTCAATATGTACTATCCACATACTGTACTGTGTTATGCTATCTAGCATTTTACATATTGTTGTACATATTTTATACCAGATTTTTGTAATTATGAACTGAAGTTGTGAGTGCGTTAAGTTCTGTGCAGCAGTATTTCATACATCCCCAATTTTTCTCTTTTGTCCTTTTTAATAGCTTATGGTTCTCCACACAAGTGTCTGTGGTCTTTTAAACCTTATTAATGCCCTGTAGTATGTTTAGAACCCTAATTTTTGTTTAATATTCTTTTTTTTTGAAAGTCTGAATTTCTGTTTTCGTGTAATAAAAATGGTTATTCAGATCACAGCGACACGCAAAGTACAGACCAGTGCTGTGCGTGCTCAAACATGTCCTGTCAGTGACTGACAATCTGATTTTTTTTTGTGAGGGGCTAAAGCTTTCATTTCCCAAAACAGAGGCGTGTTGTCGCCATTTAGGGTACGGAAAAAGACCTGGATCTCTGTCATTGGACTTATGTAGGGTACACACCAGGACGATTTGGCCCAAAATGACCTAATTTAGCTACAATCTCGAAAAAAAATTTGTGGTGCGCAATTAACAGCAGCTGGTATGAGGTAGTCAATCCCCTATAGGAAATTATATTAAAGAAAAAAGTGCACCAGCGCTGGCTGAGTACTCAGCCAGTGCTGGCACATTTTTTTTCTTTTAGATACAATCTCGACCGATTTAGATACAATCTTGTATTTAAATTGTGCATGTTTTGGGCCATTTCTGATCCAATGCGCGGCTCCGCGGGTAGTTTCTCCGATCCTACCTGCAGCAGTAAGCCTGGGTTTTAAGGATTTAAAAAAATTTGGTACTTGTGAGTTATCTGGACGCCCGATTTTTTGATTGTATGCCTTAAGTTAAGGCATACAATCAGATACGATGCGATGCGATATCGCATCGCATCGCATCGCATCGCATGCGACCATCGGATGCGATGACCCGATTTTTCCATAGGAATCAATGTTAAAATGATTCCTATGGAAAAAGGGGTCCTTTTCATACCCCTACTATCCAAGTGGGCATGGAGTTGGATATAAACCTGTGGCGAGCGTAGCGAGCCACCGAGCCCGAAGCGTGGCGAGCGAAGCGAGCCCCGCGAGGGGACGGTATTCCGTGTCCCCTCGCGGGGCTCGCTACGCTCGCCACGCTTCGGGCTCGGTGGCTCGCTACGCTCGCCACAGGTTTATATCCAACTCCATGCCCACTTGGATAGTAGGGGTATGAAAAGGACCCCTTTTTCCCATTGAATTCCATGTTAAAATGGACTCAGTCCATTTTAACATTGATTCCTATGGAAAAATCGGGTCATCGCATCGCATCGCATCGCATCCGATGGTCGCATGCGATGCGATGCGATGTGCCCGATCCGACCCGATTTTGAAATCGGGCGTCCGGATAACTCACAAGTACCAAAAATTTAATTAGGTTTTTTCAAACCATGTTTTAGGATTTTCTCCTACTTATTTGTGGAAAGGAATAACTCAGTCAGAAGATTACTGTATAAAGGTGTGGTATCTGTGTCATGCCACACTGACCTTTCTGTTGTACAAATTGAAACATTACTGCAATTCCGGACAATCTTGCTAAAAAAGGCAAAAAAGTGATTTGTGTTGGGCATCATTATACTTTATATACTTAAAATAATTCCTGGGCATAATAAAAAAAAACAGAAATTCCCACTGTAGGTAATTCTTACACTATAAGTTACTTCAGTGTTTTCCAACCTCTGTCCCCAAGGTTTTAGGGCTTTCCATAAGTGAGCACAGATGGTTAAAATCAAAACAATCGGGGTACTAATTGTGTCACCTGTGCTCAAGTTTTGCAATTATTGAAACCTAGATGTTTAATTTGACTTAAACTATGTTGGAAAATACATAGCTAGTTTGTAAACGGTTAGTAAATTACTATAATATGCTAAGTACAGGAAAGAGCACACAATATGGTTGAAAAGGAAACCCAGAGATCCAATAGAGCAACTTGTATATTGTAGAGTTATACTTAACCGATTCCTTTGCAATACAAATACTAAGTTGAAGTACTTAGTACACTATTGGCTACTTTTAGCAGTTTTTTAACTGTGCTCGAACACTGGATTCACTACTTGTGGTGGAGTGTCTAAGCAAAGCAGGCATCTCACACCATATTGCTCACAATCGATAGGTGTATGAGGATATATCAGTGCATGTATCAGATTTGCTTCCTATAATATATGAATTATATTTGTAGGTCTAAATTTGAAATACAGAAAATTCCTTACTCGCTGAGAGCGGCTACACAGCCAAATCTCAGTTTTGTAAGGTCCCCGGCGCTCTATATAGGGTTAATAAAATCACACCGTGGTGTTCAATTAAGTAATTGTCAGCTGCTGCATACGACACCTGTGGGATTGCCTCAACCCACAACAAAGAGTAGCAAAAATGGATCTAGGGGGTTGGTGTGTAATTGTGCTGTTGACAGTTTATTTATAAAAATTAACACTCATATTGCAAGACAATTGTGCAGATCAATGAATGGAGGACACACTGCTTGTATGGTATAAATGTTTATATGTAAAAAAGTATAAAAAAGCTCACAATATACAATACATGGAAAAAATTACACATATGAAAATAAGCAATAATAAAGAAATAAAATAAAATAAAAATTATTATAATAGGCTATAGAATATATAACATATAATATGGAATAAAAAATTGGACTGGACGTATAGTTTGGGAGCTCCGCTTTTAGAATGTGCTTTAAATCAATTTATGGCAACAACTGTAGGTATCCATAGATTTTTGTTAATAGTTGATTAGTGAATAGATGTCCAAAGATAGTTATTGTTAATAATGTGGAGAATTAGTAGGCTGGATGGATGGTCAAATTAGCATGTGGATTACACGCATCCAGAAATTATTAGCCAAGTAATACGTGTACTTGCGTTGGTGCAATAATGCAGAGCGGGCCTCTGGTTGTATCTCACCCCTTAGTGCCAAGTCGTCAGCTGGTTGCTCCTGATAGAGGGGGCGGCTGGAATAGATCTTGTGTAGGGCGCTTCAATGCGCAAACAGCCAGCGCTGTCTCCTCCGGCAGCAGGAGCGTCCAAATAGTGCAGACGCTGTGGATGATGTCTGGGCGTGAGCCCTGCGGGGTAAACGAGAGCTGGAGAATGCACAGCAGGCTCGTAAGCGGCAGCGTGTAGCCCAGGTACGTCCTAATTCTGTTGACGTCAACGCGTTTCGTCTCCTGAATCACCTGGAGACTTTCTCAAGACGGATAATTACTGTCAGTCCGGATTCTTATTTATAGGCTAGAGCCTAGATTTATTGGTCCAATAATTCCATTTGCCCAATTAATCAAGTAAAAATATAAATAAACTTATAGAACAACAATAACAATATATATATCTGAAGCTTGTGATGGTATTATATTTCAGTTTATATAACCAAAAAGCAGTGTGTCCAGAATCTTATCTCATATATAGTCTAAAGATATATTTCCAGAGACCAATAATCAGTTAATTGATTAATTAATCAAGCAACTAAAAGGTATTTTCTTATTCATATGACTATATTCCTCAGTATTCCAGAGGGTTTTATCTGATACATATCGCATACAGGGGGGTACCTGTCCTGCGGCGCTGTCCGGTGCCGGGGGAGGGGGGTACCTGTCCTGCGGCGCTGTCCGGTGCCGGGGGAGGGGGATACCTGTCCTGCAGCGCTGTGTATTTAAAGCTGGCGGCGGAGGCAGCGGGGGTCCCTGCAGTCCATTAGAAATAACGAGCGCTATCCGCCGGGCTATGCGGAAGCGCTTCTGTTGTGCAAACACTGGCAGCATGCTGATTGGCTGAGATCAGCGTGCGCCGTGCTGCCAGTGTTTTCACAACAGAAGCGCTTCTGCATAGCCCGGCGGATAGCGCTCGTTATTTCTAATGGACTGCAGGGACCCCCGCTGCCTCCGCCGCCAGCTTTAAATACACAGTGCCGCAGGACAGGTACCCGGGCGGCACGGGGGGGGGCAAAATGCCGCCCTCCAGTGGCCGGCGCCCTAGGCAAATGCCTAGATTTGCCTAGTGGTGGCGCCGGCCCTGAGTTCACGTATTACTTGGCTAATAATTTCTGGATGCGTGTAATCCACATGCTAATTTGACCATCCATCCAGCCTACTAATTCTCCACATTATTAACAATAACTATCTTTGGACATCTATTCACTAATCAACTATTAACAAAAATCTATGGATACCTACAGTTGTTGCTATAAATTGATTTGAAGCACATTCTAAAAGCGGAGCTCCCAAACTATACGTCCAGTCCAATTTTTAATTCCATATTATATGTTATATATTCTATAGCCTATTATAATCATTTTTATTTTATTTCTTTATTTTTGCTTATTTTCATATGTGTAATTTTTTCCATGTATTGTATATTGTGAGCTTTTTTATACTTTTTTACATATAAACATATACCATACAAGCAGTGTGTCCTCCATTCATTGATCTGCACAATTGTCTTGCAATATGAATATTAATAAACTGTCAACAGCGCAATTACACACCAACCCCCTAGATCCATTTTAGGTCTAAATTTGGCCTGCTACTAAATATGCCTATTGTGATACAGACAATTAACGTATAAACAAATGGGAAGGTTTTTCTACTCAATGGAGATTTACCTTGCATGGTAACCACTCTATTGGGAACAATATAAATAAATCCCATCTGGGAGAAAGATTAACTGCCACTGTACTGTTGCAATAACACTGAGATAATTAGTATAATCATTTCCAAGTAGATGACATGCAAACACTTTTTTTTTCCATTTGTATATTCCTGTAATTGCTTATTTTCACTAATAGTAGATAAAACATATTTGCAAAAGATTATGGTATGTAATGCTGCTTTGATAATCTCAAACTTCTAATGAGTTCATGCTTACTTAGATAAATCATATAATATCCCCTACACTGTCAGCAAAGTAAAGCCAGGTACACACTAGGTGAGATGGATGGGACCGACCGATGATTCACACAGGTATCCGGCAGTGGTGGCTGGGCACTTGTAAAGCTATTTTCCGAGCAGCGGGGCGGGAAGCGCTACTGGATTTGAAAAGACTGGCCAGACGCTCTCAGCCAATCAGCGTCTGGCCAGTCTTTTTTTAAAAAAAATCAAATTCTCCCACCCCAGACCCTGCCCGGACCTCGCTCCCCTCACACCAGAAAATGCAGGGACTAAGCTGGTGTGAAAGCGGCCAACCTGGGAATGTCCCTGCATGATCCAGGGACCATATGCATTTTCTGGTGTGAAAGGGGGGTATAAGTGGGTTTATACCCCTATTTTTACTAAGATGCTAATCTGATTGGTGCATGTTGAAATTCTATATTTTCCAAGTCGCTAAGTGTATTTCCTTTTTTTATTTTATTTACTTTTGTAAACTAAAAATTATTTCTGTGACAACTTTGCATTTAGTTAAACATGTCTTTTTCTAACCCTGGAACATAACTTTTATCTGTCACATGGCATAATTATTTTTGGACAACGCTAAAATCAATCTTGGATTTTTCTTTGTAGCTTCACCTTTTACACCTCTCCATTCTCCTCCTGATTGGATATAATAAGTATGCTGAAAATGAAAATACTAAGTTGAATATAAATTGAGGCCCCAATTTTGGATGAACCAGATATTCTACTTCTCAGTTTCTCAATCTTCCAAGGTCATTCATCAGTCCTGGTTAGAATATCTTGCTGGATATTAAATTCCATGTCAAACGGTTAAAGGCAACCTATACATTTCTAAAATGATCTGCCATATACCCTCCTGAAACTCTTACATCTGACCCAGGACTTTTCTGGCACATAGTGACTTCTGGTCATGGTATATTACTCCTCTTATTTTTGACAAATTTGGCCATCTCTGGTTCACAGACAAGTAAATACACATACATTTTTTGCGTGTATACCCATCTATAAATAGTACTTCAAACATTTATATAATTTTTTAAATTTATTTTATGCTTAGACCTCTCTTATGAGATCGAATAATGAATGGAAGATCCAGCAAGCTCTTACTACCCCTCCAGAATATCTGAAACTTTGAATGAACATTGCGCAGAGCTGGAGTAGCGGATGGTTCAGTCTCTGAGCTATGAGATCACAACATATGTATTGCATTATGGACACTTAACCATTCAAAAAACAATTTTGATCTGCTTGGTCTCCTAAAAGAACAGAAAGCTTTTCTACCCAGAGATTTCTTTTGTATAATTAATTGAGTGTCTTACTGTACTCATTGCAGTATTCTTTATTATCTTTTTAATTTTATAATTTTATTTATTAGATATGTTGCATCTTCGGGTATGCTATGTAGAAATTGGGCACTGTGTTACAAGAAGGAATACTGTAAATATACTTTTAAATGTAGTAATTTCTTTTAGTTCAGACCATGAAGTTTAGGTTATGGAATGTTAGACTGTAAATAGAAGGATAAATGTCATAGTTAGCCCCCGTCTTTCTGATTCCATTATCAAAGCAAAATTTGTAAAATTATCTTCAGGCTTAAGTTCCTTCCTCAAGCTAGTAGAATCACAAATAGTCTTTTTCCTGATACCCTGCCATCACCTGGACTTGTCCTATCCTATAATTGCTCATGAGTTGTCAACCAGAAGAATTAATCTGCAATTAATTGTAATATGGACAGAGCAAACCAGATGGCTTCTGCAGTTATTCAAATAGCTCCATTGACAACTACCAAGCTCCCTACATTCACCGATGTGGCTTGTAACCTTTGTACCATCATGTAGTGTTCATTCTAGCACCCGCTGTCTGCTGTGGTGTTTCTAGCACAGGTCTGGTTTGCATATCAGTGCTGATATACAGACCACACTGTGCTAGAAGCACTACAGCAGACAGTGGCACCCCAGGCAGGGAAGAGGAACTGCATTGGTTTTCAAAGATGGCAGGTACTAGAATGAACACTAATCATGGTTCTATCAGTAAAATGAAGAGAGCAATTGGTGAAATATTTTACTGAGGTAGAGGTCTTCTTTACAAAATAAACAAAATTGTCAGAAATGGCCCCCAAATTGTCATTAATGGTTGATTTGTTTCTTAATATAAAGAATATATAAAATACAGAAGAGGTCTTTTGTCCTTTCATACGGCAAATGTACTAAGCCCTGTATAGTGATAAACCACCAGCCAATCAGCTCCTGCCTGTTATTTTTAAAACACAGCCTGTGACATGGCAGGTAGAAGCTGATTGGCTGGTGGTTTATCACTTTCCATTTTATCACTTTTCAAGCTTAGCACATCTGGCCCATAGTATTTTTAGTACACTGTTTTGTCAGTTTTGGGGATTTTTAAGTAGAGTTGAGCATTTGTTTTCTTTGGACAAAGAAATTGTTGTGTTCAGTGGTATATCACATAATTAAGTGAAATGACAGGGATGTGTTACTCTGAAATAGCAAATCACTGTTTGTCTGTGCACCTCTATGGAGTGTCAGAAAAAAAACTAGTGATGTTGCGAGTACCATAACCGTGGGCAGCATATTGTCAGCCACTGAATTGGCCAATTGCTGGAATTAAGTTATATATATGTAGTAGAGGTGCGGCACTCGGTCACTTTTTAGATATACAAGAACGCAGACCAAAGCTGCTCGCTGGGACAACATTTCAGTTTTATCAACTGTTTTCAAGTCTCTTGAGACTTGAAAACCGCTAATAAAACTGAAACGTTGTCCCAGCGAGCAGCTTTGGTCTGCGTTCTTGTATATCTAAAGTGACCCATGAAAACCCAGGGGTGTCCCTGTCTGCTGTGGTGTTTCTAGCATAGTGTGGTCTGTATATCAGCACTGATATGCAAACCAGACCTGTGCTAGAAACACCACAGCAGACAGCGACACCCCAGGCAGGAAAGAGGAACTGCATGGGTTTTCAAAGATAGCTATCCAATTATATCCCATTTTTGCCATGCAATAAATGACCCATTTTCAGGCGATAACACATGGCATCTGGTATACGTTCCCGGACCCATATGTTATTGCTGAATAGTCTCTGAGGGCTGCTTGTTATGGGTTCTGCATACATGCCTCAGGCTGGCTATCATGGCAAATGGCATATTCCTGGTTGGATCCATTAATTCAGTAATTTACCATGGTTAATAACCTACCCCATAATGTATGATCCACCCAAATATATATTTTTCTCTGCTATGTAATTACATTTAGATATTACTTTTTCCTTGTTATAGTACATGTTTAGTATCCCTTATCCAAAATGCTTGGGACCAGAAGCATATTGTTCCATATTTCAGATTTTTTTTTTATATTTCAATGAGGTACCTTGAGGACAGGACCCATGTGTGAACACAAAAATGCATTTGTTGGATAAGCATATCAAACATGAAATCCACAAATATATTTTATTTGTGCATGAAACAAGGTTAAAAACATGAAACAAAGTTTGTGAATTTGAATGCTAAGCAATCATTTTCTTGCACATATTTAGTTACATATGTCTCCAGTAGTAGCAACAACAACAAAAAAGTGCATTACCGTTCAAAAGTTTGGGGTCATCCAGACAATTTCATGATTTACATGAAAACTGACTTTTAGTTATCAAATGCGTTGTAAAATGATAATAATATATAGTGAAGACATTGGCAAGGTTAGAAATAATGATATTTATGTGCAATAATAATTTTGTCCTTCAAAGAATGCTCCTTTTACAGCATTGCAGGCCTTTGGCATTCTAGATGTAAATTTTTTGAGGTAATCTTAAGAAATTTCACCCCACGCTTCCCGAAGCACCTACCACAAGTTTGATTGGCTTGTTGGGCACTTCTTGGCTTCTGTGCGGTCAAGCTGCTCCCACAACAGCTCAATGGGGTTGAGATCTGGTGACTGCACTAGCCACTACATTACAGACCATTACATACCGGCTTCCTGCTTCTTCCCTAAATAGTTCTTGCATAATTTGAAGGTACAATTTGGGTCATTGTCCTGTTGGAGGAGGAAATTGGCTCCAATCAAGTGCTGTCCACAGGCTATAGCATGGTATTTGAAAATGGAGTCATAGCCTTCCTTATTCAACATCCATTTTACCGTGTACAAATCTCCCACTTTACCAGCACCAAAGCAACCCCAGACCATCACATTACCTCCACCATGCTTCACAAATGATGCCGGGCACTCTTCCAGCATCTTTTCACTTGTTCTGCATCTCTCAAAAGTTCTTCTTTGTGATCCAAACACCTCAAACTTCGATTTGTCTGTCCAGAACACTTTTTTCCAATCTTCCTCTGTCCAATGTATGTGTTGTTTTGCCCATATAAATATTTTCCTTTTATTGACCAGTCTCAGATATGGCTTTTTCTTTTCCACTCTGCCTAGAAGACCAGCATCCCAGAGTCGCCTTTTCACTGTAGATGTTGACACTGGTGTTTTCCGGGTACCATTTATTGAAGCTGCCAGTTGAGGACCTGTGAGGCGTCTATTTCTCAAACTAGAGACTCTAATGTACTTGTCTTCTTGCTCAGTTGGGCACTGGGGCCTCCCATTTCTTCTACTCTGGAATAGCTTTCAATTTGAAGAACAAGAATAGACTGTTGAGTTTCATGTGACAGTTCTTTTTTTATTTATTTTTTTGGCCAATTTGATGGTAAAATCGAACCCACAAATGTGATGCTCCAGATACTCATCTAGCTCAAAGGAAGGTCAGTTTTATAGCTTCTCTAACGAGCAAACCCATTTTCAGCTGTACTAAGTACTTTGCACAAGGTTTTTCTTATCATCCATTAGTCTTCTAAAGCGATTAGCAAACAAAATGTACCATTACAACACTGGAGTGATGGTTGCTATACACCTATGTAGAAATTTCCTTTAAAAATCTAATGTTTGCTGCTAGTATAGTCATTTCAAACATTAACAATGTATAAAGTGTATTTCTGATTAATTTAATGTTATCCTCATTGAAAAGAACAGTGCTTTCCTTTAAAAAAAAAAAAAAAAAAAAGGACATTTTTAAGTGACCCAAACTTTTGAACATTAGTGTACATTTCGGAAACTATGGTTTTCAGAATAATTTGCATAACAGATATCCAGATAAGGGATATTCAACCTGTATAAGTCTTAAATTTGTTTCATTGTTTTGTAGTGTGCACTTAATAAAATTTGAATTTTAGGGTTTATGTGCAGTATTTGATATTTATTTTGTATATCTAGGCAGACCTTATCCAGATAATCAGCAGCCATTGAGCAATTTAAATTGTGGCATCCTAAATGCTGTATTAAACTTTTTTTTTAACACAGATCATTGCCCTACTGGTCATACAGATGTTTTTCACATACATCTGACCTCTGTGTGCTACAAGTTGAATTACACAGTGCATGAGTTCCATGTGACTTGTAGCTCCAAGCATATTTGCTTGTACATTTTTCTGTTTAATTTGCATCTTATATACCATGTGATATGAATATAATGCACAAGCAGCATCTGCTGATTAAAATGAGATGTGACATACCTAAAATCTGTGTGCAACCGTGGCTGTATCTCAGTATGAAATGCTATTCTACGAACATTGTTTTACTGGAAAACACTGTAACTTAGCAGTTTTTATGAAGATACAGGCATGCCACATATCATTTTTATCAACAGAAGCTGATTGTGCATCCACATAACATTGCTGTGTTAATAAGATGCATTTAACAAGTTTAGAAAGTTGCTCTGCCCTAGATTCAAATCATGGATGGTGCGACTAGAAGGGTTGTTTAAATGTGCAAGGAGGCTAGATGTATGTGGACAGTGCCAGATTAAGCCTTCGGGGGGCCCGGGGCACTTTAGACAGGGGGGCCCCCTTGCACTTGTCATTACTGGCCGCAAACTGCATGGGGGAATATTACACTGTCAAAACACAGAGTAAAGGCAGTATAAACTTGGTCAATGGGTAACTTCAGGGGATATATATATATATATATATATATACACACACATACAGAGTACCACAACACTCGCCATCCCTGCGAATGGGGTGCAAGCAGCACTCGCCATTCCCAGGTTGGGGTGAAGTGGCCTGTGACCACATGCTCTAATAAATACAAATACAGGGACTCAACACTCTCCATAATGAACTAACTCACCTTAGTATACAATTAATCAAATAAATAATGGGGTTTTAGTTCATGAATTGATCAATGCATTTAAGCTTGCAGCCCATCGCCTAACAGAACTTTCAAGACTGAAAGTGGGTAAATCAATGGGGCCAGACGGAGTGCATCCAAGGATACTAAAAGAACTAAAAGATGTGTTGGTAGCGCCATTAACAGATTTATTCAACCAGTCACTAGATACAGGTGCAGTTCCAGAGGACTGGAGAAAAGCAAATGTAGTTCCACTGCACAAAAGCGGAAGCAAAGAAGAAGCAAGTAATTACATCAGTAGTAGGGAAAATAATGGAAACACTATTAAAAGAAAGAATAGTGGAATATCTTAAATTAAACAACTTACAGGATCCAAAACAGCATGGTTTTACTGCAGGGAGATCATGCCAAACAAGTCTCATTGACTTTTTTGACTCTGTGACAAAATACTAGATGAAGGGGGGGCTGTAGATGTGGCATATCTAGACTTTAGTAAGGCATTTGACACTGTCCCACATTGCAGGCTGCTAAATAAACTTGAAAGTGTGGGATTGGATTATAAAACAATTAAATGGATAAGAACCTGGTTGCAGGATAGGAAACAGACAGTTGTAGTAAATGGAGTGCATTCTATGGAGGGACATGTTACCAGTGGAGTACCCCAGGGATCTGTACTTGGACCAGTGCTCTTTAATATCTTTGCTAGTGACATTGCAAATGGTATTGAAGGGAAAGTATGCCTTTTTGCAGATGATACAAAGATATGCAACAGAGTAGACACACCAGGAGGGGTAAATCAAATGACTGATGATCTAAGTAAACTTGAGAATTGGTCAAGAGAATGGCAACTACAGTTTAATGCTAAAAAATGCAAAATTATGCACTTGGGACTCAAAAACCCAAAGGCTCAATATAGTATCAAGGGTACTCTAATGGAAACTACTGAGGAGGAAAGAGATCTAGGAGTCACTATTTCAAGTGACTTAAAGGCAGGGAGGCAATGTAACAAAGCAAGTCAGATGCTTGGTTGCATAGGGAGAGGAATCAGTAGCAGAAAAAAAGACGTAATAATGCCACTTTATAGGTCATTGGTACGACCTCATCTGGAATACTGTGTCCAGTTCTGGAGACCATATCTTCAGAAGGATATAAATACATTGGAGAGTGTACAAAGAAGGGCAACTAAAATGGTTCATGGCAAAACTTACCTGGATAGACTAAAAGATCTTAACAAGTATAGTTTGGAGCAGAGAAGGGAAAGGGGGGACATGATAGAAATCTTCAAATATATCAAGGGTTTTAACATAGTACAGGTGGGAAATTTTCTTCAAAGGAAAACAAGTAATAATACACGAGGACATGCACTGAAACTCGAGGGAGGTAGGTTCAGGGGAAATGTTAGAAAGAATTACTTCACAGAAAGGGTAGTGGATAAGTGGAATAGCCTCCCATCAGAGGTGGTAGAGGCTAAGACAGTAGAACAATTTAAACATGCTTGGGATAGGCATATGAATATCCTTACAAAGAAATAAGGATTAAAAAGGGTTGAGTTTACCTGAAGGGTAAAAAAAGGGGCAGACTAGATGGGCCAAATGGTTCTTATCTGCCGTCAAATTCTATGTTTCTATACAGAGTACCACAACACTCGCCATCCCTGCGAATGGGGTGCAAGCAGCACTCGCCATTCCCAGGTTGGGGTGAAGTGGCCTGTGACCACATTAATAATAAATACAAATACAGGGACTCAACACTCTCCATAATGAACTAACTCACCTTAGTATACAATTAATCAAATAAATAATGGGGTTTTAGTTCATGAATTGATCAATGCATTTAAGCTTGCAGCGCATCGCCAAGGGACCCCATTTCACTGCGAGTCCTACACTAACAATCCTAAACAGGATTCGCTGCACATCGTCAAAATTCTCATTGAATACTGCCCATATAGGCACATGTTAACTTGGTTTTGCAGTAGAAACAGAATACAAATTTGAATTACCTCAATAGGAAAAATGCTAATTCATTTTCTTGCTTTATGCATAGACCAAACTTTGTTTAAAGTACATCTTATTTTTTTTAAGTCTTCAAATAAATATACAGTGTTTTCCCAATAATCAGCCCTACCCTGAAATTAAGTTCTACCCTTGATTTTGGACACTGGTCCAAAATAAGCCCTACCCTGAAAATAAGCCCTATTAAAATTTCCCAAAAACGAAGTGCAGACACTATAAATTCTACCCCATCTCCACCCCCGCTAACCCCCCTAACCTCCGCAGCCTGTAGAACCATACAGACTTTTCAGCTCCCGTTTCAGCTCCCAGGGATGCACTGCGGGCAGCACATGACGTCACTGCGCACATCATGTGGCTGCAGCAGCCAGAGGGAGCCAGGGGGAGCAGTGGCGCAGCCAAGAAGAAGAACTGGAAAGTTCTATATTGTTGTTGAGCAGGTCTTTGTTATTGAAAGGAGGAATGGGGGCTGTTTAAAAGGACTGGGTGCATATTATTAAAGAAGGACTGGGGGTATGTTATTAAAATAAGCCCTATGGTGTTTTTTGTTCAAAAATAAATAAACAAGACACTGTCTTATTATCGGGGGAAACACCGCAGATACTTTGTGGTATACAATTAACTATATTAAAGTCCACATTCCTTTTTATGTTCTTACCCTTGCCAGAATTTTTCTCTCTATGATCTAAAGAAAAGGCAAAGAAATATCTTTGCTAATACCGTAAAAAAAAGCGTATGTAAAATTCAATAATAAATAGTTTAAATGAAAATCTCTGTAAATATATAGCATGCATATATCTGGTAAAAAGATATTGATATGTTTTTAGTTTTTCAACTGTAACCGTTTTTTTTAACTTCGCTGTGATGTGTAGCATAATCTTTTAAGAAACTTCACATGATGGTCTGTAACTTAATTGACCATTTATTGTATTGTTGAAAAATAGTTCTGGCTTAACTGGATCTTTCGTGATCCTCTGTCGCAGTAGGTAGTGCTGTGTTGTCTATGCTGAGAGCGGTCATAGCCATGCCTTTATTTATTTGTTTCAAAAGCAAATAAAAAAATGTTCATGAAATTGTTTAAATCGCTAGTGGGCAAAAACTGCTGTTGAAACTGCTTTTATATAGTTTATCATTCACAATACCATAATATAGTTTTAGCATAGAGGTGTAACTGCAGGATACGGTCATTGGGTCTACAGCAAGTTGGTCGACAAGCATTAGGTCGACACCGTTAGGGCGACATGGCTCTTGGTCGACACAAGCATTAGGTCGACAGGGTCTAGATCAGGCTTTTCCAACCATGGTCCTCAAGGCACACCAACAGTGCAGGTTTTAGTGATATCCAGGCTTCAGCACAGATGGTTTAATCAGAATCACTCAGGTACTAATTAAATCACCTGTGCTTAAGCCTGGATATCTACAAAACCTGCACTGTTGGTGTGCCTTGAGGACCATGGTTGGGAATGCCTGATCTAGATCAACAGTCAAAAGGTCGACACTGGGTTTTTCACTGTTTTATGAGCTGACGTGCCGATAGGCAGTATTTCATGCCCTAAAATCCATTAGGGCGTGGTGGGAGAATATAAAATAGTTTGCCAAGCGCAGCGAGTCACCGTGCCCGAAGCATAGCGAGCAATGCGGTGCACTGAAAACTGTGTCCATGTCGACATTCAGGTCAAAAACAGTGAAAAACCCCATGTTTCACTGTCGAGCTAGACCCTGTCGACCTATTGCTTATGTTAACCTGTCGACCTTGACCCATGTCGACCTAATGCTTGTCGACAAACTTGCTATAGACCAAAATATCCCAACCCGTAACTGCAGGGGTCATGGCAACTAAAGGTCCATACACTCTGGGTAATTTTGCCCAGCGTGTATGATGACCGATGATGTGAAAAAAATCACTGGGCTGAAAAACACTCAGTGCATATACACTGAGTGATTTTACTCAGGGGTGGATGAATTTCTAGCAGGAGGCTATGGAAAGCTCTTAACCCCATCGTTCATCTGCTGAAAATACTAGCAGAAGAGCGGCCAGGCCAGTGATGATGCAGGAGTGCTCATCGCTGCTCCGTACACATTGGGTGGCTTTGGAGCTGAAAGCAGCTCAAAAGGCAAAACTGAGCTGTTTTCAGCTCAGTCACCCAGTGTATGGGCCTTAAGACCTAACTAGAATGGAATCCTTTTCAGGCCATGCAAAAGAACAGAATGGGTGACCAAGGTGGCTTAAGCTGCACAGCCTTGCTTAGATTTTGATGTGGTGGAGCCTAGTAATAAGCTGTTCCACCCCTGCCGTAACATGTGAGTTACGTTAATAAAGATTCTCTTTCATTAATTTTGGATCTGTCTAGTGCCTAGGTTTCCAATGAGAATCTTTTTGTCAAGAAAATTAAAAGGCTCGCTGGCCTGATCACAGAAGCTCTTGTTTGATGTCCTGTATATTTTGCTGTGAAACAATACTATTTGAGTTCTCTCTGGTCACAAAAGGAATTTGGTTTCTTTTTATATGGGATCATTGTAATAAACTTGATGTAAGGGTCCTTTTATATACTGTATCTTAGCAATAATAGAAATCTCAGATTTATTGATTTAAATTGTACTGTATGTAACAGTCATTTATTCCCACAACAGGTTCTCCAGTACACTCTGCCAGTAGCCATTTAAACCAAGAGACACAGAGCAGCTTGTCAACAGTGCTAATAAAGAGCAACTTCCCAAAAGTGAACCAGCATTGTTTTCTAAACAAAGAATTACATATAGAAGAGACTATAAAGCAGTTAACAAGGGATGATATTTCCAGTCAAAGTAAGTGTAGCACTTCTATTTCATAGTATCCAATTTAAAGTGGGTCACACTCCGCACAAAATGGTTTTATCAAAGTGCAACATTAAAGGGCAGATGTATCAAAGCATGGAGCAAGAAGTTAGTACTAGCTAATCAGCTCTTAACTGTCAATTTATTGACTGTTTTGCAAAAATATCAGGAGCAAGCTGATTGGTTGTTCATAAATAAACTATTTAGTGCTGCTCTTGACCTGTCCCACGCTTACAGACAGGTTGCCGATGGTCAAAAAACCGGCTGCCGGACGGGGTCCCGACAGTCGGGATCGCGACAGTCGGGATCGCGACAGTCGGGATCGCGACAGTCGGGATCGCGACAGTCGGGATCGCGACAGTCGGGATCGCGACAGTCGGGATCGCGACAGTCGGGATCCCGACAGTCGGGATCCCGACAGTCATTAACCCGACGTCGGGATCCCGACTGTTAAAACACTGACGACTGGGTTCCCGACGGCCGTCGGCTATTTTCGACCCCCATAGAGGGAGAATAGAATAGGTGGCTAGCGTAGGTCGCCACCGTGCCCGCAGCGAGCCCGCAAGGGGCTTTGTTGCGCTGGCCACGCTGTCTGAGACCAGGCAGTCGGGATAATGACTGTCGGGATCCCGACTGTCGGTGAATCGTACCACACCCCAAAAAACCAACAACGGTGCCCCAATTTGTTGAAATTCTGGCACATTTTTGTAAGTACTGAAACCCTTGCCCTCCTCATAACCTCGTACTCCCACAGCCTAGCAATTAATCCCCTCCACAACCTTACCCCTATACTTCCCAGAGCAATGTGCCTGTATTCTGATAGACTTATTGACGCTTATAGACTTATTGTGACTGTTGGCATGATGATTACATCCCTCTTGAATTGATCTTAAATAAAAATTATAAGGAAAGGGGGCAAGTTCGCTTTGATATTTGTGCTGCTGGGCATAACTGCTATATGCTGCTGCATCTATTAATGTTTACAGTATGTAATCTTCCCATCCACTGGGGACACTGGAACTTACAGTGGAGAATAAAAAGTGAAATGCCCTCTGTGACGTTGGAGTCTGCCTGTAGCCTCTGGAGACCCACCATGATCGGCACAGGTATGTGTCCAGTTGCCTCAGTGCAGTGTCTACCAGCGGTAAGAAAGACCTGTCCTTCTACTAGGGAGAAGGGGTTCACGCTGATATTGAAATCACAGTCAACCCCCATACCAGTTAGACAACAATCTGCCACGGAATGCCGGCCATTACAGTCTGACCAAGCAGGCTCATCATCCGTTTACAATTTGATAGCCCTCACTCAGGAACTGTGATGGGAGCCTCCTCAGTGACAGAGAGGTTCCATTGTATATGCTGAGCGCCAGTTACCCCCAAAAGAGTCAAGGACTGGTCCACACTCTTTCATAGTGCACATTTTTATGCAAACTTCTACTGTCTTCTCTCATGATCAGCAGCAACGTGGTTTAGCCCTCACTACAGTGGAGTTTCATCACTGAGACACTGTCTGGCCAACACTACTCCTCCTCTTTTCTCTATCCTTCACTCCTCCTATATGGTGCAGGTGTTGTGAGTTACATTTCCAAAATGTTAGTCACACTTAATATCTGTGTGCCTATTAGGTAGCCAGTCAGCAAGTGATTATTTTCATCAAGACATTATTTTTTATTTAGATACAGTCGCAATTAGACACAATATGTAGACAAGAAATATATAATTAGGATACAGAAAATGGGAAACTAAAGATATGGTGCGACCTCTGCTGCAGGTCACCACTATACTACAATCACTAGTAAAACTGGAAATATGACAAAACAATAGTATAGTCAGAGATGTCTTGCGCAGGAATCAACACTCAAGTTTTTCCTTGTTTAGGGGTGCTTCTTCAAGTGTTAGCTTGAAGAAGCTCTACGTGTGAAACACGTGTTCTAACCAATGTTTATAGTGTGAGATAGTGGGCTGTGAATAGTTGGTGCAGGAAATGTCCTTGATATATTGAAAATGTAAACATACTTGTGCCATAATACCCGCACTGCACAAACTTTGTTGAATACATCATGTTGTGTGTAGAGGATTATTTGGTGTAATAAGGAGGCAATCATATATAACACCATAAGGTGTCAGTATTGCACTATATTTTTTTTCACTTGAGCTTTATTGAAGCTCAGTGGAAGTATCTATCCTTCACAACATTGTTACTTTCAGTAACTGGGCCAATAGGCAATCATACACTGAACAATAACACAGTGTATTGAATTCAGTGGTGTGTATACTACAAATACACGAGGAAAACTGCAATCTATATAGAACAAGCCAATACAGGCCAACTGTTTATATATTTGTGAAATCCCTGCATATAGTGTGTCCACTTAAACCACATAAGTGCAATACAGGTGTCATAACATAAAAAATTACACTGTCAAAACACTGCTGCAGCATATTCATTGCATTATACATATACCATCACGTGGGAATTTCCCCATACCATATAGTGGCTAAAACCCAGAGTCAAATATAAACCATCAGAGTATTCACCGAAAAGTGCCTACCAAGGATATATATTGTATTTGGGTGTGATGTATATTAAATAAAGCCAATAAGAGGCATAACCTAGATACACACACCCAAAAGGAAATATAAATAAATATTATAATTTTTCGGTACTCTTTACCTAGAACGGCGCCCACGATTGAAATCGCGGGATCGCGGGTAAAATCGCGGCAATCGCGGTAATCGCGGGTAAATCGCGGGTACATCAAAATCGGGTACCCGCGATTACCGCGATTTTCCCATAGGGAACAATGTTAAAAAGGCAGATTGACCGCGATTTTAGCGTTAAATGCCTCAATGCCCGCGATTTTTACATAGGAAACAATGTTAAATGGGCCACAGAGCCCTAATAGTCCCCCTGAATTGTTAAATGGCCCCCACAATTTTTAACGCCACCCCACGATCAACGTGAACCCGAAGCGTGGCGAGCGCAGCGAGCCCGCGAGGGGCGGCGGTACGCGTCCTACGACCTTTTCATGCCCTACTATCCACGTCGGCGTGGAGTTGAGAATAGAATAGTGTGGCGAGCGCAGCGAGCCACCGAGCCCGAAGCGTGGCGAGCGCAGCGAGCCCCGCGAGGGGACGCGGATACCTTCACAGGTAAACGCGTCCCTTCGCGGGCTTCACAGGTGTCCGCGTCGCCACGGACACCTGTGAAGCCCGCGAGGGGACGCGTTTACCTGTGAAGGTATCCGCGTCCCCTCGCGGGGCTCGCTGCGCTCGCCACGCTTCGGGCTCGGTGGCTCGCTGCGCTCGCCACACTATTCTATTCTCAACTCCACGCCGACGTGGATAGTAGGGCATGAAAAGGTCGTAGGACGCGTACCGCCGCCCCTCGCGGGGCTCGCTGCGCTCGCCACGCTTCGGGTTCACGTTGATCGTGGGGTGGCGTTAAAAATTTTGGGGGCCATTTAAGACTTCAGGGGGACTATTTGGGCTCTGTGGCCCATTTAACATTGTTTCCTATGTCAAAATCGCGGTCATTGAGGCATTTAACGGTAAAATCGCGGTCAATCTGCCTTTTAACATTGTTCCCTATGGGAAATCGCGGGCATCGCGTCGCGGGCATCGCGGGTACATTTATGGCCGGCCGCGACGCGACCGACGCGATTTTTCAGGTTTAACATGGTTTTCAATGGGAAAATCGCGGGCATCGCGTCGGTCGCGTCGCGGGTAGCCATAAATGTACCCGCGATGCCCGCGACGGGCGCCGTTCTAGGTAAAGAGTACCAATTTTTCTAATGTATATCCCGGATATATAAATCCCAAGTGAACAATAAGCACCATACTCCACAGCCCAATCCACCTATATTTTAAAGTATATTTAACACTTAATTTCTACCTCTTTTCACTTAAATGTATATATGTTGTATGCCCTACGTTTTAACCTCTTTATTTCGCAACCACAGTGGGTGTCTCCTGAATCCATAAATCAATAAAGATTAATAGGATTCCCCACTCTAGATATCAATTTGGACAATGCTTCTATAAATACAATAACAAATTACAATTCTGGAGTGCATCCGTTACAACTACTTTTTCTTTCTTCTTGTGACTACATATACCTAGTTGGTAGGATAGCACCCCCACTAGCTAATCTAAATATAGCAGCTGCAGACCCTTACAATATAGGGTCTCAACGTTCTTCTTTGTGTGCAGATCTCAAAAAAGCCCTCACTCTAAACTGAGGGGTGCAATATGAAGTCTTTGATGATTGTTCACCTGCCCATTAGTCCTCATCAGTCATGGTGGTAACCAAAATACTTACAGTAAATGTAAACAAAAACACTAGCTTAACCCCTTACCGCCGCAGCCTGTTTTTGCCTTCCTGACAGAGCCCTTTTTTTTTCAAATCTGACATGTATCACTTTATGTGGGGATAACTTTTTATTGCTTTTACTTATCCCAGTGATTTTGAGATTGTTTTCTCGTGACACATTGTAGTTTAAGTTAGTGGTAAATTTTGGTCGATACAGTCTGTTTTTTTTTTTGTGAAAAATACCAAAATGTTGTAAAAAAATTGAACATTTTGCAATTTGCAAAATGTTAAATTTTCTGCTTGTGAGACAAATAATCATACCACTCAAAATAGTTAATAACTAACAAAGACCATATGTCTACATCATTATTTCAACCTGCTTTTAATTTTTTGGACACTAGGGGCAGCAGAGACAAAATTATACTTTACTACGATGATGCTGCTGCTGCAGCAGCAGCAGAAGATTGGCTGTTCACATTTGAACAGCCAATCGCAGCGATCGCCGATGGGGGGGGCATCGCTGCCCCCCCTGGGCAATGAGGGAAGATGTCTGCTGTCAGGGACAGCAGCCATCTCCCCTCTGTCACCGCGTCTATAGACGCGGTGACAGTTTAAAGTCATGACGTACATTTATGGCATTGTTTCGGGAAGTACATCCCGACCATGACGTAAATGTACGTCAAATGTCGGGAAGGGGTTAAAATAATTACTTTGTGTGAAAATATTGTGTACAGGAAACACACTCACTACAGGACCTACAGTATATCAGGTTTTTAATTTATTCATTTGCGAGTAGGGGGTTTGGGGATATCTCCTTTTAATGTTTGAAATCTTTATATTGTGGTGATCTTGATTCCCCCCCCCCCCCCCCCCCCCCTGTGTTTTGTTCACTGTGTCACTACTGGATACTTGTAATTGAGTTTTTCTAATAGCTTTAATAGTTTGAAAATAAATTTTATTTTATACAGGATAGACAACAGATACACTCACACTTTATCTGGAGAATAAACATAAAATGTTGTTAAACTACAGATGGAGCCGGGCTCCCTCTTGCTGGCGAATCGCCAGACTGTCTCCGCTGGCAATCCGCCAGCAGCGAGGCGCTCCATCTGATACCCCTTTTCCACTTGCAGTCCCAGGTCAGACCCGGGAATGTGTTCCAGGATGCTTCCCGGGACACTACCCGGGAATGTACCCTTTCACACTGCATTCAGACCCGGGATCGACCCGGGACAGCCCCATTCACACTGATCCCGGGAAATCACTGCAAATACCATATGAAATGGTCATTTTAAATTAAAAAAAAAGTGATGACAAGGGTGTTTAAAATTATAATTTTTTTATTTGGTTTAGCACCTTTGGATTTTAGGTGCAATTTTTATTTGCCTTTCATTTTGCCTTTGTTATATAGACACTACAATAAAACAATAAAGAAACCCTCCTCCACCCGTACCACCCCCATCCCAACCGCCCCCGTCCCAATCCCCCCAACCGCCCCCATCCCAACCGCCCTCGTCCCAACCCCCCCATCACAAACAAGAATTGCTTGAAGTTTAGCATTTCAAGCTAACCGAATGCACAACCAGTTGTGCATTAACACTTTAAGTGCAAAACAATGAACTACAGGTACATAAGCACTGAGGTAAACTAGTGCCGAGGCACTTTAAGTGCAAAACAAACAAAAAAAAATTAAATAAATGTGCCTATAGCTTTAAGACAAATTGGGAAAAACTGAAAACACTGAGGTTTGCTCATTTGCAGCATTAATGGAACCAAAGTATGGTCCATGATTATATGTGGAATAACCCGGTTCAGGGTATTGTGAGCTGTGGTGTTGGCTTGGAGCTTTTGGATTATTGAACAAACGTTCCAAGAACGCCATGTTCATTTGCTGCAATTCCCTATGACGCTCAAGAGCCTCTATATTCATGCGTTCCTGCATTGACAGGATTTTAGAAAGAAATGAGTCCTGCATTTCACGCTCGGCCTCTAAAAATTGGTCGAGCCTTGCATTCTCCTGTGTGGACATAGCATTGTCCATTTCTCTGGGTTCTTCAACAAGGGCACTTGTCATGGCTCTAGCTGCTTGCCCCGCTTTGTTCATTTTCTTCATTCTAGGTGGAACGTTGTAAACTGTAAAGATAAGATATAAATTGAAAATGACCATACATAAAAATAGCAGCTTTGGCAAACTATTTAATCCACCTACACACTGCTACTACTGCGACATCACTGCAGGTTATACTTTGATAACTGTATATTATGTCACCCCCCCTTACCCTGTAAACCCCCTTCCCACAGCCTACAAGTCCCATCATGCCTTGCCACAGTTTTGATATTAGGCAATGCTTAAACTGTGCCAAGGCATACTGGGATATGTAGTTCCACAACTGCTGGAGGACCACTATTTGGTCATGCTGTGCATAACCCTATGCTCCACCCCACCCCCAACCTAACCCTATAGTGTGCTATTTGTCTTTAAAAAATAAACTTACTGTTTCTCTGCAAAGTTGGGGAGACGGCACTTTGTGGAAACCCACTGTCACTGGTTGCAGCTTCCACGACCTCTTCAACGGTGACGGATATGCTGCCATCAGGGCAGGGGTGATGAGTGGCATACTTCACTTGTCTGTGTATCTTCAGGGCCTTGGCTGGTTTCTGCAGCAATGTACTTTGAACTTGAAGACAGACTCACAGGATTGCAGAGAGCTGTGTGCCCGAAGACGGTTGCGCAGATATCATAATATTCCCACTCGATGCGGCTAGCCCCACTCTATTTACGGTTGTTGTCATGCACCTTCATGAACTTCTTTCTCAGGGTCTTCAGTTTATTAACAACTTGCTGTTGTGTCCGGATCATGCCTCTGGCTTCAAGCAGCTTTGATATGTTTTTATAAACCACGGCATCTTTTACTGTGCCAGTAATTTGGCGTTTTATCTCCTCCTCACCCCTTATGCTCAGGAGCTCTCTCACTTCCTGGTCCGTCCAGTCCGTCCAGTTTGCCATGATGCCTGTCTGCTCCGATCTGCGCTGTCCAGGGCTTCTCTTCCGCTTTCCAGTGCTATGAAAGATGACATCAGCATTGTGAGCCCAAACAAAGCTCCAATCAGCAGCTTTTTTAAAGTCCCGTGTACCCGATCCCGGGTACAGGACCATTCACACTGGCTGCATCCCGTGTCGATTCCGGGTCCTACCCAGGTCAGGACCTGGGTAGAGATCCCGGAATGCTGAACACAGGGTATTCCTCAAAGACCCTTTCACACTGCGCTAAATCCCGGGTTGATGCGCGTTCATGTGCAAAAACCCGGGATATTTTTGCAAGTGGAAAAGGGGTATGACTGAGACGCGCGTCTCAGTGTCCGGGCGACGGGAACCTGTCCGTCTCCGCTTCAGGGAGACAGACAGGGTTAGGGTGGGGTGCGGGGAGGCGGTGGGGTGACCACCGACAAGCCGGCGGGGAAGTGCCGTCGGAAGGGGACGCGTGCTCATCTCGTGCGCGCGTGTCCCCTTTCGCAGATACAGATGGTGGGGGATGGCGGGGGATGGCGGCTGGCGATTCTGCCGCCATCCCCTGCAAAGACCAGGCCGGCTCCATCTGTATATGAAAAACACTTCTTAACCTCAGCTTGCCTTTGCTTGCCCTACTGTAAAAACCACCTCCGCTAATGTTACCACCTCGGTTAAGAAGTTTTAGTGGTATAGAATGTTAAAAACCCTTCTTACTCTAAACTAGAATTGAAAAAGTTAAATAAGGAAATGTGTTATAACCAAAATATTAACTTCACAGTTATTGTGTTTTTTTTTTTTTGTCCAGTGCACTCCAATTGCATTTAACATGGCCTTTTCTTTGTTCCTTGGTTATTTTTTCAGATCATCAATTGTCACACTCCATGAATGGTGTTTCTGGACTCCAAAAGTCTCTCCTAACGAACTATGAGCATGTTCACAAGTCTCCAGAAGATTGGCCAGACTGGAATGAATCTGAAGGTTTCTCAAATGACAAAACTATTAACCTACTGCAAAAGACGCCAGTAATAAATGAAAAACCAGAATCTGAGCAATTGGTGGACTTCAGATCATCCAAAGATAGACCTGAAACTTTGTCCACATTGGTTTCAAACAAGACAATAAATGTGGAAGATACAGGATTTGCAGCTTTGCGTTTGAACAATAGTGCAACCAGTTGGGATGCTGTCAAACAGAATAAAGAAATGTTTAAGCCATTATTACTACTATCAAACTCTTTACTAGAAAAAGCCCCAGAAAAGAAGTCAGAGTCTGAATACAGCTTGGGAGATGAATTTACAATAAAAGTGAAAAACAAACTCCGAGATGTAGAACTGGACTGGTTTGCTGACATGACCCCAGAAATTAAACTTTCTTCTGCCTTTTCTCTTGGATACCATGAACACCCTGAAAATATAATGGATTCTAAGGAAAATCCAGCCAACAAAAAAACAACTACATTTTCTTCCAAGTTTGCTGCTACTGAAATTGAAGAGGTAAAATGATTTGCAGTATTTGGTCAGGCACCAGGTTTCCAAAATCTGAGTCTGAGCGGCTTTCAGCTCAAAGCCGCCCAGTGTGTATGGCCTGGCAATGAGCGTTGATGCACGCTTCCACATCATCGCCGGGAAACCCATTCATCTGCTGGTATTACCAGCAGATGAGCGGCTTTGAGGATGGCTTTGCAAAGCTATGCAAAGCCGCTTCCCCCCACACGCTGACAGCGCCGAGCAGGGGGAAAGCCGCTCAGTGTGAATGCACTGAGCAGCTTTCCCACAGCGATGACCGCAGTCATCGATGTCCATACACGCTCATTGTGTATGGACCTTAAGGCTTCTAAAGGTACAATGATTCAGACAGTCAAATGTATTTCTTCTAGTGTGGAAGAGCATTGTGCTTGTGTTCAGGAGCAGTGTTTCAAAAATCCTAGAATAGTTTGCTGTAGCATGTTGGATCTCCTTTTTGGGAAAAAAAATTTCTGTGGACATTATGTGTAAGCGGCATTACTATTATGGGCATTATGTGTAAGCTGGCACTACTACTGTGCACATTATGTGTATAAGCGGCACACTATTTTGTGTGTGTAAAGGGCACTACTACCATGTACATAGTGTGTTTTTTAAAGGGCACGTTATTTTTGGTGTGTGTGTGTAAAGCACTCTAGTATGGTGTAAAGTGAATTGCAGGTACTATTGTGTGGCCACGTCCCTTCCATGAGATCCCCCTAATGTGAGTGTTAGTAGAAGTTGGGAGAAACTAGTTCCACCACCTCTCCAAGACCATTTTTTTTTGCCTTGCAGTCTAGTAATCCTGCTTTCACACCGCAAAACCTGCTTAGACCAGGTATTTAAAACGGGTCAGAGCAAATTTAACCCCTTTCACATCGCATGTAAATACCTGGTGTAGGTTTGCTGTGAAAGCAGCATGAGACCTCCCGGAGATACACTGGGCAGTGACTTCTTGGAGGTATAGAGAGAGGGGATCAGGTACCAGAGCCCGCACCTAGACTGCCAGCAGGAGCTCCCACACTGCGGGCAGGGAGGAGAGCTGAAGGACGCTGGAAGGGTAAGGGGTTTTACACTGAGCATTAGCTGGTCCCCTCTGAGCCAGCGCAGTGCCGGCTCCTTAAATATGCACTGCGCTGGGGACCAATAGTGCTCACCGCTGCCTGGGTACCTTTTCAGACCTGTTCAGACAGCAAAAAAACGGGTCTGAAACGGGTAAAAAACCCTGTTTTTTTACCGTTTTAAATACCAGTTATTTTAAAACTGTAAATTCACTCTGGACCTTTAAGACTGCACATATTACCGTTTTGAAACGGTAAAAAAATGGCAATATACCGGTTAATATGTGCGGTCGTAAAGGTCCAGAGTGAATTTACCGGTTTAAAATAACTGGTATTTAAAACGGTAAAAAAGCAGGGTCCTACCCGTTTCAGACCCATTTTTTGCTGTCTGAACAGGTCTGAAACGGTACCCAGGCAGCAGTGAGCACTATTGGTCCCCAGTGCAGTGCATATTTAAGGAGCCGGACGCTCATCACATATGCGCATATGTAATGAGCAGCCGACTCATTAAATATGCACTGCGCTGGCTCAGAGGGGACCAGCTAATGCTCAGTGTCAGACCCCCTACCCTTACCCTTCCAGCGTCCTTCAGCTCTCCTCCCTGCCTGCAGTGTGGGAGCTCCTGCTGGCAGTCTAGGTGTGGGCTCTGAAAAAAAATACCATGGTTTTCTTGTAGGTGGCAGATTAGTTTGCAGACATATGGATTTTGACTATTCAGGATAAGTGGGTGCATGATGTTACTACAGATTACAGAGTAAAATTTGTGGGGACATGATAGTTCTGCCCTATTTACTCAGAATAATCTTAACTGATTGATTATTTGTCCATTATTTAATAATAAAAAAAAAAAACACATAAGAAGCTGGTTAGTCTTGTCCTAGCATCTTTCATTTGTAGAGATTTTATATAGACCCCCAGACAGTTGAAGCATCTCTTTCCTTATATAACAGGCATGTCCAAACTGTGGCCCTCCAGCTGTTGTGAAACTACACATCCCGTCATGCCTTGCTATAGTTTTAGCATTCCCTAATGACAAAACTGTGGCAAGGTATGATGGGACTTGTAGTTTCACAACAGCTGGAGGGCCATCGTTTGGATGTTTTCTAAATCGGCATTCTACCCAGGGCAACTTGGTGAATAAGGAAATTATATGAAGAAAGGCTTGAGCCCAGCAACTTGGATCAGGTGGTACAATTATCACAAGAGACCCAAAATTCCTTTACTAGGTGGTAACATCTGTAATGCACGGGAACAGGGAGTTGTCTCTGAGGCACATTATGCAGTATTAACCACTGATGCAAGCCTAAACAGCAGGCTGATCAATAACGTTTGATAAATAAATGTACTACTACTACTACTGATCATTGCAAGTGTCATGTGGAAAGCAGACCAGCAAATGTTGTCTCTGATAATGAAATATATGAGAAAGTATTCTCAGTCTTTCCAGTCAGTGGTGACCTGTTTGAACAAACAGAGAGAAACAAAAATCTAAAAGATTATTGAAGAGGGAACCCATCTGATATGGACAGAAAAATAAATTATATTTCTAACGGCATTTCTCTGCCTCAAATACTTCTCAGCGGCTTCCTCCTGAGGAAGCCGCTGAGAAGTATTTGAGGCAGAGAAATGCGTAGCGAGGATAAGGGGACGCATCTGGCTACCATTAGACACTACCAACGATCACATCTCGGATATGACCGCATGATACGACTGTACCAGCTGTTGGAGGAAATCTGAGGTATCTGCAAGCCAAGCCCCACCACTGTGACAAAACTGGAATCCATCTAAGTATACATTACACTTTTAATGTGCACATTAAGTGGGGACTATGATTGGTTGAACTAACCCTACTAACTGGTTACCTAAAAAGGAAAAATTCTTAGTATATGCATGCTTGAATACTAAACAGGTTCCATAGATGGGGATTGATTAATTTTTAGTATATGTTTGTAACTCTTGTATGTCTATTGTTGGCCACAATATTGTTTAAAATTTTAATAAATTAGAAAATATTATTCAGCACAGCGCTGTTCCATATTTTTTCCTTTTTTTTTTCTTGGTTCACATTCAAGGGGTTTAGATAATCCCCCCTTCTTTTACAGCTGCAGTGCAGGATAAATCAATCCGCGCTCATTATCAAATTGTCTTTTTATGGTTGAGAAGTCTACCAGAACTGTTGCCAAATAAATAGAATTTTTGACCGAGTTTATTTAGTGCTGTTTACGTTTGAGCCATCAATAATTTTTGTAACTGACTAAGAGCTTCCGAAAGTTCCTTTTTAAGGGCGTTAGAAGGGGATTTTCCAGTCCTATCTTCCAGATCTCTTAATTTACAATCAAGATCTTTCTGTCATTGAACAGCTTGTTTTTTTTAGAGTATAGAGAATATATGCACCTCAAACAACAGCTTTAAATGCACAGCAATGCGTTAGGTTAGAGGTGTCCGGCGGGACATTGAGTTATGTAGGAATCTACACTGTCAGTGATTATTTTCTTTGCTAAAGGATCCATGAGGAGGTGTGGTGATAGATGACAAGTGTGGGGCGGAAATGACAGAGAAGTTAAAGAGAGTTAAAGTACGAAGTACCACTAGGGATCCCTTAGACATAGTTTACGTACAAAGGAGATTTGGTTGGAATTAGGAGAACACAAACAAACCAATTTTACCAGCTTATCTTCCAATAGTCCTGTCAGAATTAAAAAAATCTACCATTTTTGTCAGCTATTTGGGAATAAGACACAAAGGTTACCTTATTACTAAATAGAATGGGTATTCCATTACGTTTTAATGGACCATTGGCGAAATATCCCATCGGATAATTGTGATTTTAATCAAATCATGTCGTTTTTTTGGGAATGGAGAAACTATAGGGCAAATCTAATTAAACTGAAAGGTACTGAATTCCCCTAACAAACGCAGAAGACTCTAGGTATTGTAGATTAATAGGAGAAGATGTTATACTAAAAATAAACCAACAGCACATATACTTTGGGAAAATTAGCACGAGGTATCATCATTGTGGACAGTGTCCAAAATCTTCACAAGGTAAAGGGTAAATGGTAAAAATAGTGAACAGTGAGGAAAAGGTATAGCAGGAGGGTAAAAAAACAAAAAGCTCTGGTATATTGGGACCTGCATGACTACTTCAGGGAAGCAGACAGCAATTCAGTAGTCTAGAACAAATTTGGGGGTGGTTGCCTGTGGCTTACGCCGCCACCCATGTAGAGCTAAACCATAAATTAGATAAAACATATAGAGTATATACCAAGGGTACCAACTGGGAACTGGGGCTAACACTTACCTACATAAAGCACATTAATTAGTCTAAAGTCCAAAACTCCAACAGTAACATCTTATGTTAAACTTTAACAGAGAAGCAATAGTTATTTTCTTATATATAAGAAAACATTGTTGCATGTAGAAAAGAAACATGTTGCCAAAACCATAGTGGTGAGAGCATAATGTCCAGCATATCATATTTACCGAATATGGAAGCAGAGAAAAAGGGTGTTTCTTATGTCTTCAAGTATCGGATCAGTATTTACGGGGAGCCAATTTCAGTTTTGGAGTTTGAGGGTATTTGACCGAAATCTCCCACTCAAAAAGCAGTGTAATCCCAGCTTCTAGAGATGAGATGGGGTAAGAGGAGTCCTCATAAGAAACGATGAGTTTAACACAAAATCCCCACTGATAGCAGATCTCATGAGCTCCAAGCGCAGAGGCAATAGGTGCAAAGTATCTGCTGAGAAATCTTGAAAGATTTGTAAGCCTCCCAGAATATCAGAATCGCCAGATTCTCTTGGTGCTCGAAGAATACCGTCCTTTGTGGTGAAGTACTGAACACGGATTAAAGTGTCCTTGGGAAGGTCTGATGATACTGTGCGAGGTCGGGGGAAATTATGGATATGGTCTATGAGGAGATCTCTGTTTCATAAACTTCTTCGAAATGCAGACAAAAAAGTATGAACGTAACGCTCAAGTTTCGAATTAGAAACGGAGTCCAGAATTCCTCTAATTTTAATGTTGTTCCAACGTGACCTATCTTCCCATGTCCGCCACTTTAGCTTGAAACGATTCAAGGTCTGCTTGTTGATCGAATGATGATTGGTCATTGTGGGAGGAGACTAATTCCATTTTAGGTCGCCATTAGCAACGAGTTCAGTCTTAACCTCACATATAGCAGATGTTAAGTTTTTCTTTAACTCCATTTTTAAAGCCGACAAGACTTGACACAGGGACTTAACCGTAAGTGGGGCTTCAGAATCACAGTCAATTCCCATTACAGGGAAAGCTGGATAAGAGCTCTCCAGTGGATTAGGAGCTGCAGACAAACGTACAGGGGACAGGAGGGAGCGGTGTCGCTCTTCTGGAAAAAAAAGGAACCCAAGATGGACTGCGTCTTTAGGCTTTCTGGAAGGCATGGCAGCAAAGGAAAAGATCTTAGTGGAACACTCAATACAACACAGTTTGATAAACTTAAGAGAATTGCAGTCGGCACAATAAATTACATGTAAACAAAGAAAACTGCATTCTCTGTTGGCAAGGATTCCCGGAACGGTGAGGCTCACCACAAATGCACTGAACCCACTGTATATAGTGCCGAACCTGCCCTTTTGATGCCCACACTCGCCATTTCCACCCTGCTGAAAAGAACCAGAGAGGTGGAAACGGAGAGTGAAGGGGAGTCAATTGAATACTGACTGCAAGCTATGCTCGCCATCATAGCTCGCTTTTTGGCATTGAATGTCGGCACAATAAATGTCGGCACAATAAATGTCGGCACAATAAACCCCAGTGGGGTGTATTCAGTGCCTATGGCGAGCTGTGACGGCATAGCTCACGGGTCCGTATTCAACTAACCCCCCTGCACTCTCCGTTTCCACCTCTCTGGTTCTTTTCAGCCAGGTAGAAATGGCGAGTGCTGGCTTTATAAGGGCGCTCGAGGGAATGATGGCAAGAATTCCCCCGAAACATAGAATAGGGCGAACGTGTTAAACAGTGAGGATGGCTTGTTTAGGGCAATCCTTGCCCAAAACAAGCCATCCTCGCCATAAAAACTCCCTCGCCGGCCGCATTGAATTCCACCATATAAGTAGAACAGTGTTCTTATTGCAAATTTGGTTAATTTAGCTCATATCGTGGATGCCCTCTTGCCACCTGTTCATTAACCCCTTCACCACTGTAGCCCCGGGTCCGGCCAGCGCCACTGAACAGTTCATCAGCCGCTGCCCGGCCCTGCCTCCGGCAGCCCGGCTGTGTACGGTGCGACGTTACACGGTCACGCCGCACACAGCCGGGGGGGAGGAGGCGGAGCTGGGCAGACGCTGAGCGCTCAACTTAGTAGTGTTGTCCAGCGGGAGGGAGCGCAGGCAGTGGCACTCCCGAGAATTTGGGTTTGCCAGTCTGCACACTGAAACAATACCTTGAAAATTCTCAGGAGTGCGACTGAAGGGGTTAATTTGCTATTATTATATAACCCCCTCCTACTGCGATACAGTTAAACATGTGAATAGGCCAGTGGTTCCTGAACTGTGTACCTAGGCACACAGGTTGGTGGTCTGTTTCCCAGATCGTCCATCTTTTTTTACAAATCATCAATCAAGGCAAATTGAACCTTTTGTGTTTTTAAAATTTCTAACAGAAATTTCCCCAAAACGGCTTGGAGGTGCGCACCACTGGGTCCAGAGGTACATTGTTGCTGATGTTGGCAACTCTGAGTGCCACGGTGTGTCTGCAATGCGACACACACACTCTCTATTCAACTTATTATATAGATGTCTGTATCTTTTACTTACTCATTATTCATAGTGTTAGTTTTTAATTATTATTGGTGACTCTTGTTAGTCCATTTCCTTCTTATCATAATTTTCTGGTTGCGTTAAACTCCTTTTTTTTTTTTTAAATGTATATAAGAGGGATAGAAAACATAATTGTTCTGGCTATCTTGCTGAATCTCATGGGGCTCCTTTCTGTGACAACACAATTTGCATGTAAGGTTACTCATTGGCTTTCAACCAACTTTTCCTAACAGTAATTAATATAAACATAGAAACATAGAATTGACGGCAGAAAAAAATTACTTGACCCATTTAGTCTGACCCTTTTTTAAACATGTTACCTCAAACCATATCTGATCCTTATTTCTTTGTAAGAATATCAATATGCCTATCCCAAGCATGTTTAAATTGCTCTACTGTATTTGACTCTGCCACCTCTAATGGGAGGCTATTCCACTTATCCACTACCCTTTCTTTGAAGTAATTCCTCAAATTTCCCCTGAATCTTCCTCCCTCTAGTTTCAGTGCATGTCCTCGTGTTCTGTTGCTCCTCTTCCTGTGAAGAATGTCTCCCACCTTTACCTTGTTTAAACCCTTGATATATTTGAAAGTTTCTATTATGTCCCCCTTTCTCTTCTCTGCTCTAAACTATACATATTAAGATATTTTAGTCTTTCCTAGTACGTTTTGTGATGTATTCCATATACCATTTTAGTTGCCCTTCTTTGTACAGTCTCTAATGTATTTATATCCTTCTGGGGATATGGCCTCCAGAACTGAACACAGTACTCTAACTATACAAGCCAAGTGCATGTAAACAGACCCTAGAAAAGTTTTTTTATTATTATTATGTGTGCATAGGGGTGTGGCTGTGCATTTCTTTTCTCTACAAACTCTATTTCTAACCGTGAGCAGTGGGATCTCATTTGTGCTTTCCATTCCAACACTGTAAAAGCACAAATGGAGCCTCACTGCTTAAGTGTTGGCTCCTTCACAGAAGAGCATTGTGGTGCCTCCAGAAACAAATAACCTTCCTCATTGGGCAATCCTTACATACTGTCAATGTCAGTCACCCTACTGAAACCGTGGAATACTTCTATGAAAGTGGTTACATGAGAGTAGATATTTGTGCTGGAAATCTCATTTGTTTATCTTTTGGATAATGAACCTTATTTTATGTATTCCGCAGACAACAGAAGAAGGCTGGGGTGAGGAGAATGATTTCAGTTGGGAAGAAGATGCCAGTACATGGTGATTTCCTCTACGGTGCCGTCAGACCATGTTATTTATTTTAAAGATGCCAGTAGCTTTGCTGACTGTACTGAAACTGGACATATACAGAAAGCAGAGAGCTTAGAAGACACACTGATTATACTGAAACATTTCTCACGTTAAAAGTGGTTATTCAGCCTACACTTCCTAGAAGACTAATATGTTTAAGCTAGGAAATATGATTTTACTGAAAGACATTCCTCGCCCGATTAGTCTTTATGCTGCTTGTCATACAAACCAGTATCCTACATGGTTTTAATAAAAAAATAAATCCTAAATTGGAGGGGAAAATGGGCAAATTATGTGATCTCGGCAGGTTTTGGCAATGATTGTTAAAATTATAAAGTAGAGCAGCCAAAATGAGTGTTGCTCAATACCTAAGCAGAAATCTAGTTATGTATTTATATTTTATTTGCTTTTACTCCCAAATAAATCAGATTTGCATTTTCTGGTGATCTTTTTTTTTGGAGCTATATTTCACTATAACAGAATTGAAGGCAACCAGCAATGTTCCATTACCTGTAAAATGCATTTAATCTGATTAATTGCGCCACTAAACAATCAAAGAAAATTGTAAACAGTTGTTGTAATTGGGCAGAAATGTGTGTTTGTAGGTGCTGAAATGACCTTTATTACAGTTAAACAAATTTTGTTTAATGAATGAAAATTAAACATTGTGCTTCTGTAATACAGGAACTCCTGACACCCCCCCCCCCCCCCCCCCCCAAAAAAAAAAAAAACCTTTATTTTAAAAGATCACTTTCCAGTTCACCTTAAAAAGATGTTGAATGCAAAATGGTGAATCATGGGGAAAATCATGCTGAAAGCAGTTCTCCATCCTAGCATTGAATACACTCTCGGTGAATCCCAGTGAAAACCCCATTGAAATACACCAGCGAACTGCAGCGAGCATGAAACAGGGAACTGGCTGGCATTCACTGTTTGCTTTTGGCGAACAGTGAACATTGAATAGGGTGAATCAGATTTTCAGTGAAAAAGATTCACCGCAAGGAGTGAAAACAGCCCAATTCGCCGAAAAAAACGTGAATCAGGAGCATTGAATACTGCCCATTGTGTTTTCCCTGAAGTCAAACTAATGACCCTGACTTGTTTAGCACAGGGCAGGATTTATGCATTGCATTGGCAAGGCATTATGGAATTCACTGTACCCTGAGGATCTAAATGCCTAAATATACTGTATGAATACAAATTTATACTAACTAAATATATGCAGATTTTTTGATTGTTTGCCATCAGAGCAGAATCATTTGCCTTTTTTTTTTTTTTTCAGTTGCCAAAGTTAACCCATAAAAACTTTGTATATTTTGTTAATTATTTGGTAATTAAAGCTTTAATCTAGTTATATAAATTGATAGCTAAATTAGATTATATAAAAAAAAAATGAAAATCGTGTATATTACTTAGTCCCAAGGCCTTTGCTAATAATAGCACACAAATCATTAGCAAAAATAAGAATGACAGCTTTGTGTAATCACAAATGTTCCATGTAGAACTGAGATAAAATGTAAGGGATTTTGATACTTATGTTAGTTGGGCGCCCACTAAGCTATTTGTTTAGTTTACTAACATATAAGTACCGGGATTTTTTTGGGTTTCTTGCTGTTTGTAGTAAGTATCACATAGCAACTTAAAGAATTCAATATACACATTTGTTTCGAAGTGAAAAACAGTATATAGGTTGAGTATCCCTTATCCATGCTTTCCAGAATGTAATTTTTTTCTATTATAATTTGCTAAAAGCACTCCTGGGACATCTGTAACTGGCATTACTGAGGATATGATATGTAACTGGTACTACTGAGGATATGATATGTAACTGGCATTAAATATGTGCAAGGACATGATTGCTTGGCATTCAAATTCAGTGCCTGAGATAGTACACAAACTTTGTTTCCTGTTTTGAAATATTGTTTCATGAACAAATAAAATATATTTGTGTGTATTTCATATGTTTGATGTGTTTAAACAATATAGATGCAAGATACCTCAACATACCTCATTCAAATATAAAAATATTCCTTAATACGGAATAATCAGTTATCCAAAATTCCTCTGGTCCCAAGCATTTTGGATAAGGGTTACTCGACATGTACTGATGGAACCTTTAAACTTAATAAATATTGGTAAATCTTACAACTGAGAACCATTTGTAAAATATTCAAACCAAAATTAAAGATAACCTTGTATAATGAAGACAAATATTGACAGCCTAGTTCAGAGGTCCCCAAACACTGTCCTCATTGCACCCTAGGGGTATAATTTGCTATAATGCAGGATTTTAGAAATCATGATGTTGCCCATAGCAAACAATCAACATGTAGTTATTATCTTCAAGAAGGTGCTAGATAAATTCCAAGTAAAATCTAATTAATTGTAATGGGAAACATCTACAATTGTAAAAACACCCACTTTAGTAAATAAACCAACCCCTAATAGTCCAGGTTTTAAGGGGTGTACACACTGGGCACTAGCTGGGAGATTTTGAGGAAGCAATTTTGCAGTCTATATCGCAATGTCGCTGCTGGAGATAAGCCGGCTGCCATCCCCAGCAGCACCCCGTGTGTAGAGCCTAATAGATGCTGCAGTGTGGAGTCAAAAGATTCTTGCCTGCAGTGTCTATTTGGTAGGGTGATAGCGACGCTGCAGGGTCACATATTGCTATTCCCCGCTGTGTACACACGGGCTGATTCAGGCAAACAGGGATTTTGACAATGTAGTTAAAATCCCTTAGAAGAATTTCCCCATGTTTACACCCCTTTATTGATCTCTGTGGCTGAACAAAGATTGTTAAATAAAGGTGATTGAGGTATTGTCACCTGTGCCCAAGCTTAATGGCCTTTAAAACCTGACCATTTGGGTGCCTTGCGGGCTGCATTTGTCAACTGCTGCCCTAAGTGTTTATTTATAGAATGTACAGAGATTTTGCCTACTGTATTTAAAAAGGTAATCATTATATAACCTCAAAGCACATCCGGGTGTATGGCTGGTTTCACACACTCCGGCTCCTGCCGGACGGTGAAATCCCGCGCGGCCAGGGAGCCGTGCCGCACACATTAGTTGTGAATGGACACTATTGTGTCCATTCACACGGGACGGCCACGACTCGGCCGCACGGCTGCAGCCGGATCCCACCACTGGAAGGGACGGCTGCCGGGCTGTGGCCATCCCTTCCATGATAAACTAGTGTGTGCGGCACGGCTCCCTGGCCGTGCGGGATTTCACCGTCCGGCAGGAGCCGGAGTGTGTGAAACCAGCCAATGATGTGTGATTATTTTAGACAGTCAGTAATCACATGCGATTTCTTGTGATCTTAAGTCACAATTTTATTTTGTAGACGTGCGGTTTTAAGTAACGAGAGTGCAATTTTTTTAGACAAACCTTTAAAAAAAAAAAGCAGTGTGGGGTCCCCCTGACACCCATAACCAGTGCTGGAAGAGCAGGCGCTCTGTCATTGGAACCCAGAATGGTGAGTATGTGAAGTGATGGTTTAGGTATGTAATTTTAGTGTACTAAGAGTCTTTTTTTTTCTACATTGTTCTCACAGTATAACTACAAGAACCAGCTAGCCCATTAATGCCCTGCATGCTGGAACTTGTGGTTCTCCAAGTCCCAGCATGCGGCAAGGCTGTTGGCGCAGAAAACGCTTTCTAGCGTATACTTTATGCCTTAACTCTGCTCCCACAGGCTGACAAAGCAGACGACACAGATGAAGACACAACTGCATCCACTTCTGCTGCAGTTTCTGTCAATGCAGAATCAGAACAATAAATTTCATTTTTTTCTTTCTTCTTGATCATTTCGATATCATTGTACTTTAAGTTGCTTTCTTATTATTAACTAAAATCCAGTTACCAGTAACACATGTCGTCATTACTGTCTCAGATGTATGATATGGCAGGTGTGAATGTGTTCCTGAAACACCCCCACTATACACACCAGCCCGAAGCGTGGCGAGGGGACGCGTTACGCGTCCTCCCGACTTTTTTATACCCCCCACTATCCACGCCACACTTTATAAAATCAACTCCACGCCGACGTGGATAGTGGGGTTATGAAAAGGTCGGGAGGACGCGTAACTGCGCTCGCCATGCTTCAGGCTGGCGTGGATAGTGGGGGTTTCAAATGGAGTCATTTGCCAGTATGTAACATGGAGCACTGGCAAATGCCTTCGTTTATTGTGCATCAGACACACTTGTGTCTGCATAACCCCCTTTCTGCAGGAAACTCACGTGCTACCGAACCCCCTAACCCCGTGTACCTGAAGCAGACACGGGCAGGGTTGCCGTACCCTGCCGCAATAATTACTGAGACGCAGGAGTGTCTGAGATGCACCTGTGTCTCAGACAGCTGGAGCGCCTCTCCGCTAGGGATCTGGCGGTTACTGGCGCTGTGTGAGAGATGCTCACTAGGCTTGCCATGGACGCCGGGGGACAGAGCCATGGATGCTGCGGAGTCACTACGCTAGGCAGCCATTGGCCTGCCATGGAATCACTGGGCTAACTACACTAGGCAGCCGTTGGGCTACGCTGACAGCATAGCTTAGCCTACGCTGAAAACGTTGCGTAGTCGGGCGCTGTGTTAGTACACAAGTACTCTTTGATAAGCAATGTACGGGTACCTTTAATTATTCTACGCATATCCTCCTTGTAGTAATTACTGAAGGTTTTTGTTAATAAAGAATGTGCCTAAAGATGACCGTCCTTTTAGTAGTTTAAATACACAATTTGTAGAGTGAACTCTGATCAAGCACACAGAAAAAATGCAAAGCCAAGAGCTATCAGTTTCAGTATTGGAATGCAGTTCTTCCTAATCATGGAAAGGTTATATTTATCCACAGCCAAATTGAATGGCCTCTGAGTTCAGAGGCTGTGCAGGATGCTGGCCGAACTTGGATTTTTTTTTTTTTTTTAAAGGGGCAATCCCTTGTGAAGCGTGGTTTTGCCTTATGAGTAATTACTGCTTTAAAAACCTTCTGAGTTCAGCCGGCATTCCGCACAGCCACAATATTTTGTGGCTATTACATTTGGCTGCCAGTGTCATTAGTATATAAAAATATTGTTAGAATCATTATAATTGGTGGCAAAGTGTTCAGCAGTGTCAAATCATGGTAAAAACATAAAATAGAAGACCTAAAAAATAAAATCTACTTGTAAGTAAAAGAAACTGGTCTCATGAGAGAGCTTAAAATGTAATGGAATAGTGGTGGTTGGTGCAGTAGGTACAGGGTAATGGTGTCAGAAACAGAATAGGTTAGGCATAATAAAAAGGTGAATTTTCAGAGACTTTTCTGGCTTGGTAGAGCATTCCATTATTGGGCATCATCTTGTGAGAGGAAGGTGTAAGACCATATGAGGAGCAGGTTCTAGGTTAATACAAATTGATTTCATAAAAAGTATTTGAGAGCAGTTATGAGATGTATGAAGAGGTGGTAGGTGGTATTGATGTGGGCTTTATAGATGTAAAAATTGAGAACATGTGGAATCCATTTTTTATTGGTAGAGTGGTAAAAGGAACATTATCACTGGGGCATTTAGGATGGATTGTATTGGGTATATATGAGAGTAATTCCAGATGAAAGAGGTTGTAGTAGTCCATGTCGGCTATGAAAATAAATGAATTGGAGGTAAAGGTACAGTAGTTGTCCCAGAATAGACCGTTGAGTAAAAAGCAGTGGGGTTAAAGGCAGATGCCCTAAGTCTTGGA
Source organism: Crinia signifera (assembly GCF_055691185.1). Taxonomy (NCBI): domain Eukaryota; kingdom Metazoa; phylum Chordata; class Amphibia; order Anura; family Myobatrachidae; genus Crinia; species Crinia signifera. The sequence continues at coordinate 78,914,806 of NC_139224.1, read as the reverse complement.
GCATGGTAAAGTGGAGAGAAAACATTAGCTTCAGCCATGTAGCATGACAATGGCTTGCTGGTAATTTCTCCACTTTATCACTGTCTTAAGGTGCCCTATCCTGTGATGATCACAGCTGTTATTGGCTGGATCGCAACACATGCATTTTGCATGCGATTTGATGTGATCCATGGACAGTACAAAAAGTATGTGCAGCACATACTTTGTGTACTGTGTGATGCGGTGCCCACGGGAGTGCACATTGCATTGCACAGTGCTATCGCACCGTATATGGGGGCCTTAAGGCTTATTGCACCTATATGCATATTGTCAAGTATGAAACTATGATATTGGAATTTTGAGGAACAAATGAGTGTGAACAGAGTCATAATTACACTATGAGATGTGTAAGATGTTACCAGCAGCCATAAAAAGCATCAAGACGAGAAAACAAACATGGGATAATGATTTGTGGGTGTGAGGATAGGTTTTGATCTGTTTGACTCCCTTCCAACATCTGGTGTCCCTTGAAATCCTATAGAGAGAGATCTGTTGTGGTGATGCCCAGGATTTGTTATGGGGAAAAAAATAACTTTCCTTTTATGTATTATAAAAATGTCATATAAGTCTCTAAAGTAGCTCTTTGCCATATTCAAGCACATTGGGGTTTATTCTAGTTCATTCTTTCTGACAAAATCCTTCTTAGATGGACAAAACCATGTGCACTGCAGGGGAGCAGATGTAACATGTGCAGAGAGAATTAGATTTGGGTGAGTTATTTTGTTTCTGTGCAGGGAAAATACTGACTGCATGATTTTACACTTCAATATAGATCTCACTTTGAAGAAAAACCCCACCCAAATCTAATTCTCTCTGCACAAGTTACATCTGCCCCACCCGCAGTGCACATGGGAGGTTATTCTGGTCGGTGCGTACTTTCCCAATTTCCTACGGTGCTGTCCGCACGCAA